>NC_138552.1:198048691-198677024 GCF_964273705.1 Natrix helvetica
TCAATTCTCAGGTTGACTCAACCTTCTATCCTTCCGAGGTCGATAAAATGAGAACCCAGATTGTTGAGGGCAATATGGAAAGGGCCATAAAGCACTATGAAGTGGTATATAAGGTGCTATAGCTATCTCTAAAAATTTCAACCTGCATGTTTTCTCCACAAAAATGTAGAGAGAGGGTAATGGGCTTGGTATCATTGAGTGAGTTCCTGTGGCAGAGGGCAGAACTGAACCTGGATATATCTGATAGCAGTCCAAGATCTTAATCATTACACCATCCTAGTACAACCCATGTTTACAAATATTAATTAGCAGGGAACTCACAATTAAGCACTCCGAGCCGCAGATCCTGCTGGTGCCCTTTTTCCTATTTTTAGCAATTGCACCTGGTCGTCACTGTGCAGGGAAAGGGTATCAGAACATCATAAACCAGAAAAACGAGGAATAGTTGTGTCTTGCTGATTCATTTATCCTAAGAAGCAATAGGTGTAGAGCTCACAGCCAGAGTGAATGATGGTGGGGAGGAAAATGTAACAGATTGAACACATCTTTACTTAAAATGGCTTGGCAAAGCTACCCCCTTGGGCATTTTAAATGCTCTGATGAATTTGTAACACTGCAATAGAAAACTGCGCCCTACAGATACTTTAGAAGGTCATGGCTGCCTTTAGATGAGGCGTTCTGAAGGCCTTATAAAGAAAAATTATGAGTGAGCTATAAAAGCCTTGGAGGCTTTCCTTTTTTATAACAAGCAGTAATATGTGATGGTGTGTTTATAGCTGGAAAAAAAAATCTCTTCTTTAAGACCACAAGAGGGAGCATATATTAGGCTTCATCTTTTTGCTGGTGGAAGTAGATTTTGGGCAAGTAAGAAATCAAAAGTTTTGTGGTAACTGCTTCAGGGATTCTCTGGGCACATTCACCAGTGAATACATGATATGCTTGATATTTGGCCCCTGCATGGAAGGAACCCCTTCACCACCTGTCCATCAGGTGTTTAGTGCAAGTAATTTTGCATAATTGCAGCATGAACTTCAATTTCTAGAATTCCTCAGCCAGCATGAGGAATTCTTGGAGATGAACTCTCCTTATCTTCAAGTAATCAAGGTTGAAAACCAATGGAATGAAAATGCCAAGACATGTCAGATGGTAATTTTCTATGGTAGCATTACTTAATATGGCATTTTATTATTTAGAATAAGTCAGGATCCCTCATTTTATTTCCTGAAGCTTGTACTGAATGTAAGATACTGAATGTTATTTATTTATTTGATTTTTCTCCTACCTTTATTACTTTACATAAGTAACTCAAGGTAGTGAACATACCTAATACTCCCCCGTCCTCCTATTTTCCCCATAATAACAATCACGTGAGGTGGACTGGGTTGAGAGAGGGGTCTATGATAATTCGCCATGGCCAACACGCCATGACCAACTTGCCACAGCCAATTCACCATGGCTAACTTGCCACAGCCCTCTTGGCATGGCCAACTGGCTACAGGACAACTTATCACGGCCATCTTGGCACAGGACAACTCATTGTGGGACAAGAGTGACATTAATATCAAAGAAATGGTGGAATAGAATCATTAAAGAAAGGATGCAAAAGGAGGGACAGAACAAAATGTTAATGGCAAAAATTAAAATATTTTATTTATTTTAAATAATGAAACAGAATTGTTACATTATTTCACAGCAAGTTGTCCTATGGCAAGTTGTCATGGCAAGTTGTCCTGCAGCATGTTGGCCACAATGAGTTTGCTTCAATGAGCTGGTCATGGTGAGTTGGCCATGGTGAGTTGGCCATAGCAAGTTGCCTATAGTAAGTTGTCCATTCCCTTGATAGAGTGACTGGCCCAAAGTCACCCATCCTGCTTTCATGACTAAGGCAGGCCTAGAACTCACCATCTTCTGGTTTATGGGCTGGCACCCTAACCACTATACCAAACTGGTTCTCAAGAACTGACAATCTAGGAAAATTAGTTTATTTATTTGATTTTATTTCATTATATTGCTGTCCATCTCATAATGGCAATGCTGGGGAACTTACAACATTTAACAAAGCAATAAGGCAGAACTAGAATTCACAGTCTCCCAGTTTTTATCCTGATGCCTTAACCCAGTGGTTCTCAACCTGTGGGTCGGGACCCCTTTGGGGGTCGAACGACCCTTTCACAGGGGTCGCCTAAGACCATCGGAAAACACATATTTTCGATGGTCTTAGGAACTGAGACACCAATTTTATGGTTGGGGGTCACCACAACATGAGGAACTGTATTAAAGGGTCGCGGCATTGGGAAGGTTGAGAACCACTGCCTTAACCAAAGTAGCTGTCTGTATGAATAATATCTTTTTTTAAAGCGGTAAAGTCTAATTAGAACTCTACTTCTTGCAGCTCTGCTTTTTTAAAAACACTTTTTTTTTACAGAAACAAAAAAGTTGAAATCCTTGTTAAAATCTAAGTCTCTAATTTCTCAGTGCATCAGAATAGAAAGAAGTGCCTGGATTTCCATTGAAGGCCTTCCCTCAAAGGGAAATCTCATATCTCATCTTAAGTCCTCAGTATCCTACAGACAACCAAACTTTCAAAGCCTTCAACTTCCAGTGAAAAAGTAAAATGATGAAAAGATTATCAAAAGTACCAAATATCCAGAATTTGTCAGTGAAAATTTTATGTACAAGAATGTTAAGCAGCTGGATTTATAGGCATACATTTTTATGAAATGGTTTTAAGTAATGCCAGTTAAAATTCTGCTTAATGTTTCGCTACGTTTCCAGTTCTGACCAATAGGATGGAAATGTATATTTTATTACTTTAGTGGTATAAAATCTATAATTAGATACAAAATATAGAATAATAAGAAAAAGGAACCTTCTGAAAGGGTCTAAAAGCAATAATGACTTGATATTTACATCTGATCCAAGAATAAGAGTCTTATCATGATTATGTTAGGAGTCTGATTTTTTTCCAGGTTACAATAGATCAGGAAATGTACTACATGCCAAGACAAAAGTGTCAAAGAAATAATTTCCCATGATTGGTTATTTTTTACCTTTCATTTTTATTCTTCACTTAGGGTATGGAAAGAATCAGAGGATATCAGCAAATGAAAAGCTAAAAAAAAATATCTTTGAATTAGGAAATGAAAAAAATATTAATCACTGCGGTACAGAAATCTTGATATAATTTTAAAATTAACCTCAAGCTGGATAATTGGGTTAAAAATGATGATTTCTAAGATTTATTTTCTACAATAGAAGTCTCCTCTTAGAGGAATGTCCAGGAATGTTAGGAGGTGTCTGATACATGTTATCTATTGTCCACAGGTGTGACATTGTCACACATGGATGTATTTTCTCTTCTTCATTTTCATGTTTATGTATGGATTTCATTGTTAGTTTGTATATACTGTAAATGTGTTTGTGGTTTGGTCTCAGCACTAAAATAGACAATTCAGAAATAGACTCTGAAACAAGTCTATGATTACATTCATTTCTCCATGGTTTTCTTCATCCACATTATATTTGTTTCATAAGGCAAGGCAAAAATTTTGTATCTGAAGGTATTAGAATGCTTCTAGGACATAGATTATGAGAATGATAACTGTGTGTGTGAGAGGGGGGGAGGGAGGGAGAGGGAGGGAGTCTCCTCTTTATCAAATCAGATTAGAGGTAAAGGTTCCCCTCATACATATATGCTAGTCATTCCTGACTCTAGGGGGCGGTGCTCATCTCCGTTTCAAAGCTGAAGAGCCAGTGCTGTCAGAAGACGTTTTTGTGGTCATGTGGCCAGCATGACTAAACACCGAAGGCACACAGAACACTGTTACCTTCCCACCAAAGGTGGTCCCTATTTTTCTTATTGCATTTTTACATGCTTTTTACATGCTGCTAGGTTAGCAGAAGCTGGGACAAGTAATGGGAGCTCACTCCGTTATGTGGCACTAGGGATTCGAACCGCCAAACTGCCAATCTTTCTGGTCAACAAGTTCAGTGTCTTAGCCACTGAGCCACCGCGTCCCTCAAATTAGATTAGATGGAGGAAATTATCCAGGTTTGACTGGAAGATATAGGTAAACATCTCTGACATGCAAAGCCAGGGCAAATTGGTGTGGTTGGCATTTGAATAAGGATCACCCAAAAAATGGATGGAGCTATAAACTAAATTGGGTTGTTGAAAACTTAAAAGGTGGCAACTGCAAACCATTTCTACAATTTCCCCAAGAATACTAAGTGGATATCTGATTAAACATAAGCCTTTGAATATGATGATGCAACAATGGTAAAATCATGGCATTGTATTATTATCTTTGAGTACCTTGATGAAGTCCTAGACAACTGGAGGAATGAAAATGCTGTGCCTATCATCTACCTGGAGAAAAAAAAACACTTCACTAGACCCAGTTATCAAGAAAGATAGTGGGCTTCCCTTTTATGGAAAGATTTTAAGCAGAGGCTGTACAGATATCTTTCTGGATCTAGTTTGAATTTGGATTTGATTTGGATTCTTGCATCTGTCAAAGGGTTGGGATGACCCCTTTCAACTTCATGATTTGAATTACTTTACTTAGTGTGAAAAGGAGGAAGATCTTAAGTGGGACAAAAGATGTATACTTTGAATGTTTGAGAGTATAGTTCTGAAATGAATCCTGTTCCTTGTAAGTTGCATAAGAATATCCGGTATCAATGGTAATTATTTTCACTGTGTTATGATCAGAGCCTTTAATATGTTCTGTTAAATAAAACTTACAAGAGAGGAATGGCAGTAAAATGAACAGACATATTTGCATAATACCAGATATCGCTATCAGAACTGGAAAAAATAATTCTCACCCCTTGCCGGTTTGTACATTAACTTTGATACATCAGAATTGCATAATATTTAAGAAAAAGATAGCAGAGACAAATTACCATTTGGTTTGGGGATTTAAGTTGCTTGTTGTTATCTCATTCTTTTTATTCCTTGAAAAAATGCCTAGAGACCTAAAAAGACAGCTGAAGTAAGAGCAACCTTTTCAAAGGTCTTGTAAATTTTAATCATTGCCAATATTTCCCCTCCCAGAGAGTATTAAATGCAGACACAAAGTAAATAAGATGGGTTATAAACAAGCTCCAGGTGTAATGCTTTGCTTTACTGTAATCATAGTAACTATTAGTGTTCTCTCTCTTTTAATATGATTAATAAATACAATTTTATTTTTTTTAAAAAGTAACAATTGCTACAAACTAAATTAAAGGAAGGAGGAAAAAAAGGAAGAAATAAAACGGAAAACTAAATTGCACAAAGAAAATGAAAATTAAACCTATAAGAAAATAAAAATGAAAGAAAAAGATAAAGAAGTGACTTTTGATCTTCTTTTACTGCATTTAAAAGTACAATTATGGATTTTCCTTTCTCTAAAGTTACACCATGCCTATCTTCTAATCCATTCTAGCTAATCATCTAAACCATAGACCATAAATTCATTTTTTAATATTGTACACAGAGTCCATAATGAGTTTCCTGTCAGCAATAAAAAAATACATATTGTCTTTTCTCTACTCAACAGTGACGTGCAGTGAGGTTTATGGCTGGTGAGGCTGGTGACGTCATCAGGAAGGTGGAGAATGGGAACACGTGTGCAGGAGGCTGAGGCTGCCTCAGCCTCCTGCACACATGGTCCCATTCCCCGCCTTCCTGAGTCAACATGAAGGGGACCGTGGAGCGCGAACCGGCGGAGCACGCTTTGCGGTCCCCTTCATGTTGACTCAGGAAGGCAGGGAATCATACCACGTGTGCCTTTCCCCTTTTTTTTTTCTTTTCATGATGAGAGCTGTGAGGCTCTGCCTCCCCTGACCGCACGTCCCTGCTACTCAAACAGGTCAGTTTGGTCAATTCAGCAGGTTCTCTAATCTTCACCCAACATTTTTCTATTGCAGATGTTGCCAAATGTTTCCATGTCTGTGCGTAAAAATAATCTTGCTGCAGTTATCATGTGCAGTGCCTGTCAAAATACAAATATCTATGACTTTTATTCCAACTGTTCATCCAACAGTACAGGAGGAAGTAACTATTAATATTCTCCAGCACTTTTTAAACATTTTCCTGGTGACAGCTGACATTTACGGGATAAAGTCATGCAATGAAGTTATCGTTCAAAGGCCATTTATGGGGGTTGTTGTGTAATGACTACCTTCTAAAGCCACAAGTCTTTGCACTTCTTGTCTCTGAATTCTTACCCTAATTCTTTCCTAAGAAATGGGCCTTTCTGTTCAAAGAAGTTATCAGGTAGCTCTTACAATTTAGAGATTAAAAAAAGCACTAAACATGTCTCCATATAATCTCACTAACAAATCTTTGGGTAATGAAAAGATGTGCAAGAAATATGAGCTGTCTAGAAGACGAATAAAGACTTCTAATATATTGCTTATAAACTTGTTATATATTACTTATTGTACCTGAAATATAATGATATAGGAAGGCTCTTCCTGTTCACATGAGCGAAGATTGGGAGTGATTTATCTAAAACAATATTATTCTTCCAATAATACCCTAAATAGGTCTGGTCATATATGAGAAGATTATGAAGAGGTTCTTTATAATATCTTCAGCACAACTTGTTCTTATTTATCCAGGGACTCAGGACACCTAGAAATCACTGCCGGTTTATGGATTTTATCATTCACATTTACCTGCACTTCTCGTAATGTCCTTTTACACTGCAAGGAAAGACGATGCTGTACATATTTACTGCATGTGCTCTCTGATTTAAACTCTTTATATCCTTTGCTTTAAACACATACACTAACAGAGAGCCTGCTCAGTTTCCCCGCTCAGAGTCAAACCTTGGCCTCTCTAGGTTTCAGCTATAGAAGAATTTAGGTGGGAAGCCCACCCTACCCGCTAACCCATTTTATGTAATCACATATATCTCCAGGGGAGAAAGGATATCACTTTGTTGCTTGTATGTAGACTGCACCGGATTCCTTTGTGTGTCCAATCAGAGGTGGCCAATAAAGAATAAAAAGAAATATTAAATGACACAAAAGAAGAAGAATCTCCTGTGATATCAGAGACTTTGAAAACAGAAATGGACTGACATATTTTGGAAATAGCTCTAAGCTACCATCATTTCCACTTGCTTTTAGAACTTCTCACAAGCATTGATGTTGTTACGTAGTTGGGTAATGAAACATCTGCAAGAAAACAACCAGTCTCAGAGAGCACCAACGACTCTTCACTTCTTACAAGGCTTAGCCACTCTCAGGTAGTTATTTTTTTCCTAAATGTACATATTATATAGGGGGAAAGCTCCATGAGAACAAGTACCTCAAACAATCACAGATTAACTCAAGTAGTATGTAAGAAATGGCATTCAAGTTCTTTTCTCTCTTCAACCTGTTCCAAATCACAAAAATGTTGCTCAAGATAGCCAAGTTTACAAAACCAAACTGTTGTGTTATTTATTGTTCCAAAATGGAAACAATTTAGGTTTTATTCAACAATGGTAACATCTGGGAAAAATTACTATGGCTATTTTTTTGGGGGAGTTTTAATCCTTTGTATTTTGAAATACATCTGTCTCTGCTGCGTTTAGATGGAAAAGGAAAATTTTCTTGCAAATCTGATCTGGGTGAAATGTAACAACGATGAAGATCTCATTATTTTACTGAGCAGGCAGTCTTCTAAATCTGAATAGGGGAAAATAAAACAAGTTAGCAATGGTTTGTTGCCTAAGGGGAGAGAGCTGGGAGCCTTTCTAAGTATGTTTTCAAGTTCTGTAAGAAAGCACCCTATCCATATGTGAACGTTCTAAATGTTACCTTCAGGGAGAAAAATCTTGGATTAACTCATGGAATCAAGCACAATTGGCAATACCTTTTGACAGAAAAAAATGTTTTCTCTTATAAGTGGAAGATTGAAAATACAGGTACTCCTCAACTTATGGCCATAATTGGGTCTGGAATTATAATCATAAGTCATGTGAGTCATTAAGGGGGTCACCACATGACTGGACCCAATGTTACTTTTTTTTGGGTGTTCATCAAGTGAATGTGGGGATTGTAAAAGCAAATGCTGCAGTCATTAAATGAATGCCACAGTCATTAAATGACTCCATTGCCGACAATAGGTAGGGTTAGGGGTTTTTTTGGTTGTTTTTTTTTGGCAGAAATCTTATTTCTGATGTAAGTGATCAGACCTTCATATGCATTCCAATATGCCCATAAATTGTGAGCCTTCACATTGAACTTGCTCTACATAATAACCTTATTTTGGGTCATAAAAAAAATCCCGTGGTATTATGTGAGTTACGGCTATCTAAATAATGAGATTTCAGATTTATAGTTTGACAAGATCAGAATAGGCGGTGCAGTAGAGAGGGTCAAAGTTACATAAGGATTTACATCACCTCCTCCCTGTGTCCTGCTAATCTCAGAGTATTCTCTTTTGCCTTTGTTCCTGAGTGGGAATGCATGGAGGACTTATTCTCTGCCATTTGATTAGCTAGATACTTGCCTAGCTCTGTTCCTATTTTAATTTCTTTAAATAAAGCTTCTTTCTGTTACCAACATCAAACCTGCTGAACTAGCTGAGCAAACATTGCTCAGGTCAAATTCCTGCTTTCAGGAATGCTCATTTTGTTGTTGTTAGTTGCAAAAGTGTGTCCGACCCATCACGATCCCATGGACAATGTTCCTCCAGGCCTTCCTGTCCTCTACCATCCTCTGGAGTTTATTTAAGGTCACGCCTACTGCTTCGATGACTCCATTCAATTACCTAATTCTCTGTCGTCCCCTTCTTCTCTTGCCCTCAATCTTTCCCAGCATTAGGCTCTTCTCCAGTGAGTCCTTCCTTCTCATTAGGTGGCCAAAGTATTTGAGTTTCATCTTCAGAATCTGGCCTTCAAAAGAGCCATCAAGGTTGATCTACTCTAGGACTGACCGGTTTGATCACCTTGCAGTCCAAGGGACTCGCAGGAGTCTTCTCCAGCACCATAGTCCAAAGGCCTCAATTCTTTGCCATTCAGCCTTTCTTATAGTCCAACCTTCATAGCCATACATTGCAATTGGAAAAACCATAGCCTTGACTATACGCACATTTGTTGGCAGGTGATGTCTCTGCTTATTAGTATGCGGTCTAGATTTGCCACAGCTTTCCTCCCCAGGAGTAAGCAACTTTTAATTTCTTGGCTGAAGTCCCATATGCTCATCTGCACCCATGAAAACTTTCCCTCCAGTATTTTGAAGATCCTATTTATCTAGAAACTATTTCTTTGTTTACATATAACTTCATTTCTGTTGGATCACTTTCCCCCAACCCTAATTAAATTTTAGGAGATTCCCAAAAATTTGAATATCAAATGACAGAAAAGAAGAATCATTGCCTGTGACACTAGAGACATGGCAAATAAAAATGGATCAACGTGTTTAGGAAAACTTGAGCAAGAAGCTTTTTTTCTACAATAATAAGAGTTTCTTTCCCCTCTTTTTACCACAACTAACAATAGTTGAAGAATGACTATGAGCCATTGGCAAGCTTTATTCCTTTTCTGTCCCCCCCCCCTAGACAAAATATGAAGGGATTTAAATTGTGTTTTGGCATACAAATAAAATGGAAAATTATAATCTGCAAGCATGCTGATGGCACACTCAAAATCATATTAAATTAAATAAACAAAAATATTTCTAATGTGTCTCATGAAAGTCACAGATTAATCTATTGACACAGATTCTTTTACCAAGTTTTTTTTTAAAGTTTCCTAAAAGGAAAACATTATCTTCAACATGGCATGAGGCCAGGTTTTTGTGGAACCACCTATCTCTCATAATTTCTGCCTGGCTGATATCAGTTGGCAGAATTGGTATAGTCCAGATCCTTCACTATTCAGGAAATATGACTTCTCTGATATGATGAACAAAATCCCTTCTGAGGTCAATGTGTCTGCCCTCCTAAAGATGTCCTGGGGCTCTTGGAGGCCTTGGGGTACTGTAAATGTAGACTGTGTTGTTTCTCTGTGCCATATAATATGTGTGGGTATATGCCAGTGGTGGGCTGCAGGCGGTATGCCCTGGTACGAGCGTACCAGAGCCTGCCAGGAGCACCGGATACCATTCCGTTCCGGTGTTCTGGAGGGCCCACCCGCCTGAGTGCTTACCTGTCCTTTAAAGCCTTCGGCGCTTCCGTGCATGCACATGGCATGTACAATGCCTGCGCAATGCTCCGTCAAGCAGCTGGAACATCACAAAGGCTTACGAAGGCGTCAATGGCAGATATGATGCATGCGCGCACCACGCGCATCCATGTGACTGATGCCGGGCCCGTTCCAACCGTACCGGTTGGAATGGGATCCAGAACCCACCACTGGTATATACATAATTTTGTATTTATTTATTTATTTATTTGTTTGTTTATTTATTTATTCTGTCATGGTTATGTAGTACTATATTGTAGTATATTGGAGGTGGTGACCCTTTGAGAGCTGTATGCAATGAAATTTCATTTTAATGTATGCCAGTTAGTGTACATTTAAGGTGACAATAAAGTTATTCTTCTATTGTAGATGAAACCATCTTGATGGATAAGTCTATACATGCTATGCATTCACTGGTAAGATACCATCTTCTTTACATTGTACTGTATTTTAATTTTGCTGTTTGATATTGTGATATTGTACCTGAAATCAATCAACCAATTATCAATCAATCAATCAATCAATCAATCAATCAACAAATCAACCCTGCTAGTCAGGAAGCATATTGGGTTTTTAAATCATTGATATGCATCCTTTAGTACTTCTTAAATCTAGGTTGTGAGAGTACAAGAAGAATACTAACCCCCAGCATGGAATATCTGTCATAGAGGTAGAAGATGAAATTTAACTTAGAAAATTCACATTTCCCAGATTATGTCAGTGTTTAATCAAGTAGCATGTCCAGATATTGCAAATTTATGTCCTGGGGAAAGGCCTAGTAGAATAATTCTACATTAACATATAATATCTGATGTTCTATTTTCCTCTTTTGTCACTGCAGTTCCTTCAAGATACGCTAAGCAAGAAGAAGCAAGAATTAAAGAAGAGATATTAACAAATGTTTAACAACTAACTCCGGAGATTGTGCACCAGCATTAGATAAAATGTATTCAAATTTTTAGAGATAAAGTAATTTTCCTCTTGGAAAAGTGAAGCTATCACTAGAGTTGTTTTGGAGCAGCTGACAGAAAGGTCCTTATACGGAGATGCGACAAGTCTGAATTTCCCACAAAGCTGTATCAGATAGGGCTTCAGATCATAGTGCGCTGTTTTCATATAACTCCACAGGCAATTCATTGTTACATGTTGCAATGAGATTTCTGATGAAAGAGTCTGCTAGAGTCATTATGCAAAATAACATAAAAGAAACCTCAAAGAATAGTTAAAATTATTAGACGGCTTGTTCATTACAGATCAGGTTATTTTTCCATGGTTGCTTCCCAGCATGGGGTGTTTGGTCATCAGCCCCCTTCAAGTTCTAAAAATGGCACAAGAGGCCTCTTAACTATCAGGCTGCCCAGTACGTTTGGCACCAAATTCAGACGACTTGGAGAAGTTCATCTTAAGTTGCCTGTTTTTGCTCTTCAACTTTGTATACCTTTCCATAAGAAAGCAGGCCTATTTTTAGCTGTTGGCTGCCGAAACTGAATCCAGTGATGGGATTTTCATAGTTCTTTCTCCTCCCCTTAAGTCAAAAGGCTGGGATGTGCTTGATTGATGGGGAATATATTAAAACTTTCCTCTCTCTTTTATTCAAAAAGATGACTTGAACATACCTGAAATCCTCTTTCCCTTTTGTGAAATCCAGCTGGTACTTGGTTATTGGCTTCTAGGTCCTTGGTGTTTTTTTTGTCTTGAATTATTATATGGCTAATTGGTGTAATTTGGACTATAGAAGAAAAAAAAATTTTTTCTGAAGCATTGCGGCAATTAAAACCAGCACTTGATTTAGATAGATTCTTGGGATAAGGCAAATGGAGGCACATATTGTAGTTGAGGAAGGCCAAAGATGGAGAATGATAACATGAGTGCAGTAATGTCTTCCTGAAAATGATGCAACATGTGTGCTTGTGTCAACATTATGACATTATTATATAAGTTCATATTGCTCGTGTTGTCATTTGACATCATCATGTCTTGTTACATTAGCTACTGACACATGGTTGTGCCCATGAACTATTAGGCAGTACATTGGGTACCATATAATTTAAATTTCATTATGTTGCACCACACTACTTTGACCATCTTCTTGCTAAAAATAATGCTCAGGGCTCTTAAGGGGATCTTTTCACCCAGATGGAAGGAGACCACGAAAGTAAAGACTCTTTGTTTTATATTTATCCAACTTGTTGTTATTGCCAATTGATTGTGGTTTTGTTCTGACTTAGGTTTCCCAAGAGGATGAAGCAAATTCCTGGTCCTGACAAAAAACCCTTTTATTAATTTACTGTGAATTCTGCTCACATACAACCAAGTTTTTCAAGGGAGGATTTACAGTCACAGACCTTATCTGGCTTGGAGAGCTGCCAGGCCAATATTTGCAAAACCTGGCAAGGCGTCTCAGAGAGTCACAGGTCAATTAAGCAAACTAGTTGTCTCCTGCAATTCCACTCCCATTTCACTCCTCTTTTATTTCTGTTGGGAGGGGCCATTCATTGTCCACCTATGGCCTTACTCCAAGTCGGCCTCTCTTCTTTAGCTGTTCCCTTTGTCTGGCAACTCTGCGCATGCGCAGACTGGGAACAGGCTCCAGCTGTTCATTTGCCTCACTGATGCCTAGCTCTGAAGGCAGCTGATACCTGGCATATGGGTCTGGCCCCCTCTCTGCCTCCGACACAGAGCCCTCATCAGAGCCTTCCCCAGACTCCAGGACTGGCCCATGTTCCTCCCCAACCTCCTCACTGTCCGAATCTGCGGCCAGCTCTGCTGGCTGCTGGTGGGCCAGAACAGGTTTGTCACAGTCAGCCAGATGCTTAAACTAGATTTGGCCTTTTTATCCAACTATTGGGTCCTTCCCAAGGACTAGGGATAGGAAGATGCTGTTTAATGGTGGCTATATTATCAACAAAAACAGTATGCCAATTATGAAACCTTCCATTTCATTTGAGCTGACAAGAGATAAACAATGGTATCTATGTAATACAGTCCTTTCACCAGAGAAAAGATGGTCAGAACAAAAGTGGAGTAAAAGAGCTTGCTTATATATATTTTTTAAATATGGTAACCTGTATGCTGGCAAACTCAGAACTGGTTGAGAAGGAGATGACAGGGAAACATCTGTGCAGGAAATGAAGGTCAAAACAGTACCTTCATACCTGCTCTGTGAACTGAAGCAGCAGCAGCCACAACAACAACAACAATAATGAATTATTAGTTAAGGATTCAATATCATCATCTGCTCTTAGCTGTGAGTTTTGCTTAAATATCATTCAGTCATTTTCAGAGAAAATGTTAATTTGTTAAGCATTGTCTGAGTTAGAGGCCAGCGTAGATTCCAAGTACACAAAAGTAGAAACTGTGCTGTGAGAAGGTCTCTGCGGAAGTAAGGAGAAAGAGAGAGAGAGAGAGAGAGAGAGGGAGGGAGAGAGGGAGAGAGGTGTGTGTGTGTGTGATATTCAACTATAAGCTAAAGGTAAAGGTTCTCCCGCACTTGCATAATAGTCATTTCCAGCTCTAGGGGGCAGTGCTCATCTCTGTTTCTAAGCCAAGGAGCCAGCGCTGTCTGAAGATGTCTCTGTGGTCATGTGGCCAGCATGACTAAATGCCGAAGGCGGACGGAGCGCTGTTACCTTGCCACCAAAGTGGTGGTCTGCTAGGTTGGGAGAAGCTGGGACAAATAACGGGAGCTCACTCCATTATGCAGCACTAGGGATTCTATAGAGATGCAATTTAGCCAGTTCAATGCCAACAAGAAAATCCAACAAACATCAGTTGCACAGATGTTTTCAGAGAACAGTGATTGAACCATTCATCTCCTGAAAGGAAGTGTTATGGAGTAACAAACCTTAGCAAAGGAAAGTAAATTTGATTTATTGAGTTTAACTTACACTTTTAACAGCTTTTACTGAAAACCCACCTGCTGCTCTTTTCAGACACTTTGTTTGTTTTCCTTGTCTTATTTGTTGTCTAGGAAAAGAGGTCAGCAGTCCTTTATGTTCTCAAAACAAATTCTTAAGGCTCAAATTTTCTATTAGTTTATTAATTGCTGAGTTACTGTAAGAGAATTAACAGAGTATTTAAACATCTGTTCCTTTTTATGGATTTCACTTTCAAGTAACCACAAATCAGTTTCCCAGTCTGTTCTGTTATTATTGGAAGATATTGCTTTAAAATCAAATATACTTTCTGGAAAATAAAAACAAAACCCCAGTATTATGACTACAGAAATGTTCAAACACCATTCAATAGCTTCCATAGCCTTTATCTTGAAAATAAAGTTTAGATTTATGCAAACAGGCTTTATTAATAAGTTTGAATACAAAATAACTACCTCAAATAATATTGCTTACATATCTATCCTTAGCTTTCTAATAGCAGATGCTTTTGAAGTGGCAAAAACACTTCAGAATAACTACATACAAAACACTGCATTATTAGACAAATAAACAATAAAACTATGAATGAACAAACTAAAAGTGCTGATTGGTCCTGAAAAGATGGATAAGGAATATAGTCTTGCAGACAATCTTACATCTTTTATTTATTATTTTTATAAATAACTCACAGAAGCAAATATATGTAACACACCTCCCCCCCACCCCGTTTCCCCATAACAACAAACCTGTAAGGTGGGTTGAGCTGAGAAAGAGAAAGTGACTGACTCAAAGTCACCCAGCTGGCTATCATGCCTAAGGCAGAACTAGAATTCGCAGTCTCCTGGTTTCTAACCTAGTTCTTTAGTACACTTCTTCCATATTAGCATCTGAGGTAATAATGTGATCTAGTTTTTACTACAATTGGGACTGAACAGCTACAATCTTAGCTCCCTTGTTATAGTATTTATTTACAGTGTCTCCTCCTATAATACTCTACTTCTGTCTGAACTAAGAGTTGCTCCATAGTAAACACGTATGTAACTGAGCAGTGAGATTACTATATTTGTTAATTCTTGATGAACATTCAGATTGCAAAACTTTGGTATATAATTCAACATCACATTAATATATTTAACATTTAAAGATTTTCCCACAAATCTATATGCATTAGAACATTATTCCAAAAATATACCAGATAATCCATGACTATATCATATGGGTCAATGAGTCCTCAATTTTTTTTACACCTCCATCAAAGAAAATCTGATGCTTATCCTTTCAAATACATTCTTTGGGTAGTCTGGAAAACTGTAAATACAGTGTTTTGATGAATCAACTTTAATCTCAAAACTGTAGATGCTATTTTAACATTTTAAGGACATGAATCCATTGATAGGACATTATCAGACTCCAGCTCTTTAGTCCACGCTTGAGATATCCCAGAAGTATCTACTTTAAAAGAAATCTTGAGCTTTGCTTATAAGCTTTACTTCTACCATTAATTCCATCAAATAAGAAAGCATCTTGGAATGGCCAAAGTGTTTGGTTCATGTTGGTATAAGATATTACCACTGTTGTAAACTTCTCAGTCTTTTGGCTAGGATTAGTGTATTATCAATAAAATAAAAATTATAAAGGGACTAGACTATATTCCAAATTAAAAAGTTTAATGCACTAGAATCTTCCATCCCATTAAATTTGATATAAAAGAAGGTTATTATATTTCTGCCTTGATCCCCCCCCCCCAAAAAAGATGAGGATGGTAATTGGAAAGACGAGACCCATCACCTACTTACTTGACCTTTGAACCTCTTGGGTGATTAAACTGGCAAGCTTTGGTCTGGTCAGTGATTAAGTTGGAGGGACTCAATGCCTCCTTGAGTGTGGGATATATTTCCTCCTAGTTCAAGGAAGTATGTGTGACCTTTCCTGAAAAAGCCCTCTTTATTTATAGACCTCCCTCAAGAATTCCATTTTTGGGTTGAGCTGGTGAGAACATGGCAACCTCATACATCTCCAAATGGATTTGGATGCAACTGATTATCTAGATGAATGGGGTTTAATCTAGGATGTGATACTAAATCTGCGTTGGTCATGTTGGTGAATGACCTATGTTGGTAATTAGATGGGACTGGTATGAACAGTTTTCCTGGATCTTTTGGCAGCTTTCAGTACTATAGAAGCATGGTATCGTTCTGCTCTGTGTGACAGAATTGGGATCGTTGCTCCCTTCCATCTAACTCGACAAAATCAATTATTACATATCATTGTGGCTAGTGCTCTAGTTGTGAACCGTCTTGCACTGATCAGATTTGCAACAGCTATGTCTTAATTGCAACCATTTTGACTATTGTAATATAAATGACACTATTGTAATTCTTAAAATGTATACAAAAACTGCAATTTGTGCCAAAAGAGGTGGCCGGAATGCTGACCAATGTAAGGACAAGGATTGCTGGCTATTGCCACAATTTAAGATGTTGCTGTTGGCCATTAAAGTCCTACATATGAGTATCTACCTCTCCCACTCTAAAACTGTCCAATTAATTCAACAAGAAAGACCTCTTTAAACAGTCTCCACAGTCAGAACCTCAGTTATATGGTCTACAGAAAAGGGCCTTCTTTGCTGTGGCTCCCAGCCAAGGGTGAATTTGATTCTCACTCTCCCAGTGCTTTGGGAAAATGGCAAAACCAGATTTTGTTTCACCAAGTCTTTACTGGTAGGGAGTGGTACAGATTCTTCTGGGGAATTTATAACCACAATAGCAATGCAAATAGTCTCTTCATGACCAGTTTGCAATTTTTAAAAGAAAAAACTGCTAGACCCTGTTAAAACCTGTGTGTTTGGAGGGGGCTGAGATAGATAGACTATTAGATCGGATAAAGGAAAAGGCACACTCAGGCATCAATAGCTCTTTATTAGTTCTGAAACAACTATGTACAATCCAGTGAAGGTTTAGTCTGACAGCAGCCCTTTTATAGGGAGCTGTCAGACTCTTCGACCAATCAGGTTGAATCTCTGTTCCCGCCGGAACAGAGGACCTTGGTGTAAACCATTGTAACTGATTCTGGTATTTAACACCCCTCTCTGCAGATCTCATCATTATCTCCGCCTGACCATTGGAGGCCGGATGGAATGGAGCGACCAGGGCATGTCTGATTCCCTGCACTGCTAAGTAAGTCTTGAACTGCATGGCCATAAATTGGGGCCCATTGTCAGAGACCAAGACGTCAGGCAGGCCATGAGTGTAGAAAAGTCTCCATAGTGCCTTGATGAACACTTCTGCCATGGTAGAGGTCATGAGGACTACTTCTAGCCATTTCGAGTAGGCATTCACAACTACCATGAAAATCTGGCTGTGAACTGGGCCTGCGAAATCTATGTGTACCCTAGACCATGGTGCTTGAGGTTGCTCCCACTCCTTAGCAGGCACCTCTGGGGGAGCTGGTCTGGACTCCTGGCATGGTGTGCAGGTAGCCACCCATTCTTCTATCTCCCTGTCCATGTTAGGCCACCACACGTAACTCCTGGCCAAAGACTTCATCCTGACAATTCCAGGGCTCCCTACGTGCAAAGCCTCTAATACTGCAATGCACAGTTTGGGTGGAACAATGACCCGGTCTCCCCATAGTAAACAACCATTTATTACAGACAGTTCATCATGTTTGCTGTAAAACATTTTTAATTTAGACCCGACAGGCCCCTTGGGCCGCCCCCTTCACACCCAGTTCAAAACCTGTTTGAGTGTAGAGTCTTTTGCAGAATGGCGGACAACGTCACTAGACGAGACAGGACCAGTCTCTAGGCAGTCAATGAGGAGGATTGGTGTCTCTGGGGTAGGGTCTTCAAGCAGTTCAGGCATTGGGCATCAACTCAGGGCGTCGGCATGCCCCAATGTAGAGCCAGGTCGATGGACGAGGCGATAACTGTAGGCCATGAGGAAGATTGTCCATCTGGTAATTCGCAGCGACAAAGAAGCAGGAGTAGGCTGGCCCCAGCCAGCAAGCCCAGTAGTGGTTTGTGGTCCGTGATAAGTTCAAAGTCACGTCTGTAGAGGTACTTGTGGAACCTTTTAATGGCGGTGACTGTAGCCAGAGCTTCACGGTTCAGTTGGCCATAGTTCCGCTCAGCAGCAGACAAGGTTCGTGAGTAATAAGTGATGGGTGCCTCGGTTCCATTGGGCCTGCGGTGGCTGAGGATGGCTCTGATGCCAAACGTGGAAGCGTCGCATGTTAGAACAAGTGGCAGGGTCTGGCTGTATTGGACCAAAAACGTGTCCGCTGACAGCAGTCTCTTCACTGCGGCAAATGTGGCTGCTTCGGCGTTGCCCCGGGACCACTTTGCTTTCTTTGCAAGAAGCCAATGTAAAGGTTCAGCAACTGTGGCTTTCTGTTTGAGAAAGACACTGTAGAAATTAAGGAGCCTGAGGAACATCTGCAGCTCAGTCTGATTGCAAGGCGTAGGGGTGTCCTGGATTGCCTTAATTTTTTTGTCAATTGGGTGAATCCCAGAGCCGTCGATGAGGTACCCTAGGAATTCAACCCTTGGCATGTTAATTTGGCATTTTTTCTTTTTGAGGTGGAGGCCTTTGTCTCTGATTCTGGCCAGAACAGATGTCAATTTTTTAAATAATTGCACCTTATTTGCAGCCGATACCAAGATGTCATCAAAATAGGGGACGACTCCTGGAATCCCCTGCAAAAGCCATTCCATGATGCTTTGGAACAGTCCAGGGGCGATACTAACTCCGAATTGCAGGCAGTTGCATTTGAATGCATCCCTGTCTGTCACAATGCTTTGGGCCTCCACCATGGAGGTATGCCTGCTCCATGTCTAACTTTGTGAAAACTTTTCTGGGGCCCAATGAATGTAGTAAATGCTGTACAATGGGTACAGGATAAGCGCTTTGTTGCAAAGCTTTGTTTATTTTGCACTTGTAGTCTGTGCAGATGCGGACAGACCCGTCAGACCTGACAGGTGTCACAATAGGGGTTTCCCAGTGTGCGTGATCTATCGGCTCTAGGATTCCCTGGGCTATCAATTTGTCCAGTTCCAAATCAATTTTAGGGCGGAGAGCGAAATTAAAAGATATTGGGGTCCCCACTTACTTACCTAGACCAGTACCAAAAACATCCTCGAACTCCTTAAGGAGTTCCTCAGTGCTTTTGTCTCATATGGCATTGATTCCAGTCACTTCTAGGCCCAGGTCTTCGAACCAGTCAAGCCCCAGGAGGCTCTGCAGGTCTCCATTGACTACCGTCACTGGTAGCTGGCCGTAGAAAGTCTTGAATTTCACCTGGAAGGTGCCCTGGCCCACAATGGGGACTCGGTTCCCCTGGTAGTCACGAAGGCAGATGTCAGGAACCCATAGATGCTGCTTCTTAAGGCTAGGGATAGCCTGCTTGAGTGCTGCCCAAGGCATTATGGTCAAAGATGACCCAGTGTCAATCTCCATTTCACATGGAGAGTCCTCGATGAGGACTGTGACTTTCAGCTTTTTTGGCCGCTTCTTGCAGACTTGGCCTATAGAGGTGTGGTAGGTGACTCTGGTGTCGCCTTCTGTTCACCATGGTGGCAGCTACCATGCCCCTTGGTTGGGCCTCTGCTGGTGGTTAGGTTGGCTTCTGGGCTTCCAGGTTGTAGCGGGGTGATCACTTCTGCATACCTTGCCAATATGCGCTTTTTGATCACAGCGTTGGCAGTTTGCGTCACGGAAATGGCAATGTGTTCTGAGATGGTCACCTCCGCAGCTGGCACAAGGCGGGAAACACAGTTTGAATTTTTGCACTGGCTTTGTGCGGTCACTGCGCATGCGGTAGCTGTCATCTTCGCTCCCTGAGCCTTCAGGCTCTGTAGCCTCACGATGCACGCCTGCCCTCTTCTGCGCGCTTTTAGGACTGTTTTGGCACTGCAGGCTTTCCGTCGATTTAACGGCAGACTCAGTGGCCCTCGCTTCGTCTAGAGCAATTTGGAGCGTGAGAGTAGATTTCGCTATTAGTCTCCTCTGCAGGCCAATGTCTCGAACACTGCATTTGATGCAGTCAAGTATCAGTTCATCGAGATCTCTAAACTTGCAGTACGCTATGGCCTTTCTGAGCACCGCAACGTATTCATTGATGGATTCACCCTCTTTCTGGTTACGAATGTTGAATTTGTGCCTTCGGACATGCTTATACGGTCTGGGAGAGTAGTGTGTCCTCAGCGTCTGTTGTAGCACCGACCAAGCGACCGACTGGAGTGGCGTTGGCTCGGAAAAGTCCTTTGCTGTCTGAACACCTCTCGTCCACAGTAATTCAGGAACATGTTCTTTTTCTGGCTTTCAGAAATGCCCATGAGGTCATTGGCTTAAAGGAAGCAGTCGAACCTCAGCATGTAGGATTCCCAGTGCTCGGTGACTGGGTTGTACGGAGTCGGTGGGGCATGCATCTTGTGTCCCTGAGCGTGTTTGAATTTGCCGCTCAAAGATGGCTGCTTGATGCCGTGCCAAGCTCCGGGCTGGATTTACTTGCTGGATTGTTGTGCTCTTTTGGTTTGCCTAGTTGCCTTCCAATCCCATCTTCATTGCCAGTGTTAGATCGGGTAAAGGAAAAGGCACACTCAGGCTTAGGCAGCAACAGCTGTTTATTAGTTCTGAAACGATGTACAATTCAGCGAAGGTTCAGTCTGAAGCAGCCTTTTTATAGGGAACTGTCAGATCCTTTGACCAATCAGGTTGAATCTCTGTTCCTGCCGGAAGAGAGGACCTTGGTGTAAACCATTGTAACTGATTCTGGTATCTAACATAGACCTTCACTTTACTTTGTAAAGTATCATCATACATTTAGTATCACCATACTAAATCCATACTTAGAATGGATTTTCTTCTGTTCTTTTGGATTGACCTCAAACTGCAGTACATGCCACTGATATGCTTCGACTCGTAGAAGTCTCTCAGGCTTCGTACTATTTAAGCACAGCCCAATAAGACTATTAAGCTTTGAGTTTTATATATTTGTGTTTCCCAGAGCTTTTCATGCTTGTAAAAGTAGGGGAAAAAATGCACGGGCCATCTTTACAAGCATTTTGCTTGTAAATATTTTGTCCCAATAAATTCTATGTTCAGTGTGGATGTATTCCCACTTGGAAAATTAAAGCAAAAAATGTAGCATTTTGTTGTTGTTTTTTGTACTTTTCTTGTTTTGTAATTTTATCCATGTCTCTCCCCCACCCACCCAAATGAATTACTGTGACATTACGGGAATGGCTGAATCATTTAGAAACCAAATGATTGATACAGCATGGATCAAATTCTAGTTTGCTAAAGAAAATAAAAAATAATTAAAATCTAGTTTTGCAACATACAGGAAGAAAAGAACAATAGCAGTATTTTGATAAATATTTTGAGAATTCTGCCTGTAGTATTTTACCTAATGTAATATTTACCTAATGAAACATTAAAAAATTCCCGTGAGCCTAGAAACAGAAAGGTTATGGAGGCAATTTGATTTATGTATCCTTTCTAACGTCTGTACTATAAGAATGTTTCTGGGTTCAGATTATTCATCTCAGATCTTCAAGGTAGACCAGGTCAGGAAACAAACTTCACTGGATTGCTGAAACTCTGAAAACAGAATTTCTCTTTGTCCATTCTTATAGTAAAGAGAATCTAAGTGGGATAATCTTGAGTTCCTTTCTCAAACCCTTTTTTTCCAGGTTCTTATACAACTACTTCCTAAATCCGGTGATGACATAGCCACTCTTTCATTCCATCTTCAAGATAATCTCTACACTTATCTACGGTTCCTTTATCACATGCTCCAATAAATATTCTCTGTACCTATCTTTCTATACAAACAAACAAAATAATACAATAAAGGAGAATAGCCTGGGGTTGAAATGAGACATTTCATTACCTAAACTAGGTAATGTCGTCGGTGCTAGATTAGCACTGATGCAATTATCTAGTTTGGGTAATGAAACATCTGCAAGAAAACAAGAAAGCTCAGAGAGCATCAAGGACCCTTCAAAACAAAACAAAACAAACAAACAAACAAACAAACAGGATAGATTCCAGCTCCCTTCTGTCCCACTCTGCTTGTCCACGGTATATGCAATTGCTATCTATAGTTAGTGGAACTAGAAATTTAACCATATTCTGCTATAGGACAAAAACCTCTTCATAGAAGCTCTAACGTACCACACTAGTCCAGCACACATTAATAGATAGACTTTAAAAAAAAAACTTTCCAGCAGATGTGGTATTTAACTGTTTCTCTCTAGTTCGGACGAACCGGTAATGGTGGCTGCGGACGGCTCCACCCATCCGCCCCAACATAATGCGTGTGCACAGCGCATGCACAGACGAGGTGCGTGTACTCACATTTGCGAACCGGTAGGGAAGATAAGTGAATCCTACCTCTACTTTCCAGCCTAGGGCTGAGAGAGGGTGACAGACCCAAAGACACCTAAATGGTTTCTATGCCTAGGGGAGGATTAGAAACTGGATTTCCTTATTCCTGATTCACCACTACACCACACAAACACACACACACACACACACCCCATTGTGTTTATGGGACTATTATATTGTATAATAGTCTTAGATTCTAGAAATATTAGAATATTCTAGAAATATTAGAATGCTTTAGATTCTAATACTTTTCAAAATGTGTGCAGCAGGCCCCTCTCCTCTCTTTTAATTTTTTTTTCCAAAGGAATGTTTATTCCTTCAGGCCGGGGCTAATGGCCCTGAAAGGCCTGCATTCATCAGACTAGTTTTTAACTGTTCATGGCTGCCAAGTTAAACAGCCTCTCACCTACTGTGGTGTTTCAGAAGGAAACAACCTCCAAGGTAACAGACTAATTTCCTTGGAGACCAAAAATGTGGACAAAATCTTATAGAAAAAAAAAAAACCATTTTCCCACCCCCAAATAAGAAAGAAGCTCGATATTTTATTTTCAATTTTTTTCCACCTGAATTTAATTCAGGTATTGCTCCAGGCTTTTTGTATAGTTTCAGGGTCATAGGATTCATGATATAATTCCAGTTAGACGATGGAGTTTCTCACATTTGCAAGTATTGTGAAAGTGAAGAGATACGAGAGGTACCCTTGGACAGGATAATTTGGTTGACCAAATTATAGCATGGCTTCTATTTACTCCTCATTAAAAAAAAACCCATGAGTTTTGTTCATTTATTCTGAAATTCTCATTCCATTCCATTCCATTCAGACCAAATCATATCAAAGATGTCAGGTTTTCTCAAAATTCTTCTTTATCAGGGAACAAATGGCATGCCCATATACATGCCAAACACATGTGGAGCGTTCTGTCCATGACTTAATTATTTTGTGGTCTTGATTCTATGACTTGATTCCTCTCAGCCAAGTTATCAGTCAGATACCTCTTTAGTAATGGGACTATAACCATTTTGAGTTCTGTTTACCATCTCTAGCATCCACCTTCTGCATGGCCCATTCCTTTAGCCCTGGATTTATTAGCAATAGCAATAGCTGGCAGTCGGCAGTAAGCAGAATTAGCCTGTAGTACTGCATTCTAACCACTGTGCCACCACGGCTCTTAGCAATAGCAATAGCACTTAGCACTTAGCAACCTTGAGCCAGCAACCTTGAGCCAGTCAGGATCGAACTCCTGGGTGTGGGCAGAGTAAGCCTGCAATACTGCATTCTCACCACTGTGCCACTATGGCTCCTGGATGGTCTGAAAGTTGTACTAAAAAAAATTCCTTGCCTTGTTAAATTGGAGGAAGGGTATTGAGGGTAGGGTGGTGGAGATACCACAATTATGCCCTGAAGCAAGAATTTCACAGTATTTTGCTAGGGATCTGAATGAACTGGTGGAGGGAATGCTTATCAAATTTGCAAATGAGACAAAAGTAGGTGAGGTAGCTAAACAACAGGAGAAAAAAGTTTAAAATGATCTTAATAAGTTAGAGCAGGGGTGTCAAACTGGCAGCCCGTGGGCCGAATGTGTCACATGCAGGCCACACTCACCCCAGCTCCACGAAGGGGGAAAACGTCACAATACATCACGTGATGTCATCATGCCACAAGTTTGACACCTGTGAGTTAGAGGGAACCACGGAAAATAACATAATTTATTCTCTTTTGTTTTATTTTTCTTTCTTTCTTTCTTTCTTTTTCTTTCTTTCTTTCTTTTTATTTCCTGCCTTTATTCTGTTTATAAATAATGCAAATCAGGGAACCTATCAATACCCCTTTCTCCTCCTCTTTTCCCTACCACAACAACCCTATGAGGTCAGTTGGGCTGAGAGAGTGACTGGCCCTAAATTCCTCCGGTGGCTTTCATACATTAGCGGTGGATTTTCTCCACTGTAGCTCTATGACAGTATGCTTGCTGCTAGACTTTAGGTATGATTTGTTTTTATTATTCTATATTGTAAAAAGGGATTATATATATATATATATATATATATATATATATATATATATATATATATATATATATATATATATATATATATATATATATATATATATATATATATATATATATATATATATATATATATATATATATATATATATATATATATATGTTGTATTTGTGCTGATAAAATAAAGGGAGACTACAACACAATACAACACAAATATAAAAAGGCAACATTAAAAATAACAATATGGGTTTCTGCCTGGATGGTTTTCTGTGATGAGCCGAAAGGACAGAAAGAGGGAGGAGTGAGCTCCCTCCCATATTTGGTCATACCAGGGGTTGTAACACAAACACATATATATATATGTATGTATGTATGTATGTATGTATGTATGTATGTATGTGTGTTACAACCCTTGGTATGCCTAAATATGGGAGGAAGGTCACTACTCCCTCTTTCTGTCCTTCGGCTCATCACAGAAGACCATGCAGGCAGAAAACCATATTTTTATTGAAGATGGCAGGTGTGATCCTGCGGAAACGTTGCAAAGACAATCTCAACCTTACACGGGAAAAGACCCGAATACAACAAAACCAGCATACCTACACCCGTGAAAATCTACGAAAACAAATATATATATATGTTTCTGTAAATCTTGGTGGGAGGGGATGGGGTGCTGGCTTTGTTTCAGTATGTGGAGTGATTGGTTGCGTGGTTGCATCATGATTGGTAGATTGGTGCTGATTGGTGCTGGCTGTATGTGCATTGTTGTTTTATATTGTAACGGCTTGGGTGGTGGGTGGTGTTCGTTTGTTGGCTAAGGCTGGTTTCCAGATGTTTGGTAGGCGGGAGGTATCATCACGTTTATTCATATTGTGGGGGTGTTTCTCTATTTCGATGGCTTCCATAATTATTCTCTTGTTGAGGTGTTCTGTTTTGGAGATTAACCTGGCTCCTTCAAAGTTGATTTCATGTCCTGTAGCTTTAAGGTGCTGGAAAAGGGAGGAAGTTTTTTCTTTTTTTCTTACTGCATTCTTGTGTTCTGTGATGCGTGCATTTACCCTCCTGTTTGTTTGTCCTATATATATTGCCAGGCAGATTTTGCATGGTATTTTGTAGACTCCTTGGGAGTCTCCTACCATGCAAACATTCTTTGCTAACATTCTTAGCAACCTAGGAAAGCAAATTGAGATTAATCATTAAAAAACATTAAATTTTTACCAAAAATCAATTGACAAACTTACAGTAGTTCAATTAGTTTTTTTAATGTTTTACTTTGGTTTCAGAGTAGGATGCTTTCTTTTTTTTTTTAAACAAAATTTTATTGGTTTTCAAATATATAGGGGAGGGTAAATAGGTATACAATTTTTTTTGGCAGCTTTCATACTGCTGGTAGAGATCCCAGCACGATACTCACTTATGTAACATTGTACAACAAATTTATAGAAGAAAACAGTAAACCAAATCTTACTCTATATTGTTAGTCTTGTGTTCCTACATGTTTCTCTTTGTCATTTTCTAATATATCACTAACTGCTATTGTTCTAAATAATTTTATTTTTGAGATCTGAGCCTTTTCGATATTGCTTCTTCCTCCCTGTTGCCAGAGAGAGCCTCAGTGCCCCCCTCCTTCCCGTCTTGGATCTTACTAACTTGTGTTTTACTGTCTCTTTCACTACTCCCACTCAATTCCTCCTCTGAGAGTGGAAAATTCTTTTTAATGAAGGCCTCCGCCTCCTGGACTGTATTGATTCTGATCCTATTTCCCTCCCAGAAGATTAACATCCCCTCCGGAATCAACCATTTGAACCAGATCCCTTTTTCATATAATTTTTTTGCTAGGGAGGAAAATTTCCTCCTTCTATCTCTTATTTTTTTTGGGATCTGTTTGAGAATGGTGATCTCTTCACCCTTGTATTTCAATGGTCCCTCCCTTTGGGTCGCAAGTACCTCGTCCCTTGTGGATCTCCTGACAAACTTAACATGTATCTCCCTCGGGACATTGTGTCTTCTAGCATATGCTGAATTTATCCTATATACTAGATCCATATCCCACCATACTTGTTTTTTATCTCTCTTGAGATAATCTGCTAAAATTGTACTCATAATATCTTTAAGGTTTTCATTCTCTGTTTCTGGTAAGTTCTGGAATCTAAGAAAAAAGGACATTCTTTCAAATTCTACTTTTGTCTGAAAATTTTCCATATCTATGTTTCCCTTGCACATTGTTTTCACTTCTTCCCCCAGCCCTGCCATTCCGTCCTCTAACACCAAAATTCGCTGTGTATTTCCAGCTATATGTTCTTTAACCACTCTGAGTTCTTCTTTAATCTCAGCCCTCATTTCATTCTGTCCCTTCATAAGTTCTTTAAACATTTCCGTAACAGATAATTCCTTAGGATCCTCTACAGCCACTGCTTTCTGCAACATTGACGATATCTTGGACTGTTGCATCGTGGGACTTGGGGCAGCCGATGATGGGGCTGAGTGCGCCTTGCTGGTTGGGGGTTTTCTTGCCGCCATTAGTTTAAGTTCAGAGATGAAAATCCTTGCCAAGAAAAGTGGTGTCAGAGGGTTTCACAGCTATGCTGGTCTCCAAAGGAAAACAATCGCAAAGGCACCCAATTTGCAGTTCCAAGAGTAGGATACACCAAGATGAATGAAAAGAAAAGTCAGCTAAAGATCAGAAGATCCACACACAGGAGGAGGTGCCAGTTTCCCTTTGGGAGAGTAAACAAACAATCCACTTTTCTTTATTATCTCTTTGGGAGTAGCTTCAAAGGACAGACTTCATTTGCATAAAGACAAAGAAAGAGGGGCGAGCACCATCTTGGCCCTCCCTTTCGCAGGGAAAGAAGTCGCCGAAAGTTTTTTATTTTAAAACAACAGTTCAGAGTCATTTCCAGCAATTGTGAAAGTCATTTTCAATTAAAAGTCAAGCAAATCAGTCTTTTAACCTCTCTCTCCCCGAGGGTCCATTTTCAAAGCTGCTTAGTCCGAGGGGGGGAATAGTAAACCCCCCCTCTAATCTCTCTTCAAGAATAGGAACACAAAAAACTCACAAAGTGACTGTTGCTTTTCTCCTAAATCCTCCAAGAGCGCCAGTCAGGATCCCCACCTTCAGTCTCCAGCTGCACTTTTCCAACTCTTCTTTTAACCTCCGGAGCCATCCGACGAGAGGGCGGGCAGCACGAAGCTGTCTCTTGCCCCCCCTCCGCTCCCCAACTCCTAGGCGAAGCCGAAAGCACCCCAGCTGGCTGCCGCCACATGCGGGATGCCTCGGCCGGCCGCCCTTCGGCAGGACCCCCCTATAAGGGCTCCTGTGTCCCCTAAGGGACCCACCGGGGAGACGAGCGGCGGACAAACACGTCCGTCGTTGTCCGATCCTGGAAGTGACCTCAGAGTAGGATGCTTTCTGAATTGCTTCAGATCAGATTATTTTTTAGTTTTTAATCTCCACTATCCCTCCTTTACAAGAGCTCCAAGGACAATATTTCAAAGAATTAGTGGGGCGAAACTCTTAAAACATTCAGATCAGTGTTGCTATCTTAATGTCCTTTTAAGCAGAGTTTTCAAACTAGGTGCTTCACAACCACAGGGTTATGTGAGAACCTGAATTGGTTCCATGAGAGATGGGGGATTTTCTCAAATACAGTCAGTTTTCTTTCACTAGAGCTTCATTCTCTTTTTTTTCCTCAAAGAAAGTTTTTTTAAATTTTTTGTTACATATTTTAACTTCTTTTATGAACAAAGTGTTGTCTTGGTTCCCCCCCCTTTTACATCTTCTATTATGCATAGTACATTTTACATCATATTTCCATTTTACATTTCAGTCATTTTATTTTTATTCCATATTCTCCTGCTTAGTTTTAATTTTTCTTTAATATATAGACAATATTATTTGCCTCTCAAAATTAATCAATTTAACATATCATTTCCATCTATTATTCTGTTTTTACTATTAATAACATATATCCTCAAGTTTAATTTTATGTAGTAAACATTTAATTTAATTAGTTATCCACAAGTAATAATCTTAATTTATATCCCCCACATTGTATTGAATATATACTGTTGGCTATATTTACTAAATTTCATTCTATTCTACTGGTAAATCCTTTTCTTTCTTTCCTCCTTTCAACCATTTTCTCAGTCATTCAGGAACTTCATTTCTCTTATATTTCCTTCTCTCCACCCATTTGCCTAGTTTTTTTCTTTTTCTTGATCTTAAAATTCCTGTATTTTTCCTTTCCAATCTTTTTTCTCCTTTTTAATTTTGTTTTTTAGTATCTCTCCCCAATCCCCCCCCTGCTTTCCCCATTGGTCTCACCTTTGCTATTTCCCTTTTTGGGGGCCACTTCCCAAAAAAATTATCAGAGCTTCCATATTTTTTTAAAAATTGGTTTCCCTGCCTGAAAAAGCTTGAAACTCTTTGCTCTAAAGGATCTACCATTCTTGCTACTGTATTTTCATCAGCTCTGCCAAAGCAGCTGCTTCTCTACAATAGCTACAGTCAAATCTTTTATCAGATTGAATTATGAGTGGAATGTTGTTTTTGCATCTCATCTTGCACATTCATATGGAATATGTTTGCCTTTAAAACTCAAATATTGATTTCAAATCAACTCTTGGCTGATTCACACACTCCTAATACTCCAGATGGCTTAGAGAAGATTTCATACAATCCAAAAACAGCATTGCAGAAAAAGTGGAATTTCAAGATGTGTTTAAAAGAGAAAATAGAATTGAGCTGGTGGATAAAGTGTGACTTTTAAGGAACTATGGTCAACTGAACTGAAGCTTTGTTCATTAAGACCTAAAAATGATATGCAAATGTTTATGAGGCCCCATCTTGCTTTATCAGCTCACCTGAAAATATATTTTCTGTGAGATTGCGGCAGGGGTGGGTTCCTGCCAGTTCTAACCACTTCTATAGAAGAGGTTCCACAAATCTACAGTGTCGTTTAGAACCGGTTCCAGCTCCCTCCCCTCGCCCGCCCGCCCGCCCGTCATCAAGATGAAGAGCGAGAGGAGGAATTCTGGGAGTTGAAGTCCACAAGTTTTAAAGCTGTCAAGTTTGAACACCCCTGGGATTTTTTTTCTAAAGGGTTAGGGATGCAAAGGTCTTGTAACTTGACATCTTTAAGTCTTGCATGCTTCAAATGCCAGAGTTTCTGAGCCAATATTTTGGTTGCTAAGCAAGAGCGTTGTTAAGTGAGTTTCACCACATTTTACAAGTTGGCCATGCCCACCAAAGTTACATGACTGCCAAGCCACTCCCACCCGGTCACATGGCTGACAAGCCACTCCCACCCGGTCACATGGCCGACAAGCCACTCCCACCCGGTCACATGGCCGGCAAGCCACTCCCACAAAGCAGGCCACACCTACAGAAGAGGTTCTAAAAAAATTTGAAACCCACCACTGGATTGGGGATTCTGTTTTGTCTCAATTCCTATAATAAAAAAAGTGGACAGGCCCAGCTAGGTCAATGAAGTCAAACTTCTCAGCATAGAAATCCACTTTAAAGTAATCTAGACAGAAGGCTACTCAGCTCCTTCTCAGACATATCCAGTGATTGGGAAACCAATCATCTCTTTTAGTAATGGTTCCATTGTTGATCAGTTCTTACAATTAAGAAGCACATCCTAATATTCAACTTGACTCTGCTTTCTTGAAACTTAAAACTATGATTCTACGTTTTATATTGAGATGATAGAAAACAAATCTTCATTGACACAACTTCAGGTATTTGCAAAGTGTTACCTCCTCAACCCTCACCTTTCAGCAAAGACCAAGCCTGCTTATTTCCCCTACTTTACCTCACAAGAAATTTTAGTCTTTTAATTATTATAATCAGCTTTCTCTGCACTTATTCCGCTTTCTTTAGAAGTTTTAAAAAATAAAATACTTAGAACTGGACACAGACCTCAAGACAGGTTATAAAGAATTCAAATTAGAATAAAAAGGATTTCTTCTGGTAATCTGGAAACTGCATTTCTGTTGATGCATCTTAAAATTACTCATGTCTTTTTTCTGGCAGGCATGTCATATTGCTGACTCATATTTAATTTGTAATCAATCTGAATAGCAAAAAATGCAGCGGTGCAGTTACCAAGCCAGGTATACCTCACCTATCTGTGAATTTGCTTCTTTTTCCTAAGCGTTTCTATTATATTTCTAGCACTTGGCTAGAAGCCAGGAATCTAGGAGTTTTAGGTATGAAACAGAGGCAGTATTCAGCCAGTTCTGACAGATTCTGGAGAAGCCGTAGTGGAAATTTTGAGTAGTTCAGATAATTGGCAAATAGTTGCCCCCAACTCTGCTACCTCCCAGCTGATCTTCTTTTGTTGCTCTGCACAGGAGAATGAAGCTCAGGTTAGCGGGGTGGGGAGGGAATGGGTTTTTTGCAGTAACCTTCCCCTGCCACCCCCACAAAGCCATGCCATGCCCACTAAGCCATGCCCAGAGTACCGGTAGTAAAAACATTTGAATCCCACCACCGGTATGAAAGCCAGCTGGATGACTTTGGATCAGTCAGTTTCTCTCATCCCAATTCACCTCATAGGATTTTTGTTGTGGAGAAAATGGAAAAGGAAGTCTATTGGCTGTGTTTGCTGCCTTGAGTTATTTTATTAAAGGAACAGCTGAAGCGTGACATGAATTTCAGAATTAATCATGAATCTATAAAAGGTAAAATTTAGAGGAAAAACTTCACTGCTGCAGCAATCATCTAAATCAAAACAGAAGGGATTCTTTGAGTTTCTTATTAAAAACAAACTTTGCATTTTGGTTGAGACAACCCTAGTCAGATCCCTCCCAATAATGCATCAGATCCTAGATATTTGGAGGAAAGCAGAAAAAATATATATATATAATGATAATCAAAGGCATTGAAAAGAAAAGCTCTCCGCTCCAAGTACATTAATGTCTGTTTCCATTAATGAAATATCTATCTATGTCTGTGTGCCTATGCCAATTTTGGCAGCAGGATTTTGGCATTTCACCACATTTTGGATTTTATTGCAGAAGTCCATAGCCAGACCCCAAACAGCATCTGCTGTACCATAAATCTTGCATTAAATTACTGGTTCAAAATGTTTATGCCTGGTGGTTAATTCTTACCCTTTGAATTAGCTCATGATGTGACTTGTTTTTTATGTTATCATTTGTAAGAAAAAGGTCATAATTCAAAATTGTTTTGCAAAGGTTTTGACAGACCAAACAGGTCTTTTTTCCCTCTTCAGTGTGAGAAGGTAAGATGAATTCCCTATAGATTGAATTGTTGGCAGTGAAGTAGCAAGAATTCAATATATTGTGGATTTTTTTCCTTATGTTTTAACTGGTAAGTGCAGAAGATTCGACTTAGTTTCCCAGCATCTAATTTATTAATTGGATGAAAAAAACATAGCTTATAAATATTGAATTGATCTGAACATTTTTTGTCACTTAAGACTGTTGCTTAACAATTGTTCAAAGTTACAACAGATCCTACAGAGCTACTTAAGACTTATTTTTGGAATTACATTGGCTACACATCCTTCGTGATTACATAATTACAGTTTTAACTTGACAGCCAGCTTATCTTTATATTCATTTGCAGCATCCAGTGCTCATGTGACCCAATTTATGACATTTTTTACTGGTTTATGACATTTATTTCCAATTTCTCTTATATTTATTCCCAAAACGCCCATTGGAAAAAACTGATTTTCTTATAGCAATTTTGATTAACGACTATCATAAAAATGGGCATAACTGTGAATACAGTCATGAATTTAACTTACAACCACAAAGCCTTATGACCACAATACTGGGCTCAATTATGACAGTAAGTTGAAGACTACTTGTATGCAGTGGTGGGATTCAAATAATTTAACAGTTGGTTCTCTGCCCTAATGATTTCTTCCAACAACCAGTTCACCAAACTGCTCAGAAAGTTAACAACTGGTGCAAACTGGCTGAATCCCATCACTGCATTGGGTAGACCAGGCCGAAGCCATGCTGACCCAATCTTTCCTCTTTGCACTGGTTAGATCAGGCTGAAGCTACGTTGGACTGATCTTTACTCTTCCTACTAGGTAGACTGGGCTGAAGCCATGCTGGCCCAATCTTTCCTCTTCGCATTGGGATCCAGCTCACAGGCCTTGAGATTGACACTCCTGATCTTTAAGTTTGAAGGTTACTTTTGCCACTGAATCTTATATTTTAGCTTGAAGAAAGACATTCAATAATGCAGCAGTGATAGCAAAAGTGATGTGGCCATTTATTTTGGGGCTTTGTGGAAGGTTAGCGCACCAACAGTCTGAAACTAGCCCAATTTGGCTGTTTGGGCTTTCTGAGTCAATTGCTATTATTCCTATCTTACAAAACACTCTCACACAGGGAGGGGCTCCTCCTGGTGCCGTCCGCTAGGCAATGCCAGCGGGCGACACCTAGGAGTAGGTCCTTCTCTGTGATGGGCCCAACCCTCTGGAATGACCTCCCCCCTGACATTCGAACTACCACCGACCTCCGTTCCTTCCGTCAAAAGTTAAAGACTCACCTATTTCAATCAGCTGGCCTGGCACTTTCTTAGTTTTACCCCCGGGGATTTATTTTAATTGGGTTTGGGGTTTTAATTGGGATGTTTTTAGGTATTTATTTCTTGTACAGTCTATCTCCCCCTCTAAATGTATTTTAAATGTATTTTATTGTTATGACGGTATTTTATTTCATTGACTGTACACCGCCCCGAGTCCCTTTTTGGGAGAGGGGGCGGTCTAAAAATCTAAGAAATAAATAAAATAAAATAATAAAACCCAACCCAAATTTACTGCCAACATTTGGACATTTTACAGCTTAAGATACTGGGAAATCTGCATAGGCTGCCCACCTCTGTTTTAAGTATAGCCTAAAATATCCTGAAAAGGAGAAAGTCTATAATTTTTTTGTAATATCAATTCCATGGTAACTTCGCTTTTTCCCAGATTACTATTTGGCTTAGCAAACACGCAAATATATCTTGCAACTTTCCTTCGTTTTGCTTAGCTATAAAGCCAGGTGAGAACAAGAGCTACCAATTGAGATGAATCTACAGCTGAGTAAATAAAATGAAAGCTGAGCATAAAAGCATGGGAATCTGTTTCCGAATGCAAAATGTGTTAAACAAAACTGGCAGAAAAGGGGCAAAAATCAAAATGAGACAGAAAAAGATCTACTTATGCTTTTTCACCTTGGATATATATATATATATATATATATATATATATATATATATATATATATATATATATATATATATATATATATATATATATATATATATATATGTATATATATATATATATGTATATATATATATATATATGTATATATATATATATGTATATATATATATATATATATATATATATATATATATATATATATATATATATATATATATATATATATATATATATATATATATATATATATATATATATATATATATATATATATATATATATATATATATATATATATATATATATATATATATATATATATATATATATCGCCCTGGCTTGGAGTAATAAGAATGGGTGGCTCTTGGACCAGCTAAGCATGAATTCCACCAGCAAATGGCTTCCTGTTTCAAAATGTTCAAAGCCAAGAAAATGGAATTTGGGTTCTCTCTCTCTCTCTCTCTCTCTCTCACTCTCTCCTTTTGGGATTAGTTACAAGCGTGTGAGGTATGTGCTTTCATTTCAGGCCAATGCAAATGTTTTTGCATCTCTCTCTTCTCCCTCCCCCCTCCACTCTGGTCTCCCAAAAGGATGGTAAAATTTGACCAAAATGTTTTCGTCTTTGACTAGGAAGTTCAATGATTAGCCTTCATTGAATCTGTAAACATTCATGCTTCCTGTTAAAGACAGGAGGAACTACTCAATGTTGGTCTGTTTTGCTATTTGCACCTGCAGGGATCTGCTCTCCATACTGAGGTGCCCAGCAAGAGGGGAGGAGACCGTCAGGATGTCTGAAGCTGAGGCCTGCTCAGCTATTTCCCTCCCTCTCAATATACTTGAACCTATAATTCATAAGTTATAAACTGGAGGTCCAGTTGTGTTTCTTTAGTCACCTCAGCTTCAAATATTATTTTTTACAGCACGTTCTCCATAGAATCCCTTTACAAAAAAACGAATGCTCTAATTACCTTCCAGAGAGTGAAAAATAACACACCCACAAGAACGATATGTAATCACCTGTGCTCCAAAAGTCTTAGAGGAAGATATTTATTGAAACCACTGGAATGCTTTTATTTTGTCCTCCTCACCAATTAAAAAACTATCAAATTCCCCTTTCCAGCCACTTTTTTAAAAAACGAGACTGAGCTTATGAAATGGGCTGTTTTTCTCTCCATACTTTGTTTCATTTATTTTGAACAAGCTCATAGTTTTAACCCAACATTATAAATGTAGATGTTTCCTAACACTGGAACAGGGTGGCTGTCTTGCCTCTGATGACCTCTCAGTAAGTCCAAAATGAGGATGCTGGGTTATATTTTTGGGTTTTTTAAAAAAATTTAAAGTCATTGCTCTTTATAGCTTTTCCTTTAGTCAGTTGAACAGTTAGGTCATTTTTGAGTCTGGCCTTTATTCCATGTAACTCTCTTGAGTAAACAAACAGCAAATTTCCAACTTAATATAAACAGTGTACTTTAGCCACATAATTTCAAAGCAGTCACAGGACCAATTGTCCTCTCCTTGCCTTTTTAGCCCTTCATGCTGCCTTAAATCTCTCTCTTTTTCCTTTGTCAAATGTCACCATTCTTCTATTGCATTCTTCTACTGCTTCTTTAATCCAAAATGACATGCCAGATTCTGTAACACGCTAAGCCACAGCTCATTTAAACATGGCTTGTTAAATAAACCACCATGGACTAAAAGTTCAGACATAATGACAAACCATAAACAGCTCCCCCCCTCCATAAATCATGGTTGCAATCCACTGTGGATTGCAACACAGAACATTCCAAGTCAAAAGTAAATAAGCTACGTTATGCTTCATGTGAGATGTGTGCACAATTGCTACAAAATAAAATAGTTTTGTGCTGCCTTTCCCAACTGGTATCACATTTATAATGCAGGATGCCATAATACTGTCTTAACAGCATAATTGCTTTTAACTAACAACTATGTGAGAAGGCCCTAAGGATGATGACAAAATGAAAAAACATTCACATTGGAAGGATTTTAAAGAGAGTTTACCCAGAAAATGTTGTGAATGCTTAATGGATTGCAGATCCATACATACAAAAGTTACCCCACTAGTATGAGCAAGAGCCACCATCATTTCTCCAGAGCAGAAACTCAAGAAATTGACTTCAACTCAACTCCAGCCAATAATGAACATAACTCCCACCTATGTATCAACTTCGAACTGTTCCTGGCTGCAGCCATCTCTCTGTTCCTCAGTTGCCACACAGGAGGGAAAGTGGGAAAAGAGGTTGGAATACATTGCTAGACACAACAAAGAGCTTTCTCGTGAGAACCAAGGTCATCTCCTCTGGCAACAGATAAGGTTGGGAAAGGAGTGCCCGAAGAGCCTGCCAATTAACTTAATTGGCCACCGTGACCTGTGCCATTTGAGGATGGTGTTATTTCCTAGTTTAATTATTCTTAAACCTTGGGAAATATTTAGATTTGGCTTTCATTGAAGCTGTGTCGATATGATGTACTCATTAAAGAAGACCTTTGAGAAGGAGCCAGGTCTCATGGTTCTGATTTGCTTGAGTTCATTATTCAGAACCTTGACACCCTGTTTTTTCCCCCTAGCTGTCTATAAAAAGTAGTGATTTCCATTTTGCACCAGCTCAAGCTGTATTGCCCCATTTCTGTGTTACACTTCAACTCGTTTGAACCAAACATCTCAACTCCAATTGGCTATGAGACCTGTGGAGAGAAAGTCCTTCTCTGTTGCTTTCTGCCTTCCACCTACACTTTAAAAAAAAAACGGGTTATCAGCAGAATGGTGAAAAGTTGGACTATATTGATGCAATATTGAAAGGATGGTCTTTGTCCCTTTTTAAAAAGTCAATTACAGTATACTCAACAAGAATTTACATTCTCCTTCTTGCTCAGGAAAATAGTAAAACCATAACATCACCTTCCATAAAGAATTGAGGAAGCCACAAATCAGAGGCTGTGGTAAGCATGTTTTGTACAGAACATCAAACCATCATCGTATCCAAGCAAAGAATGTGGTTGAACTCCACAAAGGGGTTTGTTTAAATCAACTTCATTTCTCATTGCTTAGCATGTGGAGGAAGAGTAGCTGTGGTATATTTTTGTGTGTGTGCGTGTGTGTGTGCGTGTGTGCATGCATGTGTCTCTGTTTGTGTATGTGTGTGTGTGTGTGTGTGTGTGTGTGTGTGTATGTATTTGTGTTACAACCCCTGGTATGCCCAAATATGGGGGGGGAGCTCACTACGCCTTTCTGTCCTTCGGCTCATTACAGAAGACCATCCAGGCAGAAAACCATATTTTTATTTTTAATGTTGCCTTTGCTATGTTTGTGTTGTATTTGTGCTGATAAATAAATAAAGGGAGACTAGTATAGATCTATTTCAAGCTATTTAGCTCTCATCAGCTAGCCATACCCTTACTGGGATTTGAACCTGGGCTGTATTACATATTAGGCAGATGTATTAGCCACTAAGCCACAGGCTCTCCTCCTTATCAGCTGAGCCAGGGAAATAGGTATGTATTTGTGTTACAACCCCGGTATGCCCAAATGTGTGTGTGTGTGTGTGTGTGAGTGTGTGTGTGTGTGTGTGTGTGTGTGTATGCTGGTCTTGTTGTATTCGGGTCTTTTCCCGTGTAAGATTGAGATTGTCTTGGCAATGTTTCAGCGAGGTCTCACTCACCATCTTCAGGCTAGGTTTTGGGATTAAAGTGTGATCGGAACTGTCGTCTTTCTATAAATCTTGGTGGGGGTGTGTGGAGTGCTGGCTTTGTTTCAGTAAGTGGAATGATGGGTTGTGTGGTTGTATCATGATTGGTAGATTGGTGCTGATTGGTGCTGGCTGTGTGTCTATTGTTGTTTCATGTTGTAACTCCCTAGGACACACCAACTACCAGAAAAAAAAACACCAACTGCTACTTAAATGCACAATCCCATCACCACCCTGCACAGATCAACTCTGTAGCCAAGACCCTCAACTCCAGAACCAAACACCTAGCCGACAAAGACCACCTGAAAACTGAATTACACACTCTCACAAACATATTAATCTCCAACGGATTCCAAAGAAAAACAATTACCAACCTAATCCAAAGGGAGACTCCCCCCAAAAACCAACACACAGAACAGGATTTATTTATTTATTTATTTATATTTGATGCTTCTAGACCGCCCCCTCTCCCAAAAGGGACTCGGGGCGGTGTACAGTCCATACAGAATATCACAAAATACAATAAAAAGTTAAATATGTACAGTTGACATGGAGGAGGTTAAAATGCGATTAAAAGAACTGTACAAAGCTAATATAAATATAAGTTTAAACAGCTAAAATAGATGCAGTAAATTAAAAAATTAAAAAACCCCTAAAATAACCAGATATAATACATTTGCCAGGAGGGACAGTTGTAATTATGCCAGGCCTGCTAATCGGAACAGGTGGGTCTTCAATTTTTGCCGGAAGGAGCGGAGGTCAGAAGTGGTTCTAATGTCGGGGGGGAGGTCATTCCAGAGGGTTGGGCCCATCACAGAGAAGGCCCTACTCCTTGGTGTCGCCCGTTGGCATTGCCTAGTGGACGGCACCAGGAGAAGTCCCTCCCTGTGTGAGCGAATTGGCCGCAGGGATGTATGTGGGAGGATGCGATCCCGCAAGTAACTAGGTCCCGTGCCATGGAGCGCTTTAAAGATGATAATCAGCACCTTGAAACGCACCCGGAAAACCACAGGTAGCCAGTGCAGCTCGCGCAGGAGAGGTGTTACGTGGGAGTACCTCGTACTCCCTATCACAGCCCGCGCGGCTGCGTTCTGAACTAACTGCAGTCTCCGGGCGCGTCCCAAGGGCGCGCATCACCCTCCTCCGGGCGCGTCCCAAGATAACAGCATCACCCTCCTCCCTTACATCAAAGGCACCACACATAAAATCAGCAAAATTCTCCACAAACACAATATCAAGACAGTCTTCAACACTGACCAAAAGACATCTCTTGGGATTTTGAATTTTTTCTTTGAAGTCTGTATAAATTTAGGCAGAAGGCTCATTAGTTGCAGCAGATCAGAACAACTTTGAACTTTACTTTGCATTTGTAATTTTCAACTAATTTGTAAGGTACCAGGGTACTGTTATTGTAACAGCTTTTGTAATTATCTGCTCCCCATATAATGTCTGGATTTTAAACCGTAAAGAAATACAGGGGTATTCTCTTTCTCTCTTTTTCTCTTTTATAACAAAGTTAATTTTGTTTATCTCTCATGATACTGTTGTATTTTCTAACAATGGAAGGAGCTCCAGTAACCATGTTTCTACACAACACGAGGAAACAGCACTATTAGAATTATTTCAGGTTTTGCATTTTATTTTGATTCTAATCATAAGAAAGACAGCACTTTGTGTAAGAATCCTCTCTTTCTCTCATTTCCATGTTGGATTTAGGAGAAGGCAACGAGGTAGAGCGCTCTTTGAAGAGCATGGGGCAATAATTCTGGTTGCTCTGAAGTGGGAGGTAGAATAGGGTCTGAAGGTCTAGAGCAGGGGCAGGGCCGGATTTAGATGAAAAGAGGCCCTAGGCTACTCCACTTATGGGGCCCTTTCACCTCCCATTTTTAAGTTTGTAAATTACATGAGAGATAATAAAATACATCATTACTGTGATATATATCAATATATTAAATGAAACATGTTGTAATTGGTACTAACCTTTATAAAAAATGTGGCACGGATAATAAATAAAAATAAAAGGCCCCTCTTGATCTTGAGGCCCTAGGCTGAAGCCTAGTTAGCCTATAGGAAAATCCGGCCCTGAGCAGGGGTGTCAAACTGGTGGCCCATGGGTCAGATTCATCACATGCAGGCCACACCCACCCCGGCTCCCACACTCCCACAAAGGCAAAAACGTCATCATCTGGCAAGATCAAGTTTGGTCTAGAGTATTCTGGGAGAAATAATTTGGAACTTTTAGTTTTTCACCTTGTGAAATGCACAAGGTTGTGTTACCACCTTCAAAAACCACAGATACGGTATGTAATTGTTAAACATAGATTAGGGATGTAACTATAGTGTTTTCAGGATAGCATAGGCAGATACCGTGTTTCCCCGAAAATAAGACAGGGGCTTATTTTCTTTTGCCCCACGAAATATGGCCTTGGGCTTATTATAGGGGAGGGCTTATTATTTCTGGGGCAGGTGAGAAGCAAGGCACGCCTTTTACCTTTCCAGCTCCGTCGTGTTCCTCGCCATTGTGCTCAAGGAAGTGGCTGGTAAAAAAAAAAAAAACTTCTCGCGAGTTCAATCAAACATCTTGAAATCGCGAGAAGGTTTTTTTTTTACCAGGGGCTTCCCTGAATACAATGGCGAGGAACGCGACGGAGCTGGAAAGGTAAGAGGCACGCCTCGCGGCCCAACACCACCCACCTCGCCCCAATGGTAAAGGCAGCCTGCCTGGTTCCCTTCCCCGCCATCCCTTTAATGAGGGGTGGCAAGTGGGGGGGGGGGGGGGAGAAACGAGGCATGCCTCTTAACTTTCCAGCTCCGTTCCGTTCCTCGCCCTTTCGCCGATTGAATCCCCTTGTAAAAAAAACCTCATGAGTTTTTCTCTTCTCTCTGGAACTAATATATTAGGTAGGTGTACACCAAGCAAAAAGACACATTCAGCAAAATAGTTCCTTTCAGCTTTTCATTCATTTGGGTTCCGATTAGCAGTTTTTGCAACTGCATTCTAGAAAGGTTTCTTTTGCTCTTACAAAACAATAAAATTTCCACCATTACAGTTAGGCAGGATGGGAAGGAAGGAAGGAAGGATGGGTTTAATCTGATTAGCACATGGTTTACCTCCAAGGCATCTAAAATGTTAGAGGAAAACTATGAATTTAAATAAAAAATTATGGGAGATTCACTGTTCCTACATTTGTTTTGTCTAGGAGGAGAAACATCCTAAATCTAATATACTCCACACGATTTTAGTGACCAGCTGCTATTACAAATATACGAAGTTACATACAGCTTTAATATGAAATACAAATAAATTTTTTAAAAAATAAACTTCCTGAGTCAATAGTCAGTCCCACTCAGACACTGGGCACCATGGAGAATTTTGGATGGCTTATGTGAAAATGATCTTTCTGCTGACAAAAAGTACAGTAGGATTTACATGGAAAATATAACTTTTAAGGGGGAATAACAGCTATGTATTAACATCCTGGAAGTCATTTCAAGCAAGCCTGAAATTCTGGAAAAAGAAAATATTCTGCTTGGCTTATTTGTAAGTGTTATCCCTCTGCTATTGTTCAACCATAGTTTCATAAATACTCTTATGGAGAACTGCTTATAAACCATTTTTGCTGAGGAATTTCCAACATTAGCATGACTACTAATTCCTTCTACAGAGGAATTATTGTGTCTGTCATCTGCACCTCTATAACTGTCTGGTTTGATTCTGCAACCCAACAAGATAGACACAGACTTCAGAGGATAATCAGAACTGCAGAAAAAACAATTATTGCCAACTTGCCTTTCATTGAGGACCTGTACACTGCAGGAGTCAAAAAGAGCCCATGAAAATATTTACAGACCCCTTGCATCCTGGACATAAATTGTTCCAACTCCTACCCTCAAAACGACGCTATAGAGCATTGCACACCAAGACAACTAGACACAAGAACAGTCTTTTCCTGAACGCCATCACTCTGCTAAACAAATAATTCCCTCACCACTTTCAAACTGTTCACTAAGGCTGGATTACTATTACTATTAATCTTCTCATCGTTCCTATTACCCATCTCCTCCCACTTATCACTGCAGGACTGTAACTTTGTTGTTTGTATCCTTATGATTTATAGTGATATTGATTGTTTCCTGATTGCTTATTTGTACCCTATGCATCATTAAGTACTGTACCTTATGATTCTTGACTAATGTATCTTGTCTTTTTATGTACACTGAGAGCATATGCACCAAAGACAAATTCCTTGTGTGTCCAATCACACTTGGCCAATAAAGAATTCTATTCTATTCTATTCTATTCTATTCTATTCTATTCTAAGCAATTTTTGCTGAGGACTTTCCAACATTACAAAGACTCTTTGGTCCTACTTGGGTGTTTTTCATACAATAAATGATAACAAGAGGAGGAAACATAGGCCAGACCTTCTGCAAGGCTTTATCCACACGTTTTTGTGAACTACTAATAGGGCTTAGCGAATCTTCAGTGAGTTCCAGGTCTGTTGCACTATAGCTGCAAAATAATTTCATGTATTTTATTGTCTCATTATTTTGACATTATTGTTCCGACCTTTATTGCTGTTTCAGGGTGTTCTTTGGTTGACAGGCAAGACGCCAGGGGGACAAAGAGCAGGTCTGATTGATGTAACTGTTCAGTGGACTAGCTGGCATTTGGACTCATTGGCTCACTAATCTTGAAAAGCAGTTGCACTGGTAGCTGTATTTAATTCATTGAGTGGCTTCCAAGTCACAAATATAAATGAAGTGACATTGCATTTTCCAATCAGGATCAACGTGTTCTTTGGCAGAATGCTTTGTTTTGTATTTCTGTGAGGCTGGTATCACTGATAAGTCACGGTACTCACAGCCTTATAAAAGTTTGGAAAATCTAAGAACACTTTCAGTTGTAAGAGTAACCCATTACAACCCAAATCCTGAGGTATTGTTGGCTGACAGATTTAATGATCCCTGAACAGTGGTTTGGTTAAATGGAGAATGTTAGTATTGTAACCAAGCGTATCATCCTAGAATGCAACATAATTAAAACAGCAACCAAAAGATGAAACCTATAGTACCCCGATCAAAACAGTATACCCCAATGACAAAAAGAAAACACATCCAAGTGTACGGAGCTCCCCTTGCCTTCTGGTCCAAGTGTCTTCTGGTCCAAGTGTCTTGCCTTCTGGTCCAAGTGTCGCCTCCAGAAGTTGTGAATGCCCCAACACTGGAAGTCTTTAAGAAGATGTTGGATAGCCATTTGTCTGAAACGGTATAGGGTTTCCTGCCTAGGCAGGGGGTTGGACTAGAAGACCTCCAAGGTCCCTTCTAACTCTACTATTGTATTGTATTGTCTGGGGAAGCAGCTCGTCTTCAGGGCTTTGAGAAAGGATAACCTGGTCAAAGCCATCCAGATTCTCAGGGGGATAGTATTCCATTGGGCAGATGCTACTATGTGTGGGTATAATCTTTTGTGACTATCCTCTGTTCTTTATACAGAAACAGGATTTTTTTTTTTTTAAAAAAAGGGGAAGATTTATTTAAAGATAGTTATTCAGAATTTTCCCCAGAAAGCTGGTTATGAAGTAAACATATTACAAAATGCCTTACTGACGTCCAAGTAAATGATTTCCACAGCATTTTGCTGTTCCACTAATTTAGTCACTGCAATTTAGTTGCTACATTTAGTCAATACAATAAGATTTAGCGGGCACGATCTCTTATTGACATTCTGATGTTGGTTTTTGGTTATAACTTTGCTTTCTGGAATCTATTTTTAAAAAAAGATTAGTACCACGTCAAAGCCTAGGCAGGGGGTTGGACTAGAAGACCTCCAAGGTCCCTTCCAACTCTACTATTGTATTGTATTGTATTGTATAACTGTTTTCCCGTCCTCTTGTAGTGTCCCGGTTCTCTGGGATCTTTGAAAGATATGGTTCGGTGGTTAATGTACTGTTGTTAACATCCCACCAACTAGAAGGTAAATGCACACATGTGCATTTTTATTTCTCTCTCTTGCTTAAAAGTAATGTATTGCCACGTTAAGCACTTCCAGACAAGGGCTCTCAGAACCTGGCTAGGACTAGGCAATCACATCATTTTGGCTGATCCTGAGAGTTGAGTCAACTTTTGTTTCTTTTTTAGCTCTCCTGAGGCTTATTTGAAACTGGTGCAAAACTGGTGTATTCTTTGTAATTGCTGTGCTCCTGCAAAGTTTGTGGTTGACCTATTTCTCCATTACAGGTAACTCATGACTCACTCTACTCTTCCTCCCCACCTCCTGGCATGCCATAATTTCACCATCAGAGGTTTTAAATGCAACAGAGAATTGATGGTTTGGATATTTACAAATATTTTTTTTCCTTGCATAGGTTTCCATCATACCAACATCAGTGCATCATGACGAAGGGAGGTAGCAATTTGTTTTCATTCCCTTCTTGCCTGGAGTGAGGATGAGGTGATGTTTGTTACTCCAGAATTTGTGGCTGAAAGAACCAAGGGAACTGACACCACATGACAAACCCAGTCATCTAATGTTGTATGCTGACACACACAAAGATGACTTTATTGACAAGTGGAGGAGATGCCAAAATTGTTTGTGTTATTAGAACATCACCCAATGAAAAGCTTCTGTGTGCAATTCAGTGGCTCACCACACAGGGCTTCCAATAGATCCCAAGGGTTCCAGACAGCCTATTAAATCTTGACATTCTAAGCTGGCTTTCATTTCTTTATATGATGTCAATGTGTAACCAGATCCAACTGGTTATGTAGCACTGTAATTCCATGCCTTTAACTGTTTGATCCTGATTAGCTGTTGGTAAATAATTACAAGCCTTGTAGCATGTTACACAGTACATTGGCATATGGTGCTAATCCACTTTTCCCGCAAATTGGTTTGAGGATCATTAACAGTTATAATTTATGTGAACCTTTGAACACAAATCTATCACTGCAAGAATTGGGAGCTGATTTTTGTTTGCTTGTTTAGCCAACACAGGACAATTTTTGACATGTATTATAGCTACTACATTCATATATATTATGATCAGTTGCTAACCATTTGTATGAATTTATTTGGTGAACAATCCAAGCAATAGAAGAATTGGGCAGTAAAACTACAGTACGGTAATATAGAATAATAAAAACTGATTTAGAACTGCATGTTCTAAATGTTCTATTAACTGTTCTACTGCATGGAACAACTGATGACCTTCTTTTACTGGTCCACAATAGAAAGCGTCCTCACTCATTGCATTATGGTGTGGTATGCTGGCTTGACAGCCATGGATAGAAAGACATTACAGAGGGTAGCAAGAAACATCATGGGCTGTCCCCTGATACCACTAGATGACATTGTTAGGGCTCGCTGCCTTAGAAGAGTGAGAAAAATCCTCAGGGACGAGTCACACCCTGGTCAGCCCTTCTTTATTCTCCTACCATCTGGAAGGAGATATAGAAGCATAGGCAGCTGCACAAACAGGCTGAAGAACAGTTTTTCTTTGTGGGCTGTCAGACTCAGACTCCTGAATGAAAAATAACCCTACAACATCATAGTACGATTGACTTGTGGGGTGATGTGACGTCCAATAAATTCACATGGTGCAATCACTGGCCTAGGGATTTTTTGTCTTTCACTGTGAGTTGTATTGTGTGTGGGGGAGGGTGGAGCACGAAGGGATGCTCAGCCAATCTCATTGTACACATATTGTACTCTGACAATAAAGGTTTGAATTGAATGTAAAATTCTAACGTGTAATATATAAATGATTCCTTCTGGGCATAATATTTATTCTTTGTTACAGCAGATCTACTGCCGTTGATGGGAGAAGCGTCTGAGGGGGTTCGGGAGTTCATGGCTTCCATGACAGCCATGGACCTGACCCAATTAATTCAGGGCCCTACCCACGAGGGGGGCCTCACGTTGGACCTTGTCTTTGTCTCTGGCCAGTGGACGAGTGATCTGGGAATAGGGGATTCAACTGTTATTCCCCTGTCATGGTCAGATCACTCACTTCTCCGACTTGACTTCCCTGGTGCTACCCCCCGTTGCGGGGAAGCGGAACCGGAAGGTATTAGATGGTTCCGCCCCAAGCGCCTGATGGAACCAGATAAGTTCCAGACGGAGCTTGGGCCACCTCCTGTAGACCTGACCCGCCCCCGGGTGGAGGACCTGGTAGACGCATGGAATAGTGCGACTGCCGGGGCCCTAGACCGAGTGGCGCCTTTGCGGCCTCTCCTGCGGCGACGAACCACCCTGGCCCCTTGGTTTACCGAGGAGCTAAGGGTGATGAAACGCCACAAGAGACGCCTAGAGAGTCGTTGGAGATCCTCCCGTTCCGAATTTGACCGAACACAGGCACGAGCCTATTTGAGGACGTACCTTGTGGCATTAAGAGCGGCCAAACGTCAACATTGTGCCGCTCTTATTGCGTCCGCAGATAGCCGCCCTGCTGCCCTGTTTCAGGTGACACGCTCCCTCTTGTTTCAGAGGCCGCGGGAAGCCCCTTTACAGGGCAGAGCAGAGGAGTTTGGGAAATATCTACAGGACAAAGTCGCTCAAATCCGGATGGGATGGGCCCCTTTCAGTGGTCCAGTGGGGGCGCCTGAGGCGAGTCTTGAGGGACCATTCTGGGAGGAGTTTGACTCGGTTGCCATCGAGGATTTGGACAGGCTGCGTGGACGCCTGCGACCTACCACATGTTTATTGGACCCGTGTCCCTCCTGGCTTGTACTGGCATCCTGGGAGGTTACACGCGACTGGCTCCTGGGCCTAGTGAACGCTTCGTTGGGCGAGGGGTCTCTGCCGGCCGCCTTGAAAGAGGCGGTTGTGAGGCCCCTGCTCAAGAAGCCTTCCCTGGACCCAACGGAGCTAGTTAATTATCGTCCAGTCTCCAACCTTCCCTTTTTAGTGAAGGTTGTAGAGAGTGTGGTGGCACAACAGTTCCCACGTCACCTGGAGGAGAATGATTATCTGGACCCGCGCCAGTCCGGCTTCCGACCCGGGCACAGCACGGAGACGGCCTTGGTCACGTTGGTTGATGATCTCTGGAGGGCCAGAGATAGGGGTTGTTCCTCTATCCTGGTCCTATTAGATCTCTTGGCGGCGTTCGATACCATCGACCATGGTATCCTGTTGCACCGGCTAGAGGGGCTGGGAGTCAGGGGCACCGTTCTACGGTGGTTTGGCTCCTACCTCTCTGGCCGAACGCAATGTGTGTTGGCAGGGGAGCAGAGATTGACCCTGAGCCCCCTCACATGTGGGGTGCCACAGGGATCGGTGCTCTCGCCTCTCCTGTTCAACACATACATGAAACCGCTGGGCGAGATCATCCGTGGCTTTGGGGTGGGATATCATCTGTATGCTGATGATACTCAGCTGTACATTTCCACCCCGAACCACCCCAACGAGGCCGTCGAAATGATGTCCCGGTGTTTGGAGGCCGTACGGGTCTGGATGGATGGCAACCGACTAAAACTCAACCCCTCCAAGACGGAGTGGCTGTGGCTTCCGGCCCCCCGGTTCAACCAGTTGCTTCCATCTCTGGCCATCGGGGGCGAGCAACTGGCCCCCGTGGAACGGGTGCGCAATTTGGGCGTCCTCCTGGATGCCCGGCTGTCCATGGATGACCATGTAACAGCCGTGGCAAGGGGGGCGTTCCATCAGGTTCGCCTGATGCGCCAATTGCGCCCCTTATTGGACCGGGATGCCCTACGCACAGTCACCCATGCGCTGGTGACGTCTCGCCTGGACTACTGCAATGCTCTCTACATGGGGCTTCCCTTGAGATGCACTCGGAGACTGCAGTTGGTCTAGAATGCGGCCGCGCGGGTGATTATGGGGAGGACTAGATACTCCCCTGTAACACCTCTCCTGCGCGAGCTGCACTGGCTTCCTGTAGTCTATCGGGTGCGTTTCAAGGTTTTGATTACGATCTTTAAAGCGCTTCATGGCACAGGACCTAGTTACATGCGGGATCGCATCCTGCCCCATACATCCCTACGACCAATCCGCTCACACAGAGAGGGACTTCTCTGGGTGCCGTCCACTAAACAGTGTCGGGGGGCGACACCCAGGAGCAGAGCCTTCTCTGTGATGGGCCCAGCCCTGTGGAATGACCTCCCCCGTGACATCAGGATGACTTCCGATCTCCGCTCCTTCCGTGTACAGCTTAAGACCCACCTTTTTCAATTATCTGGCCTGGCTCAACCGTAGTTTTTTCTTATTCCTCCTGACAGTCCTTTTAAATTTTAAGTTGTGTTAAATTAAATTGTGTTATTATTAAGGGGTATTTTAATGACTGATTTTTAACATTCTTAATGTGATGTAATTGTTACCTCCTCCGTGCATGTATGTCTTTGTATATGTGTGGATTTGTTGTTTATGTGTTTGCACATATGTTTTTATGTTCTATATGTTTTATTGTACGCCGCCCCGAGTCCTTTTTGGAGAGGGAGCGGCTAATAAATTAAAAATTATTATTATTATTATTATTATTATTATTATTATTATTATTATTATTATTATTATTATTATTATTATTACGCAGTAATTTGTTTGCATGCTTTAATAACAGGCAAAATATAGCTGATATTAGTGATATTAGGCTTATTGTCCAATAGGAGAAAACCAAGCTGAAACGTATTATTCTGACATATGTTCCAACAAAGAAGAAGTGAGATATTGATAGTTACCTTGATAATATGAGTTTTACATCAAATCAGAGTGGATAGTTTCTATCAAATCTGAAACATAGGAACTAGTTCTTCTGGAAAAGATTTTTTTGACTAATCCGAGAACTGATGTAAGTACTGGTAATTTCTTACGTCAGTTCTCAATACGTAGTAGAACTATTGTGCCTAGTTCTAAAAAAAGGTGTAGTACTGAGCAGGGGATGTGTGTGATTAAATATTTATTTGGTTCCCCTCCACAGCATTTTAAAAGTTCCCTGATATGATGTGATATTGAGTTCATTCTCTTGTTCAGAGCCAAAGAATCTAGTTTTAACAATATGAAAGGATTGCCTATATTCTAAGGATAATACTAGTTAAGATGCATAGAGGTAACTTTTTTGCATAATACTAAATACCAGCACCCCTGAAACTGATGTCAAAACTCGAGGGATAAATCCTGATGGGGAAAAAAATGTTGTTTGAACCAATGATAAAATGTAGGTAGCTGTGCTTTTGCTGCTACTTTTAGTGATCCTACCTCTAGCCCTCACATTCAGCACACGTTTCGGTACATGGAAAATGGATTATAGGAACTTGCGTTAGGCTGTTTCTAGGAATTGACCTAACCATGCACCATAAAGTATATATTTTCTTTACTTTCATTTTTAGCCAAAAGAACTTTTCCCTACTGCTGCATGGTTAATGATAGTCAGATTTCATTGCTGCATCTGGGTTTTCAGAAAGATCAACTTCTGGCTAGCTATATATGTACAGTACACATTTCCAGTTCAGGAAGCTCAAAATATCCTTGAATACAGAAATGAAATCAATTCATAGTATAACTGAGTGACAAGAAGGATTTATTACTATTTATGGAAGACAAACCATGGCATCAGTCATACAATGCTCATAAAAGTGTGGTTCTGAAGGATATATCTCCTGTTCTGTCTACAAAAATATTTGTAATTGTGTCACTGGCTGAATGCTGTGGCAATGCTGGCCATGTAATATTGTCTCTGGTTTTGAATATGTCACTTTGCATATTTCTCTGAGGTATAGAGATAAGCTGTGAATGCCAAGTCAAGTGATCCATGAAATGTATGCTCCTATTTTTTTGCAACTATTGTTCCTTCTTTAAAAGACAAAAGCCACAAAATCAGCCAGGTGTCCTCATGTATAAAATGTTATAAAAACAAAAATAATTATAACCCTTCCACTTTTTCCTCAATGCTGTTTCAATTTTCTTTGGAAAAAGAATTAAGCCAGATACAAAACACATTAATTTTTCTTTCAAAATTTTCCATATTCAAATGTGCTGAGCAAAGTGTTGAAAAAGGAAAGCACTTTTCTGTTTTTCCTCCAAGTCCTGTACTCTAATCACTGCTCAGTAAGCTTCCCGGGCAAAAGTTCATTGAAGTTTAAGATCTACTGTAGGAGTCTCCAAACTTGGCAATTTTAAGTCTTGTGGATGGATGGCTGAGAATTCTGGGAGTTGAAGTCTACAAATCTTAAAGTTGCCAAGTTTGGAGACCCTTGATCTATTGGATCAATCCCCCATCCACTGCATTCCCTTATAAAGTGCCAAGTATTGGCTATTATAAATTAAAGTAGGATAAGTATTTTCTCTATTGAAGAATCTATTTTTATAAGAAAGAGAAATAAAAAAACCCAGAAAGATACCATCTTAGTTCTGGGTGGGCCAAAAGAGCTTTGTATCCTATCATTTCCCCTAGCCTACAAGGCTTTGTAAGTCTCCTGCCTGCAGAATTATTTCATATGTGGGAGGGAGATGCTGTATGTGAGTGATTTCCTATATACCTACCAAAACATAGTGAAATTCAGCAGGTTCTGACAAGTTTTGGAGATCCAGTAACAGAAATTTTGAGTAGTTCGGAAAACTGGCAAATACCACACCTGGCTGGCCACAGAGAGTGGGGTGGGAATGGAGATTTTGCAATATCTTTCTCCCAGGATGAGGAGGGAATGGGGATTTTGCAGTATCTTTCCCTTGCCACGCCCACCAAGCCACGCCCACAGAACTGGTAGTAAAAAAAAAATGAATTTCACCACTGGTTTATCCGTGAGTTTTGCAAATGAGTGTGGAGCCTTCTTGGAACTGGTGAAAGACTGTGTTGTAGACTGGAGATAGATGAGGTCATATCTAACCCCCTCTGTTGAGAGAGGCTGTTCAGTTTTAACACAGGTGGCGTCTTTGAACCCTCTTTCAAACCAGTGGTACTTTCTTTCCAAAATGTGGACTTTGCTGCCTTCAAAAGAGCTGCCTTTGTCTTCAGCAGATGGACTGCTGAATCTAGTCCTGATGGGTTTGTTCTCCTATGTTGTGCCATGAGTTTATGAAGTGGTTGTTTTGTTTCCCCAATGTACAGCTCTGCACATTACCCACTGTATTATACTATACATACCATGTTGTTTAGTAGGGTATCTGAGTGTTTTATCCTTAGGGTGGACAAGCTTCTGCCTGAGTGCACTCTTGGGTTTGAGGTGTTCACTTATGTTGTGTTGGCTGAAGATGCTCCTGAACTTTTCTGATATTCCTGCAATGTATGGAATGACAATAAACATTTAGGAGTATTTATAAAGGAGTATAAATCTTTCCATTCCCCACCATCCAGTCAGAACTGAAAAACTTCTTAGATGAGAAGCGAAACATCTTCAAAGAAAACCAGAAAGTCCAGTTGCCTCTTGAAAAAGCACCTTTGGGACACCCATAACCTGGATGACTGAGAATCTCCATAGACAATCACCCCATGGACGTCCCTGGTATTTTGTTAAAAGGACCTGATCACAACAGCACTTCCCTCCCCCATGCAAAGAGACAAACAAGCACTGCTCCTTTTGGTGGCTTTTTTTTTCTTTTTGTCTGCTTTCCATTTTATCTTTCCCAACAGTGGAAACTTAATTTCAGTAAGCATTGCTTTTAGAAATCATAAAACTTGGCCTTGAAGTTCTTATCCAGTGTTCACCATGTACTTATTTTCTTTCCAACAACTTCATCATCTTAAACTATCTTCTTTCCCAGCCTCCACTGTTTCCTCTGATACAGATGTGTGGGAGGGAGAAAAGAATAGTATTATTAATTTATTCAATTTATGGGAAAGAAGAAGAGAAAGGAAATTAATCATTAAAAAACCTCTGTCATTAAAATTTATCTCACCCCATTATAGTGAGATAAAAAATTAAAAGTATCTGTTTTGCTTCTGTAATCATGTCAGAGCGCAGTTATGGGTCATATATTCTTGAAAGCTGATGTTATTTTCCTTACGATTGCTGGGTCAAAGAGACCTGGGCAAATATGGCTATTAAAGAATTCTCGGAACCCAATTTTCACAGTAAATTATGTTTTTTTTATTGTTCAAATTTTTTATTAGTTTTAAAAATTTTACAAGGAAAAGGGGTTATAGGGTTATAAAACATTTTGACAGCTACATCGTGCGGGGGGGGGAGAAGCCCCCCCAGGTCTTGCAACTTTTACAAACAAAGATAGAAAAATATCAACATTTACATAAGTATTAGCAGTTTTGAGTTTAACACAAAATAATCAGTATTTTTCAATCATTTGTTTTGTATCACTTCCGTAAAGGTACATTGTAACAACAATTGCAATAGTGTTTCAAATCACTTTTGTGATCTGAGTCTTCTAGTTGTTGTGTCCTCCCTCCCGTCCACCGTCTGAGCCTCAGCCCCTCCCTCCTTTGTTTCTTGTGTAACATCCCCCATTTAGCCTAATAGAGCACTGTGTTTTTTAGTGAAAGCCTCTGCTTCCACTACCGTGTTGATTCTAATTCTGCTGCCCTCCCAAAAACTCAACATGCCTTCTGGAAACAGCCACCTGAAACAAACCCCATTATTGTATAATTTTTTGCTAAGAAGGAAGATTTCCTTCTGTTATCTCTTACTTTCTTTGGGAACTGTTTAAGAATGGTTATTTCTTTATCTTTATATTTTAATGGTCCCCCCCTTTGAGCTCCTAGAACCTCATCTCTTGTAGTTTTTCTAAGAAATTTAACATGAACTTCCCTTGGAACATTGTGTGTTCTTGCATAGGCTGAATTAACCCTACAGATCAGATCAATGTCCCACCAAAGCTGTTGTTTATCTCTATTAATATATTCTGCTAGTATTGTGGTCATAATCTCCTTGAGATCTTCGTTCTCAACTTCTGGCAAGTTTTGGAACCTAAGAAAAAAAGACATCCTTTCAAATTCCATTTTTAGCATCTGATTTCCAAATTCTACATTCCCCCTTTGGATTGTCTTCATCTCGTCTCTCATCCCAACCGCCCCCTCCTCCAGCACACCTATCCTCTGTTCATTCCGTGTGGTTTGCTGGTTCGTCTCTCTGAGCTGTTCATTTAAGTCCTGCAATTGTTTTTTTTAATTTCGTCCTGTCCCTTTAAAATGATTTGAAGCATCTGATGAGTAGACAAGTCCTTTGCACTCTCTTCAGAGGCTTTAGGTTGTATAAAAGATCCCAGTTATGACTGGTGAGCGGGGCTGGACATAGAAGATGTTGGGGCCGATGAGGCCTTACCAGGCGGTAATTTCTTTGGACCCATCATGAGGCTCAGAGATAGTTATTGTTCTGTACAAAGAGATGGTGTCTGTGGGAGAGCACAGCCAGTAGGGATCACCAAACCAACAAGTCCAAAGGAGAATAAGTCTTCTAGTACAGAACTACAGCAAATAGGTGGGTCAGAATATTCCAAATCCAGGGGAATAACGTACTTGAAGAGGCTCCTGGAGATCTCTGGGGTGGAAATTAGTTGAAAGCCATAAAGTTTTCCAAGGGAGGAGTCTCATTCATGAAGACAAAGAAAAAGGAAGAAGTTGGCCATATTGGCTCAGCCAGTACAGGTGGTCAGGAAACAACAAAGTCAAAGTTCCCATAAATAGTTTAGAGAAGAATCAGTTCAGCCATCCTTTCTCTCGCAATTGTAGTCAAGAAAAAAAAAATCCCCCATTATTTAAAGGAAGTGAAAGTAGATTTCAAACTTTCTCTCTCCCCCATAAAAGGGAGAGATTTTTCAAGTGCCGCTTTTCCAAGAGGCGTGGAATTCCCCCCCTCCAATCTAAACTCCTCCAGAAGTTGAAACAAAGTCCCAAAAAGAAAACTGCAGAACAGTCAAAAGAGTAGGATAGTAAAAGACCTGGGGAGACCCCTCGCCTCACCGCTCTTCAGCTGTTTCGTTCCAATTAATTGTTTCCTTCCAGGCTGCGTTCGGCGAAGCGCGCTGTGGCATTCCGCGCGCTCCCTACGCTCTCTGGCTCCTGGGGCAAAACTGGAGACCACCACCCCATGGCCGCAGCCGTTCCAGGGGGTCCCAGCAAGCCGCCCCTATGACAGGGCGCCACTCCAAGGCACCCTGTGCTCCCCCTAGACTTCAGGGGAGCCCACTGGAGCAGCAAAAAGGCGGACGCGCGCGTCCGTCACCTTCGGCTGCCGGAAGTCGTCCTACCACAGTAAATTATGTTTTTTAATCAGCCCTTTATTTTGAACTGTTTATTATAAACTCTAAGAAGCGTTGATGAAAGAAGATACAATGTGTCAAAAAAATTCAGCAATGCTTGTGAAAATAATTGTAAACACATACATATACAGATAAACATGTACAAATACATACACAGGCACATACTGAAGTCCATCCCATTGAACAGATTGGGACAAACTTGTAAAGCAATTTGTTGAGTTGCGATAAGCAGGATTGTCATTCATAATTTATTAAAACTGATTTCATTCACCTTTGTTTAGTAAATCAGTTTCTAAAAGCAGGAACTTGGTAGTTAGGAAGGCCAAAACATATCTCCAAGAGGTTTGGACTTTTCACATTGATAGTTTACATAGTATACAGTTAACTGCAGCCCAGAAGATTCTAGAGTGCTTTGCCTGAGTCTGACCTAAAGCCCTGGGAATATTGCAATGCAAATATATGCTAATGAAGTCACAAGATATTTGGACTCATACACTTCCCTGTATAGAATTATGTCCACCATTGCATATTGGAATGCCATGAATATGCATTTGGGCTCCTCAAACAAGATCCATTGACTGAAAAGTCAATAAAAAGAATCACTATTTCACAGCAGTACAGTGCATCCATGTGAAAGACACACACACACACACACACACACACACAGCATCTCTTTGCAAATATAAATGTATTATATTAAGTGTATGCAGTTAATTATGTACATGCTCTTTTAGAACACGTACATAATTAACTGCATACACTTAATATAATACATTTATATTCGCAAAGAGACACCATGTTCATTTGAGCCTGATGTCATTCTAAACACGAGATTGTTCAACAGCAAGGAAAAGCTGCTGGAATAGATAAAGCAAAGTAATTTGTGCCACTTACATGGAAAAGAACAAAAAGCATTCCAAGCAAATATTCTGTGGCATCGGAAAGGAAAAATGATAAATGTTGGAAGATATATTGAAGGAAGGGGCTCATACCATTTTAAACTTTTAAACAGGATATATGTCCTTATCTTCTGTGCAAATGGACTATTTTGTTTGTCACTGTTGCTATGACTTCGGTCAAAATTAGGGGAGACTGAACATGTTTTGGCTTCTGATTGCCAGACTATCAAAACAGAAAAAGATAATGGCAAAGAGGAAAAAGGGCACTGGAAATTGAATTGTGGACTCAAGTTCAACACTTTATATTCTGTGCATTCTCTTACAATAACTCTTCTTGTCTCATATGGATTTTCTATATTCTGGTAAACATTTAACAGGTAACAGGATTTCATTAAATTGGATTTATTTTGGCATACAATAGGCCTTATTGTGGTATTTGATATTATACATTAATATTCATTGCTTCTTTGCCCTTGGAATGCATTTATATTACTTAAGTAAACAATCAGTCAATCAATATCAATTATTTCATTTATAGCCACCTTTTTCTCCCATGAACCTAAGAAGGCATTCATGGTTGTCCTCTTCATTTTATTTTTACAACAATGGTGGGAAGATGACTGAGACAGAATGACTGGCTTGAAGTTGCCAAGTGAGCCAGTTGGGAATTAAACTCACATACTGGTGGACTGGATTAAAAATAGCTAAAGGATGCATCTGTCCTCTTCTTCAAAAAAGAATAACAGAGTTGGAAAGAACCTTGTAGGTCTTCTAGTCCAATCTCCTTCTCAAGCAGGAGACCATACCATTTCTGACAAGAGGTTGTCCACTCTCTTCTTAAAAGCCTCCCGTGATGAAACACCCACAACCTCTGAAGCCAAACTGTTCCACCGGCCGATCGGTCTCACTATCAGGGAATTTCTCTTTAGGTTGGATCACTTCTTGATTAGTTTCCATCGATTGTTTCTTGCCTTGCTTTTAGGTGCTTTGGAAAATAGGTTGGCCCTCTTTTCTGTTTGGGGCTCATAAGAGAAAGCCCATTCTGAATTGTTGCCCTTTTGGAGAGAGCTACCCACAAAGCAAGAATTTGATTTTTTAAATTTATTTTTGAATAAACACAATACAATACAATAGCAGAGTTGGAAGGGACCTTGGAGGTCTTCTAGTCCAACCCCCTGCCTAGGCAGGAAACCCTATACTGTTTCAGACAAATGGCTATCCAACATCTTCTTAAAGACTTCCAGTGTTGGGGCATTCACAACTTCTGGAGGCAAGCTGTTCCACTGCTTAATTGTTCTAACTGTCAGGAAATTTCTCCTCAGTTCTAAGTTGCTTCTCTTCTTGATTAGTTTCCATTGCTTCTTGTTCTACCCTCAGGTGCCTTGGAGAATAGTTTGACTCCCTCTTCTTTGTGGCAACCCCTGAGATATTGGAACACTGCTATCATGTCTCCCCTAGTTCTTCTTTCTCTTAAGCTAAACATACCCAGTTCCTGCAACCGTTCTTCATATGTTTTAGTCTCCAGTCCCCTAATCATCTTTGTTGCTCTTCTCTGCACTCTTTCTAGAGTCTCCACATCTTTTCTACATCGTGGCGACCAGAACTGAATGCAGTATTCCAAGTGTGGCCTTACCAAGGCATTATAAAGTGGTATTAACACTTCACGTGATCTTGATTCTATCCCTCTATTTATGCAGCCTAGAACTGTGTTGGCTTTTTTGGCAGCTGCTGCACACTGCTGGATAATTTGATTTATTATACCCAATTACAAGTTACAATTCTACCCAATTACAAGCTACAAGTTACAATTGTAATTATATTAAAAGCATCTCTTATCTCCAGAGCTGCTCTTTCATCCTTTGGCATTATTTTCAATACTATGAAAAATAAATATATATAGTACCGTAATAAATATGCCCATTCTACTTCCTCTAATTTGATAAAACCGTGTATTTGAAGCATAAAGAAGGATGCCAGATAGAAAGTTAAATATCTCGTGCAGACTTCTACGTCACGGTACAAGTTAAGAAATACTTAATTGTTAAATATGCTATGTTTTACTATGTGCACTGCGCCTTTATTTTTCAAGCCTTCCCAATGTCATGGTGCAATAATGCAGAACTAAGTCATAATTCTTGCTGGACAGTATTATTTTGCTCAACATTCTACTTCAGCCTCTGTTTTCTATGCCCAGAGAAAAGGAAGGAAATGAAAAGGGCAACCCAAGAGAGCTCATTTTTCTTTTGGCAGCTCTTCCCCCTCTTTTCCTGGCCTTTAGTCGGCCCAGGTGCAAGGGGAGGATGAGAACTTGCTGACACTGGGTCTGAGACATTTAAAATCTGAGGAAAGAGAAATTGGACCCTGCCTGTGGCTTAAATTATAACCAGAGATCAAAGGCAGGGCGTTTCTAATGCAAAGGGTGTGTACCTGCTTGGGAGTTACTGAAAATCTTTGAGGTAGGGCCGTCTGGTCACACAAGAATCCTGAGCCCTTGCTTTAAGATACTGGTCTAATGTTACATTTATCTAACATTACATTGCAAGGCGTCACTGTCTGAGAGGTTAAGTGACTTTTTGGATAAATATAAGGAAGACAGGGGAAACATCCATCTTTGGGCCCTCAGACAGAAGAGGCTTAGTGAGCATTCTCTTACAGCCCAGACCTTGTCCTTGCCTCAGCCAACCTCAGAGCTACTAGATCTGGGTTGCGCAACCACAGAGGACTAGAAAGCACCTTCAGTATCTGAGGGAGGGAGGGAGGGAAGAGCCACCATTAGCACTGCTCAGGGGTGAAATCCAGAAGGTTCTGGAGAACCGGTAGCCAGAAATTTTGAGTAGTTCAGAGAACCGGCAAATGCCATCTCTGGCTGACCCCAGAGTGGGATGGGAATGAAGATTTTGCAGTATCCTTCCCCTGCCACGCCCACCAAGCCACACCACGCCCACCAAGCCACGCCCACGGAACCAGTAGTAAAAAAAATGAATTTCACCACTCGCACTGCTCCTATAACCTCCTCTTCAGCTGTTACTCTTGAGTGAGCCATTGCCTCAGCTGGAGCAGCATGGCAGCATGGCAGGCTCAGGCAGCTTCCCCAGGGCCCTTCCTCAGACCCTCTCCTCTTTCTTCCTGATTGTAAAAACATGAGGGGACTGCAAAAACGTGGACAACCAGATGGTAGTGAAGCTATACAAAACTCTAGATGGCAGCAAACAGACAAAATAACCAATTTTAAGACAAAATGGACAGGCTGCTCAGAGCTGCACAAGGCATCAAAGTTACAGTTTGCTCTTATAATCACAATTGTTGAAAACTCTCAGCATACTTTCCCGTTCTTTTGAGGCAGGAAGCGTAAAAACTGTAGTATATAGCCTAAAATGTAGTCTGAACACAGTTTTAGAAAAACAGAACAAAGACACTCCCTCAAACCTAGGGAGAAACAAGAGTAATTCTTGGCCCTCCTCATCGTGTATTATTAGGACTACCAGTAGTACTGTATCTTTGCTGCAAAAAAAATAACAACTTTCAGTTGGTCACTAGGAGACAGCAAAGAGTGTTTCCTGTACTATACCTATTTGGCACCAACTCGTGGTCATCAGCAGGTATGCAGCTCAAATCTGGTAATCTTAGTAATTGTTGACCCTCCAGGTATGACCTTCTCCCACTCACAAAATCAACCCAAATATTTCCCACCGGTGTTTTAAAGGCAAAGAAATAACAATAAATCAAATTCTCTTTCCAAACTGGCTTATACTAACCAGCTCCAATAGATCTTCTTTTCTTTAAGCAAACTATAATGTATCAAGCATTGCACCCTTTCCCACATTTCATGATGATCTTTGCAAAACTGCTCATGTTGAATTTCTAGATGTTAAGCAGGGCTAAATAGACAGCAATCTGTGCTTTGTCAAAAAGAGGAAAAGAGGAAACTATTGAATACTTTAAAACTAATTTTTACTCATAGCAATGTTTCCAACTTTCCTCCAGCACCAAACCCTTTTAAAGACATTGGGAAAGAAATCACCTTGTTTTAAGACATATTTTCCAATGACACAATCAACTTTTCTTCAAACGTATTTATATATAAATCACTGTGATGTTTTTAAGCCAATTATACAGAAGGATGGAAATAAACATGTGTCTTTCTTCTTGAACGTGCTAATACTATACAGGCTGTTTCATTCCTTGACTGATTTAAATTCTTTCCCAGTGAGTGAATGTGATAATGTCTATTTCTAACCCAACAGCAAGGAAGACTTATTTAATGCTGTAAAACTTACTTTAAAAAATTCAGAATGCTGGGCTAGGAGTGAGTCACTGGATTTCTCCCTTTTATAACTCTGATATTCTGGTTGGCCATCCAAAGACCTGTCCTGATAATTTGTTTCCTGGCAACAAAGTGGCAGATCCATAAAATAGGAGAAAATGAGTCATACTTGGAATTTAAAAGAATAGCACAAGTGAGTAGGTTAGCTTGCTCCATTCTGGCATCCTCCAAATGCATTGGGACTTAAATCTCCAAAATTCCCAGCCAAGATACATGAGGTGCCAGTTGGACATTTAATTACTTACTTACTTGATTAACTTTATTTATTTATTTACTTACTTATTTAATACAGTCAGCCAGCTCATACATAGATTACTGCAGGCAGCTTACAACTTTAAAAAATTCACCATATAATAAAAACTCGTGAGAAAAACTGCTCTGCACCTCCCATGACATTGTAGGAAGTTAGCACCCACCCCTCTCCTAGAAAAATGAAATATCCTGGGAAATATCGAAAAGGGAGAATACTATATTTCCCTGGATCAGAAATGGAGAAGCATGTTTTAGGCAGGAAACAGACTCATTCTTAATAGCCCCCCACTTTTGTCAATAGGCCATTTTTTTTTAAAAAAGGGGCTGAGCTACTCTCTGCATAATGAAGGTAGGATTAGCCTTCCACAGAAACTCACCAAAGGGCAACTGGGAAGAAGCAATGCTCAACCAAACTTGGACTCAAAACACAACATAAAGAGTTGCCCCTGCATGACCCCATGGAAATCTGACAACCAATCAGAATACAAGATCAAGATCAAAGACCAGAGAGGACATAAAGCCAGGAACTTTCAGCATCTCTGTCTCTTTTCTTCTTCACCCAACATCTGGAAGTATGTGATCCCCCTTTTCTGTTCAGGAACTCAAGCCATGTGATCCTGTCCACCATTAAACCATCTTTACAAACAGCCTCCATGTTTCCAGTGTCTTTTTCCCCACTTGGAACTGAACCCAGAAGGACATTTCTTCCACCAACAGCAACAACACAAATCAATCACCTAATTGGCTCTGTGTCCATTCATGGTCTCCATGCCCACTGACAAACCCATGTTTTTAACACCTTTTGGAAGAGCAACAGGGTGGGGCCCAAACATACCTTGAGTTGAGATGCATTGAGAAGGCTATATGTAGCCAATAAGAAGTTATAATTAAGGGGCTTGCCTGGAAGTTCTAGATGGGCTGTAACAACCAACTGGCTAATTTGGAGTTAGTCCCAAACTCTCAGCTCCCAGACTGATTAGTGTAGGGAAAAAACTGGAGAAGAAAGTGTTATGTACATTTCCTTGAGCCCCTAAATGAAAGGCATCATATAAACCTAACAAATAGCCCAATAAAGAACTCATGGGTAGGCAATAATGACTTTTAAAATTACACTAGTTAATTTTCACAGAAAAAAATTGCTGCTGCTTTTTAATTGGTCCTAAATTTAATCAAATAACTTAATGAATGATCGTTTCCCAGGCTGCAATCCTGGATCGCTATGTTTAATGACTTGGATGATAAAGTGGAAGGAATGGAGATGCTATAAGATTGGGTGAGAGTGTTGCGGCGGATTGGGGCCTAAGACCTCAGTGCGCCAGAAATGGGATGTGAGACCACAAGGTTCGAGAGAAAACAGGTTTATTGATGCATCCGAGTTCAGAGCGTTAACACAGCAAAGTCTGAACTGTCCTGGCTAGGCCCAGGACAGGGGTTTTATACCCACCTGAGTTTAGGGGGGTTTACACGGGCGTTTACTTCTGGGAAAAAGGAGGTGCTGGAGGAGTATCAGGGGAGGTTACAGACCATATTTGATAATATTGCACATTCTACATAAAATGCGGAAAATACACTTTGGAAAAGTACATAAGCAGAAGTGAAACCGTTGGCATTACCACCCTCCTAATGCAACAATTTATTAATACACAAGCTGACAGATTCAAATCTTGCCCAAGTCACATCTGTTTCCTTTGTCCGTCTCTTGAAACGTTTCACAACTTCTGTTTCCGTAAAGTTTGTAACAGTTACTAAGTAGCCTAAATCAAAGGTCAATTAATATGCTGACTTGAATATACTTCTGATCAAAAGGAGCCTGGGGGGCTCTTATACCCTTCAGGTAAGGTACCCATTTACCTGCTGCCTCAAGAGGAGGACATTGTAGAAGATGGGAAAACACCAAATAATTCCCCTAGGTTAAAATAGTGGATGGATTGAAAATAGCAGAAGTAAAATGACATTTAAACAGGGAGACACACAACTTAATCAAGGGAATAGTTGAATAGGTAGACGACAGATATTATTTCATTTGGCAATAATACATGGAGAAAATGGTCTTGGAGTTATAAGTGCTAGCGGTATTCCAGCATTAAAAAAAGCCAAACATGATTTTATACTACATCAATAGAACTATCAATGGCATCACAAGGACCTGAGTTCAAAGAAATCTTGTAGTGATTAGACATATATAGTTGCTGAAGGAAATAATCAGTAAGGCTGTGCACCTTTCAAACATGAAATCTTGGTGAGAAGACAATATCAAAAAGGATATTTAAATTGGCATCTTTTTCCCAGGCTCATGCAGAAATCTAAAAAAAAAAAAAAAAAGACTCAGCCTCTTTCAAGAGATGGTTAATGCTCACGTGAACACTTGAAACTCTTCTGAGACAGTGGTAATCAGTTTGGTAAAGGAGGCTTTAATTTAGGCTCCCATACTGAGATGATGGCTGGGCTTCGTGGCTTTAGCAGTCCTTCCAAAGATTCTGTGATCTCCCATATTCTTTTAATTTCATATTTTGCAGACATATGACCTTCAAGGACAGGGGTGTCAAACTCGATTTCATTGAGGCCACATCAGGGTAGTGCTTGACCTTGAGGGGTTGGGGGATGGACATGACCAGGGTGGGCATAGCCAGCTCGATTTCCATTTTTGACCTCGATGGTTTCCTGCAGCCCTCTGCCAGCAAAAACGGAGCTGGGGGGGGGTCCATTTTCGCTGACAGTCACCGCAGGCTGGTCCTTTCATGTTTCCAGGGTGGCCCCATCGGCAAATCTAAGCACCCCCTGGGCCAGATCCAGCCCATGGGCCTTGAGTTTGACACCCCTGCTCTAGGATATTTGAAATATACACTTACGTAGGTAGTGTAAGAGGAGGTTTAAACTTCCATTTCTAGCTGAAACATTGACAACAACAACAACAATAACAGAGTTGGAAGGGACCTTGGAGGTCTTCTAGTCCAAACCCCTGCCTAGGCAGGAAGCCCTACCATTTCAGGCAAATGGCTATCCAACATCTTCTTAAAGACTTCCAGTGTTGGGGCATTCACAACTTCTGGAGGCAAGCTGTTCCACTGATTAATTGTTCTAACTGTTAGGAAATTTCTCCTCAGTTCTAAGTTGTTTCTCTCCTTGATCAGTTTCCACCCATTGCTTCTTGTTCTACCCTCAGGTGCCTTGGAGAATAGTTTGACTCCCTCTTCTTTGTGGCAACCCCTGAGATATTGGAACACTGCTATCATGTCTCCCCTAGTCCTTCTTTCTCTTAAGCTAAACATACCCAGTTCCTGCAACCGTTCTTCATATGTTTTAGCCTCCAGTCCCCTAATCATCTTTGTTGCTCTTCTCTGCACTCTTTCTAGAGTCTCCACATCTTTTTTACATTGTGGCGACCAAAACTGAATGCAGTATTCCAAGTGTGGCCTTACCAAGGCATTATAAAGTGGTATTAACACCTCACGTGATTTTGATTCTATCCCTCTGTTGATGCAGCCTAGAACTGTGTTGGCTTTTGTGACAAACATTACTCTGTCCTTCTTGAACAGCATTTATCAATATATCAACTTTTATTAGCGTTAATGGAAGCAAGGAATGATTTACATCAGAAGAGGACCTGGGAATTATGGGCTGTATTGTGATCCCAGGAAACTACTGAACTTTCTGGAACACTGCAATATTTCAGTGATTACAGAAAAGCAAAGCTATATGTTTTTCTTTCCACTGGTGGAAAAAGCAGTTTGAAATGGCTACTGTGATCTCAGAATCTGTTCACTGGCCAAACTATGACGATACATCTTTAAAAAAAAATCATAGTTAAGTTGCATGATGTCTCCCGGGATGATCTGAAAGAATTTCAGATCACGAAACAGACTGTAAATCTTTATGAAGCTTCTGCTGTTCTGTACTAGATCATACATGCACAGCCTGTTTTCTGCTTATTGAAAAGAAAAGAATTCCCCTTGTTTTTATAATACAATCTATTAGTTGAAGTCCTTTAAATAAGTCCAGGTATATTACCACCATCATCATCTGGCTTGATTCCTATAACAACAGCAAAATATAAAATAAGAGACATGCTGAAGAAGGAAATGTAAAGCATTTTCAGCTTTACAGTGCATTTTTATGATTCCTAAGGATTAATCAGTCTGCTTCTTTTGATGTTGGAAGTAAAACTGCAGCATTAGAAAAGAATACAACATCAATTCAGCTCTTACGCTTCTTGCCCAATTTTACAGGCAGCATTTACACCACCACACAACTCATAATTTTTTGTTAAAAATAACCTCTACAACAGTGCATAGACAAAGTTCAGGAAGGAATTGCTATAAATCCAAAGATATTCATTAGCTTCCAATATTTTGCTCTGCTCTCATTGTGCAGTTCTCATTGCCTTCAAAAGAAAAATGACAGTATATATAGGATGGGAAGCCACAGTTGGAAGAGAAGATAGTGGAACAGCCTGGCTCCAGGTCATCAAAGGATTAAGACAAAAATGCATATTCTCTCTTTATGTATTTAGCTTATATGCTGAATATACTGTATATGAAGCCCAGTTTGTGTTTTCTTTTATGAAAATCTAGAGAGCTGAAAGCTGGACTTTGAATAATAGAAAGAATATTGATACATTTAAACTTTGATGGTTGGAGAAGATTGTTATACCATGAATGACCAACCAACCAACCAACCAGTGGTGGGTTGCAGGCGATATGCCCCGGTACAGGGGTACCGGAGCCTGCCCGGAGCACTGGGTACCGTTCCGGTATGGTGCTCTGGAAGGCCCACCCACCCGCCCGAGCTCCTTACCTGTTCTTTAAAGCCTTTGGCGCTTCCACACAGCGCATGGCACGGAGAGCACCTGCGCGACACTCCACCCAGCAGCTGGAGCGTCACGGAGGCTTCCAGAAGCATTGCTGGCAGCTACAATGCATGTGTGCGCTACACGTATCCATGTGGGTGATGCCGGGCCCGTCCCAACCGTACCGGTTGGAACTGGATCCGGAATCCACCACTGCAACTAACCAACCAGATTAAGGCTTCATAGAACAAATCAAATTTAATAAAGTTTTGGAGGGGGAATCAGAGTTCTCAACTGAAGTACAAATAGATGAGCTCAAATTATTCTATTTAGACACATTATGTGAACACCTACCTCTCTAGAGAAGGTTCTAATGTTAGGAAAGGTGAGAGGAAAGACAAGAGGATGACCCAGCAACAGGTTGGATAGGCATTATTGCAGCAGCAATTAACAATGAGGTTGGAAGACCTGAAGGGCCTGGTTCAGAACAGATTGCCTATGTTCTATCTGAGTTTAGCAACTCTTACCAGAGTGGATACTGTTTTGGTGTCACATAATCAACCAAGCAAAATAAGTAGAAGGCTAGAAATAATGTCACACTATCAGAGACATGCTATATTGTAGTGGAATCAATAATGAGCCAGATAGATTAAAAAAAATCTATATCAAAATGGTTCCATGTGCTTGCTGGTTGAATCCTTATAATATTCTCACAAAGTAAACTAACTTTGCCTTCTCTGGAATTAGTACATTTTGAGGGTCTTGGATTTTGCAAACTCCGAACTAATTAATCAGAAATTAGTCAAAAGATATTAAGACAAGGGATAACTAGATCAAAATACCCAATTAGCCAGTAAACTCATTAGAGAGCCATAGAGCAGAGGTGTCAAATTTACGTCAACATGGTGGTGTCATGTGATGTATTGGGACTCCCTCTCCCCCCTTTGCTAAACCAGGAAGGAGTGGGGCCAGCATGCGATGTATCCAGCCCACGGGCCATGAGTTTGACACCACTGCCATAGAGCAAGCCTAATTTCTTAGTCAAACTTCACAAGGCTGTTCTTTAGCTAAAATGTAAATGTGAAACCTGAATAGATCTAATGATGTAGAAGATCTTACACTGAAGTAGATTAGATAAGGGTGGAAGAATCCTCAAGACAATCCTAAACTCAGCTACAAAGGTCAGGATTAATATGACCCGGAACAGGAAACTTTATAGCCTGTGCTTTAATCCACAGCATTACATCAACAGCTGGAATATGATAGATACTCCTGGACAAGATTTCAAGTGATATTGCTTTGTTTCACAGATGCTTTTCTGCATGAGGTCAGTGGTTAAATATTTCAAAATTCCCTTCTGTAATCCTTGCAGGCAAGATTTTTTTTAAAAAATCCATCCTGTCTGAGCCTTTCAGACTTTCTTTGTCTTACTAATGTAGTTTAAAGAAATGCAGAGTGATCTCATCAGGAGATTGCAAAATCACTTATTTTAGTTAAACTATTAAATGAAATAAGACAGCTGGATTTCAAGGACTAACAAAGGAATATCTATAAAGGTTAGAGATGTTCCTTGTCTGCAGGATGAATGTGAGTCTCAAAGGAAATTTTAGTCTATATATTTTCAGAATTCATTAATAGAAGTATTCAGTTCTGTGCAAATATTCATAAGGGTAGCAGATGTCATGTCCTTAACTCACCCAGCTGATCCCATCAGCTTTTTGTTCGATAATCTACTAGAAAAGTCCTAAGTGGGAACTTTTCTTTTAATATCTGTCTGACACCATATCCTCCCCCCCTTTTTTTATTTTGGTGTGTTATCGTTAGATCTCTGCCACTAAGTTATATGACAAATCAATTGCCTTACATGTAGGTACAGTATAGTGGTGGGTTTCAAAATTTTTTAGAACCTCTTCTGTAGGTGTGACCTGGTTTGTGGGAGTGGCTTGCCGGCCATGTGACCGAGTGGGAGTAGCTTGTGGTCATGTGACCTGGTGGGAGTGGCTTGCCAGCCATGTGACTTGGTGGGCGGGTCAACTTGTAAAATGTGGTGAAACTCACTTAACAACACTTTTGCTTAGCAACCAAAATGTTGGCTCAGGAACTCTGGCATTGAAGTGTGCAAGTCTTAAAGCTGTCAAGTTACAAGACCCTTGCACCCCTAGCCCTTTAGAAAAAAAATCCCAGGGATGTTCAAACTTGACAGCTTTAAGACTTGTGGGCTTCAACTCCCAGAATTCCTCCTCTCGCTCTTTATCTTGATGATGTGTGTATGGGCGGGGGGAGGGAGCTGGAACTGGTTCTAAATGGCACTGTAGATTTGTGGAACCTCTTCTATAGAAGAGGTTAGAACTGGCAAGAACCCACCCCTGGTACAGTATATGAATCTGCAGCAAGCTTTATATAATAAAATATAATATAGTATAAAATTTTGGTGATCCCAGATGCAGATAGGGTCAGAAATGTGCTGTTCATAGAAAAAAAGTAGTAACTTTTATTGCAGAAGAGAATTCTTGATGACAATTGTGTAAGTATTATCTTGCATGGAAGATTGCTCTATTAGCAACAAATGGGAGCTTTCCTCCTAGGTCTATGATAAACTCACCACCGCCAATTTGCCATAGCAATTTGCTGTGGCCAACTCACCATTGAGTTTGACATCCGTGCTATAGATATTCTCCCTATGTGAATATAATCCTTTGTCCTGGAATTATAGAGCATCAAAAATGGTTAATGCATCATGTCCTGATGACTACATGGAGGGAAGTATGCAGTGGAGTACCCCAAGGCTCAGTTTTAGGCCCAGTACTCTTCAACATCTTCATCAATGATTTGGATGAGGGGATAACTGGGGAATTCATCAAATTTGAAGATGACACCAAGCTGGCAGGAATAGCCAACACTCCAGAAGATAGGCTTAAGATACAGAAGGATCTCGACAAACTTGAACATTGGGCGCTATCTAAAAAATGAAATTTAATGATGAAAAAGGTAAGGTTCTACATTTAGGCAAGAAAAACAAAATGCACAGATACAGTACAGGTGGTACCTTGCCCAATAGTAGTAATTGTGAGAGGGATCTTGGAATCCTAGTGGACAACCATTTAAATATGAGCCAGCAGTGTGCAGCAGCTGCCAAAAAAGCCAACACAGTCCTAGGCTGCATCAACAGAGGGATAGAATCAAGATCACGTGAAGTGTTAATACCACTTTATAATGCCTTGGTAAGGCCACACTTGGAATACTGCATTCAGTTCTGGTCGCCACAATGTAAAAAAGATGTTGAGACCCTAGAAAGAGGGCAGAGAAGAGCAACAAAGATGATTAGGGGACTGGAGGCTAAAACATATGAAGAACGGTTGCAAGAACTGGGTATGTCTTGTCTAATGAAAAGAAGGACTAGGGCAGACATGATAGCAGTGTTCCAATATCTCAGGGGTTGCCACAAGGAAGAGGGACTCAAGCTATTCTCCAAAGCACCTGAGAGTAGGACAATAAGCAATGGGTGAAAACTAATGAAGGAGAGAAGCAACTTAGAACTGAGGAGAAATTTCCTGACAGTTAGAACAATTAATCAGTGGAACAGCTTGCTTCCAGAAGTTGTGAATGCACCAACATTGGAAGCCTTTAAGAAGATGTTGAGTAGCCATTTGTCTGAAATGGTATAGGGTTTCCTGCCTAGGCAGGGGGTTGGACTAGAAGACCTCCAAGGTCCCTTCCAACTCTGCTATTGTACTGTATTGTATTGTATTACATAGTAGAGTAGAACAATGGAATGACTCTCCAAAGTTGTCACCTTCATTCTCACAGCATCCCTAACATAGTGTTGGTTTAATGTGATGAATTGTAAAGATCTTAAAGAATGGCTTTTGCTCTGGCATCAAGGTGTTCAGTCAGTAAGAAGGGTGAAGGAAGTTTTCTTGTATGCTAATTGTGATGCTGGAGTAGCATACAAACAGAAACAGCCTTTTTCAATAGCCATTCCTGCTTTCTGGTACCAGGAGATGAAGTTCATGAAGCTCTAAGGCTTTTCCAATTTTCAAGTGAAAGGTGGAAACCTTTTTTCCCCTTCCATTTTAGGTTGGTTTTGTTAAACAATGCATTGTTTCTCTCCTCTGTCTTAAGGCTCTGTCATTAAGGTTCCAAGGTGGTTTTCCTATGCCTTTGTAGAAAAGTTTGGGGTTTTTTCATTCAATGAAGTGATCATTCCATGGGATCTTTCAATGTTCTAGACCCGTGATGGTGAACCTGTTCCTGGTCGCCCATTCCTGTTCTGGGGTTTCTGATGCGCACGTGGGCACAATGATCAGCTGGCCTTCCTGTGTATGGCATTGCTGGAAACTGGAACAGCTGGCCTCCCATTTTCTGGCGTGAGCATGCATGCTGGCCAGCTGATCGTCATGTCAGTAACTGGAAAACTAGCTGGCCAGCACACATGCGCACAATGGAAGCAGGAAGTTCATTTTCTTGAGTGCGCATGCTCCCTGGGCAGCTCCTCTTCCAGGTTGCGGCTCTGACGAGCGCTTGGGGTGCTCAAAAGGTTTCGCCATCAGTGATCTAGACACTCCACAATGCTTCTTCTTTTTGAAAGGGTTATCATTCTGTTGAATCTGAGTTCCAATAGCTTTATACTTTTCCTAAGCTCCATTTTTCTCCACATTTCTACCTTATGGTGGCAAAGGGACGGCAAAGAGGATTGGGCAAGTTTCGTTCATGTATTCGTTCCTACTTTCCAAGATCACTTACAGTATAAGTTATCATGGCAGATTTCCAAAGTCAATGCTGTCTCTCTATTCCTGTCTAGCTGGGGTCTTCTAATTACTAAAGACTTCTGTTAAGCTCAGAGTAATAAGAAAACCAACCAGATGTGCCATTGGGGGGAAATCATTTGCTTTTGCTTTAGTTCTATAAATAAGGGTAGTTATGAAAGCCCATTATTGTATGTCTTCTTGCTTGCTTCTCTAGCCTCCCCCCCCCCCCCACACACACAAATGACTTCTTTTGCAAAAGGCTGGCAATGCAGAAACACATAGATATCTTATTAGCAAGCAGAGGAATGATCTTAAAAGACAGCCCAGGGAATTCCAGCACAAATTTTGCTGGACCAATCTTCCTATAATTTCTTCACCAGAAGAGACAGCTCAAAACATTAGCGTTGTTGATGGATCATCCCTCAGGTGTCTGACTTTTAAAGGCTGAGGTTCTTGGGGAAAAATGTAGAGAACCCCCCCCCCCCAAGATATTTAAAGAGTACATTTTAATAAAAGGATGATTGTACACAGACAGGTAGACAGGCAAAGAGGTAATTAGATGTGAACAATGGAACCTATCTTATTTCTGGCCACAGCAGATGTCTAAGGATCCTTATTCAGGTACCATGTCTAGCTACATATATTGAATTCAATACGACTGTGGCTCCATGTGGAAACTTTCACTCTTATTCCCATTCCCATTCCGGTCAAAATACATTTTTAGCCAATTCAATGAGATCTAGATGAGGTCAATAAACGTGCAAAAGAAATCTGCACAGAGACCCAGGCTTTTTTCAGGAACAAACTTACTAGATCAGGAATTTTGCTGATTAGTTTGTAGATGTCTTCGCTGATTTTAGAATACATTATTGGTATCTCTTCTAATCAGTTTTGACAAGGGTGAGAAATTTTGCTGATTAAATTTCATGTAAGAAACATTCGTTCGCATTTTAGGAAAATTAAGAATGCGGTCAGATTGTTGAGGGATGATTCTCATCTTACAACTTGTATCATGTGGCTCCTTTGTAGTAGTTGTACCTCAAGCATATGTTGTGGGACTAGAGATTTCGTAGCAGGATTTATTTTTCCATCTTCCCATTCTCCATGGTTGAGACAAATACTTGCATTAAAAAAGAAAAACCAAAACCACAAGCGCATGTACTGTTTTTTTGAAACATCCTCAGCATGTGTTAGATTTCCATTCTTTGAAAATCCATGTGATCACTCAGAGGATTTGAGAGAATTAAGTTTTACGCACAACACACATTGCAAAGAAGCAAGAAGAAATAGGACTCATACTTTAAAGAGATTTACTGAAAGAATTAGCTGGGGATAAACTTGTCATTGCTAACATTAAATGTTTTTTTTCTGGCTCTTATAAGGTAATACAGAAAAATCTTGGTTGTCACTTGGCTTAAAAGGCCTTTGAGGAAAGATCTCAATGTAAAGATATTGAGTGTTAGATTGCTCATGGATAATATAGCAGTTAAAAATGTGTATGTGAGACGTGGTGGAAAACAGCAGTGCTACTTCTTGCTATAATTGTACCTTGTTTTTGTAATTATAATAATTGTAATGGTATCAGAGGTGGGTTGCTCCTGGTTCAGCCCGAATTGGGCAAACCAGAAGTAGCAATGGCGGGAGGCTCCATCCATCCTGCAGAGAAGTGTTGCACGCACGTGATCCCAAGTGAACCAGTAGTAAAAAAAATGGGAAACCCACCACTGAATGGCACCCATGCCAGCCCTAATTTTAAGCTAGTGTGATTGAGTTCATAGTTTAGAGAGGATTGAGATAGGGTGCCTTCAATTCCTAATATTTTATATAGACAGGATTTGGGGAATTGTAGTTCCTACTCACAGTTTTAGACATAGACATCAAAGCAGCTGAATAATCAATCAATGATCAATCAAGAGCAATCTTGTAAAAATCATTTATTTAAAGAGACTTTTAGACAGTTATTCTTGAGTGCTGTGTTTTGAAGCCTAGTTTGTTTCATTACTAGGCTGCACTAAAGCGCCCTTTGTGATCTTTATTTTCACCAACATGACATTTGGGGAGTAGTGCCCAGGTCTGGGATTGAAGGAAGAAATCTCTGCATCTTCTAAATCATATAAAAGGCCAAGTTGTTATTATTTTATATGTTATTACTATTGTTAATATATGCCAACTGCAACATCCTACAAACATAGAGACTGTTACAGTGATACTGCAGAATAGATTAAATTAAAAAATAATAATTATCACAAACTCTTGATTGTGAAAAAAGGGGCGGTTAATTTATCTTACAAACTGTAGAAGGAAGCAAGACATAAATGAAACTGTGGGGTGCTTTCTAAGCTTGGCCATTTTCTTGCAGATGTTTTATTACCTAACTAGGAACCTCATCAGTGCTAGAATGGAGTGGGGTTTGCTCTCTGTTTATATACAAGTGGCTTGCCCTATGGATGTTTGTGAGAGTATCTTAGGTAGCTCATTGATTAGACTGTTCGATTGTTTGTCTGAGTTGGAAGTTCCTTGATTGGAGTACTGCTTACTGTTTGATTTTTGGTCTACTATCAATCCAGGTGTAAATATCTGTTTATTGGGTATTGATTATTGGTGAGGTGTTTTGATCCTTTTGTTTCCTTTTCAGCTTTTTGATGCCTCCTTTGAATGGTACTGTATGTAGATGTATTTATCTCTATGTGCAATTACAATAAATGTGTCATCCTACTTAATTCATGCTAATAATCCCAATAATAAAATGATTACACCTTTGAAACAAAATGCTGCTCCTTAGGTCCCTAGTTGGACTTGAAGACAATTTATCTTATTTGATCTAAACAAGGTCACCTAAACACATTAAGTTCAGCTATATAAACTCCATCCATCAACTTAATACTTGAATAAAAGTTTATAATTGAAAAGTGACCATGAAGTAGCTAAATATTTATAAAAAAACTTGGAAGGCAGTGGTGTGATTCAGCCAATCTAATAACTGGTTCACTGAGCATGTGCTTTGCATGCACGCTCTTGCTTTGCTCACGCATGCACCAAATACATGCTTTGGGCGCACACAGTGGTTTAAAACACAGCTAAAAAACTTACCCTCTACTGCAACTGAGGCACACCAAAACAGCTGAGGCACGGCAATTGGAAATATAAGTGAGTATAGCTTATATTTGAGGCTATACTGACTCATATAAGTGAGTATAGAAAAACAAGGAAATATAGGTGAGTATAGCACAGGGGAGGATAGTGGGCCTGAAGGTCAGAGAGAACTGATTCGCTCTCAGCTGATCTTCAGAGCTACCAGTACATACAAACCGGGCCAAACTGGTAGAATCCCACCCTTGATCAAGAGGGTCAAGGTCCCTCTTTGACTATCAGTTAAGAAAAGTCACTGCAAAACCACTCCATTAGCTAAGAATCAGAAAATCCCCAGGAGAGCTTGCTTGCCAAGCCTATTTGAGCTCAGACATTTCATTCTCCACAGATTTATCAGAAGCTGGTATTTCTTTTTCTTCTTTCAGTGAGTTATGTTAATAGCAGAACAAAAAGCCCATGTATCTCAATACACAACTGAGAAATTCTCTGACTTTTATAATAAAGGTATGTAGTTAAATCAAGCCACAATTCCTTTCATGGATAACCTGCAGTTTTAAGATAAATTACTGTACATCTCAATTGATTTCAAAAGCTTTTGAGAGGCTATTATTATGGAATACAATATAATGTATCATACAAATAAGGTTATCTGAACCAGTTATCAGTCTTCTGCTTTCTAGCCTGCTGTCTTAACCACTAGATCAAACTCTAGATAAATGAGCATATTTATCAAACCATGCTGAGAGGCTAGGTGTGCTGTTGAAAAACAGAGTTTTGGGTGTCATGGTGTGTGTTTTCTGTTGCTTAAGTTAACCTTCTGTATTCCACTGAGGAGAGTCATCGGTTTGCAACTAAAATTCAACTGACAATCTGGTTAACATTCATACATAGATTGAGGCTATATCATATTTTTTATATTGTAAATACACAGTATTGGTTTTGGAAATCAGTACTTCAACATAGTTTATTACCATGACCCAAACTTAGTTTGTTGGGTCAGGCTTATCGTTACAAGTCACAATTCCATCCTGAACATGAAAGCACATGACTGATAATATAGACTTAGTGATGGAAATCCTGGTCTCAATTGCCATTGTAAGTTGAGGAAAACCTGTACACATTTTTTTTAAAAAGCATTCTAGTTAGTTTCAAGTTTTGTTTTATGAATACCCAGCTTGGGGTACATCCACACTGTAATTGTACAAAATGTCTAGACTGTTTTTAAAGATTGTGGTAGTATCAATATATAGTTGAGTTTACTTTTAAAATTAATCATATTGTTACAAAGATTTTATTAATAAATTTGTTTTTAGCAGTCTTTTTTCAGGTCTTTACAAATTTATAGTCAGGCTCTATTCTGTTTAAAACTTCATAATCAAAACAATTACATCACATAATATAGTTCTTGCCAATAAAATGCAAGAAGGTTTTGATGAGTGCTGGCTTGCAAAAACCTCATTCAGCTTCTATGACAACACCCATTGGGTACATTGCTATAGATAATTCACTGACATTTACTGGTTGACTTCATTTATTATGACAACATGAATGGTGTATACTTTCCCCCCCAAAAGCAGAGTTGCTCATGGTTATGTTATGAAAAGATCCTCTCATGGTGTCTCTTTTTTGTCCCCAAGTGACATCTACCATATTCTGCAGTTCCGTCTCAACACTCCTTTCAGGGTTGAATAATTGATTGGTTAGATTAAGTGCCATCGAGTTGATATCAACTTTTAGGACCCCAAATAGATAGATTTTCTTTCGGAATTGAAGTACTAGATTAATCTAATCTGTGCAATCTGGATAAATATTCTGTTATAAAATCTTCTGGCAGTAAATGTCCTCTATGATAATCTTTCTGGATCCTCAATCTGTGATAAATTTCATCAGAGCCATAAAAATATTTTTGGGAATTTTTGCATTGATTCCTTTCTGATTCATTTTGTCCTAATAAAATAATCCCACTAGTGTTTTTTACACTTCTGCTCTTGTGATTAGGCCTCAAAATTATACTTTATGAAGTTGCTTAATGTTTACTTTATAAGATGTTTTAATTCTGTTGTTCTTCAATCTTTTAGGAATGGGGATGCTATCAATATTATGAAATTAAAAATAAATAGGCACTAATTATTTTAATGTGTTTCTATGCTGCCCATTTATTTGCAGTCAGAGATTTGCTTGGTACATTAAGTAATAAGAGGAAGCCAGGAGACATTCCTCTGTACACTGTTTACCCTCCCCCTCCATATTCCTAATTAATTATTAACTTGTTAACTAATCACTTATTAAATTAAATAAACAAATGATTTTTTTAAAAATGAAGCAACCAAGAAGTTAGTGGAATCACCTACATTGTGAATTCTTTTAGAAGGGCAATCTGCAATGAATTGCAACAACCAATCTCTAGATTGGCAGAATCTCCAGCTATTTTTTACATCACAATTGCAGTTGTCAGTGAAGCTAATTGTTGTATAAAGTGGGAGTAACTGGCAAAAAAACCACCATCAATTACACCTCATGTAGGCCCTATTTTACTAGTCTATGGTGCAAATTTCTCCATGGGACTCTTTTTCACTTGAAATGTGTGAGATTATAAAACAGACTTTTATAGGATGAGTTTCTTGTTAGATTATGTAATGCTTGTTCTTTCTGTAAAAGTACACAGATGGAGATGGTAAGAAGCAAACTGCATATGTAGTGATTTTAAAAATGACCAAGAAAAATTGCTACGTTGATTGCATTTTAAAGATCGTTGGGGGGGGGGGGGGAAACTATAGCAAGAGCAAAAATGAAATATGTGTTTCTCTGTAAATGGCACTGGGCAACCAGCTTTTTCCAAAATAAGAAATGTGGCTGGATTCCAGTAGATCCTGTGTCATTTATTTAAAGCTAGCTGACTAATCATACTATATGGAGGTATGATTAATAAAATGCACTTCTTTCTCTTGTTTACTTTTTCTTGTTCTAAGACTATTAGTAGATGAATGTTTTGCCTTCTGAATAATTATCTTCCAGTATAAAATGCAAACAGCAATTTTTGCAGACCTAGCAATTTTATAGTTGTGGATTACAATTAATGTGTTGAAAATAGCTAATGGGGGAAATGGATTGAATCCTCCTTCTCTACCTAAAAAATAAATAAATTGGTTTTCATTTAAATGATGCATTTGGTAAAAAGTAGTTTTTAACAGATCAACAGTATAAAAGTACAAAATAACTTTTTCTTTATAAAGAAATCCTGAGTTTTAATAGTTTTACCATTTGCTTACTTTGTATTGTTACTCACCATGAGCACCACAAAATGAACAGTAAATAATGTTGATATACTCATTTGTCATTAACTTATTTCTGTAATTTCTGACTTATGCAGTGGAAAAGACTGCAAATTGACTGCCTTGACTCTTTCTTGAGGTAAACGTTGCTTTCCAAATTTACAGATTGTTTGTTTCATTCCCATTGGCAAGTGACTAAAATATCGATGACACCACTGTTTAGAGAAATACGCTGAAGCCAAATTCTTGTCTTCATAGTCAAATTATTTAACCGAAATGTTATTTAGGTTTACATGACCACACAAGAATTGTTGGTGTTGCGATATGCTGTTGAACCAAGCATACAATCAGAGTTCAAGTAGGCATGTTCTACATTTGGACATGAGATGGAGGTGATAAATAGACATTACATCCTGGCATAGATTAATTCCTGCTGGCTGAGGATTCTGCCTAAAGAAAGCGAGGAGAAGGGAAAGCACAGGACAAAATGTTTTCTGAACACAGCAACCTGAACATGACTCTGTGTTTGTGTAAGATTATATGGAAACAGATTGTGGGGGTGAACCAGCCTGTCAAGCAGAGATTATCTTATTACAACACCTTGTGATCTGGAAACCACATCTTACACATCCTTGGAAAAAAAGTAATACAAACACAAAGTAACACTGACACTGTGCAGAGAAAGATCCTGTCCCCTGTCTAATTTCTCATTTGACAAAGTGGGACAACAGAAGGAGCAATTAGGGACAAAACTGATTCAGCCACGGCTCTTTATTTTCTTATGCCACGGCTTCAATAGAAAATGCTGGTTGGGTAAAGGGATTCAAAAGAGGTTTTTACATTATTTAAAGAAGCATTGATTTGCATATGAGGCATCAAAGCAAAAAACCCGCACACTTTCATACTGACTTTTCAATGTCACATTTGATTTTGGATTTTTAAGAGTCTGTTGTTAGCTTTGTTAATTGATCTTCCTTTTGTGGGGGAGAAATACGGGACCAGTATGTAAGTAGAAGTGCAAAGTGGCTGGGTGGCTGTATTTTTTTCCTTCTAAAAAAGTAAAAAGGGTTTTTTTTCCTTCTAAAAAAGTAAAAAGGGTCTCCCCATCATAGGCACAGTAACCAATCGGAGTGGAGTGCTTTCAATAGAATGAAGTGGGCCAGAGGTGGATTGCTGCCAGTTTGGCCCGGATCAGGCGAACCGGTAGTAGTGGCGGTGGGAGGCTCCACCCCCCCCGCCTGAATGCTTCTGTGCAGAAGCAAAAGTATCACACACAAACACGCAAGAACCAGTAGTAAAAATAATAGAAATCCACCACTGAAGTGGTACAGATAAACTGGGCAATATTGGTTTTGCTGGGATAGAAAGTACTAATTTTAATTCAAATCAGAAAAAGGTGGGGTTCTTGGTAGCTGGATGCAAATAGAGGATGACATGACATATGTTCCTACCGTTAAGAAATGGTCAGTGGTTTGGGCTAAGGGAAACTGACTGAGAATTCCATAGGAAACTTGTATGGAATTTCTTTAGTAAGCACATTTTTTAAGCAAACACATGTACTTAGCCCTCTGTTTGGTTTTAAGTAGATTTTGAAAACCCCAATGGATGTTTTTTTTAAAAAAAATAATGATTTTTACATAACATCTGCTCTGAATGTTTCTTTTTTGTATCTGATTGAAATTGTTTTATGCTATTGGTTTTAGTTCACCATACTTGTGATTTCTTAAATATATTAATTCTAAATTCCTATGAAAATAATTTACTAGGGGGGGAATGAACTGGTAATTTATGCAATTGCCAATTGAAAAGGATGAATAGGAAAGGAAGAGAACTAGGATGTAATTTTTATCGAGGAATGAGGATAAGATTGTTTGCAAGTGTTCTAAATAAGGTCAAACTTTGTTTCTTTGTGTATCTTTTCTTCTATTTGTTTCTATATGCTATTTTCTTTCTAAAATCTAGAAAATTAATATAAAAATAATAGTTTATTTTCAAATTGGTAAATAAATCGAGTTGTAATATTAACCTGTATGGTTTCATTTTGTACTGTAATTCCACAGTTTGGAGCTAACATCAATAGATATTGTTAACATGATTCTGAATTAATCAATGTATGATAAACACCTATGCATTTCTTAGCTATATCTGCAGTAATTCATCACATTATTAAGAAATATGGATTTTTCAGGCCTGGAATATGGTTACGAGAATAGTAATAAGAGCAGGAAAATTGAAGAAAGAGACCTAATTCTGACTGCATAAGGCCAAGTGCATACAAAGCCAGAACTGAGAGGACAGCAGAAAACAGCAAGTGCCACCTGTGCAAAGAAGCTGAAGAAACAGTGGACCAAGTGGTTAGCTCATGAAAGAAGCTAGCACAGAATGACACAAAATACAAACAATGGCATGACAAAGTAGCAACAATGGTGCATCGAAAAATTTGCAAGAAGTTTGCCTGCAAGCAAGAAGTGATGGGAATACAAAATAGACAAATAAAGAAACTAAAGTACTCTGGGACTTTAGAATTCAAACAGACATGTACAGTAGATGTTACATAGCATCCTAGATTTAACAATTGTCGATCAGAAAGACAAAAAAAGTCTGGATAATGGAAACAGCAAAAGAGAAGAGAAAGAACTGGAGGGAAAAAAAACACATAATACAAAGGCCTGCAAATAGAAGTAGAATTACTATGACAATAAAGAGCAAAGATAATACACTAGCAATAGGCTCTTTGGGTGTAATCTGGAAATAATTTGAACATTAACAAAGTCATATTGGTCATTTGCAAAAGAAAGCTTTACCTGAAACAACTTACATCCTATGAGAATAGTTTTAATACTATCAAACAGGAACATCTGCCTATCCTAGGTCTTTGAGAAGGATTCAATATGTGAATAAAAATTGAAGTAAAGAGCCAGGTCTTCATGCCTCTTCTAAACAACCACAGAATGGGAGCATCCTGATTTCACAGGGAATCACATTCCAGAATTCAGGTGCTGCTACAGAGAGGTCATGCTTCCGGGGTCTCAATAGATGACAGTTTAATCAAAGGAATTTAATTCATCCTTGTAGGATTGAATTAACTGGGCAGATGTTATGAGAGACATACAATCATTCAAGGCTGTACGATGTAGGGCAGGGATATCAAACTCACATCATCAAGTGGCGTCATGTGATATATCGGGACTTCCCCCCCCCCCTTTGTTAAACCAGGCGGGGATGGGGCCAGCATGTGATGCATGTGGCCCACAGGCCGAGAATTTCACACCCCTGGTGTAGGGTTTTTAGATAACAACCAACATCTTAAATCATACCTGGAAGGAAATTATACAGGGCTGGAAGGCAATTTACAGCAATGGATTGTTGATATATGTTCTTTTAACACCTGAATGGAGTGTGTGAAAGGGACAAAGGAAGAAAACATAAAACAAAATGGTCAAAGTTTTAAGAACTATTCAGTTTGTAAGTTTATTTTCCCTTTTTTGAGAATGGAGGTCACCATATCAACCTCTAACGTTCTCCAAATGGATGTCTTTCTTTTACATTTAACTGCAGAACCCAATATCAGCTCCATGTTATATTGGGATTGAACTTTTGGCTAGGAATGATAATTAAATACATTTGCAATCATCAGGTTTTATTTTATTTCTGGATTTTACCCTGAAAACTCAAAGTAGAATAAGTGAGCAGCTATCTTAATCTTCTTCCCACAATAATAACCCTTTCAGACCGATTAGGCTGAAAGAAAATAGGCAGCTGAAAGTCAGCCAGGGACTTTCTGTGGTCATCTGGAGATGGCTTCAATTCCAGTCAGGCACTATGAATTGGGGTCATACTTATAGGAGCTAGCAGTGCCTTGGATGGATATTTTTTGAGATAATGTTTGAAAAGAATTTTCACATGGGGAGTGCCAGTGTTTGAGAATAATCATTTAGGTTGGAAAGAAGTGTCAAATTGTTTATCTCTTTTAGAGTTTGGGAAGCCATTATGAAAGAGAAAGACTACAAAAAGAGGCACATTTTACTGTCTGCCTAATTTGTTCTTTGAAGGCCAATAATGTAATCTGAGAAACATGTTTATAAATATTCTAAACCCTCATGAATTTTGTGAAGAGAAAAAATAGCAAGGAACAAACACTCTCCCATCCTTAGACACGACATGGGCGTAACTCGTGATATGAGAATACCACAGTTCCATCTGTGCAATAGACATACTAAAAATAACAATAAACACAATTAGATCATTATTTTGAGAGCTTGGAAGCAATAATGTCAGCAGTCCTGCAGAAGTCAGAGAGCAAAGCATTACCACACATGAGTGTAATGGCTAAATAGATAAATAGATCAGTCACGACCTCCCTTGCAGTTTGGGACATTAGTACCGTCTTACGGATATCAGCAAGAAATATATTAAATTCTTATCAATCCTATGCATTTCTCCTTAGAAGTGACTTTGAAATGTTGGTTTCAGTTGAGGTTACTCTATTCTTCAAAGTCTGGACATTCAAATATTTCCCAAATGGTGAATATTTGGTTCTCATTATTGGCTTTTAAAATTTGGGCATATTGCAGACGCAGTAACAAATCACAATATTTGATAGTTGGCATTATCTGACATTTAATTTTCATCTGAAAAATAAATCTAACAGCTAGCCTACATCAGAAGACCACATTGAGCCACATTTGACACCAAGCAGGTGTGTGTCAATATGTGACATTAAACTGACAGTTGACAGGCAACAAAAGTCAACATTTGGCACTGCAGATGCCTCAGAATAGAACTTTGTAAATTTTATAGGAACTTCATGAATTAATTGCAACTGGACTTTGATGTCAACAGTTCCATTCTAGAACTCAAATGCCATGCTTCAGAATAAAAATATGTTTGATGCAATGCCAAAGCCTTCACTGTAGGCAGTTTATTTAAAAATTTCCTGGGCACAGCTGTTCCCTATTTCTTATGATCAGGTGATACTTTTTGCATACACCTAACACATGATTTGCTATAACTAAAAATTAATCAAGAAACTGTGTTATATATTTTTTAGCTACAGCAGTATTTCCAGCCTGAACATTTGTGGCTGTTACAGCAATAGCTTAGGTATCATTACTCATTGTGGGACACATAGTTCTCTTAATCCAGCAACCACTAGCAGAGGAAATACAGTACCAACTGGAAAGGCAGATTAATTGGGATAATCTTTCCACATTTCTTTGCTCTCCAAACATGTTCAATGTGCTACGCAAATAAACTTTATAGGTCAGCACTGCAACAGGCAGCAGCTAATTGAGTGCCTTTTAACAGGGGCAAACTCTTCTATTGACCAAGATGTAGAAGATTTTTTTCTCTCAAGGATGTGGTCACTGATGAAGATGCTTCCTTCACCCAGATGCTATCAGGAGTGAGCAAAAGAAAATGCCCCTGAAAAAGAAGAGGAAAGTGTCAGTGTTTTCACAAGTTAAGCCTGTGATATACACAACCATATATGAACATGAAACATATAAAGAATGGTTGCAAGGTTTGGGTATGGCTAGTCTAGAGAAAAGAAAGACTAGGGGTGACATGATAGCAATGCTTCAATATTTCAGGGGTTGGGAACAGGACCTGACATCTCAACGGTACAATGTGTGATCTTGGAGCTCCGAGATCACAGTCGATTTCTTTTGCCATTGGACAGTCCTTTTGGACCTAAACCGTCCCGAAGAGATGGTGACAGGGAAGAGTACGTCTTGTTGATCTCAGGGACATTGCAAAGTCCCTGATTGATCCAAGAGAATCTCTTCTTGCCGGCGACAAAAGTGCAGCCAAAAGCTGCTGAAGTTGGGACAGCTCCGCAACAGGAGGAAAGCGGAAAGAGAAAGTGTGTCCATCTGTTGAGGAAATTTTATTGTTATAAAAGCGATTGCCCCCCCCCCAAATCAAAGCTAAACTAAACTTGCAAAGAAAAGAAAATAAGCGGCGAAATTAAGCTATATTGAACAGTGTGTTTTCCTTTTTTTTCATTTTCTTTTATGGATGGAAGTTTTGCAAATATTTCCTACTTTTTAAAGTGAAAGTATTTGTTTTTCTTCTTCTATTTCTTTTTTTACCTATGGATTAAAACTTTTTCTTTATTTTTATAATATTGGTTTGGATGGATTTTTTCTCTTTATTTTGCTCCATTTAAGAATTTTGTTTCTTTTAAGCCTGGAATATAAAGAAGATATAAAAGGAATATAAAGATGGTAGTAATATCAGAGGGAAAAGAAGTTACACTGCCACTTAGAGGTTGGAGGTTTAGTCCTGGAAATATTGCTTTCTCTTTTTTCTCTTTGATCATTTTGACTTTGCACTTCAAAGCTTCAGCTTGTTTACAGAAGAGATAAGGAGAAGAGCATGGGTTGTTTATACAGGTGCTCTTTGTATGCTTCTTTGGCAGCTGGAGAGAAGTGAAAACAGAAACTAGAAACTTTGAAACTAGAATGGCAGTGTTTACTAGTTGGAAGAATGACACAATACCAAAAAGAAACCATAACATTACAACAGATTATGTTTGAAATTCAAAAATTATTAGAAACAACAGAGAGAATTGAGAAGAGATTGGAAAATATAGATTGTAATGCAGTAAAATTCAATGGAAAAATTGAAGATATCCAGCAAATGGAGAAAGTGGAGGTTAGAAAAACCCAAGGGAAAATTAACAAAGAGGCAAGATAATTGTGGATACTGACAGTGAACTGAGTGTGGTTGGAGATGGAAAGAGTGGAACATGGAAAGGGAAGATAGATGGAAAGGAGCTCTACCCCAGATTTCAAGGTATAGAAGAAGAAAAAAGAGAAGAATTAATGGATTCGAGGAGAGAAACTTTGATAAAAGCACTACTGATAACCAAAGATAAACTGATTAAAGAAGCTGATGGAGGATCTCAAGATTTTACAAGATATGTAAAAAGCAACAAGTTGCAAAGAGAAGTCCACACAAATTTGATTAAGGAAATAACCAGAAGACTAATTCCATAAATGGCAAAAGACATAAGACTGCACTATTACTAGAAAGACACAGGTTGAGATATGAAAACTAATAACAAAATATTAGTTAAATTTAGTTAAAATTAGAGCATTATTTTAAAAATGAAGTGATAATGGATATAGTTAGATAAATAATTGATAATGATAACAATGTACACATATGTATTGGTTTGATAAGAGGAAATTTGGTATAAATTCTAAATGGTGATCATGAAAGGAAGTTTAGAAACTCTGTTATGTATGAAAGCTTATAATATTAAAAAAAGAGTAAGTTAAATTTAGTTAAACTAAGACAAAAAAAATGAAATGATGGATATTGTTAAATAAATGATTGATAATACTAATAATGTAATATTTGTATTGACATGATAAAAGGGAAATTGGATATAAATTGTAAACAGTGATTAAGAAAGGAGGTTTAGAAACTTTGTTATTAAACATAATTAATTTTTATTTAGAAAGTGTTATAAAGATGTAATGTTGCTGGATGATATTGAAAATAGATAACGGAATGCCATCATGTGGCTTTGCTTTAAATTTTGGAATATTTTATATAAAGGGACATAAAAACAATTGCAGTCATATAAAAATTGAGGTATGATGATAGTAATATATAAAAATATATTTGATTTAAAATATATAACGATATGAATTGTAGGTGATGACTGTGGAAGGGATGCACAAAAGCTCCTTGTAACCAATTGACACATTTTTTACAATTTGCAATGGAAGATATTTTTGTGGTGTTTGTTGTGTTTTGTCTGTTTGTGTTTATTCAAAAATAAAAAAATATATTAAAAAATATTTGAGGGGTTGCCATATAGAAGAGTGGGTCAACCTGTTTTCCAAAACACCAAAAGGCAAGACAAGGAACAATAGATGGAAACTAATGAAGGAGAGAAGCAACTTAGAAGTAAGGGGAAACTCCCTAACAGTGAGAACAATTAACATTAAATAAGAATTAATCAGAGGAACAGCTTGCCTACTGTTCACTAGATCCTTTTAAGAAGAGACAGGCATTTGCCTGGAATGGTTTAGGATCTCCTGCTTGAGCAGGGGGTTGGACTAGAAGACCTCCAAAGTCCCTTCCAACTCTGTTATTCTCTTAACTAATAAGATTAAAAGCGTGTCATTAGCTTCCCACCAACTCAAAGGGTCAAGAGTGGGAAATGTGACCATTTATCAAAGAGGATGAAGCCATTAGCAAGGAAGCAATTTACCAGAAGGCAGTGCAATGAGGCTGTTATCCAATGCTCCCACTCATCACCTAATCATTCATGACTTCAGTTTGCCTCCATCTGTTCCCTGGGGAGGTGGGTATATTTCTGAACAAAGCACCATTATGATGCAGCCATCTATCATCTTTTTAAGAATGTTTATATCTGAAGCTTACACACATTTTTAGAAACAGAGCTATCTCTGAGACATAAAGATAGCATCAAATCAAGTTGGACTCCTAATGACTTCTTGTATGCCTACATGCAGATTTCTTAATCAAAGGATACAAGGTGAATTTTTACTACTCCTTCTGAAACGTTTTCTGACTTCCCAGTCTAGCCATACAGCGAACACTGCAGCAAAGCATGAGGAAGTGACACCCTTGGTATTTATAGTTGACTCAAATGTGTTTAATTTTAATATGTGCTGAAGAAGGATAATAAAACCCCAAATAAAGCCAGACAAAATATCTTACCCAGGCTATACATTACTATTATTATATATATTAACAAAACTCAGACAGGCATCTTATCTGGCTTAGGAAGATAAATCAGAGCTATTAATCTATTTTTACAGTACATTTATGACTGTGAGTACCTAGTGAGAAGATCTGAATTCTCTGTGAAATGTCAAATTCATAGCGGTAAGTTCTCATCATTCATACAGATATGGCTCTATAGATAATAATTTTATTATTTAAAGACAATCCTCTTTACTTTTTTCCAATACAAACTACAACCATTTCAAAATAAGTGGATTTCTTTTTTTAAAAAAGAAACAATACCACTGTCAAAACTGAGTGATTTTAAAAATATTTAGCTTAGAACAAACCAATAGCATCTCCTCATAAAAATGTTAACCTACAATTTCTTCCATAGATTTTATTCCCTGAATTTATTTTGGAACAATATAGTAATTTCAAATCTTAAAAATAAGGGCAATTTGAGGTTTAAGGCCAATTTAGATAACATTGCAAAATTATGTATCTCAACGTACTTTAAATAAAAAAGGAGTAAATAAATGTGTGCCGCGGGGAAAGACTTACTGAAGTGATTTTTCTGGTTTGATCAAAAATTGCATATTTGTGTGAGCAATGAAACATTTTAACTTGTGATGGCTAATGCCCATTTATTTATTTTATTGACAATGGTCAATTTTGGAGATAAAGATTACATTTAAAAAAAAATCCTTCTCATAAACAAGTTAGGTCATAGTCTGAAATGCATGGCACTGAAAACCAGAGCAACATATAAAAAGAAATTCTAAATCTAAGGTGTACTATTAATATTGTACAGTTCCTTCAATTGCATAAGCAAAGTTTTTTTTTTTCCTTTCTAACCAAACAAGCAAATAACATGGGTAAAAATATCTTCTTTCTCCTTACTTTTTAAAATTCAAAATCCATGGGAAAATATTCTTTTGCAGATTTTTAGCCGTTAACATTTTATCTGTGTTATATAAGGAAGCTTGATTTTTCCTCCATTGTAGGGATTTATTAGCAAAGAACATTCCTTATATACTTTTCTGGTTGCAGATATTTCCCTTTTTTGCTTATTCTTCTTGGATGCATGGGTAGTCTTATGCAGCTGTCTGCATTATTTCCTATATCTGTTATTTTTGTAAGCAATTAACCCATCCTGACAAATTTGCTCCAAATGAAGGTTGTTTGTCTCAGACCTTTAACTGAATCACTTTAGTGTTTTAATCTGGACCATCCTGTTTGTATGTCGTAAATGTAACCTGCCACAAAATTAGACTAATTTCATCTTTGTCATCAGTTCTGTGATCTGTTGCCCCTACCAAGACTCACATGCAAGAATCCCCACTTCTTAATCAAAAGAAACAAACAGCTCCATTTAATGTATTGGTGTTAGTTGAATGCAAATCTACAAAGGCCCCACTCATTGGATACCAATAAAGATAAACATACGGCAAAACTCTAAAACCTGTTTCTGGAAACCTACTTGGGAAGAACAGATAATTCGTTGTTCTGAGCATGAAAACATTATGAATCTGGACTGGGATACACTATAGTTGTGGGAAAAGATCCAAGGAAACAAAGACTGGGAAGTAACAGTTAGTGTCTTTCCCAAGTCAGAGTCAAAAAGCTGAAGGTATGGAGAAGATGCCTTCAGAAGAGGGACATGCTTACAGAAGGAACAGTGAGCTTCTTTACCAGAACTGAGTAACAAAATCACTGGCTGACAGAAAAAAATATTTTAATGTTGTTTTTCTACAACCTAATAGATAGAAGGTATTAATTTAATGGATTAAAAAAATTTGTTTTCCGTTATTTGCTGAGTTACTAACCTCATTTACCCCATATAGCATGGTTAAAATATTAGGTCAGAAATGACTGAGAAAGATAAATTGAAGAGGGGAAAAAAACCATAAACAATTGCAACACATATATCATCAAAGAGTTATGAATAGAAAAGTAAGCAGAGATGTCCAGTAGAGGTACGAGGGTAGAAAAATGTGTAAATTGTGCCTGCAATTGTTTGAAACTCTTTTTATATGTGTTGTAAGCACATATGTGTTGTAAGTTTATCTCTAGCTTTTTAAACAGAAGAACACATGTTTTCTTACTTTAAAAACTACTATTCAGACATGAGCTTGAATGCCAAGAGAGAGAGAGAGGAAAAAACAAAAGCATTGTTCTGGTAGCAGAAACCTATGACATTCCCAGGGCAATTACGAACATTTTTCAGCTGTGCTTTCCAAACACTATTTTTTCTCACCCATTTTGGGAGAGGGAGGAAACTGCAGCTCCACTTCTTACCTCTTCTTCCTGAATGCCTTCCTTGGTAGACAGAACTCTGAAAGGTATCTGCTCCACCCCAAACCTTCTGAAGTAGTTCTCTAACTCAAGAATGGTAGAATAAAATAGAGTAGAGTAGAGTAATAGAGCAGAGCAGAGCAGAGCAGAGCAGAGCAGAGCAGAGTAGAGTAGAGTAGAGTGGAATAGAATAACGGAGTTGGAAGGGACCTTGGAGGTCTTCTAATCCAACCCCCTGCTTAGGCAGGAAACCCTACATCACTTCAGACAAATGGTTATCTAATCTCTTCTTAAAAACTTCCAGTGTTGGAGCATTCAGAACTTCTGGAGACAAGTTGTTCCACTGATTAAGTAATCAGTTCCTTCATCTCCTAGTCATATCAGCTTCTACATGTTTTGTCAGTCATTGGAGATAGGTCAACTGGGGAACAGACATCACAAGACATGCGAGAATTCTATTAATACATGCTAGAGTAGCAGAATTCTAAAAAAACTAGTAGCATATTCCCTTCCTCCCCTCTTATGTGAAATAAAATTGCGACAAGGCAATCTATCTTTCTTACCTTTTTCTGTTTTCCCAGGCTAAACACATGTTTTTATTGATGATCACCACATATTTTCTTCAAGGCCATACCTGAAAACTACTACTCTGGAGGAATGAGAAGGGACAAAATCTTCTCCTTTGCCTAAGTCTATCTTGGAATAGCTGTATCTTCATAAAGATACCTGGTACTGTAACAGATCCTTCTACATCCTAACCACCATTTAGAGACTTTCTGTTTTCCGAAAACATTCCCCTGAGGTCTTATCCATCATGAAACCCTTAGAAATGTGCTTCATGTTGTAAGTAAGAAAGTTATTTCATGGAGATATTAAGCCTGTTGTATCTTACTAGCAATTCGCTCTGTGAACAGAACATTGAAATTCAGACTGGAAGATTTTCAATGTCATTCTGTGGCTGTATATTACTAGTCAATTGCAGATTAGATGCAATAGGGATGTGTCCATCTAGACAGAGCTTGAGGAAAACTTAATAAGTTCCCATGGACTACAGTTTGGAAACTACTGTGGTAAATAGCTTTGGGTTGGACCAGGTGTAATGGTGACGCAGAATTGCTGTCAAAAACTGTGCAGGTTTCAGTTTAGTTTTGTTTTGTTGCTACGGACCCTCAAAATATTTCATGAAACTTTGTTATGTTTATTTAATTTGGTCTGTCATCAGACTGGATTTCTGAAAAAAAAAATCAAGTAACAATCTTGGTAACTCTTGGGATTTACTCAGTTACGTGGTTGATACTGAATTTTGTTAGGTCTGGAGAAGTAAATATTTAGTCCTGGCTATTTTTATCTAAGGTGTAGCTGCAGTCTGAACAAATGTCAGAATAAAACACCAAAGCAGGGGCAAGACCCGAAAGGAACATAGTGAACTTAATTATTCCATCCAAACATTGCTTTCTTTTCTTTGACATTGGTGAGTCAGTTTTCCACACAGAATTAAACAGGAGCCACTCCACTTTTTTCCTATTCATTTAGGCAGTGAATTGATAATAATACTGTTTTAAGTTGAACAACTTGGGAGATTTTAGTCTCCCGAGTTTAGGTGGAAAATTTTGTTGTGAGCCCAGGTTTACTACCGGAAAAAAAAGAGAGGCAAAGCTACACATAGCAGCTTCTTAAGAATTAAAGCTATATATTTTTGCAACTGGCAGTCTAGGTTACTACAGCATTCAAAGCACTAGACCTTCTGGTTCTTTGATATGATCAGGCATATCTGTTATAAAATCTCGACACAAAATCTGAAGTTCTAACAACAAACAACTGATTCCACCAGAGCATGTGCAATATAACATTTAAGCAGTGTAAAAGCTGTCTGTCTGTTAGCTGCTGGAAATAAATGCTGATCATCAGCATGAAAATTTTCCTTTGCAATTGATTTTCTGGTCTGGTCTATCTAGTGCAGGGGTATCAAACTCAATTTCATTGAGGGCCGCATCAGGACTGTGGTTGACCTTAACGGGTTGGGTGGGCATGGCTGACTGGGTGGGTGTGAGCAACTGGGTGAGCATGGCCAGCTTGACATCACTCACAGGACATGGTCGACTGGGTGGGCGTGGCCAGCTTGACACTAGTCCCCAAACTGCTGGCATGTTTCCTCTTTGCATTGGGTAGACTGGACCGAAGCCATGGTGGCCCAATATTTCGTCTTCACATTAGGTACATCAGGCCGAAGCCATGCTGGCCCGATGTTTCCTCTTTCCTTTGAGTAGTTTGGGCTGAAGCGACGCAGGCCTGCCCCTTACATTTTCCAGTACAGCTCCATGGGCTGGATCCAGCCCACACGCTTTGTGTTTGACACCCCTGATGTAGTGGGTCTGAGTATAATGTTAGACAGGTTTATTAAGCTGCTGAGAGTTCACTTCTAAGAAATATTCAAGAAGCTTCTAGGTAAATATTTATTGATTACTCCATAGAGTGAGGAGGGTAGAGGGTAGGGTAGAGGGTAGCAAAATATAGGACTACCTGTAGAGAATAATTTTGATGCTATTTTCTTTTGGACTAGGATAGTTATTATGCAAAAATAAAGATAGATGATTTTTTAAAGAAAATTGCATGTAAAAATTAGTTTGGGGAGGGTACTATGAACAGAAGTATGACTAAATCAAATTACTAGACGAGATATTTTTTTCATTAACAGAATAACAGAGTTGGAAGGGACCTTGGGGGGTCTTCTAATCAATTCCCTGCTCAAGCAGGAGACCCTATAACATTGTGATGTGACGTAGAATGCTGAGGACAAATTGTATTACTATAATAGCAATACACACACAATACAATACAATAGCAGATTTGGAAGGAACCTTGGAGGTCTTCTAGTCCAATCCCCTGCCTAGGCAGGAAACCCTATGCCATTTCAAACAAATGGCTATCCAACATTTTCTTAAAGGCTTCCAATGTTGGTGCATTCACAACTTCTGGAGGCAAGCTGTTCCACTGATTAATTGTTCTGTCAGGAAATTTCTGCTCAGTTCTAAGTTGCTTCTCTCCTTGATTAGTTTCCACCTATTGCTTCTTGTTCTAGCCTCAGGTACCTTGGAAAATAGTTGGACTCCGTCTTCTTTGTGGCAACCCCTGAGATATTGGAACACTGCTATCATGTCTCCCCTAGTCCTTCTTTTCATTAAACTAGACATACCCAGTTCCTGCAACCGTTCTTCATATGTTTTAGTCTCCAGTCCCCTAACCCACACACACACATCGCAAAACATTAACATATATAAAAGAGCATATTGTTCACATTTAACATCTATAGCTACTCAAGACTAACTGGAATAGCAATATGCATTCTTTGCAGCCTTCTGTGTGTCAGGTTAAATTGGCTACAAATCCAGGTATGCATCTGACTGTAGAATGTTATCCATCTGGAGCTACATCTGGATTTGTATTTGGAAATACATTTTGTAACCAACAGTGCAATGAAGATAGCAGCTGCATTTGGTGTGTTTCTAAATGAGTTGCCAAATGCAGTGAATTTGAGTTGAATTGTGCAAATGAATTGAATTGTGGACTTACCATATTTTTGGAGTATAAAATGCACCTTTTCTCCCCCTAAAAGAGCGCGGAAATGTTGGTGCGTCTTATACACCGAATACAGCCATTTTTGGCCTCCCAAAGCCCTGCTCCTGCATCCCATTTTGGTGGAAAATGGGTGGAAAACAGGCCATTTTTCATAAAAATGAGGGTGTTTTTGCCTTCCCCCACCCCCCAGAAGCACTCTGCAGGCTTCAGCAGGGCTGGGGCAAGGGAAAAATGGTGAAAACTGGGGCGTTTGTGCTTTGCCCAGTACAGCCCCCTGGGGGCTGGAGAAAACAAAAATGTTTTTTTTTCCTTACTTACCTCTTTGAAATCTTGGTGCGTCTTATACACCAGTATGTCTTATAGTCCAAAAACTACAGTAAATATGCAGACTTGTAGATAATACTTTCTTTTGATTGCAGTCTCTAGATATTAGGCTGGTGCCCTCGTTGTTGCATTCCAGATATTGTAAAAAACAGATCTTTTCCTGTAAAAAGCAGGAATAGTCATCCTCCCCCAATTTATGATATTATATTAGATTTGCGCACAAGCAGTCAATTACCATCTGATCATAAAGCAGAATTCATTTTGCAAGGATAAACAAACAGGAGAAATCACCTCCTGTGATCCCAGCTGCTCTCCTGCAAGCCTTTTACATAGCAAGAAGACAACTTCTATTGCCTTCACTTATTTATTTATTTCTTACTTTTACATCATTGCTTTCCTTTCAGAGATCAAGGTAGTTTATATAGAACTCCAAACAATATTGTGAAGTTAAGTTGGGCTGAGAGTGATTGGCCCAAAGTCAAGCTGTGATTTTCGATGGCCAAGGGTGGTCTTGAACCACCCTTCACCGGGTATGAGTTCAACTCCTTAATCATTAGAACACTCTGGCATCACCCATGTACTCCTTTTTGGAGTGTGGCCACCAACATGATAGTTAAAGGCCAACGTGGTCCTCATTCCAAAAATTTGCATGTTTCCATTCATGCAGTTCAGTTTGCAAGCAAACCATTTGCTATTCCCTCTCACAAATTCTGGCCCCCTTTTAAGTCCCAAGCAAGGAAGAAGAGTGACTCCATATAAAGTATAGTATATTCAAGACTCTCAATGAATTGAAGTTTCTAATTTTAGGTTTAGAGAAAGGAGAACCTTATCATATCAATGGGAAAAGATAGTTCCAGGTATGAAAGATGAAGAAGAAGAAATGTTTGCTGGTATGACAACTCCACCTTCATCCTTAATTCAATAATCCAAGGTTACGTTAGTACCACCACATATTTAAAAAGTTAGCCAAGAGAAAGAGAATAAAGTAGAGTGAGAGAAAGAGAAGACTATCTGGCTAGGAATAATATTTTCCTAGGGTAAGTCACAGGCAGTGAAGCATTTGCTGTTCTGGTTAAACTGACAGCATCTCTTTTACACTAATTGACTGTAATATCTACAAAACTTTCCTCTGTGAATCCAGCTGTTGGCAGCTTTGGTTTTCTTTGTTCCCATCTTTTGTTGCTTTTTGATTGGATTGCCTGTCATCACCAACATCTGGTGATTTTTCATATGAAATAAAAAAAAAAACTAGAGGCGGGAGACTAGATATATTTGGTAATGCTTCACTTCCACAAAATGTTTGCTTCAATAGCAAATGCTTGAATCAAAATTGAGAGAGGAGCTGGTAAAGGAGGAGAAAGGGCTAACTTGGAAGAAATTCCAGATGGACATTAATAATGCTTACACGTTTGTCTAAGGAAACCTGTTCAAGAATGAAGCAGATCTTTCATTTAACAGCAGGACAGATCACTATCCTGAGGAGGAACACATTTCAAAAAAGCTAGTCTTTCAAATATTCTCTGGACCCACAAAGCCTTCTTCCTCTGGGTTTTCCCTGTTTTAACATTAAAAAAAGAACCAAACAAAGCGAAAAACAATACCAGAAAAACAAGAAAGGTCTATGCCATTAGAAACACATTTAAGCAAATTAGGAAGGAAACAATTTGTTCTAAAACAAAATGCACTTATTTATCAGTGGATGACTGAATTCTTTTGTGTACACCAATCAAATATTTGAAACAATGCCTCCTTTTGTAGCTAAAATGGAACACATAATTTATTGATTGATGTCATGCCTTTGTAACCGCAACAAGAAGATGTCCTAGGAACATTTTTGTAGGTCATGTCCTCAAGATATCACCTGTCATACCCCGGCCCACAGGCAGACTAAAATTATAGTGATCTGATCTGGTTTTAAAATGATCACTAAGTGAACTTTGCTTCAGATCCCAACATCACCCTTCCTGTTTATGTGGTTGATGATACTTTGTCTGTGAAGATGATGATGATATGTTCAGGGACAGAATCTTCCCAATTCCTATTGGTGCTTTGACTGCCTTGGGCAATCCCCATGGGCACTGTTTCTCTGGGCACTGTTTCTCTGGGCACTGTTTCTCTGGGCACTGTTTCTCAGGACCATTCAACTTTAACAATGAGAAAACCTGGTTCTTTCATGTTGGTCTATATAACTGTACTCCCAGGTCTCTTATCACATGGAATGCTCAGTGGAATAAGAGAAACAGTGAGCAAAGAGCAATGTTTCCCCGCTTCTCCTGCCACTACTCTCAATACTAGTATTGATCTACAGCATACATAACCCTGTAAATACTTGAGGAATGATATTAGTTTGCCAAGAGTGTTTCAATCTGGAAGCCAAAAGTCTTGTTTAATACAGTTTAAGTAATGTTTGGTGTCAAGTGCATAAGGATGATTAAACTCTATTCTAATATAAAAAATAAAAACATTATATGATTCTTTGAATGTTGTCTTGCATAATTATTCAAGAATTGCTTAACCATATTTTCCAACTTTTCACATTCCAACTTTGATTTCATCTTTTTCCAAGTGGCAAAAGCGATCACACAACCACAAAGAAATGCCTTAAATCAATCCCATACATTCCCTAACTTTACTGAAACTCTGTTTGTATCTAAAAATTCTTGAAATTCTGTTTCATCTAATTGATAAAACAAAAGTCTGGTATAATGATATGCTTAAATGATATTTTAAAATATTAGAGTGTTTCTTTTTTAAAAAAAAATTGGCAGTGTAACACAGGACTGTTCAGAAATTATAAATGAATCTGTATTGCTGTATTCCTTTCAGGACAAAAAAAAAACTAAAAAATAACTGAGTCACGAATAAGTCTTGATGTGGAATAGAGTAAACGGACTTGGAAGTCTCATATATCTATCAAGCTAACTTTTAGTACAGTAATTAGGTCAGCAGCACTTATCATGAATTAGAATTTTATCCACTTAATCTAAAACTTGATGAAAATACCTGATACTCCAACCAACTGCCAAAGTGAAAACAAGCACAAAAACTCTTTGAAAGTTGTGTGAATTCCTAGTGGGACCATGGTAATCAATAATCATTATTTTTACTGCAACTTTTAATCACTAATATTTTAAAATTTATTAAATTCTGAATTAGTTATTCTACCACAAATTTCTTTACTTATTTATTAGATCTCTTTGTGACCCAGATTGCCTTGGGGGATAGAAGATTTATTAATCTACTAATGACAAGATTTTTTCCCCCCTTAAATATTTTTTAGCTTGACTACCTGGCCAAATCCCTGCAATTTTCCTGGAAAGATTTCAGAAGTGGTTTATCGTTGCCTCTTTCCCAGGGCTGCGGTGGTGGGTTGCAGGCGGTACACCCCAGTACGGACGTACTGGTGTCTGGTGGAAGCACCGGGTACCATTCTGGTACGGTGCTCCGGAGGGCCCACCCACCTGCCCGCCCTCCCTCTTTACCTGTATTTGAGCTCTTCGCCACTTCTGTGCATGCGCAGGGAGCATACAGCGCCTATGCGATGCTCCGCCAAGCAGCTGAAGCATCGCAGAAGGTAAGGATGCATGCACGCGCTGAGCACGTGTGCATGCGTGCTACATGCGTTCATGTGCTGGACGCCGGGCCCCGTTGCACTGTACCAGTTTCAATGGGATCCGGAACACACCACTGAAGGGCTGAGACACAAAGTGACTGACCCAAGATCACCCAGCTGGTTTTATGCCAAAGGTAGGACTAGAACTCATGGTTTACTGGTTTCTAGCCTGCCTTAACCATTGCACCAAACTAGTTCTCACTAGTTTACAGTATAATCTGTTTTGTGTCTTTATCTCCACTATAACAAATTTTTATTATTTGGAAGAATACAAACACACACCAAAAGAAACATCAGGTTTTAAATCACTAATTTGTTTAAAACATCTGTTTCCTCTTAGGCTGTAACATTCCAGGAGACCACTCAAAATGTGGAAACACAGAAACAAGAGATAGCTGTCCCCTCCCAAAAAAATTTCCATTGGTCAAGTCTGAGATTAAAAGGTTAAAACAAAAACAAACTGTTGTATGAGTGAAACTATACAAAACACACATCAATAATTAGAATACCGTAATTAAAATACACTCCGTAATACAACCATAACATATGGGCCAAGTTATGTCTTATGCAGTAATTGGGGAAGTGTTTTAGCCATAATCAATTTAATGGCTGCTGGAGGATAATTTGACAAACTGCTATCTATAAAATTTAGTTATTGCTTGTGAGCTCTTTTGGGCAGTAGAAGTAGCATGATTTGACTGAACTGTTAATTTTCTAGGAGCCTGAAACACTATGCCCAAGTATTTTAAAATTTTGATCTGCTCTAATTCATGAGAATCAATTGTCCACTTGTGCTTTTGTTGTTTTATTGGAAAATATACTAAATTTTTAGATTATCACAATTAATTATTAGTTGTTACTCATTACAATAGGATGCCATGGTTCTCAGTGGCCTCTTCATGCCTTCTAAAGATAAAGAGGGAAGAAATGTATCATCAGCAATGTCACAATACAGAGTTGGTCACTTACTCCAATCCCCACTTTGTATATCTGAGATATTGTCTGCTGACTTTACTTTAATGAGTTCAGTTTTAGCCTATATAAGTTTATGAGTAACTTCTACTAATCACAGTGACATTATTGATTCTATTTACATCAGTGTAGCTGCAGAGTCTTGACTATGTATCAATAATACTTGCAATAAAAACCTTCAGGAAACAGTAGGTAACATTAATCAATTGAGTTAAACAATTGTGCTAACATTAATCAAGTGAGTCCTAAATCTGTGGAAATATAGAGAATGAACGTTCTAAAATTAGCTGGTTTGATGTGGAATTGGACTGACTTTGCTAACCTGGATTTTCCCATTGTGACCTCTAAAATCCACGTTCCTTTCTTTTTTAAAATAATATTGAATAACTTCTATATATAAAATATTGCCCATCTCTTTTCCTCATTAATGGATTAACAATACAGTTATCCAAAAAATGTTTTGCAAGAATATTCTTTACCGCTGGGATGGATGAGTTAGAAACACGAGAAGAACATTTGGGTGCCAAATAATCTCTCTCAATTTCTCTCTTTTGGGGGCAAAACAGTTGCTGGGTTTTGAGAACATAGCTCAAGAAAAATACTATTTAAGTGAGATAATTTCTGTCTCACCAATGAGTAATTTTCTTCTGACATCAAAGGTATCCATTGGAACTCCCTGCTGTTTTTCTTAGCAAGAGCAATGTACATGGCTTAATTTCTCTGCCTGATGTTGCATATTCTTTTCTTTAATCCAAAGCCAGAGGCCTGAAAGGCAAAATAAATAAATAAATAAATTCTGGTAAGTTCCCGACCATATTAGTGATCATCTATGGAAAATTCTCAGTTCCCAATATTTTATAGCTAGGACACCCAACATAGCAACTAGGCCATAATTGACTCTGTTTCACCCTTCCCAATTCTTTAACCCACCTGACTTATTTTCATTAAAAAAAATAGGCGGAATGCTGTAAAGCAGAATAATAAACTCCAACACAATCCTGACCCCCAGCAGCAAATAGTCTGCTGATAAATTCATACTGTGCATTTGAATATGTCCCACATATGGCAGCCATTTTGTGAACTAGAGAAACTTATCCAAGCAGCCATTTTGCAAGACCATGGCACATTTACAACATAGCCTCAAATGCTGAAATAAAACTATCAGCCTGAAAAAAAGAATGTGGATGTCTGCTTATAGAGAAAAGGCCAACTTGAAATAAAACAGTTCGTACATTTAACAAATGGGAGTTTTTACTATGAAATTGTTTTATCTTTTCTGAATCTTTCTTTTCCATCAGTGCTGTGTGGTACAGAAGTCATGGTTCCGAGCAATAAATCCAATTGAATCAGAATTCAGAAGCTCCATTCAGGCTTGAAAGGCTTTTCTTGAGTACATTGTATCGGCACTTAGAAAGGTAAAGCTAGCTCTGAGTATTTCCCACGCTTCATAGTAATACAAAGAATTGAGGCACTCTCTAATAAAATGAAATTCAATGGTGAAAAGAGTAAGGTTCTACATTTACGCAAGAAAAATGAAATGCACAGATACAGTATAGGTCAGCGACGGCGAACCTTTTTTGGCTTGTGTGCCATAAGTGGGGGGAGCGCAGGGGGGTTGTGCGGGCGTGCCGCACCCATAATGCAATGCGTGACCCCCAGTGCGCATGCGCGCACTACAGGCGTGACCCCTCCCATTTTTACATGCTTTTTTCACCCTCCCCAGACTCCAGAGGCTTTATAGGAGCCTGGGGAGGGCGAAAACAGCCTCCCCCGCCCCCACGGACACCCTCTGGAGGCATCAGGGAAGCCTCCAGACAGTCTCTGAAGCCTTCAGAGTGCTCAAAACGATCCTCCGAGCAAACCAGAAGTGACTTCCGGTTTGCTTGGAGGGTCGTTTTAAGCGTTCCGAAGGCTGCAGGGACCGTCTGGAGGCTTCCCTGACGCCTTCGGAGCGCTCAAAACAACCCTCTGAGCAAACCGGTAGTCACTTCCAGTTTGCTCAGAGGGTTGTTTTAAGCGTTCTGAAGGTTTCAGGGACCACCTGGAGGCTTCCCTGATGCCTTCAAAGCGCTCAAAACGACCCTCCGAGCAAATGGGAAGTCACTTCCGGTTTGCTCGGAGGGTCGTTTTAAGCGCTCTGAAGGCTTCAGGGACTGTCCGGAGGCTTCCCTGACACCTCCGGAGGGTGTCCGGCGGCACGGGGAGGCTCTTTTTGCCCTCCCCAGGCTGCTATAATGCCTCTGGAGCCTGGGGAGGGCAAAAAATGGCTTTAAAAAAGCCATAGGTTCACCATCACTGGTATAGGTGGTACCTTGCTCAACAGTAGTAACTGTGAAAGGGATCTTGGAGTCCTAGTGGACAACCATTTAAATATGAGCCAGCAGTGTGCAGCAGCTGCCAAAAAAGCCAACACAGTTCTAGGCTGCATCAACAGAGGGATAGAATAAAGATCATGTGTGTTGAAGATTAGGCGAAGGAACGAGGCTAGACACGTCTGAGGAGATTTAACACGGTTTATTGCAACAGGCACAGTCAAACTATATACAGGAGAGAATCAGCACCTTCCCTGCTTGACAGCTATTTATACGGAGCTGTCAAGCAGGGCAGCCAATGGAAACAGCCTGAGCAGCCCGCGCTCAGCCAAGCCGCATCTTAGCCAATCAGGCGCGACTTGGCTAGCTATCAGGCAGGCAGACCAGTCGTAGGTTGAGGATAGAACAACGTGAAGTGTTAATACTACTTTATAATGCCTTGGTAAGGCCACACTTGGAATACTGCATTCAATTTTGGTCACCACGATGTAGAAAAGATGTGGAGACTCTAGAAAGAGGGCAGAGAAGAGCAACAACTGGATGCTAAAACATATGAGGAACGGTTGCAGGAATGGGGTATGTCTAGTTTGATGAAAAGAAGGACTAGGGGAGACATGATAGCAGTGTTCCAATATCTCAGAGAAGATATTCTCAATTCAAAAAGAAGAGGGAGTCAAACTATTCTCCAAGACATCTGAGGGCAGAATAAGAAGCAATGGGTAGAAACTAATCAAGGAGAGAAGCAACTTAGAACTGAGGAGAAATTTCCTGACAGTTACAACAATTAATCAGTGGGACAGCTTGCCTCCAGAAGTTGTGAATGCTCCAACACTGGAAGTCTTTAAGATGATGTTGGATAGCCATTTGTCTGAAATGGTATAGGGTTTCCTGCCTAGGCAGGGGGTTGGACTAGAAGACCTCCAAGGTCCCTTCCAACTCTGCTATTGTATTGTATTGTATTGTATTGTATTGTATTGTATTGTATTGTATTGTATTGTATTGTATTGTATTGTATTGTATTGTATTATTGTATTGAATAGAAACTTCTCGCACACACCCTTCAGGTGTCCTGGGTCACTTTAACCAATCAGTCCAGCAGTAACTCTCCTCTTGGTCTCAGCAGATGTTCGTTGCTATGACCTTGGTTCAAACGCTGTGCCTGGTCAATGTTTTGTCTAGTGGACTCATGCACCACATTCCAGTCCTTTCTAACTCCCACTTCACTCAAGAGTGGCAACTAAGAAACAAAGTGGAAAGAAACACAGCTTCGGCTGAAGTCATTTCAAAGTTGACAACAGAAGGACAAAATTAATTAGCACTGTTCTAAAACACGGTAGATAAATTAAGTGCATCTTTGTTTTGTGCGAGAGAGGGGCTCCCAATGTTATTATGGGAAAGATATTTTCTTGTTGCCTAACATTCTATATTATAAAAAGGTAAAAAAAAACATATTGAAACTTTATCTCTGGACATAAAAAAACCAGGTGGAGCTTTGGTTGCATCATTGTGACTGCCATCTTGACCATATCTGTTGACCACCCTCAATTGTTATCCCAGGGTCCAGAGGCAAAATCATTCATTGTCCTCAAGGCAATTTTTTTGATTAGGGTTAAAGGAAAGGGCCAGAAAAGTACTTTGAAATTCTTAAAAAAAGGGATTACTGCTCCACATCAGCAACACAACAGGCAGTTCTCCTTTAGTGACCACAATTGATTCTGGTGATTCAGACTTTAAGCAAAATAGTCACAAAATGAACAGGTGACTGAGAGAAAGAGTGAAGTAGATTGCAAAGATTACTAGTTGTCACTACTTAATTAAGATAAAATTCCGTGCATTGTTTCTTCTGTCTGATTTATTGCTTTTCCCTTCCCTTCATAGGGCAGGAAACAAACGATCTTTTCTCTGAGCTGCAGTTGCTTGCTTTATAAAGATACACCACTGAAGAAATGGACAAGACTGTGAATTCCTTCCATGTGTTTCAATTTGACTAAAAATCAATATTCATCATGGGAGCAGCTTGAGAAAACAAGGTGAAGCTCTGTGAATCATCACAATAAGAGAAACTTCCATTCTGCATAGTTTATCAAGCTCTAAAAATGTTTTAAGGTGCAAGAAAATTCCACAGATGATGTGTAATCCCTGCAGAGATTTGGTTTGTTCTTTTCAAGGCCATAACAATTTTTATAGCTACCTAGCTTTTGAAAACTAAATGCACATTCATTATTTTTATTAGGTTTTTTTTCTTCTTCATTTCTAAAACGTTTCCCTTAGTTAGAAAAGTAATGGACACTTGCATACAAAATTTACTGAATGGCAGTTAGGAAGCTTCGGTGCCAGGATCCTTATGTTTAATTCATGTACAGGTTAAATTGATTTAGCCTCCCATTTGACCAGAGTCTAATCAAGCTATTTTATGAATCAGTGGCCCCAAACTTCAACCTAAATAAGTAATCCAAACATGTTTACCACCTAGTCTAAATTGATTACGTCTCAGTTTTCTTCTTAAAAGATAGAGCAGAATTATGCTTCCTGCTGTTAAATGACCTAAAATAACACATATTAATATTTGTGGATGAAAGAACGTTCAGAAGTGGTCAAGCTGATTATGGTACAGGATGTATATAAACGAATTCAATTCATTCATATACTCGCTGTATCTAATAAAAGGAACTATATAGTTCAGAAACTATACAGAGAGTTTTGTGACACTTAAGCCATAAGCTTTACTTCCCTTCATCTGAAGCAGGAAATTTATGCAGAGAGAACAGTACACTGCACCACCAAGAACCATGATGGCAGAGTGATTAGAATGCAGTATTGCTGGCTAACTCTGCTCACTGCAAGAGTTTGATTCTGACTGGTTCAAGCTTAACTCAGCCTTTCACCCTTCTGAGGTTGGTAAAATAAGGAGCCATATTGTTGGGGGCAATATGCTGACTCTATAAACCTCTAGAGAGGGCTGTAAAGCACTGTGAAGCAGTACATATGTCTAAGTGCTCTTGCTATTTTTATCAGGCCAATGTTGAAGTATATTCACATTTAAAATGTATAATTTAAGTTGCTTTGTTTTTGATGCCACATTCTGGAAATTGTCAGCTAGGACACACACAATAAATATCGCAAAAGTGCTTTTTCAAGAGGCAACTGGACTTTCACCAGATTGTCCAGTTGCCCCTTGAAAAAGCACCTTTGGGGACAACCATGACCTGGATGACTGCGAATCTCCATAGACATTTCTCTGGAAATAATCTAAAAATTATCAATGGTATTTATAAAGCTACCACTGATGAGTAAAATCATTTACTCCTTATTAGATAAGGCTCACTTTGTGTCACTTAATTTAAATTGAAGCCACTTCTGGGCTAACAATTTTGCACAGTATTTCAATATTGGGAAAATTCTGCATCATCAAACATCACAGGGGAATAAACTGATGCAAATTGAAATCACTGTGAATTTCCAAGGCAAATAATGAACCCCAGAAATCCAGTTATGTGTTTAATGGAATCTTATTACAATATAAGTGATGGAGTGTATTTTCTACCATACCAAAGGAAAAACAAGTTAGCTTAACGCATGCACGCTAAATTACACTATACTCGTAATTTGGTTATTCAACAACTTCCAGGTATTTTCCAAGACTTGATCGATGACAGCTTTCATTTGCTTAAGAACAGAGTAACCTCCATTTTATGGGAACAAGACTTTTTTTTAACAAATAATGCTTTTTCTCAGTGCAATCACCAGATAAAACAAAAGAAGAGAGAGAAAAAAGGAAGAATAAAATATTTTTCTATGCTAATTGGAGGGGAAATGATTCTCTCAAATCCTGTCCATGTTTCTTAAAGTGCAAAATTCCCAGCCTGGTGTTACCAAGACGTGTTAGGGGTACCATTTTTCATCATCTCCAGATTGTATGCCTATTGCCATCTATTAGTAGCCAATTGGATAAATTCCTTTTAGTAAAAATTAAAAAAAACACAAAAAGAATCAAGGACAAGAACACTAGAGGAGTAAGCTATATTGTGAATATAATGCAAAATATTTGCATGACAGAAGATTCATTTTAACATTTTTATTAACAAATGATAGTTTTAGAAATACATTAAGGCAATCAGAGGGATGTGGTGGCTCAGTGGATAAGACGCTGAGGTTGTTAATCAGAAGGTCGGCAGTTCAGTGGTTCAAATCCCTAGTGCTGCGTAACGAAGTGAGCTCCCGTTACTTGTGCAACCTAGCCATTTGAAAGCATGTAAAAATACAAGTAGAAAAATAGTTACCTTTGGTGGGAAGGTAACTTTACTTTACTTTACTTTTATTCATATTTATAGACCGCCCCCTCTCCCAAAAGGGACTCGGGGCGGTGTACAGTCAATACATAAAAGATACATAGATAGATCAATACTTAGATATTTAAATACATAAATAGTTAGATACTTAGACGGAGGAGGTTAAAGAACTGTACATTAAAGTAAAGTATTTAAAATACAATCTTTAAAAAACCCCTAAAAAATACCCCAAAGAGTTAAATTTAAAATGATTCCCCAAAAATACCAATTAAAATATATCTGCCAGGAGGTAAAAGCTATGGGTGTGCCAGCATTCCATGCACATTTGGCGTTTAGTCACATCGGCCACATGACCACAGAGATGTCTTCGGACAGTGCTAGCTCTTCGACTTTGAAATGGAGAGAGCACCTCCCCCTAGAGTCGGGAATGACTAGCACATATGTGTTAGGGGAATCTTAAGGCAATCAGTGATGACTAAGACTGGATATTTTTAAGTGGATATAGACAATGAATGGGAAGCCTTTTAATTCACTGTTTCTTTAAGAATTTTATTGATAAGAATTAAAATACAATTGTCTCCTATTAAAATACTGTTTCGTGCTTTCCATTTTTAGAAGTATATTTTACTTCCACAATTTTTGTTTAAAAAGATTTTCAGTCTTTGGGGAACCATCAGTGAAATGGATGGGTCAATTTGAAACACCAAAATAAAAACGACATGCTCCTATAAGAAATACAACTTTTCATAGTAAATCAAATTAATGTTTCTTCATTTAAAACTGTAAGAAGACAGATCAGATTTTGCCAATGAAAATACTTGTAGTCATTTCAACGGTTGTTTTAATTGGCAAACACTGTCCAAGTAATACCCCCTAATCTGTACAAAAATGTTATTGGGAGAATTTGAAGTAGATATGCATGACTGGTGGGCCACATTCATCCCTTCTCCTCACTCTGCATGTCGCAACTGCAATGGGCTGAAACTGACAGCATTTTTAGACTATCGACCATAGAAAGGTCTCTCTCATCACCATCTCCTTATGGAAATACCTTGGACTGAAAGCAAGCCTTGATCTGAGGTAATGAAGAGAGGCAAAACATGAATGTGAAAAAAGGGGAAAAGTTGGCTTGGATCTCTTTCAATAACATTATGAGACCCTAATTAATCTTTACATGGTGGCTGAATCACCGTCAACTACATGTTAAAATGGTTAGGTCTGTCTAATGGACCTTTCTAGGATTAGTAAAAGGTAACTACAGGATTCTAGAACTACAAGGAGAATTGGACTATCAACTATTAGTCAGAAAACTTGGCTGATATTTTCACCTTATCTTTGGGGAGCATCTAACATTGATACAGAAGCCTAGCCATCAAACAGAAGAAAAACATGTCTAAATTCAGCAGAGGACTATTAGGGAAACAATATCTTCTTTTTTTTTTGCATGTCATAGCTATGTAGCCATAAGGGATGTGGTGGCTCAGTGGCTAAGACACTGAGCTTGTCGATCAGAAAGGTCAGCAGTTCGGCGGTTCTGCCAACCTACCAGTTTGAAAGCATGTAAAAATGCAAGTAGAAAAATAGGAACCACCTTTGGTGGGAAAGTAATAGCATTCCGTGAGCCTTCAGTGTTTAGTCATGCCGACCACATGACCATGGAGACATCTTTGGACAACGCTGGCTCTTTGGCTTTGAAACGGAGATAAGCACCGCCCCTTAGAGTCAGGAACGACTAGCATATATGTGTGAGGGGAACCTTTACCTTTATCTTAGCCATGTGGTGGCTAAAGTAATGGAAATTAAGATTTAAATTATTTCATCGGATATTATTCTAGCCTAGAATAATATCCTGAATGATGGTTGACCATAATATTGAGAAATCTTTCCCAGCTTGTCCCCTCGCATTTGTCTTGGGGTTTCCTATATGTAGAAGGCAGTATAGTTAGCCCTAAAAAGGTTGGCAATTCCATGTGTACACATTACTCAATATTATGCTGCATCTTTGCTTTGATTTATGCATTCAAAATGTTAAATATTCTAACTCTACCTCATTTTCTAGAGTACCTTCCAGCTAAGAATCTCTAAGAACTAGTTAAATGAATATAACTATTGTGCAAACTAAAATGGAAGTCTAATTGAACATTTGTCAAAATCAATCATGTATTAAAAAAAAACCCCATAGTTTGTGACTCTTGTTGATCCCGGGGTAACATACATTGCGCTGGAGATGTTTTCCAAAGTGATATCCCAGTTCATACCGAGTCTGAAGCTCAAAGAAGTTCCTGATACTTGAAATGTTTATTTGGCAAACCTAGTGCTGTAATATGGCATTTGCTTCCAATGGCAAAAAGCTGTTGTGATATCCAAAGCATCCTGCAAGCAAAGTTGGAAGAGTTGCTGTTGTTGTGACTCTCACCCTTTTCAGTCTGACTTGAAGACTTTCCATTTATCCTTTTTTAAACAATGTTTTGATCCAATTATCATACAAATCTCTAGACATTTTCCTGTTTCTGCTGTTTTTACCCATATTTTATTTTTCATCTTATTATTAGATTAAATGTTCTTCCAAACTCATTTCTACATTTTGCATTCCTTATTGTCCCTTAGACTTCTGTTTGGGCAAGTCTGTCGTCTTTTCAGTTCTCCTTAGGCAAGACAAGGTGACTGCTTTGTTGTTACTGCTTCTTGAGTTTTTTTGGCTACCTTTGTGGTGCCTTTTCCAATCTGCAGTGTCCTAGAAATGTTTTACTTGTCTTCTTTGTTGCTCGTTAATTAGGAGTTTGATTTCCTGCCATGGAGCACAGAGAAGAACGCTCCATTCTCAAGGAAAGACTTTTGTCCAGAAAGTGGAGAAACTAGAATAAATAAGAAATGGCTCCTCTGAAAGGAAAAGTTTTTTCTGTACAGCATAGGATGTTGGGTTATAATCAAGTACTAATATTAGGTATCTTAAAACCTTTATAAAGGAGCAACACATGAAGCTCCGTAGCAATTGTGGAATTTTATGCCAGAACTATAAACTTAATGATGAATGTCTGAAAAATGTTTTCCTAGAACTCCAAAATATTTTGCTCCAGCTCCATGTTCATCAATGCCTTTCCGCTTATTTTCACAGTTTTCTGAAAGCAAGCCAGCCCCAAAGCAACAAAAATCTCCAGCTTGTCCCACACCTTACTCATTTGTCCCAGTCTGCAGTCCTGGGAATGGAGGGTTGACTAACTGACCACCCACTCTCCATTCCAATTCAGCTAAATTCTGTTTGCATCCCTTTATGTTGAGAAACGTAGCGTGTCAAAGTATGAGCAAATAAGTTAAGCTGCCAACAATCCTCAAATGTCTGTCTCTGCAATGGTGGAGGAATAATATTTTCTTTAGGTTCACCCAACCAAGAATTGAATTTAATAAGTGTTTCTTTGCCCTGTCCAAATGTTGTGTGCTTCTCCTTTTATAGAGGCATATGGAGTAAATGATTTTAGATCTGTAACAGCGACGAAAATGGTAGCTTAGAGTCAACTAACTGAGGTTTAAGTTTTCTTTCTCTAGTTGTTGTGACATAAAATAACAGGAAGAAGGCGGAAAGGAAGGAAGGAAGGAAGGAAGGAAGGAAGGAAGGAAGGAAGGAAAGACACCACTGTCAAGAACTGCTTTCTGTCTTTCTACCTAATTTCAAGTCTGATTCTGAAGGCTAAACAGAACTTAGATATTTTTAGCCATAGAATATGTAAACCACAGAAAGTATGTAAACTTCATATACATATTTGCCTTTTTCAAAAGAATTCACTGCAGTAGGAAAAACATATTGCCCACAGAAAACTGGCAGCCTTGCAGGCCAGACTCATAGCTAAAATCCCTGGAATGTTTTTGCTTTGCATGCTAAAGCGTATAGCTTTATAAATAGCATTAAATATTTTCATCTCATGGGTGTGTTGCATTTCCTTAAAGATATATGTGCAACTTACCAATATTCCATTTATAATTTCCTGCTAGCCTTAGAAAGAGAGAGTTGACTAATCAAAGCCCTTTCATAAATACATGGAACTATAATGCCAGAATATATTTTTTTAACATTTGTCCTGAGAGAAGCATTCCGAGTAGGTATCAGATCACAGTATATGCATCCCATGTCGCCAGGGATGCAAAGGAATCTCTAGATTAAAAGCCTTAGTTTGCATTAATTTGCAAACCAGTCTGAGCTGGTTTGGGGTAAAACTGGACTTGCGTTATGCTTGCGGCCTACAAGCCAAAACATGCCAAAACTGTCAATACAGTTAGCAGTGAAGGCTGTATGTGGCAAGATGGTACCCATACTAAAAGAAATATAATGTGAAAGCTTTGATTAATCAAAACCATGACAGGTAGCATTGGTTAGTATCTACAGCCATGGCATATGGAAGATTGTGGCTTGGAATGTACTGTAAGTGAATTAATTGCAAAAAGAATAAAGCAGCGCTGTCTGCAATGGGGTTTAAAAAATCAAGATGATGGTTAAAGCCCTGCCCCTTTATATATGCATACATTATCAGTACATGAAAATATAAAGACAAATATTCCGGTAGAGAGAAGTTCTCTGAGAAGATGGGCTCCAGCATGAGTCTGAAAGCTCGGGGAAAAAAACAACCTCTGGTCCCTGTGACCGACACAGATTGGATCCTGCAACATTATCCTGGGACACATATATTTACTTTCATTCGTGATATTATCAGTGTGTATACCAAGGGTGTCCAAAGTTGGGAACTTTAAGACTTGTGGACTTCAACTTCAAGAATTTCCCACTCAGCATGGCTGGCTGGGGAATTCTGGGTGTTGAAGTCCACAAGTCTTAAAGTTCCCAACTTTGGACACCCCTGGTGTATATATATATAAAAAGGCAAGACTCCAGTCTTGGTGCCACAACCACCATCTTAACTTTCAGGTGAAACATACTCTCCTCCAGTTGTCACTGGAATGGAAATACAAGAACAAAAATATACCTGTATGTCTATGTTCTATGTGTTATGTCTCTGTAAAACTAAGGACATTTATATCAGATTTCCTAGCCCAAAGTATACACGTTAAATTTTTAATTAGTTGTTCCAGTTTTACACTAGCGTTTTCCCTCTTATCCTGAAACAATGTTGGCTGTAGACCTGATCTACAATCTTTCTTCAATGATGTGGTTCATGATGTTGACTTGAAGTGGGCTGACATGTACTGACATGAAAATATATATATATATTTACACTTTTATACTGTTTGTAAGAGTTGCATAGAGTCCCTTTCGGGAGAGGGGGCGGTATATAAACGCTAATAATAAATAAATAAATAAATAAATAAATAAATAAATAAATAAATAAATAAATAAATAAATAAATAATAAAAATAAATAAATCTCCCAGGTATGTTTACCATCTCATTGTTCATTCTTCTTATTTTACTTGAAAGGATCACACCACCAAGATTCAGTGGGAAGCAAACTTGGGGGTTGATGCATTGAAATTATTTATTTGTGACACAAACATGTGAAAGTCTGTTTGTATGAATCAGTTCCAGGGTATTGGACACTTAGCTGGTAAAGAGTGAGCTCACTCCACCACCACCTGTAAGCTTCGAAAATACATTATAGTGCTAAGATGATTAGCATGATGAAATGGGAGAAATCTTCCAGCACCTGTCACCATTACATGGACTATGTTTAAACAATGGTTTTTCTGTCTTTCAGAAGATCACTAAACCCATACTTAAAAATAAGGAGATGACAGTCATGAGAGATGACAGTTGCAAGGTGAAGTGGGAAGGATCTTTCCTTCTGCACCAAACAATTACTCCCCCCCCCCACTTCATCTCCAGCAGAACAAATATAAAATAGATGTAAAGAAAGAGAATGTAGAAACTACCTAACTTTTGGACTGGAGTGAAATAAAATAATTACACTGCAGGCTACCAGACAAGAGTGTGGAGTTACAGGAAAGGGAAGTATGGAAAAGGGTGGTTAGGGACACATAAGAGGTGATGGATGAGAAAAATGTGAATAAGAGAATGATTGCTGTGAAAAAAATAAGAATCAAAATGTATATAGTTGGTTGCCAAGCATACAGTAAAGCAAGCAATGAATAGTTACACAGAGAAAATGCATATGGTTTATAGAGGAAATAAAACAAGGTGGACGTGGGCAAAGAGGATTAAACAAGGAATGAGTGAAATTAAAAATAAATTATTAAATTATTTGAGATGAAACTAAAATGAGGGAATGCTGGAATGAGTATTTTATGAAGAACTCTGTGCGTGTGTGTTTTGCAGACATATACATCCTGTAAAACTTGTGACCAGATGCTTTCAAAATCCATCCTAAATATAGACACCAAATAAAAGAAATACTGTAAAAATGCAAGGATTTTTATAAACTACAAATTCGAATAGCTACATATAAAGGATAAAAGTAATGTTCTCTTCAAGTTAAATTCAAGTCCTCTTGACTTTATAAGACCATATTCATGTAATTCTCTTGACAAAAATGTTTCACAATTGCATTTTTTATAACTCCCCACAGTCTAACCTGTAGACCTTATAAAGGTATTCCCCCTAGGCTCAAGCATGCTTAGCTTTTTAGTTCTGACAGTCAGCTACTCTTTCCACTGGCTGAGACACAGTACAAAATACAGTACAGCTTATGAAAGGGATTTTCATAAGGGGGGAGAGGGGAGTGGATTTTAGGCTTTCAAAATATGCTTTATTCCTAAGTTTCTGAGGTCCATCAGTTAGAGCAAGGCTAAGTAATTTCAACATATTGGCCAAAGAACTTGTCATCACCACCAAAGCGAAATTCTCAAGTCCTTTACACAAACATACATATTCTTGCTTTCCTCACATTTTTCAATGATAGCTGTAAACCAAAGGCCCTGAAGGAGCAAGTAGATTCCCAAAAACGTGCTATTAAATTACACTAAATAAATGAGGAGCAAGCCTATAACCTTTATTAAATTGGTATAATTTGGTTGTAGATTTTTTACCCCTATTCAATTATATCCAATTAATAATAATAATAATAAATTTGAATTTATTAGCCGCTCCCTTTCCACACAGGACTCGGGGCGGCGTACAATAAGACATATAAAAACATAAAACATATGTGCAAACACATAAACATCCAAATACACACATATACAAAGACATACATGCACGGAGGAGGTAACAAATTACATCACATTTGGACAATTAAAAATCACCATTAAAAAACCCCGTTAATAATAACACAATTTAAAAATTTAAAAGGACTGTCAGGAGGAATAAGAAAAAATTTTTAAGGTTGAGCCAGGCCAGATAATTGAAAGAGGTGGGTCTTCAGCTGTACACGGAAGGAGCGGAGATCGGAGGTAATCCTGATGTCACGGGGGAGGTCATTCCACAGGGCTGGGCCCATCACAGAGAAGGCTCTGCTCCTGGGTGTCGCCCCCCGACACTGTTTAGTGGACGGCACCCGAAGAAGTCCCTCTCTGTGTGAGCGGATTGGTCGTAGGGATGTATGGGGCAGGATGCGATCCTGCATGTAACTAGGTCCTGTGCCATGAATTCTTGGAGATTGCCTGGAAAAGTCCCTGTAGTTTTCTTGGGAAGGTTTTCCAGAAGTGGTTTGCTATTGCTTCCTTCCTAGAGCAGAGAGAAAGTGACTGCTCCAAGGTTACCCAGCTTAATTTGTGCCAATGGCAGGATTAGAACTCACAGTCTCACCATTTCTAGCCTGATGCCTTAACCATTACACCAAATTGGCTCTCTGTTGTAGTTACATTTCAGGGAAAAGTAAATTAAAATAACTTTTTTTGCCCCTACCCATAATATTAGGGAGGAATCAGAGGTGGGTTGCCAATTTCTTTACTACTGGTTCAGACAGAAACTCCCACTGCCACTACTACCAGTTCGGCCGATTCGGCCGAACCAGCAACAACCCACCTCTGGGAGAAATGTAGTCCTCAAGTATATTGTACCATCTAAAGACCATTTACAGTCCATAATTTGACAATGGTGGGATAATCCTGGTGCAAATCTTTTATCTCACATCCCAAGCAGTATTCCTGCCAGGTGCCATTCCTTGGTTGCTGGAAAGCAATTATTAAATTGCTCAATGTCAGGCCAGACATCACACAACTCGAAACATTTTCACTAAAGAACTTTCGGGATCTGTGCAGCAAATATATGCCGTGTTATTCTCCTTCACATTCCCTTCAAAAATTTTATATCATTTCTCTCTGTCTAAAATAATGTAGAAGTTCAAGAAGTTCTCCTACAACAAACTTCATGCGTGTGATTCTGTCAATGGGGCACGTTCTGCTGCTGAAAACCTTTTGAATATATTAATATTCATGACATATTTTCAGAAGAAATGAAAGAACACACGAAACACCGTCTTACATTCACACTTTGTAGACATAAGAGTGAATAACAGGCCCATTCCTATAGTATATTTTTTAAAAAATGTGTTCTTTACAGTGGCACCACATCAGAATAATAAAACTTTTTTTAACATAGTCTCCCTGCCAAAATTAACTACAGGAAGAATGTTATTGTTACTTAACTTGGAATTGTTATGCTTTCCCACTCTGATGTCCGAATTCAGCAGCTGAGCGTTCATTTGAAAGACTTCCTCTGTTGACACTTTGCCATTTTGCGATGGGACCAGGTCTGCATAAACTACTCTGTGCTCATATATACTCAGGGGTGGGCTTCAAAAATTTTAGCAAGGGGTTATCTGCCTGGTTGCTGTGTGGGCGTGGCCATGGTGGGTGTGGCCTAGTCAGCCTCCTACACCATGGCAGCAGGAGGCCTTTTTTGCCTCCCCGGGCTCTAGATGCTTTCCTCGAGCCTCCAGGAAATGGCCTGTCTCCAGCCTTCCCAAACTTCCAGTAGGCCCGTTTTTCACCCTCCCCGAGCCTCCGTGCACTTACCTGCATCCAAAATGGGAAGGGTGGGATGGGGCCAGCAAGGAGTGGGATTTGGGGGTTCTCCGAACTGCACAGAATCTTAGCCAGAGGTTAAACCGTTAGCTAGAGGTTAAATCATACTAAACCATATTAATAATTGGCTGCTCAGGCCAAAGGTATTAAAAGAGACTTACATGCACCATCATGGCTGGTCACTCTATTTTCTTGTTAGAGACAGGAGGAAAAAGCCATACACTAACCTGAGGAAAAATAATTTAGGTTTAAAACAATAAAACAATAAAATTTTGGAACCAGGATTGGCAGTTTATTCTTGGAGCATTGATGCAAGGCAGTCAAGTGGTGTATTTTTTTTCCTTTTTCCTTTTTGGTTTACTTTCTTTGCTAGGGCTTCCAGTTCAATTATTATTATTATAGATGATCTACTTTAAGATCAAGAGGAAACATGAAAATCTATGACATTCTTCTTCTTCTATTTTTAATAAACTAAGAATAACGTTTGAAACGTGAATTAATTATAAAAGAGTTGGAAAACTGGATAAGAGAGAAACAACTTTCAGCTTTTCTTTCCTAGCCTTTTCAAGTCAAATGTGGTTGCTTCTATTTCTATGGAAAATGTAGCCAAAGAGGTCATCATTACAGTACAAGGCTATGTTCTACCACTCGTTTATTCGCAATAAAGGAAGGAAGTTGCACATATGACACCTAATTTTGGCCTAATTTCTCTTTTAATGACTAGATTTAATGCTTCGTATTATCTTTCCAGAAAGCAAAGTAGTATTTCCAAAGAGCAGCGCTGGCTGATTTTCAACAATACCTTGATTCAGACAAAGGTTATGTGACTATCATCTATGGATAAACTATTTAATGCCAGGAAATAAAGTTCACCATCTGGTCCACTGAATAAATACCAGACAGAGTGATTCAAGTGCGGTTTTGGAACTCTGGGCCAAATGGGGCCATGCCTTCATTAAAAACAAAACCAAAGAAAATATAATAACCCAGTGTTATGATCATTATTGGATGCAAACACTTACAGCAAAAATAAAAATGCAAAAGGCTGTGGATGAAAAAAAAATGCATTTATACTCTCTTTCAACCTTGGAAGGAGGCTAGGCAAACCACTTCGGAAACTTAAAACGCATTATTAAAAAAAAAGTTTAAGTGTACCTAACAGAAAGGTGACAATGAGAAAATAGTAGAGAGTAAAATGTGGCCTTTTGAAGAGGTTATTGAGAAATTCTCTTTTAACCATTTACCAAATGCATTGTTGACTGACCAAGGCTTCCTGAGAAAGCATAAATCACAATCTTAGTCCCCAAAACCATCTTTTATTTATACGGCTGTGAATTACGGTCAATTTTCTTTATTTCCGTTTATAAATAAATTGCCATGCTCATTCTCTTTTCCTTCCAAAAGGCAATGTATGGGAATAATTAATGTGTAAGCAAGATGTTTGTAAAAACTAATTTTAGCTATTTATTTCCTTTTCTTATCTCACACCATTTCTTTCTCGCCTGGACTACTGCAATGCTCTCTACATGGGGCTTCCCTTGAGATGCACTCGGAGACTACAGTTGGTCCAGAATGCGGCCGCACGGGTGATTATGGGGAGGACTAGATACTCCCATGTAACACCTCTCCTGCGCGAGCTGCACTGGCTTCCTGTGGTCTACCGAGTGCGTTTCAAGGTTTTGATTATGATCTTTAAAGCGCTTCATGGCACAGGACCTAGTTACATGCAGGATCGCATCCTGCCCCACACATCCCTACGACCAATTCGCTCACACAGAGAGGGACTTCTCTGGGTGCCGTCCGCCAAACAGTGTCGGGGGGCGACACCCAGGAGCAGAGCCTTCTCTGTGATGGGCCCAGCCCTGTGGAATGACCTCTCCCGTGACATCAGGATTACATCCGATCTCCGCTCCTTCCGTGTACAGCTGAAGACCCACCTCTTTCAATTATCTGGCCTGGCTCAACCGTAATTTTTCTTACTCCTCCTGACTGTCTTTTTAAATTTTAAATTTTAATTTTACATTGGGTTTCTTACAATTGGGGTATTTTAATGGTGATTTTTAACTGTCTATGTAATTTGTTACCTCCTCCGTGCATGTGTGTCTTTGTATATATGTATGTTTATGTGTTTGTACACATGTTTTGTGTTCTATATCCTCCATTGTACGCCGCCCCGAGTCCTGTCTGGAAAGGGAGCGGCTAATAAATCCAAATTTATTATTTTATTATTATTATTATTATTGGCTTACTATCTCTTACTGCATTTCATAACATGGCTTACTTGAAAGTGATCATAGGGGTTCATAACTAGATCATAGTGAAATTGATTTTGACTTTTATTGTATTGCATCTAATAGATTTTAAGCTAACATAGCAGAATATCGATTCTCTCTTGGTGAAATTTTGCATTACAGATATGTGTGTAATGCTTTGGAAAGGATGCTACTGTCCCTTTGTGTTCAGTATCCCATAATCGGAGATATATTTCATATATTTCAATTTATATAACTATTTTTTTTTCATTAGGGATTGGATATCAACCCAGTGCTCTGCTTGATAGAGTGCTAATACATGCAGGTTCTATAATACTAAGGTGACCAACTTTTTTACAATGAAAAGGAGGACAAAACACGTTCTATTGTCCAAAATGGCATTATCTTTTTTCAATTTGTATATGCTTGAGATATATGATGAACTACAATTCCCAGAATTCCTCAGCCAGCACGGCTTTTGCTGAGAACACTGCAGTCGTAATCCATACATTTGCAAAAAAAAGTTGGGACTGGACTGACATTTAGGCTGGTATCAGTATTTCAATATTTCAGTATTTCAATATCAGTATTTCAAACTTACTGTATAAATTAAAAGTAGTTCATTAATATCAGACCAAAACGTGTATCTTGGGAAATTTAAAAATAAAAGCAGAAAGGTTTTCTTCATTGTTAGATTCTTTAAAAATGATTACCGGTACATCTCATTTTTTAAATTTATTTTTGCTCAACTGAAATCAAAGTCTATGTACTAGGTGTCTGGAAGAAAATGAACCCCCAAAAGTCAGATCTTATTTATTCCAGTTTAGAGTTTAAATTCATAGCTCTTTTAACACATTTAGATTAGATCATCTCCTCCTCCTCCTCTCCCTCCTTATAAAACATAATCTCCCTTCCCCTCCAAAAGAAAAGATAAACAAAAAAACCCTCTAAAACTATTTATTTTGATGAGTTGTCCTAAAAAGTTTGCCCAAGCTGCATTTTCTATATTTGTTCTTTTTCATATATTACCCTGTTTTTAAAATTTCACATTTTCTGGAATGAGCCATTCAAAAACATTATTTTGGTAAGACTGTTGAGCGAGAAAGTACAAGCGAAGCTTTGGGACTTCCTCTGTGACCCCACATTCATTCTGTGTTGCTATAGCATCACTCCTGAGAAAATGGGGCTGGCTCTTTTTCTCTTTTCAATGGGCTTTTGTCAGCTGTTGAATTATGGCATTAAAATTTAAATACTACAGGTTTAATGGAGGATTATTATGACACCCTTGCACATTCTTTCTGTTGCTATGAGAAACAAACCCAAGAAAGAGCAGAAACATTTTTAAGCACTCCTCAAACAGTAGTCCTCTGGAACCACATCAATATTACAAATATATCTAGGGAAAATAATGTCTCCCGTTATAGTTATGATGACTCCTATACCAAAAGAGGTACAAACTAGGACAGCCTTTGTCATGCATTGATAATAACTGAATTTCCTTTACTCGTTGTCCCTTGTTTGAAACTCCCAAGAGTCATCAGAATGCAGTCGGCTTGTAAGTTAAACAAACAAAAAAAACACATCACTTTTTTCCCCCTTTTGGGATAAGAAAAACTATGCAAAATGTACAAATGTACTGCACAAACTCTTAAGTACCCTACTTCTATTGCAATTAACTTTTGTGTTTTTCCTGAGATGAACAGGAGATACACAACTTCCATGCTCATCTATAGAGCTGTTTTTGAATCTTTGGGCAAAAATTTAGTTCTCATAACAAACCAAGCCCCTATGTACATCTAGCATTTGTACCTTGTACACCTCCTCCACCATCTTTTTAAACATTCTAGTAAGATACCTTGAGTCATGTGCTCTATATAATAAATAATAATTAAATATCTATGCCACCCTACTCTCAGCAAGTCTGGGTGGCTCTCAACAATGAAGCAAAGAGGTAACAATAAAATGAATTTAAAAAAACAAAGATAAAAGATGGCAAGAAGAGCAAAACGAGGGATTTCACTCTTCATTAATGGGCAAAAATGAGATTGAGACTCGTGGGCACTCACTTGTGAATTCTTCCAAAAAATACACATATTGATTAAAAACAGACATGAAAACCCCATTTCTGGAGTAAGTGTGAGTTTGTAACTTTCAGCCGCCTTATTCTTATCCTTGGAAAGGAAAAAAAATAGATGAGCCTATCTAAACTAAGGGATGTAATGATAATTGTGACCACAATTCTCAGAATACCTATTTGCTGTGAATTCTGAGAATTATCATTCAACAAACTCTGAGGTCAGATGTAAAAAAAAAGAAGAAGAAGAAGAAGAAGAAGAAGAAGAAGAAGAAGAAGAAGAAGAAGAGGAAGAGGAAGAGGAAGAGGAAGAGGAAGAGGAAGAAGAAGAAGAAGAAGAAGAAGAAGAAGAAGAAGAAGAAGAAGAAGAAGAAGAAGAAGAAGAAGAAGAAGAAGAAGAAGAAGAAGAAGAAGAAGAAGAAGAAGATGATGTTAGAAGACAAAGTACAGTTCGGTGGGATTTATAAGATGACTAACACTGGAAAAACACAATCAAATGATTTGAATTGACAGGGCACACCTTCATTTCTTGGGTCTGGTCTCCAAACTTTCTCCAATATTGTCATCTCTGATAGAAAATTATTAAGTATATGGGAAATGATCATACAAATTGTGATTTAATGTTATATACTTTATATTTTAAGAGGCTGACATAAAAATATATTTATTTGGATATTAGAACTGGGAGATACTACTACATAATTATGTATATATTCTGCAGTATTTTAATCACAATAGTATAATATTTCCATGTAATATTTTTACAACATTCTTCTTTCCTGCATGACTGAAGATAAACAAAACTCACACTCAAAAATTGCATCATCACTAGTATAACTTTATGTTGAATGGCAAGCATTATCTCCTACATAGTGGAAAGTAAGTGTGAGATCACATATGTAAAGGTTCTCACAGAAGAATTCATTAGCATTGTTTGTGAGTATCTAAATGAGAAGGTTAATTGTTTCTAAAATTACTTCTGCTCAACAGGAGGTGACAAGTAAATTTCCATGTTAAGCATTCTCAATTGCTTCAGTTTAAGAAGACATTGCTGGGTTACAGGGAAAAAACACTATCCTTCAAGAAGTGAAATATAACTTGTTGGAAAGAATGACTCAGATTCTGCTGACAGAGATTCAGTTGTTTGCAGGTGACCTCTGCAATGAACAAGAATTTTGAATTTTACCTGTTTATGAAATTAGATGTTCATATTTCAAAATATTTATTCCTGGTGTTAATGCTTTCTTTGAAAATGTTGATACTTCTTAGTGTTATACCAAAGCAGATTACAATATTTTATCTCTTGATTATATTTCCTAAGGAGGTGAACTAAGGCAGGTTTTTCAACTCTGTGCATTCTAAATATTCTACATCTCCTAGAATTCCATGTTTGCAGGGACACTTGGTGTTTGCCAATTCTGGGAAGGATGAGCTATTTGTAATATCACTTAAGCTTATGGTCCTCCAGTTGTTGCTGTACTGTAGCTCCCTGGTAATTCTAGCCAGCCTGGGGAGAAATACTGCAATACTATTTCAGTAGCATTGGAAGGATCATATCTGATGAATACTTTGCTATATTAATATTTATTTGGTATTCTATACGTTTTTAGCAACCTTTTTGTACTCTCTTCTTCTTAAATGGACAAAATCTCTGTATTTTTCTAGCCATCATTTTGTCTAGGCTGCAACTTATACATGTACCTGTCACTCTTTTGTTCCTATTATATGATTATTAAATTCCCCTAAATCCACTGACACTGTTTAGAGCACATTAGAAATGCTGAGTGTATGAGGCTTGGTCACTTGCAAAGTGATTGATATGATCTAGTCTCCAATGACCCACTTTTAAGGAAGATAGTTCAGTGGGTGGTGGACACTCATCTTTAGATGAAGCCGGGTATTTAGATCCTTTTTGAACAGGGTTCAGGCTGGGCTAGCATGGAAATAGCATTGGTCAAACTCGTGAATGACCTATAGCTGTGATGGTGAACCAATGGCATGCATGCCCAAAGTGGCATGTGTAGCCATATCGCCTGGCACTTGCAGCATCGCCCGTTCCTCTTCCGGATTTCTGGCACACATGTGCATGTGATGATCAGTTGGCCTTCATGCATGTGGCAGTGCTGGAAACTGGAAGAGTTGGTCTGCTGATTTGCAGCATGAGCATGAGTACCAGCCAGCTGATTGTTGTGCACACATGCACACCAGTAACCAGAAGCCTAGCATGCTGGCGTGCATATGCACACCAGAAACTGGAAATTCATTTTCCAGTGCATGCATGCCCCCTTGGCAGCTCCTCTTCTGGGTTGCGGCCCCGATGAGCGTGTGCACTCCCTTTTCGGCACTCAGAGCTGAAAAGGTTTCTATAGGCCATCACTGACCTATAGAAAACTCAGGGTGGGGGTTATACATCTGTCCTGGCCCTGCTGGGTTGCTCAGTGGCATTTGATATCATTGGTCATGGTATCCTTTTGAACCAGTTCCTCCTTCCTCTGTGGCAGGTTCCATTGTAGGGAGAGAGGTTGTGCCCTTGACTCCTAGAAGGTGGAGTTTCTCGGGGCTTTCTCGCCTCCTTTTTAACATCTCCATGAGGCCTTTGGGGTTTGCAGCTTGATGAACTTCAAGGAACTTGGAAGATCCCATTACTACTGTACCACTTCATAATTCAACTGTTTTTAAAGGATGTAAGTAAATTGGTCTTGGAGAACTTCCTACATACCGTAGTTGTTTCACCCCTTTCTCTAATGAATGCATGAGGATTCTTTTTCACAGCTCCCCACATGCACGTTTCTTGACCTGATAGCTGATTTCCATCAGTTCAAATTGTAACAGTTTTCAATTGGTAATATATGCTGAAACTCAGAAAGACTAAAAATGGTTCCCAATAAGGAGCCATGGTGGTGCAATGGTTAGAATGTAGTATTGCAGGCTAATTCTGCCTACTGCCAGGAGTTCGATCCTGACTGGCTCAAGGTTGAGTCAGCCTTCCATCTTTCCAAGATTGATAAATTAAAGACCCAGATAATTGGGGGCTCTGCAAACCATTTAATGGGGCTTGTAAAGTACTATGAAGTGATATGTTAGTCTAAGTGCTATTGCTATTATATTCTTCAAGGCATGTAAGACTTTCCGTTTAGCCGGCCTGGACCATTCATAACCTCATCATACCTCTTGGCAGATATATTTTAATTGGGTAATTTTAATTGGGTATTTTTTAAGATTGTTTATATACTGTTTTTATCTGCTTTACCTGTACAGTGTTGTATTGCCTCCTCTTCTATGTTTTTATGTTTGCATGTTTGTAGTCCATTTTATCTATTTCATTTGACTGTACACCGCCCCGAGTCCCTTTGGGGAGAGGGGGCGGTATAAAAATCGAAATAAAGGTAAAGGTAAGGTAAGACGTTTACATCAAAGGACACAATTTAGCAAAAATGAGAACAAGTACATGCATTTCATACTTGCGGTTTTGTGTTCCAAATATTTTTTCTCCTCTGAGATGTCACATCACTCTGCATTTCCAATACAGAATAATAACAATAAGGAGATGTATAGAAATTAACGATCACAAAACTGGAAGTCAGTTCTGGAGCATGTCACAGGATAAAAAGACATTTCCATAGTAAATTTAAGATAAAAAGCTTTGGAAGGAGAACCTTCCAATTTAAGCATCCACTTTAGAAGAAGGATTTCCTTATATGATATGATGACTCAAAAGAGAATGGTCAGCAGCATTTATTGCTTGGGTATATTGTATTAATCCCACCAACTATACAGGTGAAACTTGAAAAATTACAATATCGTGCAAAAGTTCATTTATTTCAGTAATGCAACTTAAAATGTGAAACTAATATATGAGATAGACTAATTACATGCAAAGCAAGATAGTTCAAACTGTGATTTGTCATAATTGTGATGATTAGGGCTTACAGCTCATGAAAACCCCAAATCCAAAATCTCAGAAAATTAGAATATTACATGCAATCAATAAAACAAGGATTGTACATAGAACAATATCAGACCTCTGAAAAGTCTAAGCATGCATATGTACTCAGTACTTGGTTTGGGCCCCTATTGCAGCAATTCCTGCCTCAATGCAGTGTGGCATGGAAGCTATCAGCCTGTGGCACTGCTGAGGTGTTATGGAAGACCAGGATGCTTCAATAGGGCCTTCAGCTCTTCTGCATTGTTCGGTCTCATGTCTCTTATCTTTCTCTTGGCAATGCCCCTTAGATTCTCTATGGGGTTCAGGTCAGGCGAGTTTACTGGCCAATCAAGCACAGTAATCCCACAGACATTGAAGCAGGTTTTGGTGCTTTTGGCAGTGTGGGCAGGTGCCACGTCCTGCTGGAAAATGAAGTGAGCATCCACATAAAGCTCGTCTGCGGAAGGAAGCATGAAGTGGTCCAAAATCTCCTGGTAGATAGCTATGTTGACCCTGGACTTAATGAAGCACAGTGGACAAACACCAGCAGATGACATGGCTCCCCAAATCAACACAGACTGTGGAAACTTCACACTGAACTTCAAGCATCTTGCAGTGTGTGCCTCTCCATTCTTCCTCCATACTCTGGGTCTTTGGTTTCCAAATGAGATGCAAAAGTTGCTCTCATCAGAAAAGAGGACTTTGGACCACTGAGCAACAGACCAGGTCTGTTTTCCTTTAGCCCAGGTAAGACGCTTTTGACGTTGTTTGTTGTTCAGGAGCGGCTTAACAAGAGGAATATGACATTTGAAGCCCATGTCCAGGATCCGTCTGTGTGTGGTAGCTCTTGATGCACTGACTCCAGCCTCAGTCCACTCCTTGTAAAAGTCCCCAACACTTTTGAATGGCCTTTCCTGACAATCCTCTCCAGACTGCGGTCATCCCTGCTGCTTGTGCACCTTCTTCTTCCACACATTTCCCTTCCACATAACTTTCTATTAATGTGCTTTGATACAGCACTTTGGGAACATCCAACTTCTTTTGCAATTACCTCTTGAGACTTTCCCTCCTTATGGAGGGTGTCAATGATGGTTTTCTGCACAACTGTCAGGTCAGCAGTCTTTCCCATGATTGTGATTCCTATTGAACCAGACTGAGAGGCTATTTAAAGGCTCAGGAATCCTTTGCAGGTGTTATGGCTTAATTGGCTGATTAGAGTGGGACACTTTGAGCCTAGAATATTGCACCTTTTCACAATATTCTAATTTTCTGAGATTGTGGATTTGGGGTTTTCATGAGCTGTAAGCCCTAATCATCACAATTATGACAAATCACGGCTTGAACTATCTTGCTTTGCATGTAATGAGTCTATGTCATATATTAGTTTCACCTTTTAAGTTGCATTACTCATATAAATGAACTTTTGCATGATATTGTAATTTTTCAAGTTTCACCTGCAGTTTATCCATATGGTAGCCCAATCTGCAAGCCCAATCAGTGGAGTACTTACTTTTAATATCTATTTCTTTCTTCATTCCCAATGTTCTTGGATTTGTAAGAATGGCTAGTAACAGGTTTTTTTTTTTAAAAAAAGGGGGGGGGGGTCAAAGCCAAAACACCCATCATACAAAGTAATACTACATTTTGTTTGTGTGTGTTTAAGTTATTTCCATAACTTCATTACTTTGGCATTTTGACGTTTGCAATTCTTTCTCTATTGCTAATCTATCTGAATCAGAGAAAGGATTGGCCTCTAATACCGACAGTTGTCTGTTACATCATGCCACACATCTGACTCAGAATGCTGATGGTTTCTTAATTTACTACATTTAATTGTGGCATTTATTTATAAAGTTCAGCTAAATGGGCCACATTAGGATCTTGCAAACTGTAATTGGTCTATTGAGGCACTCCAAAATAAAATACGTTCCAGTGCAGAAATCCAGAATGATCACGGTTCTGTTTAGAAGCTAACAGAGATATGCCCATTTCAAAACCATTTTAATTCATCATATTGATCTGAATTAAATATTCAATATAACATAGACTAAAAGAAAGCATTGGCTGAGCAGAGATAGTGAAATGCAAGTTCTGCTTTCAGCAACAAATGGTTTAGTACAACTTGATAAAGCATCCATATGAAATAAGTAATGAAATCCATTCAAATATCATTGATTTTTAAATAGATCATTGGATTATTTTGCAATGCCTGGAATTAATAGATTAATTCCAGATTTAAATCTCCATTTACCCAGCCAGACTACATTATGTTTTTGAGTGAGCTCATTAACTTTTCTGTTCCCCCAACCTCTCCAATTCATCCCCCAACCTCTCCAACAGCTGGACATTAAATTTAAATTCCTATTCTTGTTTTGCTTAAAGTTGAAGCAATAATTCATGTTCATTCCTTTCAGTTAGAAGTTTTTGTAGAATGAAGGATGAGGCTCTTCTTCTGGAGAAGAAACAAGATGTCCCTATTTTATTAAGAAAAGGACTCTGAGGAAGAATCATTTGCTTCCATCATTCCAATGTGTTTGCGGTTGAAGAGGGAATATGGGTTTTTATTTTTCCTCAGAAATACTACAAATAATATTAAATAGACACTAGAAATTGGATTGTGTACGTGTGTCACACTCCATATGTTTCCTTTCATTTCCATAATACTTTAAAACTCTGCATCATCAAAAGATGGCAGCTAGGTTTTCAAAGAACCCAATTGGGATGTCCTACAGACATTGGTTTATGGAATTCTTTCTAATTTTGTTTGTTTAAATTCTGCCTTTGTTATTTGTATACCATATTTTTTGGAGTATAAGATGCACCTTTTTTCCTCAAAAAAAGAAGCTGAAAATCTAGGTGCGTCTTTTACACTGAATACAGTATTTTTTTTCCTCCCAAAACCCAACCCCCTTCACCAAAATGACCATGCATAACCTTTAGGAGGCTTTCAGAGTGCTCCTGGGGGTTTGGAAGGGCAGAAATGAGTGGAAAATGAGCCATTTTTTGCTCAATTTTGCCCCCCCAGCCCCCAGAAGCATCTATAAGCCTCCTAAAGGCTATGTATGCCCTCCCCTTTTTAAAAAAATGGGCCTGTTTTCTGTTAGTTTTTGCCTTTCCCCCCTCCCTCCAGGATCACTCTACAAGCCTCCTAAAGGCTATTCATGCCCTTTTTAAACAAAAAAATGGGTCCGTTTTCACAAAAAATGGGCCGTTTTTGGGAGGTCTGCAGAGTGCAAAAACTTTTTTTTTTAATTTGCCTCTTCAAAACCTTGGTGCGTCTTATACTCTGGTGCATCTTATAATCTGAAAAATACGGTAGATAACTTGAGGTGGCAAACATAATTCTTCCTCCTCACAACAACAACCTTGTGAAGTGGGTTGGGCTTTGAAAATAGGAGGAGGAAAGGATTTCGTGTCATTAATTGGAGTGGATTTTTTAAAAGTTACCATACATGTGAAACACAACAAAGTTATTTGTGCAGAGGTGTTTTTGAACTTTTTGAAAGTTGAAAGATTTGAAAATTGAATTGTATTCAATTCAGTACAAAAAGTAGGCACGCCAAGGACAAACTGGATTCAATTTAAATTGTATCTCTCAGATACGATTGGTTATGATCTAGGTAAGGGGGGAAAGTGCCCAGTGGTGGGATTTAAATAATTTAACAAAAAGTTCTCTGCCCTAATGACCAGCTGGGTAGGAGTGGCTTGGTGGTCATGTGACTGGGTAGGTGTGGCCAACTTAATGTCACTCATGTCGATGGGTGCTTTGCCTTAGTTGTTACAATGTAATAAGGGTTAACCGGAGAGGCAGTTTCTGTAAGCAGGGCAATAAAGATTAGGCTAGAAACAATACCAGAATGTTTCCTTCCTGCCTTCCTCACAGGATTAACCCTGTAAAGTGGGGGGGAAAACAAAATGAGATTTCTTCCAACAATCGGTTCTCTGAACTGCTTAGAAATGTAACAACCGGTTCTCCCGAATAGGTGTGAACTGGCTGAATGCCACCATTGGAAATGCCTGAATTCTAGGAATTCAGTCACTTCTCCGCTTCATTTCACATTAAAATATTTTAAACATGAAGAGAGCATTTTTGGTGAAGCTCCAGGATCTTGCAAGGTTGTATAGTAGTTAGGTGGGGAGAGCTGGTCTACCTGTATCTAATTTACTCCTTTGTTTTAATGTATCTTCAGAATTATGGCCACCACTTTAGACTTTCAAGGAGGCCCTTATCCTAATGGGGGGGGGGGGGAATGGCAACTAAATTTAAATAAATAATTTTTAAAAACCCCACTGCAGATCAATGGGATTGCAATTTAAAACACCTGAAGAATAATAGGACACTCTTCCTTCCACCACAGTTTCCTATTCTGCACGTTTATCAAAATTTCTAAAGACATTCAGTCTGCAAAATCCTGAGCAAAAAGTTCAGCCAAGTACTTTCATACTAGATATAATGTATGTGTTTCTAAAGCACTGCCAGCAATTCTGTGCGGTCTTTAAGGTATTTTCCAATTGTAGCTAATTAGCTATCATCTATATTAGAGTACATTTATTTACCACCCCAGGTAAAGCCTCTATTTATTTGTTTGTTTGTTTGTTTATTTGTTTATTTATTTGTTTGTTTATTTATTTGTCAAGCATGTATAAGGTAACAGAAATAAGTATAAACATGATTATCAATACAGGAAATGGATATAAATAAATGGGGGACAGTAGGACAAGGGACAGTAGACACGTTGGTGTGCTTATGCATGCCCCTTATAGACCTCTTAGAAATGGGATGAGGTTAACAGTAGACAGTCCAAGGTTAAAGTTTTGGGGATTTGGGGATGAAACCACAGAATCAGGTAGTGCATTCCAGGCATTGACCACTCTGTTACCGAAGTCGCATTTTCTGCAATTGACTTTGGAGCGGTGTACCTTACATTTGTAGCTATTGTGTGCTCGTGTATTGTTGCGGTTGAAGCCGAAGTAGTCATTGATAGGTAGGACATTGTAGGGGATGATTTTGTGTACTATGCTTAGGTCAGACCGAAGGCAGCTTAGTTTAAGATATCTAAGCCCAAAATTTTAAGCCTGGTGGCATAAGGTATTCCGCTGCAAGCAGAGGAGTGGAGCACTCTGCATGAAATATCTCTGGACTCGCTCAATTGTATTAATGTCCGATATGCCATGCAGGTTCCAGACAGATGAGTTGTATTCGAGAATTGGCCTAGCAAATGTTTTGTATGCTCTAGTTAGCAGCGCAATATTACCAAAGAAGTTATCCTTGATAACTTTATGGAAATCTCCTTGTTGTTTTCTTAGCAGTGATACAGAAGTGGCATCTTTGAGGAATATTTTTATTTCCCACTATTGATTGTTTTTGAGGAAAATAAATGCATCTTTTCAGCTGTAATCAGGAAAACTAATTCAATTGGACTTACTCATAACAACTAATTAATCTATTCATGGAATAAAACATTCCAGGAAAATCCAGGAAAACGGGGCAGTGCAATAGCATTTAAATTTATCTAGGTAGTCCTCAACTTACAAGCACAACCAAACCCAAAATTTCTCTTGCTAAATGAGACAGTTGTCAAGTGAATTTTGCCCCATTTTATGTCCTTTCTTACCACAGTTGTTAAGTGTATCACTGCAGTTTGGAAGTCATTAACACGGTTGTTAAATGAATTTGGCTTCCCCGTTGGCTTTGCTTTTCAGAAGGTCATAAAATGGGATCACATGACCCTGGGACACTGCAACCGTCATAAATATGAGTCTGTTGCCAAGTGTCTGAATTTTGATCACTTCACTATGGGGATGTTGGAATGGTTGTAAGTGTGAAAAGTAGTCATAAGTCATTTTTTTCAGGGCCATTGTAACTTTGAATGGTCACTAAATGAACAGTTGGAAGTCGAGGACTACCTGTATATCATTCCATAGTATTTTACTGAATTCTCTGAACCATTTATAAATGTCAGCATATACATTAAAGTCAGTCTAAACTCCATTGTAAACTTCCTATTCAATCATTACATAAAGTTTTTTTTAAATTATATTAAATATTTTATAAGTAAATGCTGTTCTTTGGATACAAAAACAGTTTCAAATGGTTTCACTTTGGATAGATTAATAGCACTAGATTTTTAAAAAAACATGTCATTTCCAGTCAGACAATTTATATTTGCAAATATCAAATAGACCCCTGAAAAACAAGTCTGGAACTGTTTTAAAATATTAATTCTGCAGGAAATATCACTGGAGCTTAACGATTTTATGGTATGCTGACATTTGAACACAGAAAGGCAGTGTTGAATCTGAAGACAATTAGGTGGAAGAAATACTTTTGAAAGTTTGCAGCATAACTGGCCAAGAGGTTTCAACCAAATTAAATTAATGACTGCCTTCAGTCTCAAATGTGGTATTATGGAATAAGCTTAAGGTACAGTTTTGGCACTGATATTTGCACTGATCAGTGATCATAATGTTATTAATTTCCTTCACTTGGATAAAAATTGCATAATTTATGTCTGTGCTTTTGTGTTCTTTCTTTATTTACCAAAAATATGCAGTTTTGTAAAATCTACTTTTTATTGCAAAAATTGACTTTTTATTGACTGATACTGCTAAGTGCATATTTGAATAACATGAACATATCTATGCCAGAGTTAATGATACAAGATTTCAATGAACGTTGTCCTTACCAGACCTCAGAGTAAGACAGAATGCTGTTAACGGTTGATTGGTGGATAGCCAATTATAAATATTTTTTTGAGAATACATGGTGATATCAGAAGAAATAATAACGATCCCCAACATCTCATTGCATCATCATCATCAGGCTTTAGCATAAGACCTCCTTCTGAGACAGCTATGACCAAAGCAGAGGTGATATTCAGCCAATTCTGACAAGTTCTGGAGAACCGGTAGTAGAAATTTTGAGTAGTTAGGAGAACCGGCAAATAGGCTGGCCATGCCCCTGCTGCCTCCCAGTTGATCTTCTTTTGTTGCCCTGAACAGGAGAATGGAACTGGAAAGCAGGTTAGTGGGGTGGGAAGGGAATGGGGATTTTGCAGTATCCTTCCCCTGTCACACCCACAAAGCCATGTCCACAAAGCCACGCCATGCTCACAAAGTCACGCCCACAGAACCGGTAGTAAATTTTTTTGAATCACACTACTGGACCAAGGTATCATTACGAGCATGGGACTTCAAATCAGCATTCAATCAATTTCAGGATGTAAAAGAACTCAAGAAGTGTTGATAATTTTTGTCACTGTCATTTGGAAAGCTTTAATGCTAAATTTAATTTTGATTATTGATGGGGTCTTTTTTCCTCATGAAGTCATATTTAATAATATTTTGTTAATACAGGAAGAAAATGTCAAAATAAAGTGTACTTCCTTAGAATGTTTCTTGTACTATTTGATAAAATTATTCCCTTTCTGTTACAACCCAAATGTTGAAGAATATTACTAAGTCCTAAGAGAATGTAAGAATGTAGGCTTGATTTTTACTGGAAAATCTAGATTACATAATTCTTGTGTGAAAATAAAACTTGCAGTTTGAAGTAGTACAGTCTATATGGACGTATTAGGTGACACGTTTGTTTGCATATGTTCATACTATTGCCTAATATTGTGGAAGAAACACTGCCGTGTTGTATTTTCTGTCTCAACTTGCAATGTCTAGAACACTTATCTATACCAAATTGGCATTTTCTCCTGTAGAGAATAATTAAGTTATGCTTGTCAATTGAATAGCTACTTCTTGCATAACCTATTCTAAAAGTTGGATAAAATATAATCCATGACTAGAGTTACATACAAAGAGAATGCCATTAATTGCCAAGGTTCCTGGTCTTTAGAACAGCCAGATTTAATAATGTCAGAATTTTTTAAAAAAATAAGAATTGAAGGTGGTTTTTAAACAATATAGTTCTTCCAAATCCAAATAAAGAACATATGTGCCAAGGTTTTGCCTGATATGAGACAAATTTCATTGCACTGCATTTACTCTGCAGATATTACATTATGATTCTGTTCCCTTGGCATCATCCACTGAGTTATATATCAGTGACTACCACATAATTGCTCAATTTACTTTATATAACTGTACTGGTGTGCTGGATGTAATTTTTCTCTTTTACAACATACGCAGCAGTGACAATGCTGTGGTGTTAACCTTAATCAACTGTCTTTTTAAAGAAACCTCAGGAGGATGCAGATATAAGCTCTTCTGTCTTAAATGGATGTTTAGTTTTGTTTCCCCTTTTTTTCCTTTCCTGTCTGCAAGTTATTTCTGCCTAAAAGAACTAGTACTGTAAAGTATGTGAACAACTACTTAAAAGCAACTGTAGAGGTATAGTAATAAAGTAATATCCTAGGGCTCTGGCTTAAATTTCAAACAAATATGAGAAAGAAGAAAAAGAAGGAATTGGAAGTAAAAGATCCTGTTTTTAGAACTTTTTATTCACACATTTAAGTTATATAATCCTCAAATGATGTTTTGTATGTTAGGAAATCTAATACTAGAAATACTTGAGTTTGTTTAAGTACATAGTCATCTCTTAGCAATCACATAGATAGGCCTTCTCTGTCCCCTTACAGTCAGGGGTGGGCTGCTGGTTCAGTGCCTCCAAATTTTTGCTTTGTGCACCAGCGCATTTGTAAATAAAAAAGGTGTGCACATGCACAAAACTTTAAAAAATGAAAACAAATTTCCACTAAAAATTCTTCTGTCCATGAGAACTGAAAAACAAGATGGCGGCCCTGTAGGAGAACCAGTTCGGGAGAGTGGGAGGCATGGGTCGCTGCCAGTTCAGGTGACCCAGGCCACCAAGTTACTACCAGTTCGGCCAAACCAGGCCAAACCAGTAGGAACCCACCTCTGCTTCCAATGCATCTATTGCTGTAATAATTGAATCATCCACCTTTCTGATGATTCTTTTCCTCTTCTTGTTCTTCCCCCCCTTTCCCCCCAGTATTATATACTTCTCAAGGGAACTAAGATTCTTCGTAATGTCTCCAAGCCATAACAATTTGAAGCTGGTCATTTTTGCCTCAAGTGTGGATTGATTTATTCTATGATCTATTTGTTTGCTGTCTCAGATATCCATGCTCTTCCCAGAAACTTCTCCAACACTAAAGTTCAAGAGTGTCAACAGTCTTTCTATCTGTTTTTTTTTCAAAGTGCTTTTACTTCTACAGATGTTTCCCTTGTAAATCTGTTTTTGCTGTTTGGGATTTTCTTTTCCTTAATGGGAACACCACCAACCAGATGTCCTAGACCTAAAGACTTCAACCTAGCAATAATTCATAAACATCATTAGTACTTCAAAAGATCCTCAGCTCTTTTTCAGATGCATATTGAGGGTTTTCTAAAATATGGGACCCATTGTCATCAATCACTTTACATTATCTATCCATATGATTTTCATGTTAAAACACAGTGTTTAATATTGCCTTCCTCCTTGAAGTATGAAATAATGCCTTTTCCATTGTCAGTAAAATAATAATATGCCCCATTAGTTCCCTGTATTGCTGTTGCCTGGTTTAGATGCTGTTTGCTATCGCTGGGCAGCTGGATGACATTCAGGCCTTGGGTTTATCTGCTGGAAGCACATATTTTGGCATACACTACCAAGATTTTTTGTTCATCCTTTCTAGACCAAATCCATGTTGGACCCAGGGTAGCAGGTTTTGAGGGAGACTTTCAGGATACAAACTGACAGGAAAAAACTTGATCTTTTTTTAGACTTTATTAGGAATACAGAATGGTAAATTTAAAAAGATAGAGATGGGTGTTTAGCCTAAAGAAAAAGTTTAGGTTTTAAAAGAGGGAATGAGAAGAAAGAAATGATAATTAGTAGGGCCATCTAAGATAGTGATTCAGCTTCAGAGAAATTGGGCGCATGTTTTGAGCAAATACAGACTAAAAGCAGCATAGAAATATATGTAGACCAGACTGCTTCTTGTTTCTAGAAAATAACCCCATAATTTTGCATGTGTGGGCTTAAATTCTTGATTTGCCAAAGGTAGCTGTTTTACCTAGAGAAAGTCAAAAGTTTGTTTAATCACAAACAGGGAAGAATTGCTTTCCTCTAGGAATTAAATCAATTGGCCCTCATAAACCTGTAACATAAAGAAGGGATTAATCTATGGATTAGCTGTGGGTACATTCTGATCCAAGAGAAATCTCTAAAACGTTGTTTCTTGATGTATTTTTAAAGTCCTGCAATATACTACGCCTACAGCTGGGTATTTATGCAAACAGAAAAGTTATAAATTTTGTATTTATTTGTAGCATTGTATATAAGTAGAAGAATCTATCTACATAGGCTTTTTCTTTCACTCTTTGCAAAAGACTTACAATTCTCAGAAAATGCAGAGACAAGTCCCTGCAGTTTTCTTGGCAAGATTCTTCAAAAGTGGTTTGCCATTGCCTCCTTCTTTGGGCTTGGAGTGAGTGACTGACCCAAGGGCACTCAACTGGCTTTGTGACTAAGGTGGGACTAAAAGTTACTACCTTGTTTCTAGTCGGTGCCTTAACCACCACACCTTAAACTTTTTAATTTGCAGGGAGTTTCTTCTCTCCTGATCAAGAGAAAAATCTCTAGGGATGGCTATGTTTGAAGTGAACTTGTTTTTGTTTTTTGTTTTGCTTTTTGTTTGTCACAGAATCCATTAAATTCTCATGGAATGACAGTTTGAAAACCTCCAGTACAATTTCCCATGTTGAGCCATCCTTCCATTACTCCTTCTTTGGCTATTGTCAGAATACCAACTGGCAGAGACAAAAACAAAAAGGCAGGTACCTATTCCAGTTTGCATTCTGCAGCAGGTCCATATGATGAGAAGTTGGAAGATGGAATATAAACTGTTGCTGAAACTGGAATGCATTTAAAGCAGCAGAGAATTAAAACATGGGAGCAAATAAAATGAGAAGACAGAGGATGTGGGAAATTGTTGACAATTCTCTTCTGATAGAGGAACTATCTGGACTGCCCAATGCCCTACAAATAGGTCTTGTACATGCAACTCTGTTCTCCTCAGGAACTATGAGTTTTCTTCCTAGTAAGCAAATTCCTTCCTGTTTGTTGATAGATTGTGGTCAAGTGTCTGCCCCACAACATATTTCTGCAGCTTCTTGTCAACTGTAGACTCCTTCAAACCCAAACATTAATTGGGAAGTGAACACATATTATTAGTGTAATAATGTTTTCTTTAAAAAATTATTAGGTTAAAAATACTATTGGATGGAGAAATGTAATTTTTAATGTGATCTGAACTGTTACAAAATCTTTTGTAGTGAAAGATGTTACTATGCTCATTTTCTAATGGAGAAGAAGGATTAGATTGGGTTTAAATACAGGTAGTCCTCAACTTTCAACAATAATTAAGCCCAGAATTACAGTCATCATTCATGTCAGTTGTTAAGATGGTCATCACATGACCCATCTGACTTTAAGACTTTTTTTATGATGGCCTTAAGTGAATCTGCAGGGAATAGACGTTTTGTCAGAAACTAGAAGTAACCACTGGTTTCTGTCAGAAAATGTAAATTGTAATCATGTGACAGAAGGATGCTGCAAATGGCCCCAAATGTGGGCTGTTGCCACGTGCCCAAAATGCAACCCCAATGCAATGAAAAGGCAGCACAAAGAGATACCTCTTAGTGAGTTCAAGACCTTAATGTTGTTTAAAGATACTCTTGTACCCGTGTGATTATGGGTATATGCTGTTTTTTTCTACTACAGAAAATAGAACAGTTGTGAAGTAAAGGTGTTTTTATGTGCTCAAAAGTAGTATTTATTGGGAAGAGAGAAATCTCCGTAGAGTCCTTTTATGATAGAGATGACTGTAGGCTTTGCATAAAGTGAACTGCAATTCTCTGGGATTTCTCTGAGGGTGCTAATTCCTTGAATTTGGGACCAAGACCTGTTACAGCAATTGCCTTAAATCTTCAAAATAGGTAAACAAAGCACGGTTAAAACTAGATTGTAGGCCAATCACCTTTGCTGTAGATCCTATCAGTCAAAGAGTATCAGCTAACAAGGACTAGAAGTGGAGGGGGAGGGTTTCTCTCAAACTGGCCCCTGCTTTTTGGAACATACTCCCTTCAGAGATCAGAATGGCCCAAACTCTGTCCCTAAAAGGCCCTAAAAACCTGGGTATGTTCCCAAACTTTGGGTGATTGATATATCAAGGGCCCCATTTCCTGGTTGTGTTGCTAACTGCACTGTATCCTAACTGCCATGTGTATTTTGGATGTGTTTATTGCTTTTTTATTGCTTTAAAATGTTTTCAATATTTTGATTGTAATATGTTTTTTGAATTGTAAATCTCCCAGAGTCACTGACTAAGAGAGGCACCTATAGAAATTGAATGAATCAATGAATCAATCAATGAAAGAATGAATAAAATTATTCTGATTCTTCAGAACAATGTTAGTTCTTTTGATCTACTTCAACAATGCAGGGGTGGGCTTCAAAAATTTAAGCAATGGGTTCTCTGCCTGGTTGCTGAGTGGGCGTGGCTGTGGGTGTGGCCTAATTGGCCTCCTGCACCATGGGGGTGGTGTTTTTGCCCTCCCCAGGCTCCGGAGGCTTTCCTTGAGCCTCTGGGAGGGCACAAATGGCCTCCCACAGCTCCGGAGGCCCTCCGAAACTTTTGGGACGCCCATTTTTCACCCTCCCCGAGCCTTCTGTGTGGGCCCTGTACTTACCTGACATCCCAAACGGGCTGCATGGGGACTCCTGGGAGGGGAGGGACAGGGTGGGTGGGGCCAGCCCGGGGTGGGATTTGCGGGTTCTCCGAACTGAGCAGATTCTTAGCTAGAGGTTCTCCCGAGCCCGTGAGAACCCGCAGCAGGCCATTCCTGCTCTTATGACCACATATACATGGTCTATTCAGAAAGTACTTTCAATATGTTCAATATAAAATATTCTTGATAATTGTGGGCTGACAGTAACCTATTATTTAAAGTAATAATGTCATCGAGATTACTACTAAATGGAAAGATTGTGCTTTCCTATTTGGCGAAACTGAGGATGTTTTCCTCCTTTGTAAATTCAAAACATATGACAATTATGAAAAGAAAACCCAAACAAACAACAGCTGTCTGTATAAGACTATGCAACTCTCTGCTGGTTCAGATAATTGGGTGACAACTTGTGATCAGTGCATATTAAATCTATAACAAAAAGTGATTCTTGTACTTTTTAAAAAATAATAATTTTAGAATGTACGATTGCATGTTTTGTTTGAATCATTTCGATTTCTAATTCAACTTTTTAAAATGATTGCAGATCAGTATCTTCCCACTGGATGCAACAGACCTACCACACACTTTCCATTTTCTTAAAACAGGTCCATAGTTGGCTGTTACTGCACAGCTTTATTGTCCGGGGTGTGTTTCTTCAAGCAGGAAGTTGGATTCAACTGGCCTTGAATTGATAACTAGTTTGTAACTAGTTCGTAGACAACATCTGCCTGTGCAAAACAGAACATTTATATTAAAAAAATAAAAAGCTTTGTGGTTGGGAAGCATAAATGGCTTTGAGTTTGCTCCGACATGCTATTGAGAAAGAAAACAGTTTTTTTCTCATTTTCAAACCATGTCTTCTCCACGCATCTGCCCAACAATTCAAGTGTGTAATTGTACGCTATTAAAAAAATTGCTTCTTAGGAAATCAGAATTATTTTTAAGTTCTGGTTCTAATTTTCAATTACGTATGGTTTATTTATTTTTTTGAACGCCTTCCCTTTTATATGTAGGACATTTAAGGCTGAATGCACATTAAAGAGAGAGGAGCTTTCAATTTCAAAATGCCCAGCTTTTTCAACAACTACAGAAAATATGTAACAGACTAACTTCTTCCATTCAGTGACCTTACTTGGGGAGAATCAGCAAGGCCTGCAACCTGAGAGTTGTATATAGGTATAGCAATATGCACTCCAGTATGCAAAGTAATTTAAGCTATTCACATATTATTCTGGAAAGAAAGATATAATGTTTCCAAGATGGTCTCCATCTCAAAACACTGGACAACGCAAGAGAGAATCGCTTGGATGTGTCAATCTGTGTGAAAGGTGGCAGCAATTTGGAATATAAGTAAACATTTCCATGACTGCCACTGGAAAATCTTCAGGCTTTGCTGATTCCAGCGTTGGCAAGGTGTCCATTGCTGCTGAAGTCCAACAGACTTTGCACAGATTGGCTTTCAGAAAGCTGTGATTAATTTTGTGTAGAACCCCATCTTCCAGTGTTGAAAGCTTTGTTTCTCTATAAAAAAAAGAGAAATAAAATCTTCTGTTTTTCCACATCATTCACAGGGTGCATTGCTAAACAATTTATTTCTTTGATGTCAAGCAACAAGATTTAATTGTTACAAAGCAGAGGCTGCTTTCTCACTTGTTACATCATCCTGCAGATGTACTACCTGCCCACATTTCCTGGTTTGTACAAGTCTATGGGAACAGAACTTTCTGATGGCTTGCACTAGCATTTAGGAGTAGAATCAGGGAGTAAATAATGAGAACATTGTGTTGGAGGGGGCCTTGCTGCTCTCTGAGCTTGTTTTCTTGCATATGTTTCATTACCCAAACTAGGTAACATCATGAGTGTTAGTCCCCCCATTTCAAACCTGAGCTACAAATATTCTCCTTTATTGGCATCTATATTTGTCACTCATTTCCTATCTAATAATACATACAGTAGAAGGACTTTTGAAAAGAGAATAATGAAGGAGCAGTCATGGGGAAAAATTAGCAGGCAAATCTTTATCTAAGAATGAAAAGTGCTAGATATGCAGGTTTATTACAGTTATGCTTTATTGAGAGTCTGTGAAGTCCCGGTCCGACACGCAACAACACGTTAATTTATGTTCCCAGGTAAAAGACCCATACAAGCCCGCTGATCTAGTCAATTTCACACAAGGAATTTCCGACAGTGCAATTGCATTGGCTAATCTCATCTGGTTATTTAGACACTTCTAATCAAGTGGAAAATTCCCTAAAAGTTCACTTTGCACATGCACATCATAATAGTGGCAATGCCAACTTTCATAGTATGACAAAGTTCTAAAGGAATAGAATAGGAACTGAGTTTTATAGAAGTCTAGGAATGGAAAAGATCAAGTTCACACCAACCTGCTCTTCCCCAAGTGAAAAAGTTACTGTGTTCCATCTCATTATCAAACCAGATTAAATGTACACTGAAGTTGACAATATTTAGGAACAATTGAGATCTGCTTAGGATGAATGGAGAATGCAAGGCCATGATGGTTATTGTGCAAAAGCAAATATCATTCTAGGAATCCTGTGAAATACTCAGGGGAACACAGAATAACAGAGTTGGAAGAGTATCTTGGAGGTCTTCTACTCCAACCCCCTGCTCAAGCAAGAGACCTTATACCAGTGATGGATCACCTTTTTGTCATCAAGTGCTGAAAGCGCACTTGCACACCCATAATGCAATGTGCATGTGACCCCCTGTGTGACTTGGCCCCTGCACATGCACACACACACCACGTTCCCCCAGACACCACACATGCATATGTAACCCCCACATGTGCCCCACCCCGTGTGCGTGCATGCATGACCCACATACATGTGCCCTACTCCCACACATGCACAACAGAGATCTGAAAACCAGCTGTCTGACAGGAGGCACATGTGCATGCATGATGGAGCTGAGCTGGGGTGACAGCTCGTGTGCCCTCAGAGAGGGCTCTGCGGGCCACCTGTGACACACGTGCCATAGGTTCATTATCATGGCCTTATGCCATTCCAGACACATGGCTGCCAAGTCTCTTTTTGAAAACTTTCAGTGATGGAGCACCTACAACTCAGGAGGCAAGCTGTTCCATTATTTAATTGTTCTCACTCTCAGGAAATGACTCCTTAGTTCTAGGTTGGATCTCCCTTGAGAAGTTTCCATCCATTACTTCTTGTCCTGTCCTCAGATGCTTTGGAGAATAGGTTGACCCCATCTTCTCTGTGACATCCCCTCAAATATTGGAAGACTCTACATGTCATCCCTAGTCCTTCTCTTTATTAGGCTAGACATGTCCTGCAACTGTCATATGTTTTAGCCTCCAGCCCCCTAATCATCTTTGTTGTTCTTCTCTGCACCTTTTCTAGAGGCTCAGCATCTTTTTTTGTATCGTGGTGACCAAAACTGGATGCAGTATTGCAAGTGTGGTTTTACCAAGGCATTATAAAGCAGTACTAACACTCCACATCACCTTGATACTAGCCCTCTGTTGATGCAGCTTAGGAGCGCATTTACGTTTTTTGTAGCTGTAGCACATGGCTGATTCATATTTAAGTGATTGTCTGCTAGGACTCCTAGATCCCTCTTACAGTTGCTGTTGTTGAGCCATGTACTACCTATTCCATAGCTGTGCATTAGGTTTTCCTTGTCAGAAAAAGTGGGAAACCAGCAAGGAAAGAGAGAATAGTGAAGGGAAAAATAAAACAGCCAGTAGAATTAATAAGTATAACACAGACACTGGAGAGCTGATGAAGACCTAGAATAACTAGATCTCATAAAGCTCAATTATGTTGTTCTATATAGTTAGGATTCTGTTGAAATATATTCTGGTTAATCTTGGATGGAAAAGCAGGGTAATCTTGCAATGTGTGTTTCATAACTGCTATTTATTGGTGAAAATGATTTCCACAGAATGCAGAATGAAACAATGGACAAGGTTTAATGTTTAAAATAATGAAAATGGCTTCCCAGCATAATCTGTTGATAGATAGCTGGAAGGAGTGGAAGGCAGTGGATTTTAATAGGCAGTACGGTAACAGCAGCCCTGTACTCATGTTTAATATCACTGTGGTCAAAAACGAAAGGAATGCAAATTAAGGCCATTTCTGAATGAAAGTGGTTGGCAAAACTCACTGGAAAAATACATGCAAACCACATCAATGATAATGTACATCAGATCTCCTTCCTCAAGCTTAATGAGCAAGGCAGGAACCACAGCAAAATAAACTTCCTAGTAAGGAGATATTTTAGTGCTGGACAACAGTGGACAAACATGGTCTATATATGAGTTCACCCAGGTGTTTCTATATTATCTATGATACTGGCTGCTGGATATTTTTATAAGGGAAGGTTTCTGAGGGCTACATACTTGAGCAGAGTCTGGACCTACAGAGTTAGTAAAGGATGATGGATCATCCCCACAGCAATCTTTGTTTTTGATCCTCAGTGCATTTAATATTTCTTTGGGGAGCTAAAATTTCTTTCTATTCTGGTGTACTGCTGTTGAAAATGGGCAGGGAAATGGCAAAATAAGATGTCATTGACATAGTAAAGGTAAAGGTCCCCCTCCCACATAAGTGCTAGTCATTCCTGACTCTAGGGGGCGGTGCTCATCTCCATTTCAAAGCCGAAGAGCCAGCACTATCCGAAGACGTCTCTGTGGTCATGTAGCCAGCATGACTAAAGGCCGAAGACACACGGAACGCGGTTACCTTCCCACCAAAGGGGGGGGGTCCTATTTTTCTACTTGCATTTTTACGTGCTTTTGAACTGCTACATTGACAGAAGCTGACAAGTAACGAGAGCTCAGTCCTTTATGTAGCGCTAGGGATTCGAGCCACCGAACTGCCACCTGTCAAGAATGTCCTTAACATATAGGCCCCTAAATGGACCTTAACAAAATAAGGCTGTGTTTTGTCGATTTTAAGGTACTTTCCAACATTGAGAGATGAATAAATCTCCTTAAGCAGTGTTAAGTTCTACTGAGTTCAGTTCAGATAAGTGTATATAGAGTTAGTGAATATTAGGGTTCAACTTTTCAACTCTCAATGAGTTGAGGAATTTTAAAAATTGCAATTTGATGTAAAATTCTATCTCATTAAAAAAAAAACCTCTTCTGTGATATTAAGAAAAAGGCATTTCTGTTAGGGACATTCCTATTTTTGTCATGGATTGCATACCTGCATACCTGCATAAATAGTTTGAATTCTATATTTGACTAATCTCCAGCCTGAAATGAATCCAGCCTGAAATGAATCCAGCTGATATTAATGCAGCAAAATGGTATTGGCAGATTAGGATCCATACTAGTGCATATTGCATAATTTTGGCTAATGTGATCTTTAAGCAGTCGATCCTATGAATACAAGTGTAATGAATAGGATATGTCATTCAGAGGTGTAATATTAATACACAATTAACGTGGTTCATACTGCTTGTAAAATATGTGTAAGTCCTTGATGTACTATGGGTACTCTAGGGAGGGTTGCCTAAAATCTACAAGACTTTCTCCTATTCAGGAAAGAATCCTTTTGGACTGCTTTCAAGGAAGACTACTGTTCATAAGTCTACCATTTTCTGATGCTATCTTGACCCACCACCAGCAATTATAGCATAATAGGAATACTTTACAAAAGCATCTTATTCTTGAAAGTTATTCTTGAAAGACCATTAAAACTCCTGGAATATCACCCCCCACCCCAAACTAGAAGTCCATAGTTCAGAGAACAGGCCACCCACATGAGTAAGAAATTTTAAAAATAATAAAATCATGTTGAAATCAGTCGAAAATGCCTACATTCTACCCACCTCAGCTGTAATCACAAGCGCCCTACCTGACTGCATTCCCATCGTTGTTATTTTTGTAGGCAGATGAGTTGAAATGAAAGTGAATAAATAACTCCCTAAGCAGGGTCGTTTTCAAAGCGGTGTTTATTTCACAGTGGTGAGTCGCTCCCTAAACACCTACAAAGGAAGGCTCTGTTGGAAGGAACCACACAGAATGGAATCCACATTCTGTGATATTTTGATTCTCCGGGGCAGGGGAAGGGGTGAGCTACCCCCTCCCCATGTTTCCTGAACTTTTTCATGAGCCCTCAAATGTTTGTACAGTGAATTTCTAGCCCCTTGATGGGCATCCCTCTTCATTCTGCCTTGCTCTGTAGCATGGTTAGGATCCAAAGAACATCACAATCCGGACACTGTGCCAAAGGCTACTGAGTTTGTGTTTTACAAACATAAGCTGGTCCCAGTTCCTCCCCACATCTTTGTCTGATGGCCAAGGTTTTCAAACATCTTCAAGCTGCCGAACTCGGACCCCTGATCTGAATGATATCTTTTTCACGAGAGAACTAACCCTGCACTTTCGCGTGAAGCTTTCCCCCCTCCCTTTAGTCTCTCATAGAATGCTTCTACATTCTTGTGGAGAGTACACAGTTTGAAAAATCCTACCTTAACTCATCCTTTTTACCAAGCTGAAGGGGTCTTTCTCTCACAAAAGATACCCTGTTTTCCAGAAAATAAGATTTCCCTGGATAATAAGCCCAATCGAGCTTTTGAGCGCATGAGTTAAAATAAGCCCTCCCCAAAAATATTGCAACATAGCAGCTGCCATGAGGTGACCACAATCACTGCCTCCTGCACCTCAAAAATAATAAGACCTCCCTGAATATAAGGCCAATGGCTTATTTTGGAGGTCAAAAGAAAGTAAGATCCTGTCTTGTTTTGGGGGGGAAATACGGTAGCTTTGTACATGGTTTGCTCTTCAGATAGAATGATAGAAAATTCTACTGCCTACTGTACTTAACCTCTGTGACATGATTAAACTATCTTGTTCAGTCTTGACTATTGATTACATATACTGTGTAGATTTAGTTGTCGCGCCGAGGACATTCTGTTGAAATCAGTAGCAGACTTCTATATCCCCACATGAAGTTGGGTTAGTTGTGGAGCAAAAACACCAGTTTTTGAGAAACATCACAAGAATGGCTTCTTAGAACTGGACCTGTAGAATGGATTCTTCTTCATTAGCCCATGGAATTGTCCGCCTCCCTCTGAGGATCCAAGAGGTTTGTGTTTCTCTAAGTTTTTGGCTACCCTACACAGCAGCTGAATTATTATGTTCCCTCACATAGCTGCTTGCTTGCTTTGTTTTTCATCGTTTCATCTCCATGGACAGCAAACATGGAGAGGTGAAGTTCAAGGATGGGGCTGGAGGCCAGCTGCCTGCTGCTTTTTGCCCTTCACATTGTCCAGCTGGATGGAGAAATCACTGACTTGGTGCGGGAACTGAATAGATGTAAATAACGTTCAGAGCAGTCTTGTGTGTTTCCTCATATTTATGTTTGTTGCAACATTGCTGGAAAGAGCTAGAGTGGAAAAGAAAAGGATGATGCATCCATAGTATGCCATTGTGGAGCAAAAAGTTAGCGTCGGTCTTAGGTTTCTTAAAAGCAGCACTGAATACTTCCAATTGAATGAAGCATACAGTCCACTTGTGAGTATGGTTTCCTTCTACCTGTTTCTTAGTAAATGTGTTTGCAATTTGCAATGTCTGAGATCACAAGAATGTTAGAGCTCCAATAACAATCTTCAGATACTATGTCCTCAACCATGCATGCTTTGTTCCATTTATGCCTGGATCTTGCTGCTTTCATCAGCATAATGGAGTTTGTGCTTGAGTTCATGCTGCAGGCTCTGCCCCGTTCATGCATGCATACAACGTCACAATGCATGCATTATTAAGCAGGCTTGTGTGTGGCAATGCTGCAAGATCTATTTAGTCAACCCAACTCCACTTGCCATGTTATAGACCCGTTATGGCGAACCTATGGAATGTTTGCGGGAAGTGGCATGCAGATTCATCTCTCCAGGCACACCAGCCGTCACCTGTTGCTCTTCTGGGTTCTGGCACGCACGGAAGAGCAGCTCCCTGGCATGCATGCGTGCCAGAAATCAGAAGACCATGTGACCAGTGCACATGCACAAACTAGAAACTGGAAGCCCAGCTTCCTGACATGCGCATGCGCACCAGAGAACTTCCGGTTTCTGGCACTCCCGCACATGCATGGCAGGCAGCTGTTCTTCCAGTTTCCGGCGCTCCTCTGTGTGTATGTGTGCACACTCCTGTTTCGACACTGGGTGTTGAAAAAGTTTGCCAACACTGTCATAGACCCTGCTGAAAATAAGATGCCCCACTTTCTTTGCAAGCAGCAACTTTACAAGCCTCGCTGCCAGCATGGTAAAAGGATTATTGTTGAAGTAGCAGGCTGGAAAACAATGTAGTTTCGTTTCACCTCGGAAATGGCAGGACAGCATTTCAATGTAGTTTCAGCATTAAAAATAAAGGACAATAACTCTAACCCTCTGTTTTACAGGAAGCACATATAATAATTTTTTAAAAGCTAACAATAAGCTATCAGTTCAGAAATCATAATATCCTTCATGTCTTCTTGGAATAAATGGGCTGTGAAATTGAAGATGGCAGATCTATCCAATTTGGTTTAACCTACAGGTAGTCCTTAACTTACAACTAAAACTGGGAGCAGAATCTCGGTTACTGAGTAAAATGGTTGTTAAGTGAGATGTTCACATGCCTGCCTTTTGCTCAATCACTGTAATCCCAGGAATCCCACTTCCAAACATTAAACAATTGTCCCAGTGGTGAAATGCAACTTTTTTTTTACTACCGGTTCTGTGGGTGTGGCTTGGTGGGTGTGGCAGGGGAAGGATACTGCAAAATCTACATTCTCACCCCACGCCAGGGGAAGGATATTGCAAAATCCCCATTCCCTCCCCACTCTGGGGGCAGCCAGAGGTGGTATTTGCCAGTTCTCTGAACTGCTCAAAGTTTCCACTACCGGTTCTCCAGAACCTGTCAGAATCTGCTGAATTTCACCCCTGAATTGTCCTGGTTATTAAGCAGAGCAGAGCGGTGTATTGGGGGGAGGACAGACGTTGAGGAGCTGAAATCCAAGCAGGATTTTTTTAGCTCTTGAGTGGAGAGACACTTGTGCTCAGCTTGCACCGGACTTTCCAGGGTCTCCCCCTCCCAACACCCTCCAAATCACCCCATCTTCCTTACCTTACTATGGATTTTAACTTACTCTTGTCCTTGGGGGATGGATAAAAGAGCTGCCTTCCAAAGAATTTCAGCTTCTGCCTGTTTGGATTTGAAATCCTTCTGAAACAGAATTGCCTCCCAAAGATTTTGAGCTTTTAATTGTGTGTATTGCCCAGAGCATGACATGGGGAGCTATATTATTAATATTAGACTTTCAGATATCCTCTGCATGCCTATGAGGCAATTTAATACAGCATAAAACTGTATTACAGCATTAGAGAAACAGTTGAATACAGTTGGCAAGATAGAAAGGTAAAAGTTCCCCTTGCACATATGTGCTACTCATTCCCGAATCTAGGGGGCGGTACTCATCTCCGTTTCAAAGCTGAAGAGCCAGCGCAGTCCGAAGACGTCTCCGTGGTCATGTGGCCGGAATGACTAAATGCCAAAGGCGCATGGAATGCTGCTACCTTCCCACCAAAGGTGGTTCCTATTTTTCTACTTGCATTTTTAATGTGCTTTTGAACTGCTAGGTTGGCAGAAGCTGGGACAAATAACGGAGCTCAACCTGTTACGCGGCACTTGAGATTCAAAGCACCGAACTGCTGATCTTTTAATCAACAAGTTCAGCATCTTAGTCACTGAGCCACCACATCCCCATATGGCAAGATATATTGTGATATATGGCAACATATATTGTGGTATTAAAGATTTTAGAAGAATCTTTTATAGTCTTGCAAAGAGCTCCTTCCTTACAAATTCAGACATGTTCTGATGCATTCTTTTTGGATTCGGAGCTATCTGACCAATTCAAGGGCAAGGCTATCCTGAGCTTATGTATTGGACTATAGAAAGAAACTCTTCATATATTGGGGTTGGACTGTTTTTGTAACCAAAGGCAAAAATTATTGTGAAACACCGCCCCCCCCCCAAAAAAAAATACACAAGGGCTACACTTCAGATACCTCCTGTTAAGGAAACATTGAGAAAATTAATGGCCCTGATTATCTTAAAATAGTGTTTAAAAGGGTAGTTAATTGGAATAGGTAAACATATAGACAATACTCCATCTCTCCCACAGATGTATTCCAGTTTCTTTTCAGAGTTGGCAAAGGAAAGGACATCATAAACCACAGCTTTCTGTTCATCCATCACAATAGCTACACTGTTAGATGTCTCTCCATGGGTGGCACGAGACTCAGAGGTGAGAGAAATGCCAAGCTGTGCAAGAACAAGACAGCAAAAGTCCAATTATTTACTGTAATTTAAGCTCCCCAGAGGAAGTAACAGAATGACTCTGAAGTTCCTGCTTAAGAGATTCAGCAATATATGGCAAAAGGCTAGTCCCTAAAGCAGAAAATCTCAGTGTAGATCTTCCAGTTATAGCAAATCCCGTTCATACCAACCTGAACCTCTGTGCTGTGCCAAGAAGACAAATATGCACTTATTGCCCCCAAAGTACATTATGCTGCTTTGGAGATTCAGCTCCAGAAGTAGTGAGCATGCAACTTTCCCCCTATTAACCACTAGGGGAATTAAAAAAAGAGACTGGGTTTTTTTCCTTAGTTTATTTATTTAATAAAGCAGAACATAGAAGAGAGAGAAAAATAATAGAAGGGAGCAAACAAAAGAGAAAGAGAGAAGAAACAACAACATCATGACAATAGGAGTAATCAAATTTTAGTGCTTCTCATGCATACACACATGCGTGGATGTACACACACGCACACATATATAAGTTTTACGTAATAGTTTCAATAAAAGATCATTATATTTTATTGTAATCTGCGTGCATCTGCTCCATCTACAGGCACTGCGTTCATAAGGCACAAGTAACACCAAGTATTCAATCCACAAGTTAATTGACATCATGAATTTGCCTTTAAAATGTTAATGTTGAAGAACTGACCTCTTTGCATAATAGTGTCATGAAGAATTCATTTCCCTCGTCCAACTGGCAATTTCTACAAGTGAAACTCGAAAAATTAGAATATCGTGCAAAAGTTCATTTATTTGAATAATGCAACTTAAAAGGTGAAACTAATATATGAGATAAGACTCATTACATGCAAAGCAAGATAGTTCAAGCGGTGATTTGTCATAATTGTGATGATTATGGCGTACAGCTCATGAAAACCCCAATTCAACTATCTCAGAAAATTAGAATATTACATGCAATCAATAAAACAAGGATTGTACAAAGAACAATATCGGACCTCTGAAAAGTATAAGCATGCTTAGTACTTGGTTTGGGCCCCTTTTGCAGCAATTACTGCCTCAATGTGGCGTGGCATGGAAGCTATCAGCCTGTGGCACCGCTATCTCCTGGTAGACAGCTGTGTTGACCCTGGACTTAATGAAGCACAGTGGATCAACACCAGCAGATGACATGGCTCCCCAAATCAACACAGACTGTGGAAACTTCACACTGGACTTCAAGCATCTTGCAGTGTGTTCCTCTCCATTCTTCCTCCATACTCTGGGTCCTTGGTTTCCAAATGAGATGCAAAAGTTGCTCTCATCAGAAAAGAGGACTTTGGACCACTGAGCAACAGACCAGGTCTGTTTTTCTTTAGACCACGTAAGACGCTTCTGATGTTGTTTATTGTTCAGGAGCGGCTTGACAAGAGGAATATGACATTTGAAGCCCATGTCCATGATCTGTCTGTGTGTGGTGGCTCTTGATGCACTGACTCCAGCCCCAGTCCACTCCTTGTGAAAGTCCCCAAAACTTTTGAATGGCCTTTTCCTGACAATCCTCTCCAGACTCAGTCATCCCTGCTGCTTGTGCACCTTTTTCTTCCACACATTTCCCTTCCACATAACTTTCTATTAATGTGCTTTGATACAGCATTATGGGAACATCCAACTTCTTTTGCAATTACCTTTTGAGGCTTTCCCTCCTTATGGAGGGTGTCAATGATGGTTTTCTGCACAACTGCCAGGTCAGCAGTCTTTCTCATGATTGTGATTCCTACTGAATCAGACTGAGAGACCATTTAAAGGCTCGGGAACCCTTCACAGGTGTTATGGCTTACTTAGCTGATTAGAGTGGGACACTTTGAGCCTAGAATATTGCACCTTTTCACAATATTCTAATTTTCTGAGATTGTGGATTTGGGGTTTTCATGAGCTATAAGCCATAATCATCACAATTATGACATCTTGAACTATCTTGCTTTGCATGTAATGAGTCTATCTCATATATTAGTTTCACCTTTTAAGTTGCATTATTCAAATAAATGAACTTTTGCATGATATTCTAATTTTTTGAGTTTCACCTGTATGTGGAAAGGATGTAGTTGAAAAAAATATGTGTGTGAAAACATTGAACATTGTCTCAAAGTCACAGGAATAAATGTAATTACTTCTTCCCTATTATAACTTTAGGTTCCAAAACAACTATTTTAATGAAGCATTATTCCTACAGATAGCCCTTGACTTATGACTGGTTGATTTACAACCACTTAAGACTTATATGAGCTTAGAAATGGGTTCTTTATAGCAGTTTCTAACAGAAACTAGCACTGGATGGCAAGTGACAGATGATATTTATATTTTAACACAGAAAATGAGAAAAATAATCTGTATAATCCACTAATTGATTCACTATAAAGCTCCCAGGATTCATCCAAATCTTCTATAAACAAATTGTTTCTTAATTTGCGGTCTAGATTGCATCAATTTAACATGAGAAAAGGAATTAAATATAATTTTTTCTAAACATAATATACCAGAGTTTCCAAACCAACAGTAATACTGGTGGGAGATACATATCTATCTATTATATTTTGAATCTCAAATAGACTAATTGGCTAAAGGTGTTTAAATAGTCTAATAGAGTTTAGGAAATTGAATTTGCACTAAGGAAGATGTCCAAAATTTGGTATTAATAAAGAATATACATAGAGGTAGAATTCAAAATTCTGAAAACTAAAACCACAGGGAAGCAAAAACATTTTTCGTTTTTCTTAATAAACCTTACTTCTCCTTTTGGATAACAGTTCTGTCTCCCTATTATACCTAAGCTGCACTGTATGTCTTGGTAATACTGCTGGTAGTAACAACTCACATCCAAGTGGGTTTTCTTCTTCTCCAGCAGCCCTACCTTCCTTCTCATGCTTCTTAGCAGGGTCACCTTCTGGCCCATTGAAGAAACTTTCAGAGGAAACTTTCACAGGAAAGGAAGGAATGGGACATATTCCACCTTTATTGCATTCAATTAAGAAAATATTTATGGAACACTTACATATCTAAGGCACAAGTCAAGGGGGATGTGGTGTCCCACAGATGTTGTGGAAGCATAGCAATCCAAGGCTACATGGTCAATACTGAGGAATGCTGGAACACTTTGTTTTCTTCCATAAGTCTCCTAGAATAATCATCTGTGTGTATCTATTATACACCACCCTATCTTTTCTTCAAAGCTGATAAAGGCTAGGAAAAAGTGTCCAATATCAACTTGGGTGGATTTTGATGGCTCTTTTTGGAATGGGGTGAAGAATAGAAACAGTAAAATAATGCAGAAAATGAGAGTGCAAGATCTTTAGGAGATCATTCCTATTTCTATCCCTAATCCCTCACCATTTACCCACGATCCTTCCAGAATTGCTAGGGGAGGAAAACCTTTTGTTTTTACCTCTGCCTCTTTCTGGTTTTCACAGCATCACTTGAAGGCTTCATGTTGATTGCTAGGAGAGTGAGTTGTGGTTCTCTACACAGAAAACATCCCCCCCTCCACACGCACATACCAGCATTACCAGTATTATTTTTTTCAAGCACTGCCAAAAGGAGGGGTAGAAGTACCTCCTGGTTCTTCTTACAGCAGTAATTACCCAACTAAAAGGTACGGTCTACAGCAGTCCCAAAAGTAAACCCACAGTAACCTCTAATACGTCAGCTGCCCCCTTTCAGAAAAGAAACAAGTTGTCCTTTGTGGTTCTTTATTTGATATGTTTTCTGTACAACCTTTTCCCAGAAATGAATGAAAGCCAAGGAAAGAATATTGAGGAAAACTTTTCGTATGCTGATTGTTTTGCTATCTTAAAAAGTAGGAGGAGTTAGGAAATAAAAAGGAAAAGCAAGATCCAGAATACCTATAGTAGCCAATTAGCTTATAGAATCTCTTCTGGGCATGGCAGAATTCCCTCTTCAATGGGGTTACTATAATCCAGAGAAGGAATGGAATTTGGTGGCACTCAGTTTGGCAGTGTTAATTCCAAAGGGGAACAGATTCCAGAAAGAACAGGAAAATATTAGGCCTATTCATGATAACTATCCTTGCCCTGGCAAAGTAGGGAGCTGAAAACACAAGAAACAAGAAATTTCCCTTCATCTTCAGAGAGGAGAACCATCATGCCTAAAGAGCCGGGGTGGCACAGTGGTTAAAATGCAGTATTGCAGGCTAACTCTGTATTCCTACTGCCAGGAGTTCAATCCTGACTGGCTCAAGATTGACTCAGCTTCCATCCTTCCAAGGCTGGTAAAATGAGGGGGCAATATACTGACTCTATAATCCATTTAGAAAGGATTGGAAAGCACTATGAGACAGGCTGTAAGTCCAAGGGCTACTGCTAAACATGGTTTAATATAGGAGCCTTTCAGGTGGCTTTCAGAAGAAACCATTTGAACCAGGTTGGCAAGGGTGTATTGGAAACACTTGTGCAAAGAATATTCTGCTATGAGAGTATTGACTGGAAATAAAATCCAGGACCCTTTTGAAAAGATCATAGAACAAGATGCAACAATGAAGAAGCTCTTGAAAGGAGTTATTTCTTTCCAAATCCTTTTCCTATTGGTTATTAGATCTAGAGAGGGCAAAGTTTGGGCATTTGGCATATCAGAGATGGATATGCAATTGACCAAGAAATAAATATAAAGTGGAAACTGGATCTGTGCTTGCAAGTGTCAATTCTCTCAATTTCAATTAAGTGTACCCTAAAAGGCAAACAAACAAAATAGAGTTACTGTACATCTCTTTTTTATGAATTTGGCATAAAATAATATTCAAAAATACAGGTAATATTATACCTGTGCTATAAATATGGCCAAATGTGCAGATTATATTAGACCTATGCTATAAAGTAACTAACAAACATCAGAGAGATATTTTGGAGAGCAACCAACAAGCTGAAAAGACCTGATTCATGTGTCACACTTTTTGATGTTATAGCCGCTGTGAAAGTAAGAAGCTGGGCCTAAATGCCCCTAAAAAAACAATATATAAGGAACTCCTTCAGCTTGGTGTTATCTTTCTTCATTCATTAAATGAAAAGGCAACTGCTCCCTGATCCAGAGCATCTCAAATTAAAGCGTTTTCATATTATGTGTGATATGCGTGCGTCACTTGCAAAGCCAAGTGAAATAGTTCAGATGGTTTATCAATGCCTTTCAACCGAGGCCCAGGATTTGTATATGAACATGGCTCACAACAGAATGTCAAAATTTCTCAGCAAACACCGAGTTCCAGACACCAAAGGATATTCTTTGTCAACCTTCTGCAATGTGTACCTGGAAAAGAAGGGAGTGAATAAAAAGTGCGTCAGAAAATTTCCTTTTGGCTGGAAGCTGTAAGGATCTGAGGTAAATTACAACGCTGTCATCAGAAATAAAGAATGTCTTAATTTATAAACAAACAAACAAGCCATAATATATATATATATCATTCAGACTACATTCACGTCAGCTTCACTGCCTGCTGTCTGAAGCGGAGACCCACCTTCCTCAATCAAAACCTCAAAACCTGCCAGGTTTCTTTGATACCTTGAGCAGAACAACTCCTTTCTCCATCCTGGAAGTTATTATTATTGTTGTTGTTGCTTGTTATTTCCCATTACCGTGTTTCCCTGAAAATAAGACCCTGTCTTATTTTCTTTTGATCCCTGAAATAAGCGTTTGGCCTTATTTTCGGGGAGGTCTTATTATTTTTGAGGTGCAGGAGGTAGCGAGCGTGGTCACCTCCTGGCTACTAATGTGTTGCAATATTTTCAGGGAGGGTTTATTTTCATGGGAGGGCTTATTTTAGCGCATGCACTCAAAAGCCCAATTGGGCTTATTATCCGGGGAGGTCTTATTTTTGGGGAAACAGGGTAGTAATATTGATACATTCAAAAAAAAATAGAAGAGAAAGGTATTTGTATGCTAAAATCATGTAAAATTGTGTTATTTAACTATGTTATTTAAATGTGCTGCTAATACCCTTAGGTGGTTGGTAACATGCTTACGGAAAAGGAAGAGAGTTTGTGCTTTTTCAAAATGCCAAGAGCAATTCAGTGCTGACCGAGAATCGAACAGCAGTGTGTTCAAGTCCACTTTAAACAAGGAAGTTCCCTAGTGTGTTTGAGTCACTGTCTCTTGCTCACTATAGCAATTCTAACTCACAGAGATGTTGTTATTATAAAGAAACATCACTCCAGACTTGTGACCCCCCCATATTGATGACCCCCTTCCTCATAATTCCCTGCGAGATAGATCCAACAGGAAACATGGCCAGATGAGTTAATCCTACTTTAATGCATAATACATCAAGAAGTTGCAGCTTCCTTCTGTAGCGCCAGCAGATCTGCAAAAGACTGCGCTACTCAGAACAACATAAATTTTAAGAAGATACTTGGTTGATACCTAGGATGCTGGCAGCAACCCGTATCAAGCATCAGAGCCAGTCAATGATTTGAGTTTCATGTCTAACGAATAAGTATATAATAACAATAATAATAACGCGACATCTATTCCTGGGAATGTTCCTTGTAATAGTGAGAATGAAATTATAGCTCATCAGCTAAACTCAATTATTGTAGATTTCCTCCCCAAGAAATAATTTAATAAATAATTGCATATATTCAGTACATTAAATAAATAATTGAATATAAATAATTCAACGCACAGTAACTGTAACCAAAACATTTGTCAATAGAGATGGTCTGTTAACATGTATTTTCTGCACATTATACATGTTAACTGCTACATAATACGTTACAACATATTTTAAACAGATATATACTAAACTCTGCATAATAGAGAAATGACCGATACATTTAAATTAATTACCCATTCCTCAAGTGAAGGCATGAATAACATCATGACAGCAATACACTTCAAAAATTAAAGGTCCAAAGGACAAAATTTATGCATTGTTTCTATGACCATACAAATATATCAACATGCAAAACAAAGTTGAATTTATCCCCCTAATATTATCTGCTACACTCTGAAAGGCTTGAAAAATAAACGATCCAGATAATACAATCACTTCTTTCTCTTCCCTTTCAGTCAGTCATGAAAAAAGTTGGAAAGAAAATGAAGGAAGAAAATGTTTGCTTGTGTCCTTTCTGTGTCTTCTGAAAAATACGATGTGTTCCAAGATCTGTTTTCAGTTTTGCGTCTCAAGCAATGTACCTGCTTCATGTTCATTATTGCGTACAAACTTTCTATTCATAGTTTTCCTCACCGGTATAATTTTTGGAGGTTATGCTGGAATTTCCTTCTGTGGTGTATGGTAATTGTTCACCTGAGGGCTTGCTCCAAATGAAAGTTTACATTCCTCTAGCATCTCCTTTCAGATGCAAAGGCACGAGGTATGTGGGTCTTCTATTGAATAACTATCCATATTGACATGTTCCAGGGGCAAAAGGAACATCGCGTTCTCACTTTCTATTGGCAACAGGAATGCCCAACCCTATTTCCTCTCATAAATATTTTATAATAGACTTTAAAAATATGCCAGTCCTCCTCACTTCAGGTACAAGAACTACGAAAACTTGAAATAATTTCCCCCAAGTGACTTGGGCCTAGCAGTGGGAGGTCAACTACAGCAAACACAATCTCCTCCTTAAACTGAGAGGAGATCATTTCTTTTGAAGGCTATTCCAACAGGTCACATGGGGATGGAAAGCAGTGGAAGACCTGAGTATTTTTGAGAAGACTTCAAAGATGTGAAGAGGGGGAAGGATATTACAAGAAATGTCCAGGTGTGGGGCTCTCTTTGATGTTTCTTTAGCTAACACATGCAACCTTCCCGTAGTATTTTTTTTTTTTATGTGGTGAAGTGTAACAGTAATTTGCATGGTTATGGTGCAAATAAAAGAATAAGAAAGAAAGAAAGAAAGAAAGAAAGAAAGAAAGAAAGAAAGAAAGGAAGGAAGGAAGGAAGGAAGGAAGGAAGGAAGGAAAGAAAGAAAGAAAGAAAGAAAGAAAGAAAGAAAGAAAGAAAGAAAGGAAAGAAAGAAAGAAAGAAAGAAATAATCATAAATAGTGATGAACTTAAGCATCTATGAACAACCTAGTTGTTCATTGATATGCAACCACAAAATGAGCTTGTCTTTTAATCATGATTCATCTTGAAACTTTATTTACTGCCAGAGGAAAAATTAAAACACGGCTATAAAAACAAGTACGTAGTTTTCTGTCTTTTCATTAAACAATACCTTTGTCTTGTCACAAGACAAAGAAGACAAGACATATCATTTCTTACCACATCTCTTGAGGATTCTCTATTGATGTCTATTATTCATTGTTATTATTTTTAATGTTTGTTAGGCTTGCTAAATAAACCATCATCTGACCATAAATGCTATTTCAAGAAGCTAAAGTGTCTATGTGTAAGTTTTTCTTTTTTAAATGACAGTATTTGTGGATTCTTCTAATTGAGCTGCAAGTAATGGGAATTATCATTTTGTTCAGCTGATTTATGTAGGACATTTCAGATGAGAACAAGAAAGTGGCTGGTTCTGTGGCTGTTGGAAGCACTGCAATGGCTTTCAGAACCAATAAACTTTCAATTTGCAAGGATTTTAAAAGATCTGAGAATGAAAAAGGGAACTTCATGTGCTGCACATAATGAAAATTTAGAGATGCGGGTACGCAGACTGAATTATTGCATTTGTAACCTTTAGCTATTATGGCTTTATGCACAGCAGCTAAATGTTTTCTTTGAGAAATTGCCTCCTAATGTTCAGCTGAATCTGCTCTCCAGAAATTTAAGACTATCATTCCTGCTTTTTAACAGCAGAAACAAGTCTTTATGGGATGATGCTACAAATAGAACTGCAAGAATATAATCTGAAAGACGGTTTCCTCAAACCAATGGAAAAAACTAAAAACTTGAGACAAAAAAGTACTGTGTGCAGTCCATTTTTAAAATGTTACTAGCTATTATAAATATTTTTCATGAACTAAATGTATTTGTTATAGTTAACGTTCATAGCAGCAATTATACAGATGAAAATCTCCTTTATCAGATGTTTTGCACTTGACTTCATTTCTGCAGAAAACAATGAAGCACATTGAAATACAGATTTCCTTTAAGGTTACTATTGGCCTGCAGTGATCCGCCTAAAGCTTTTTTGCTCAGAAACCAGACAGGATAAGCAGCTATCAGGATAATTCCATCAGTCTTGAAAAATGGAAATTTAGAATAGATTTTTTTTGTCTACAAACATCGAGTATTACAGTAATACGACTATTCAATAACTAGACTTTTGGGGGGTGGGGGAGGGACAGGAGATGATGAAATATGATTTTTGCTATAATATGAAGTATTTGCTATAATATGAACAATGTGATTATTGCACTATAGTTACCTCTTCTAAAAACCCTATAATATTGGTTTGTATCAACCCAATCCAACTAGCATTATAATTCATTTGTGCATTGTCTATCCAATGCAAAACCACAAGTAGTAAAGTAGGTAACTACAGATAGTTCTTGACTTACAACAGTTTGTTTAGTGACTGTTTAAAGTTACAATGGCACTGAAAAATGTGACTTGTGACCATTTTTCACAGTTACAACCATTGCAAGATCCCCAGATCATGTGATCAAAATTCGGATGCTTGGCAACTGGTTCACATTTATGACCATTGCTGTGTCCCAAGGTCATGTGATCAACCTTTGAGACCTTCTCACAAACAAAGTCAATGGAGAAGCCAGAGTCACTTAACAACTGGCTTGCTAACTTACCAACTGCAGTGATTCACTTAACAACTGTGGCAAGAAAAATGATAAAATAGGGCAAAACTCACTTAACAATTCTCTCACTTAACAATGTAAACTTTAGGTTCAATTGTGGTTGTAAGTTGAGGACTACCTGTACTGCCTTTCTGATTCCCAGTTAGCATTGATGATACAATGCAATGCAATTTTTAAAGTGGCTATCCAGGGGTTTGTGCCCTGAAGACAGATGTTTTGGCAAAAATATGACATATTTAAAATTAGGATAGAAAAAAATGTTCTTTCTTCTTTTCTTTTCCCCACTAAGTTTTATTCTTTACTCCCTTTGCATTCCTAGATATTATGTGGAAAAAAAGAAAATGACAAATATCAGGACTATAATAGTTCTGTGATACCATCATACTAAAGGTCTTTCATAACAAGTGGCATTATTATCTATCTATCCATCTGTCTAGTGTCAAAAGATCAAAATCCACTCAGTGACCATATTGTCTCCTCTACCACTACTGCTTGGCCAGATGACAAATCCTTGATCCCCATAGATAGATTGCACTGATTGAGATAGATCACAATCTCATTTTGCCCCAACCCAATATTTTAAATCCACAATTCAGTCACAGGAAGAGTTGGTTTCTAGTGGTGCTGTGTATCTGTTGGAATTCATAGCTGTCAGGTTTCCAAATATCATCCTCCAAAAAAATAAAAGTTTGAGGCTTAAGTTTCCCCAAAGTCCCAATTTATTAGAAGAGACATGTTGGCACATCTGGGAAAACCTGAATTTGAAAGCTTCCAAGTTTTCCCCACCCAGTTGAAAGTTCAAGACCCTGCCCCAGCACCCACATGTCCATCACATGGCCCAATCAACCACTGTCACGAAGGAATATTCCTCCCATCCATGTCAGTCCAGGTGCAGGGACAAAATGACCTTGTCTCTCTGCGAAAGAATGTTATTATGGCTACACATCTCCCATGTTCCATACAATCCCCCCTCCCAGTTTCCCAGAGTAGAATATGTTTGAATATGTGGCAGGCTTGAGGCCTACTGTAAAAGATGGCTTCCAAGCCTGACAATAGCACCATTACAGTTTTTGTTATGCATCTTATTGCTTTCCCTTATTATTAGTTGCCTTGAGGTTATAAAGCTGGAGAATGATGTTTGGAAAATATACTTGTGGTATTTCTGGGAGCAATAGTGAAGCCAACTGAAAACCAGTTTGGGTTTGTTGTGAAAACATGTCTCCGTATGCCTGTCATTCTTGTGGACTGTCTCAAGAAGACATTGAACAAAGCTAGCCTGTGACATAGGTATCATGAATATTGAGTTCCACTTCATTACACTACTTTCTTTTATTAGCAAAATAGTCACCTTTTGAAATAGAAGAAAGCTGGTATGGCAGGGCCTGCCAGGTGTAAAATGCTGTTTTTCAAAACAGGGATGGCTTTCACCTCCTGTTCAGCATAACTTTCCTTTTTTACTTTCAGCCTCAGAAACAAGGTGTTTACCTTGACATGCTCTGATGCATATCACAGGCACAAGAAATAAAGGAGGGCATCTCTTCTCCGTCCCTTAAATTTGACATCTTTGACAAATATGGGAGAGGAAAGAACTTGGAGTATGGTACATTGGTCTTCATGTGTAAATGCAAAATGAAGATGAAGCAGCCTCTTTCTGGAAGACACAACATTTAAAAAGATCATTTATAATGAAACATTGAATGATCACCGTATTACATTCGTTTTCCATTACGAGTGAAAGTTCATGTTTATTGTTTGCCCAGTGAAACTGTGGAATTTCCATTGGAAGTATTTAGGAAAAAAAGCTGTCAGGAATGATTTAAATTATATACTAACACCTCATCAGTTCTGGGTGGTTTTACTAAAAACACCTTTTCAATGTTAACATTGCTAAGTTGTGTTTTTTTTTAAAGCTACAATCTTTTAAGCTCATTTGTTTGTGATTATATATTTTTCCAACTGGGATACTCCAAGTCCTGAACTGTCAAGAGATAATCTTATTTCACTTCTTGGCTATATCAACAGAAGTATAATTTCTAAATTTCTAAATACCTGGACTTAACCGTTGTAGTTTATTCTGCTTTTAACATAACCCACTTCAAGTTCTATGTCCAATTTTGGGCACCACAACTGAAGGATTCTGAGAAATGCAGACAAATTCAAAGAAGGGCAATCACGGCGATCAGTGGAGTAGAAACTTAGCCTGAGAATGGTTTGAAAGCTGGGGATATATTTACTTTATTTCTAGGTTTGAGAAAGGGCAACTGAGAAGGTTCTGATGGACATCTCCCAAAAGAAGGCCTGCTTTCTTGCTCCAGAGTACAGACCCCAAAACAAGAGTTTTACATTAGAGAAAGATTGCAATAGAATATTTAGACAAATCTATAAGAAAGATTGACATTGGAACCAATTATCCATAAAGGTAATAGGCTCCCCTTCATTGGATTTGTAAAAAATAAAATAAAACAGTCATTATACCCAGGGGTGGGCTTCAAAAATTTCAACAATGGGTTCTCTGCCTGGTTGCTGGTGGGCGTGGCCATGGCGGCCATGGCCTAGTTGACCTTCTGCACCACAGTACTGGGGGGGAGCATTTTTGCCTTCCCCAGTCTCCGGAGACTTTCCCTGAGCCTCTGGGAGGGTGAAAACTGCTCCCCCCAGACTCCTGAGGCTGGAAACAGGCTCATTTCTGGTCTTCCAGAACTTCAGGGAGGCTCATTTTTCCCCCTTCCCAAGCCTCTGCATTTACCTCGCATTCAAAATGGGTTGCGTGGAGACTCCTGGGAGGAGAGGGGGAGAGGCAGGTGGGAGGGGCCAGCCAGGGGTAGGATTTGGAGGTTCTCTGAACTGGCCATAACATTTGCTACAGGTTCTCCCGAACCTGGGAAAACCCATAGCAGCCCACCCCTGACTATACACCCCCCCCCCAATAGTATTGAATTTGAACTGAATTTCATTTATGTGAGAGGAATTTTCAAGGAAGATTTACTGAAGCCATATTAGCAAATGGTGAGAATGATTAATGTCTTGCTGCAAAAAAGAATATTATCTACACATTTGAAAATTGGTATGATTATCCCATAAATGAAAAACAACGTATTAGCATTAAAAAATTGAGCAAGTTTTCCAAACCTGTGGTGACTTCTGTTTATCCAAGGTTTGCAAAATTTTAAAGGCTTTTATTGCTGTTGTTTCTCCTGCAGCTGTTTGCATTTTTGTATTTCAGTGCATTAAAAATACTTTTTAACTGCAGTATTAAACCTCCGGGGAAGAAATGGCAGACCGAAGATGGTTCCATGAAAGGTGGAGCTGATGACCATGGCAGAATGAAGGCCTAGCAAGTAGACTGGCTTTTCAGAATTTATTTCCAGACAAGGAGAAGACTGAAGATTGCCACAAATGTTCCAGACAACTGCTTGTCACGAGGAGGTGGCAAAGTAGCAGTCTCTCTGAGAGGGTTTAGATTTCTGGGAGATTAGGGTATAGCCATCTTGTTCAAACCGCCAGCAATGCCTTTAAAAGGACACTAGGTTTGTATACTTCCTTTTCTAATCACTTTCAGAAATTGCTTATTAACTGCTTTTCAGCTATTAGTAATCTTTGGATCAACAAATTTTACAGCACTGGCTGAGCTTCCTTCAATCCTTAGCGAAAGGAGTTTTAACGACAAGTTTAAGAACTTTAAACACTTTTTTCTGGAATAAACAGCAAGCGGGTGATTAAAACTTTACAAACAGACTGATGGCTAGATACATTTGAAATAAGATTTTGGAATTAAATTATAGAGAATCCTTTCCATGGAGAAAGCCTTTTGTTTTGAGTTTTCCAAAAACAAACATAATAGGATAAGGCCTTAAAAACTGGAAACTACAGGGGAACTAAATATTATAATTAAAGGAGAAGAACACTCAAACCTGATTTACAATTACAGAATAAAGCAAAATATGTTAACATTGGAAATAAGATGAACGGCTAAAGGAACTAGGTATGTTTAACCTAACAAAGAGAAGGCTTAGGGGAGGCATCATAGCAGTCTTCCGACACCTAAAGGTCCATTACAGAAAAGAGGGTGTCAATTTATTCTCCATAGCACTTGAAGGTAGTACAAGAAGCAATGGGTAGAAGCTCATCAGAGAGAGATCCAGCCTGGAAATAAGGAGAAATTTCCTGATGATGAAAATGAATTTAGAATTTAGAATAACAGAGTGGGAAGGGACCCTGGTGGTCTTCTAGTCCAACCCCCTGCTTAGGCAGGAAACCCTACACCACTTCAGACAAATGGTTATCTAATCTCTTCTTAAAAACTTCCTGTGTTGGAGCATTCAGAACTTCTGGAGGCAAGTTGTTCCACTGATTAATTGTTCTAATAGTCAGGAAATTTCTCCTTAGTTCTAAGTTGCTTCTCCCCTTGATTAGTTTCCACTGATTAATCAGTGGTCCAGTTTGCCTCCCAGAGTTGTGGATCCTCCATCATTGAAAGTTTTCAAGAAAAGAAAACTTTGTCCAGGATGATATAAGAACTCCTGCATTGGGCAAGCAGTTGGATGAGACGACCTCCAAGGTCCCCTCCTAGCCCGATGATTTTATGATAGTGAAAGATACTTTTGAACAAATGAGCCCAGAAATTAATTTTGTCTTCCTCTATTGGTGGTTTAAAAGATGTTATAGAAGAGAAACAAGTTTTACCTGACAAAACTGATACTAAGTTGAAAATGGATATACAAATAGCAGGCTATAAGAATCACATGGAAGAAGATGTTATACTGGACATAAAAAGAAACAATCTAAAATCTTAATAATTTAAAGTGATATACAAATAAACTGAGAGTGAATTGGTTAATTTTCCTATTTTGGATATACAACAGAGGTTTGTTAAAGTTTTGAAGAGTTTTGTGAGAAGAGACAAATTAAAAATGAAATCAAATTCTATAACTAATAAAGTGGTGGGTTTCTACCAGTTTGGACCGGTTCAGCCAAACCATTAGTTCTGACTGCAAGCTGAGAGCAAACTGGTTCTCTGTTTCCATGAAAGTGGGCCCGTCTGCCCCCGGGTGTACTGACCTTTATTTCTGCTTCCGAAGCCCAGCTGATCAGTGGCAGCAAATTGAATTGCTGCCCCTTAGTTGTTTTCCTTGCTCCTTTCCTTGTTTGCAATGAGGAAGTTCCATTTTTGCTAAACTGTGCATGCACGCACAGCGCATGTAAAGTGAAGAGATTGTTCAGCTGGTAGGAACCCACCCCTGGATCTATAATAGATTATAAATAAAGGTACTAAGGAGCAAGATTGAGAGAAGTAAAAGGAAGGAATATAAAGTTAGTTTATTCAATCAAGTTTAAAATAGATGTGTTTTTTTTTTTAAATCTCTGAAACCCCTTAATGGACTTTTGCTGGAAAGTTTTTAAGGGCAATGTTTCTCAGCCTTAGCAGCGTCTGGACTTCAATTCCCAAAATTCCCTAGCAGCGTGCTAGTGGATTCTGGGAATTGAAGTCGACACATTTTCAAGTTGCTGAGGTTAAGAAACCTTTAAGGATTTGCTTCTAGATAAGAAATAGGAGATGGGAAGAAGAGATCTGTTGTTGTATTTCAAGAAAAGGTGATATGTTAATAAAATTGTTTATATTTGTTGCAATGAAGATGGGAGTGATGTCCTTATTTCTTTTTCTTCATTATATTCTTATTTTTCTTTCTTTTCTCTTTTTTCTCTTCTTTCTTTTCTGCATTTTCTGCATTTTCTTTTTAATCTATTTTTAGATTGTATTGCTGAAATGGTGCCCTTTTATAAAATCAGCACTTAAAAATGCTTTTAACTATTATCTGTTGAAAGCCTTCTTAAAGCACAGCAGGATTTTGAATGTTATACATAAATAATCTCAGAATTCCTGTGTTTTTACCTTCATACTTGTGGATTCTCTTGGATGCCACTGGGTGTGCTGAACTCTGAATTAAACTACGAGCCTTTATTGAAAGGATATGTTTGGGGCCTTAAATTTGTTTTTTAAACTAGAGTTAATGAGGAAAGGATAAGGAAAAAGAGTCTTCAGTGGTGACATTAACTTTAAGCAGAATAAGCAGATTGTCTTGGGCATTAGATAAAGATAACATCATTTCCATCCACCAAATTGTTTCTTCATGATGCAGAAAGAGGAAGGATCACCTGAAAGGATCTTATTTTTCTATCTATTCTGCTGTCTTTATGTACAGTAGCAGTCCCCAACCTTTTCAACTCTGCGGAGGGGATGGTTTTGGCATTGGTACACCACTCGTGTGGCCTGGGTTCCAATGGACCATGTACCAGTACCGAGCCAAGGACTAGGGGTTGGGGCAGGGCCATCTTAACAGCTCTGGGCAAAGCAGTGTACCGGGGCTCCTTTGACATCTACTCACAGGAATACAAATGTAAATGGTCGATAAAATTAAACATATATTTATTTTATTGGCACTTCCAACAAAATTGATGTTGAAACATTAAAAACATGCAGGCGCATCTCATCATCTATGGGAAAAAAATCAGTGTTAGTATCTATTGATGCATGTTAGTATTAATAAAAATGCAGTAAAATGTAATAAATATGTTGCTGTATTTATATGATACAAGGTATATTGAAGGGTTAACTTACACAGATTAGTCTGGGGCCCCTATGCTCGTGGGGCCCATGTGCAAGTGCACATCAGGCCCATGCGTTAAGACAGCCCTGGGTTGGGGACTGTATAATATACAGAGCTGGAATAACTGAAGACCCATCCCTTTGGGATTATTCATGCTAATTATTTCCTGTTTCCAGTGGCTATGAAAAGTTCTGTACCTTTTGATAAAGATATATAGGTAATTGAAATGTTATCTGTTGTTCATGTCTCTCTCCCTGTTCTTGCTTGCCTTTTGTCTCATTTTTGTCAGTTAAGAGTTTTGATATTTGCTGAGGTTGAATAAATACTGTATTTCTGCTGGCTGAACTGGGTGACGATGAAAAACGTGTGAAGATGTCATAGTGCAAATGCTGCAGATACTTGTGTCAAATTCAGGTCGCAGGTGTAAAGTGTGTGATGTTAGCACCGCAAGTGTTGTATTATTCTGGCAACATGGCAGCTTGATGTGGACAACATTGGCTCAATAACATTCAGATGCGGAGGATTTTAGCAGCTGGTTTTCTCTAAAAGAAGCAAATTTGTCACATTCAGCTCTAATAGAAAGTTTCTCACCACTGCTATTTAGATAACACTAAACCATCAGTAATTAGGCAATTAAAATTGTCCAACAACCTACCTTTCACAATGGATTTTCAAGTATTTCTACTTATATATTTATTTTGGCCTCCTGGTCAAGATCATGTCTGGCTGTCTGTCTATCTGTCTGCTTGTCTGCCTGTCTATCTTGCATCCAACCTACTTACTTGCCTACCTACCCAGAGGTGGTATTCAGCAGGTTCTGATCAGTTCTGGAGAACCAGTAATACTCCTATCTCATAAAGAAAAACTTACAGGATAGCATTAGAATTACTTCTGGCCTCCTTTAATTTTCTCATGATATTACTTTCTCAACTTCTTTGCATGTACCATAATCCCACTGTTTTAATCAGCTGAGGTAGAATTACTGTATCACTAGCGCCCTCCAATGGTAAATCTTGATTTCCCTCCCCCAAAGTGAAGACAAATTTGAGTAAACATCTCTCCCTGCCTGACAAAGACCTTGGTTTCACTTCCAACATTTGCTCTAAGTCACCTCTCATTCCTTTTCATCAGAACTCCTCCAAACACCTTCCTAGACATGATTAACAAAATAATCTCCTTCTTTTTGCAGTCACTTTTTCTTTTTTTTTCTCCATATAATAGAGCTTTCTCCATATAGCAGCTTTCTGCCAGTCATCAGTCATCTTCCTAAATTAAATAAATTATTCAACCATAAGCAAGCCACAATCAACTTTTAACATTTCTACGCTGACCCCACGTATATATGCAGCCTTACAATTTCCTTTATTCTCCCAATATTTATAGCATCTTTCCCTTGTACATTAACATTTGTAACACTCATAATCAAAACATTTCAACCGGAAACAAAATCACAGAAATAATCAGCTTAATGTTGGTTCAAAATCTGGCAAATTTACAATTCAATGCAAATATATAATAAAGCCTTACTCACTGCCACTGATTTCTGTGATATGAAATGTTACATGTTTTATTATCTTATCTCAGGTTGCTGCACGTGTACATTCCTCTTAAAAACTCAAGCGTGACATCCATTCATATTTTTTCTAGGTTAAACAATGGAAATTTCTCTGAATCCTACTGTAGATTTAGGTATGAGTTGGCCATTTTGATCTCAGAGTAATCTAGAAAGAAGCACTAAGAGTGACATGATAGCAGTGTTCTGATATTTCAGGGGTTGCCACGGAGAAGAGGGAGTCAGTCAAGTATTTTCCAAAGCACCTGAGGGCAGGACAAGAAGCAATGGGTGGAAACTAATCAAGGAGAGAAGCAAGCTAGAACTAAGAAGAAATTTCCTGACAGAACAATTGATCAGTGAAATGATTTGTCTCCAGAAGTTGTAAATGCTCCAACACTGGAAGTTTTTGAGAAGAGTTTGGACAACCATTTGTCTGAAATGGTACAGGGTTTCCTGCCTAAGTGGAGGGCTGGACTAGAAGACTCCAAGACCCCTGCCAATTCATTCTATTCTATTCTATTCTATCCTATCCTATCCTATCCTATCCTATCCTATCCTGTCCTGTCCTGTCCTATCCTATCCTATCCTATCCTATCCTACCCTACCCTACCCTACCCTACCCAACCCAACCCTACTCTACTCTACTCTAGGCTGTTTCTGAATCAAGTCTCTAATATAAATTGGATAGTCTATGCTCACTCCTAGCTTGTAATAATTCAAGTTATGATTAATCATTTTATTTAGTGCCAGAAGTGACAATACTGAATTATAGGATTTCTGCCATTATCAAGTATGATGTAAACCAATGCAGCATAAAGCTACACTACCTAGTCAATGTCCTAGATATTCTGTCCCCATGACCTTACCATCCATCCAAAATGCTGCATCATTAGAGAAACTCATGCTGATCGGATGGTGGACCCAATAAACAGCAGCACCTTTGTTGACCTTTAGAAGAAACACTAGAGAGGCAACCCTTTTAATGGGGTTGCATTTCTTAGAAATCTACTTCAGGCGAAATAGCTAAAACACCAGGGGAAAAACCTAGGGAGGGCAATGTGTTTGATAGTTGAGCCGTACATGTACAAATTTATATTCCTAGATGAAGTCTGCAAACATTTCTTTTATTAGATAAAAAAATTACTGTATCTAGGGTCCTTTTAAATTGAGAAAGGATCAGTTCTTAACTATATCCTTTCCTCTTTCTTCTTTCCCTATCATGACATTATCATGACATTTATGCAAGTGCTTTGTTCCTTTGTGGGTCTTTCAGGTATATCATTGTCACTTGCAACATACTCTGTTGAGCTCTGGAACAATTGATCAGAGTTGGAGTTCTTTGAAGCTTCTGGTGTCAAGAGTTGGCTTGATGTCAACTTTCCAAGCAATGTACCCATAGAAAGGAGAATTCTGAGGCAGGTGAATTCCTCAAAGTACAATTTATTGGAAACATCATATTGGCACAACTGGTGAAAGCCGACTCTAAAGTTCCCGCAGCTTTCACCTAATTAAAAGGTAAACGTTTCCCCTTTACCCCAGGTCACTGGTCATACTGTCCAATCCAGTTGCTGGCCAGTTACTTGGTTCACTCGTCCTCTGGCCAGCCACCTGTGAGAATGCCCTTGGTTTCCACAGGAAAACTTTATTGTTTTGGCTATCAAACTCCCATCTAGCTATTTCCCCCTTCCCTCTGTTGTGTGGCAATCCTGAAACCTCCAAGATGGCCTCAGCCAGTTTCACTTTAAGGTTGACATCTGGACTATAATAGGATACATTATTTCAGTTGTTCTTTTCTTTGCTAAGATTGAATACCACATTATCCAGATCTATCCCAATTACTTGAATGCATATTCCAAATTTAAATTGGGAACTGATATAGGGTAGAGTTCAGAGTGGATTTAAATTTAACTTGATTGATCAGATTGATCAGACTCTTGTATAGGCTTCAGGGAATAAATTTGCAGTGCTTTTGAATTCCTGTTTTCGTGATCCAGACAATTATAGCATAAACGGAAAAGAAATATTATTGAATTTTGCTCATCATTTCAAAATATCACTGTAATAGGAAAACAAGAATGTCTGAAGGGAAACTAAACACTTAAATGTCTATGTCAGTGATGGCGAACCTATGGCACGCGTGCCACAAGTGGCACGCGGAGCCATTTGTCAGGGCACGCGAGGCGCTGCCCTGTCAGCTGGCCAGCGCGCATGCGCGCGCTGGCCAGCTGAGTTCACCTTTTTAAAAGCTATTTTTCACCTTCCCCAGGCTCCAGAGGCTTTATAGGAGCCTGAAGAGGGCGAAAAGAGCCTCCCCCGCCCCTCCCCCCCCCGGGAGGCTTCAGGGACCGTCCGGAGGCTTCCCTGAAGCCTTTGGAATGCTTAAAACCACCCTCCGAGCAAACCGGAAGTGACTTCCGAGTTGCTCGGAGGGTCGTTTTAAGCATTCCGAAGGCTTCAGGGACCGTGCGAGGCTTCTCTGAAGCCTTCGGAACGCTTAAAACGACCCTCCGAGCAACCCGGAAGTCACTTCCGGTTTGCTCGTAGGTGGTTTTAAGCGTTCCAAAGGCTTCAGGGAAGCCTCCGGAGGGCGTCCAGGGGGGCAGGGGAGGCTCTTTTCGCCCTCCCCAGGCTCCTATAAAGCCTCTGGAGCCTGGGGAGGGCAAAAAAAGCATGTAAAAATGGGGGGGTCACGTGTTGTGCGCGCATGCGCACTGGGGGGATCGCGCGTTGCATTATGGGTCTGGCACGCCCGCACACGCCCCCCCTGCGCTCCCCCCACTTGTGGCACGCGAGCCAAAAAAGGTTCGCCATCGCTGGTCTATGTGGAAGATACCATGGCAAACTGATTGGTCATTTCAAACCACTCACAGTACATAAAGTTCCCTGTTGCAGGTTCCCACAAGGGGTACTAGTGAGCAAATATTTATTTCCTAAATTTGGGTCAGCGTGAGAAATATAAATATTTTCCGTGTTAATTAGGATCAAAACATACCCACTTTCAGGATTTGTTCAGTCGTGTGAACAATGTGCCCAATATTTAATAGATACTTTTTCAAATAATGGATTTTTCTATTACTTATAGAATGGAACATCACATTAGAAATTGAGATACTCCTCCTGCTAGGCTTCCTAAACACTTTGGCCCTAGGTCAAGGCCATTGATTAATTAGGTTAGGTTAAAACAGGCCTGTCAAACTGGCGGCCTGCAGGCTGGATGCGTTCATGCGCAGGCCACGCCCACCCTGGCTCTGCAAAGGCAAAAAGCATCTCAATGCATCACGATACGTCATGTGACACGATCAAGTTTGACACCCCTGGGTTAAAAGACCAGAAGCAGGTTACAACTTTTATAAGCGTTTTCTCTGCTGAATCTCTTTCTGACTCTTAACTTTATCACCATTCCTTATTGTCATCTTCTAATTCTCCCTCACACATAAGAACATTTGAATACATGGATACCAGCACTCCTGTCATTCATTCATCCATTCATATAGAAATACAATGAGTATTTCAAAATTAGCAATGTTCCAGCTAATTCATGCTGTCAGAATGGGCTTCTCCCTCTGCTCCCTATTCTTCTCCTTCTTGTCTGCAAAAACATAGGGATATTATTTCAGTGTTGGTTATTCTTCTCACTTTAAACTCTGTGCAGTACGTACTTTGAGGAAAGCTATGTTGCAAACACCATGAGGTTCCCTCCCAGCAGTGAAGACACAACATTTCAGTAAAAAATGAAATTTGCAAGAATGTGTTGCATGTGGCTGTGGAGGGAGTTAATCAGTGTAATTGTATCCTGGAGATTAGATCGGCTAATAAACATAATTAAAGCAGTCAAGTTCAACTGTGACAATCTAACCAAACAACAATATATCAACCTCACATAACCTCTGACAGTTTAAATCGTTATGACTTCTTAAATAGAATTAAGAATATGGGCTCACTGGGGCGAGCAGGGAGGAAGCCAATTAAAACTATCTAGAATCAGACACATAAAGGCTAAAAGGACAAGGGTGATTTAGTAAGGATGCAACATGCTGTGATCAAAAGCAGGCATCTCTGAACTTTCTTTCCTTGTGGTAGGGGAAAAGAAAAGGGGCAAAAAATCAAACAGGAGAAAGGAGAGAGTTTAAGCAGGATCATCTCCAAGGGGAGCTAGGGGATAAATGAATCAATATAATTATTGAAAAGCTGAAGCTTACATTCTTGCATTAGACATTGTGGTGAAAGCAGGCGACGTAGCAGTAAGTGGGAATATGTATAATCTTGCAATTAAATAGTCAAAAACTAAAATAGCAGTGCTAAAGAGTGAGAGGCCCAGCTCTCCATTCAACAATGGGGTGATATTAATTTGGCTATTCTATTAAAGCATTTCTGCAGCTTTTGAAACATAAAATATTAACCTGGGTATGGCTTTTCCCAGAAACCAAAATATCTGGTATGTTGCTGAACTATGAGCTCAAACCGCTTTTTTTGTTTTAACTAACTGCATTCATGATGCAGTTATTTTACAATTCCTGCTCCCATCCAAAACAGCCCACAATTCAGCTGAATAATAATAAAAGGAGATATTGATTTGGAAATACACTCTGCTGAGGTTGAACAATTATTCACACTTCCATTTATGTCTTTTACCATAAGGTGGCAGCATTCATTCACAAAACAGTCCATTTATAACCTATTTGCAATGAGTTCTATGCTGAAGCTAGAAATTTGTGTAACATGAAAGTGAATGTATAGTGTAGTGTATCACGGGTATCAAACTCGCGGCATCACGTTGCCATCAAGTGATGTATTTCAACATTTTTTCCCTTTGCAGAGCTGGGGTGGGCATGGGCAGAGCATGATGCATCCGTTCTGGGGGCCACCGGTTTGACACCCATGGGTAGATGAATAGAGAAATACAATTATGTATTGATAAAATATAGATGGGTAGCAATATGTACCATCCATATCTATGTCTATATGCATATCTATATCTCTGTGTGTGAGAGAGAGAGGAGTGGGGGGGGGAGAGATTTTAAGAGAAAGTGACTGGCCCAAAGTCACCCAGCCGGCTTTTATAATTAAGGCAGAACTTTCTAGTCTTAACCATAAGACTAAACCAGGGGTGTCCAAACTTGGGAACTTTAAGACTTGTGGACTTCAACTCCCAGAATTCTGGACTAAATGATAAGACAGCCCAAGAATCTGCAGTTTTTCTTTATGCGTGTGTTCCATTGTAAGCTCTAAATTCTTGATAATTGTTCTTATTAATAATTTAAATTGGACTCCACTCCTACTGTAGCAGAGAGGATAATTGATTGACTGATTATATGCCATCATCATTATCCATTCGTAGCAACCACATCAGAAGATTTTCTCCATGAAGATCTGTCCCTAACCTGGTCTTTCAACAGTGAAAACATTTGTACTGTAAATGAGTCCATCCACCTGCCTGCTCTTCACCTACTCCTACTCCTCCCTTTTACCTTTCCCAGCATTAAAGCTTTCTCTGGGTCTTTACATGTGGCATCCAAAGGTGGAAGTGTGGCACAACACAGTATTATTTAACAGGCTTTACAGCTTTGTAGAGAAATGAACTTGAGTTGCAAGGAATAGCTGTTTTGATTCACACTATCATGTATATTACATGGCAGAAATTGTTTTTTCAGGTATTTCTCCCCTTGACTGTGTATGCTACACTGAATACATTTTTAATTATGTGATCCATAATTAATGAACAGTTGATACCTGTCACATGTGGTAATACTCTTTTAAGATGTAGTAGATTTCTTGGACATCTGATTTTGACAAACTGAAAATAAATTATGTTTCCCTGAAAGAACTCACGGTAGCTACATATCTTTGAACAATATTAATTGAAATATTGTCTTTTATTAAAGAACTGTAACAGATGATAAGGAAGTCTGGTACTTCAATTGACAAGATGTAGAAAAGCAAGCTAAAAAATTCTTGGAATTATGATGAAGTATCAACTAATAGATCCTCACTCACTCAACCATTTTCTGGGAAAGGTTCAGTGAGAGAAACGCAATATATTTAGTAAACCTATAAAAGTAAAAATATTGTTAACCATGGTTTAAAAATGGAAGCCCCCTGTCTTCAAAAGCAATATGCCATTAAATACTGACTACAATTCAGCACCTGCTTTGCTTATTAGTAAAATAATCCAGAACAAATAGAAAATACTGACCCTATAATTATCTATTAAGGCCTGCATTCCAATTACTGCCCTTCTGTGAGGTTCTAGCTTCTTTAAAAAAAATCCAAGAGTTTTGAAGACCAGAGAAATTGGATAAAAAAGCAAAAAAGTCTGGTGCATTTTAAAATGAAATGAAGAACCCAGGTCTTCACAAGAATGTTTGCTTAATAATGTATTTTTATCTTGCTTCATGTATGAAGAACTGGATGTATAAAAACATGTAAACTGTGGTCTTTCGAAGGAAACAAGACTCAATGCCAAGAATTTTTTTTAAAAAAAATAAAAATTATGTAAACTTTTTTTAAAAAAAAACTTCTAAATAGGCAGGAATAGTAAATTTAGTCTTAGTTGTTAAATTTTTCTTTTTGTATAATTTTATTTAAATAAATAGTTCATTTATTTTGCCATCTGCTTTCTATAATTCAGAGAGGAGATGACCTGTGTGTGAGAAACTTCCAGAGGTTTTTCTATCAACTTTTCCATGGATGTAGAGTGGTCACATTCCAATATCAAACTGAATCTCAATCATAAATCCCTTCCCTTATTGCTAGTTACTTCGGTACTATAGATCCAGCAATAACATAACATGGACTTTCAGCAGTCCATCATTGTTCAGTATTCTTGAGAACTCTTTTAAAAATTGCATTACATTGTTGAGTGTACAATACTCATGGCCTCTTCAATTTCTTCAGTTTGTTCTCCAGGAAGAATTCATTAGGAGACATTACGGATAGTTCCCATGTTTCTAATACCACCAGTACCAGTAACCCATCAACAAAAGTTAGACAGTATGTGATTATCTCTCTCTTTTTTAAAAAATCCATTAAGCCAATTATCAGATTTTTCCTTCAATTCCAAGAAAATAATGGAAGTTCTGGTCTCATGCCATGGAGACAGATTATGTCACACTGCTTTACCAAAATAACTCTGACAAGACTTTTTGTAACATATATAAATGCACTATTTCAAACAAAAGGCTCCTTGTTCTGATTGGTCATCCATCGAGGTTAAATGCCAAGATAGAAAATTGAGCTAATCAGATGTCTTTGTGTGCGAGTGTGTTAGTGCGATTTTGTGCGATGGAAGACTTCTTTCCTAAAAGGGGAATAAAATGAACACATAGCAAATATATATTATAAGAATTCATTGTTATTCAGCAGTTGTTGAGTTGAGCTGGGGTAATAATCCCCTTCTAACTAAACTTTGCAAAAAAAAATGTTTTCCCCCACTATTTTAAAATGATTTTTCCAAAGAGTAAGTTTCCTATGGGAACAGAAACAAAATTTTCTTTCTTTCTTTAAAACACCCAAAATATCTAAATACTTTCCATTGTTGGAAACACAATAGAACTCTGAGTATAATTAGGACAATATACTTGCCAAGATTTTAAAAATTCCAAATAATAAGTCTCTATTTGTGGCCACAGAAACACAGATTCAATCTTTTCATTCAAAGAGAAAATAAATAGATCCAATGGTAAATCAGAAATAGAGAAATTGTTCCTCTCCCCACTCTCTGCCTTTTCATTATAAGAGGCTGTAAAACTCCCGGCCTGCTGGCTGGATGTGTGTCATGTGCTGGCCACGCCCACACCTGGTTTAGCAAAGGGGGGAGGGGAAAGTCCCAATACGTCACATGACGCTGCCATGGCAATGTAAATTTTGACACCCCTGTTTTACAGCATGGAGTCCCTACCATTAAAAATGATCACTAATTTGTCAATTTCTCTGAAATAGTGTGAGAGAAATTAACAAGAAATCACTCTCTGTCCCTGTCTCTCTCTCCATATACATTAAACATTTACATATACACATGCATATAACAAATATAGGAACCAATATTTTTATACAACTCTATAGGAGATCCAGAGGAATGCCTGAACAGTCACATAGAGATGCTGTCAGAAAAAGATGGCCTGATGGGAAGGAATCTCAGCTCCATGTGGCAGATGGATCTTTGAGCCAGCCCCTTGAAATGAGAACTTGACTTTCTGGGGAAACCACCAGAGAAGATTGCAAATGACAATCACATGATTTTGGGACACTTGGCAATTGGTCATAAGTACAAACAAGCATGCAGATGCAATATGTGAGAGGGAGCAGCAAAGTGATAAAGCTGAGGCCATTGTAAGGGTAGTTGAAGGGTAGTTAAACAACCAGTCATAAGTCAAGGGCTATCTGGAAGGCTGATCTGGTGAGAATCGAACTGCCAAACTGCAGGCAGTCGGCAGACGTAGCCCGCAGTACTGCATTCTAACCACTGTGCCACCATGGCTCTAGGTTTTCATAATTGTTACAATAGTGATCCTAGTGATTTTCCTTCTTGCCTTTCTCTGAACCTATTCAACTTAACCAGAGTTCATATTAAGGTATGGTACTTATACCTAAACACAGTACTTATTAACTGAACACAGTAAAAGTATGGTTTGATCAGTGGACATATTCTACATTGTTATCTGTGCACTACTATAGTCTGTGAATAGAGACAACAGTCCCCCAGCAGGAGTTCTTGCAGGAAGGAATCTCCAGTAGAACTGTTAATATTTAAAGTATATTTCAAATGAAATGAAAAATAATTTGACCTTTGCTCTAAAATGAACATTGAAATCATGCAGGGCACCAAATAGAATATGTTGATGATAATCATCTCTGTTATTGTATTGAAAAGTTAGGGTCGACATGATATTAAATTGGTGTGAGCCAGGAAGTAGACATTGTGAATGTTATTAATGGTCTTTTTTTTCCTTCCATAAATTGCTACTTTAGTATAGCCATTCTGTTCAACTATCTTCCTCTATTATTAACAACAAACGAATTAAAGATACCCCTTTGATAAATCAGGGAGAAACATGTTCTCCCTGATTTAACTCCTTTGAAGTGAAACCACAATTAGTTCTTTTATATTGTATTGTTCTTCATCATTTACAAGAGTTCCTGCTTCAAAAGCCGTAAAATGCATCACTAGTAGATTTAAAATACTTAAGCTTAGCTACTTAACCTATACAGCATCTGATACCTTTTCCCAAATGACAACAATCACGAGGTCATACTACATCACTAGAAGATATCTAATCTAAGGAAAGGAGATTTCAGAGAGACATGGGGGCTCCAGTTCCGACAAAATAGAACAATGAACAAAGGCCTCCCAAATGTGTGTGTTTCACATATCTAGAGCACAGGAATGTTGTAAAGATCAATTTCCAGAACTATTTACGACTTCTATTGAAAAGACTAGGAATAATTTACATGCCCAGTTGGGACTGACAAAATATAACCTTATGTCATTTTGTAACTTGCAGGTCTCAAAAGCAGAAGCAAAATAAGAACAGACTTCATGATTAATAAGGTTACATAGACAAAGTTTAGTTTATTTCCTTGGTATCTAAATACAGAGCAGCTTTTAGAATCATAAAGTGATATGTCATAATGAAACAAATGAAACTATATAGCGACTAGTTTAGCTGGATATCGCAAACCAGTGGACCTTATATACATAAAAGATAATATTTTTATAACATTTTTTTCAAATGAGATGAACACGGGATTTTTTAAAAAAATTAGTTTATTACTATGTAAAAAAAAATCTACAAGAGTGACAGTGCAAACATTTGAGGACTTGCATGGCACAGATATCGTAAATGAATATAATCTACAATTGTACAAAAGGTTCATGATTCCTTGAAGCAATGGCTGAGATATGCACTACAATCAACACAGTTAAAAATAAATTGGCATTTAACCGGGAAGATGAGCTACATATAATTGGTTCTGTAGTATAAGGTCTTTCAATTTCAGGTGGTAAAGCCATCATTCCATGAATCTGAAATATAAATGAAATGAATTATCTACTTATTTAGACACATGGCTAGTTTGAACTTAGCTTCCCTCTGTTCAAATACGTTTATGCTACATTTTTCAGGTAGGCATTATCCTTACAAATACCAACAATCAAATGATATAAAAACAAAAGAATAGATAGCAATGTTTAATAATTGTTTAATTTTTTCAATATGATTAATGCTGTCAAATTAGAAGGTGTAAGAGCAGACACCTTCTGCTCTTACAGGGAAGGTAAAATCTGCTAGAAGGCTACTGAAGCCCTACTCCTTTTCTTGAAAGGAACAGTTGAAGGTATTAAGTACATTTAAATTGGAGAAAAGTAGGCTTTGGAGAGAGATGACACTTGTCTTCAACTATCTGAAGGACTGGTTTGCAGAAGACCAACAGAGTAGAAACTGTCCAGAAGATTGGACAAGAAAGTGCATCTTTAAATTACAAGAAAATTGATTTCAGTGGGACATTAAGAACAAAAAAAATCCTAACAGTAATTGCCTCAGGCAGTGCTGCGCTTTCTTTACTGGTGGTGCTTAAAGAGACAAAAGCTTGAAGATGCCACTCTCCCTGCTTTCATTTCTACATAGCAAAATAAGCAGAATTGCCCTGTCATCCACAGATATTTTTGCTTCTGCTAACAGACATCCATCCTGAAGATTATAAGCCACATATTACCCATTACATTTTTAACAGTATTTGCATATCTTAAATTTTCTCTGTCTGTTTCATCATCTGTGGTCAACATTCTACCAAAATACACCATTCATCTATGTGCTCTATTGTTCCATTATTTAAATATAACATAAAATAGTTTACTCAATTTTGCCTATCAAACAGAATTATCTTGATCTTTGATACGCTTATTTTTTTAGGTCCGCATACCTTGTTAAATCATTTGATCTACTTAACATTTGCCTCAAATGAGTTTTCAGTCAACATTACAGTTTCTACATTATTCTGTCTTTCAAATATACACAATGGTTACTATGGTAAAGCCTTTATTTGGAATGATTTTTGCTGCTAAATAAAACAGTAAATTCGTCTTTTTAACAGGGTTATTTTGGAATACACGTGTCCTACAATCCATGCAATCGACCTCACAATCACAAAGGAAAACAGAGAAATCAACTTACAGTCCACTCTGCATTTTCCGTCTTGGTACATCTTACATTTAATGGTAATTTAAGAACATAGTCATTATAGGAGTGACCTTGTTCTCTGGACCATTTGAATTTGTTCATTGCATCCACGAAAGACAGATTTTTGTATTGTTTTGGACTCTTGATAATGAATGGCCAGGTTCTGCATATAAAAAGAAAAATACTTCTCAAGTATTTTCAACTTTGCAATACTTTTTACTGAGGTATTCATACCTACTGGGTCTGTTCAAGGTGTGACTGCAATTTTCCCCCTTTTATGTTTCTCTCCCTAACATCTTTTCTAGTGTTTTGGAGAATGAATCCCTTAGAAATAGATTTGCTAAATACACGGGAGGAACAAGATGGACAAAGTATACACAAGCTGTAACATGCATATTGAGCATAGCCTCAGATTTGTTCAGATTATGAATAACATTCCTTTTCATTTATCTAAATAAATAAATATTTTTCAAGTTGAAGCATAATTAATCTACTATTTATTCCCCTTCCCAAAGCAATCTATTAGCAGAAGAAGTTATGCAAATCCTTTACCAAAAATAGTCCTATACATATCTGCTCAGAAGTCTAATATCATAGTGTATGCTATCATGTCCTATGATATTGCAGGAAGACTGAGAGAGGAAAGAAAAGAAAAGCTAAACAGGAAAAAGATACCCAACAGCAAAAACAGGGATGAAAACTTCAATTTTTAAGAACAATGCACATCAAAACAAACCTTTGGAAAAAAATCAATCTAGATAGAACTTCTCAAGTTAACACATTTTTTTTAAAAAAGTACATTTATGTAGACCTCAAGTACCTGTGGACAGGTTGCATTGTCTTTTTGTTAAGTACATTACTTAATAAAATAGATATACAGACATGTCACAAAATAAAATTAAAGCATTAAACTTTACTTTAAACTGTGACTCGTGAACTTTGCAGGAGTGCAAGCTTGAACTATTACTATTTTTTATATTTATCTTAAAAGCAATATTTCCTTTTTTTGAACTCCCTAAACCATTTGTCTTTTCTTCGGTCAAATGTGCATTTTTGTTAACAATGGTATAAATGTTCCTTTCGGAGAGCGATTCACTTATTACCCTGTCTACTTGCAGAGATTAGAAAGATTAATTGTAGGCTCTAAATCGGAGCATGTGTTTTTTTCCCTTAGCTGTCAGGAGAGATTATAAAAAGACAGAAAAAGTCTGCAAGTATTATTCTCTGAGGATGTAGCTCTCTGAAAGACTCTGTGCAGATCAGTCTGTAGTACGAGGCTCTTGGGAACAGTAATATAAAAACAGCTGTAAGAGTCAACAGTATATTTTATTCTGAGACATAAAAATATCAAAACTTTAAATAGTTAAAGAAGCACTACTGAGCTTCTTGCGGCTGCAGCTACTAGAAACTTTCATCACGTAGTTCAGCCAACATTTATTATACAGATAAATCCTGATGGATATACTTCCTCTGGCTTGATTCAGAATAGACCAGAGCCATTCAACAAACATGCCAGCCTATCATGCATATTGTTTCCATTCTGAGCCTGTTCCAAAATGAAGGTCTTTTTATAGCCCATTCATCAGACTGAAGTCTGTTCCTAACCCTTCAGGAAGCTACTTGATTAATTAGATGCTCAGTTCCTACTCCTTGTCTTCCTCACCTCTGGCTTATGGCACAGATGCACAAAGTGTGGTCGAGGGCCATGACCAGGGGAAGGCTTCCATGTCCCCACCACCAATTTGATTATGAAAAGCCACCAATTGCTTTTCTTAAAGATAGACCATTATCTTTTAATAAATGTGATGCATAAGGAGGGATAATCCTTCCCTAGAAAGTAATATCAAAAACTATTTTCAGCATTTATTCAAATGACAGTGAATGCAAGTATTAGTTCTGTAGTATGCTTACTTACCTCACTGGTCTGTAAATTTGTTTAACACCAATGAACTGGAGTTGCTCCATTAAGTCAGGAATACTTTCACACCGAGTAAGGTTTATTTTTGGATAATACACGAGATAGGATAGGCACATTTCATTTCTGGTGCTAAAACCACCCTGGGAACAGACAAACAAATCAGCAATGCAAGCTTCAGCGATTGCTTCTGAACTCAGGCCTAAAACTACCCAATGCTGCCTCTTGCTGTTTTCTGCATTTAACTGTGAGTGCATTACCACTATGAATAAATGGCATACGTCTAAAATGGCAGCCAAGAAAAGAACAGCATTAGCATTGGACAGTTACACAAAAACAATACAGAATTAAGAATAATGTGGAATTATATGTGACTAAAAGAAGCTAATTTTAGTATAGTCCAGTAACTTTCTGTCTGGAGATTTGGTTTCTGCCTGCATGAAAAAAAAACCTATATAGTGCAATACATTTACCACCATTTGAAATAAGTTTTGCTTAGCTTGCACAGTTGTAATTCTCAGATTCAGCTGATGGCATGTTTTAAAGTAAAAGGAATTCAAATGTTTATGAGAGATGGGATAGCATCTTACAGAGAAACAAGCAGGTATTATCTATGCAGAACTCTTGTTTGCTTTCTTAAAGTTTATATATGCATTATTTGTAGGGGAATAACGTTTTGGTTTTAAACATTCCTTTTAAACCAAGATTGTGTAGGACAGCATGGAATTTCTGCCTGAAAATTTAGAACCCTTAATGTGAAAGCAAACTCAAATTTTGAACATGGTGAATAATGATAAAAAAAATAAAAATCACAATGTTCATATCACTTAAAGTAGCTTATTTAAAGGAATATTAACTAACTTTTGGTAAAATTGCAATCCAATCTGAGACTAGTGCTATGTTTCTAATGCATGCTGGCTAGGGAATTCTGGGAGTTGAAATACATACATCTTAAAGTTGTAAAGATTGAGAAGCACTGGTTTAGAGGCTCATTTATTTGGTTTTGTTTCTCAAAATTTGGCCTTAATTAACTTGGCATCATAGGCATCTTTCTCAGTTATTTGAATGGGCTACTCCTAAAGTTTCCAGTTGGGGAGGAATCTGCCATGCTATTATTGATCTACCGGAAGAAACTGGATGAAATGAAATAGTTCTTAATTTACATAAAAATAAATCTTATTTCTTAATAATAATGTTTACATGTTAACAATATCCAACATTTACTTTAAACATGTTAATTTTATTCTGTTTTCATTCCACATAAAGCCAGGTCATAAAATTTCTTACCCAGGTCATATCCGATCGATTGAGGGTGCTGTAGTGACATTCAGTGACTAAATGATCTCCCTGAAATGCAGTATCAAGAAATACACTCTTACAAATTTGAGTCATTATAATTTAAGCATACATACAGGGTCACATTATTTGCTGTGAAGTAATAGAAGTTAAAAATGCAAGCTGAAATGATCCATTATTGATCCATAGGCACATTAACAATTGTGCTATGAAAATAACTTTCAGAATTCCTCATTCTTGTTTTCCTTAGAAGCCAATGTATCAGAATAAATTCACTTTTTTTTTCTATATTAGCCTTCCCAACTCGGATATTTTGGATTCAATTCCAACAAACCCAAAGATTTCCCACATGCACACCCCACCCAAGAATCCAGCATTACAGCCAAAGCATACCACTGCCTGAAAACAGGAAGAAATAATAGCACTTAGACAAATAGCTTTAAAATCTGATTCATATGATCATTTGAACCGTTTTTGCCTGCTATACAAAGAAATAAGGTTTGGTGCTTATAATCATGGGTAAACATTGTTATACTCTGCAAAATAGCAAAAGCAGCACAATTTTCATTATTCCAGAGCAAAGAATAGCTCTTAAAGGGTTATAAGATTTAGGTTTAGGCAAACTTTAGGCAGAGATTACATTCAACAAATAATTAAAGGCCGAACAAAGAGAAGAAGCAAAAACAAGAAAAATTAATTTAGTTTAAATTTAGGGTTTAATTTAAGTTAAAATATTGAATATGAATACCATCTCTGTAACAATTTATTTCTTCTACATTGAAAATTATAATTTATATTTTTTTTAAAGGCTTCTGGATATGCACTTAAGGACTTGGGAAGATACACATGGATTCCTGGGCTACTTTGTACCAAATCATTATGTGAATCCACTTTCATTGTTTCATAGAATAATAAAATCCTGGAGTTGGAAGCCTTGGCTTCTGATGTAAACTGTGAAGATGAAAAAGTGAAGAAAACTGTGTCATGACATCACAATGCAAATCTCCCCTTATATTTGCATCTCAGCATTGCAATCAAATATATAAGTTGTAAGTTGTGGAGTTTGCATCATGACATCACAATGCAAGTTTTATCCTTTAGAACATGGGTGTAAAACTCACGGCATCACATTGCTATCACAAGCTGGGGTGGGCGTGGCCTGTGCATGACACATCTACCCGCAGTCCATCAGTTTGACACCCCGCCTTAGAAATAGCAATTAGGGTCATCTAATTCCATGCTTAAATTAAAGCAGCCTTGATAGACTGCCTAATATTATACTTTCTAGAATAATACAGATAGTCCTCAATTTACCATTCAAAGTTACAACGACACTGAAAAATGACCGTTTTTCACACTTAACGACCTCTGCGGCGTACCAATGGTCACATATTCAAAATTTGGTTGCTTGGCAACCGGTTTATATTCATGACAGTTGCAGGGGTCATGTGATCACCTTTTGCTACTTTCTGGCAAGTAAAATCAATGAGGAAGCCAGTTTCATTTAATAACCTTGTTATTAATTTAACAACTGCAGTAATTCACTTAAGTACTATAGCAAGAAAGGTCGCAAACTGGGGCAAAACTCACTTAACAAATGCCTCACTTAGCAACATAAATTTTGAGCTGATTCGATATCAGAAATAATACTATCATCAGTAAATACACATATTTTTTTTAAAAAAATCCTGCTTCTGAATAATCTGTTGGGATTAAAGGTTTTTGAAGCAATAATTAATGTTCTTAGCTCATATCAATAGCATTGTCGCAAATGATAAATTTTCCACTTTGCAAGTACACAGCCTTCTTCGTCAGCCCTGGACATCTTGAGAAGCTTATAGATGACCAGGCAGGGTATAACTGACTAGGGATGACAGATTGATGTGGGGAGGAGATTCCTGTCTCTAGTTCACATTTTATTTAGCAAGCAAATAAAAACTGTTAGCAGCAGAGGTGGTATTCAGCAGGTTCTGACCAGTTTGGAGAACCAGTAGCGGAAATTTTGAATAGTTTGGAGAACTGGTAAATACCACCTCTGACTAGCCCCACCCCTAACTATTCTCTGCCTCCCGAGTCCCAGCTGATTGGGAGGAAATGGGGATTTTGCAGTAACCTTCCCCTGAGGTGGGAGGGGGAATGGAGATTTTACAGTATCCTTCCCCTGCCACACACACCAAGCCATGCCCACCAAGCTATACCAGGCCCACCAAGCCATGCCCAAAGAACCAGTAATTTAAAAAAATTGAATCCCACCACTGGTTAGCAGTAACAAAAACAGAAAATACCCCAAGGGGAAATATATCCTTTAAAGAAAATCAGTTAAAAATGTTGGAGGGGGAAACGAAGTTCATATAAGCGTATGAACTTTTAATTTCCTGCTAGATCATATTCATAATAGATTAAAGAAGTGTTTTATCCTTTATCCACTTGTCCTTTAGTTCTGATCCTTCTTCATTCTTTTTCTCTCAGAAGGGTAAATATGTATGTCACACAAGAATGAATATGGGTATTTGAAACTTTGAACCCCCAAATAATCTAAAATAGTGACAATTTGGCCTGAAGAAACAGAAAAATGGCAATAACATTAGGAAAAACAGGAAACAAACATCATACAGGCAAGATGGTCCTTTCTTCTTTCAAGTACTGAAACTCCTGGAAGTTAAAGTCAAATTCATCATCATAAGCCAACAGTTGTAATTCACTGCCTTTGCGGAAATGGCGCATCCTTAATGCCCTGCCAGCAAGATGTGCATGGAGAAGAACAGCAAAGACATGGATCCCGGTTGGCTTCTCAGCATCAAGAGCCTGGAAAAGACCAATGAGAGAACATATTCAATATTAGCAGAACACATGGACTATGGCTGGTCAGCATTGTGGTACAAAAGTAACTTGTCTAAATCAGCCAAACATGTTTTTCCCCCCTGGGATCATGCTAAAGCAAAGAAAACAGCGGTATGGTATGAGAAAAAGAGGCAGTTGTTTTTTTAAAAAAAAAATTTAGTAAAGAAATCTTTAAAAAGATAAAAACAATGCAGATATTAGCAAAGAAAATAAGAAAGAATGGTGAATAAGAAAAACTATAGAAAGCAGGCAGGTGGGAGGGAAGGAAGGAGAAAAGATCATAAAGAAACAACTTCTGACCTTTTTGGCAGTGGTTATAAATGCATTTATATTTTACCCTGTCCCCAAGGTTACATACAATTTCCTTCTTTCTATAAGCTATTCTTTCTAAGCCTCAAACCTGTAAGTCACAATTTCAGCAAAACTTTCAGCCAAAAAAAAAAATCCATAAAGTTTAGTCTATATATTTACAAGGCCTTCACTTGGCTCTTCATATTTACAGATAGAATGTTAAAGTATTTATTGAATACATTAACATTTGATTCAGTTCTGTCTACTACATTTTACACAAGAATAAATGTATGGCAATTTCAAATATGAAACAAATATTTTACAAGTGCAATAAAATTGCATATCTTAACTAGAGAAGAAGGTATGTGTAGATTTATTGAGCAATATTCACATGGCATTTGAAGCATTCTGCTATATGTAGCATCAGGCACAATCATTTTAATTCTCTTTGGCTTTCCTAAAACATCCTTTACCTGTACAAATACCACAAAATATCAGATTTTAGGGTTAGAGGAAATAAACAAATCATGTCTTTCATCTGCTTATTAGGTCTATCTGATAAATCAGTTCCATAGTCTATGATGTTTCATTTTCTCCCACCTGTTCTTCATTTAAAACAGATGTGGGTAAGATGGTATTGGGCTCTAACTCCTATCATCTCTAACCACATGAGAAATGAGTCCCTTTGGTTTTCATTTTTAAAAAAATGATATTGTCCACTTATTGTTTTCAAATTTCTTAGATGGAACCTCTCCCACCAACACAAAATGAACTAGCAAGCACTTTTAAGCAAAAGAACACAGGCACACACTCACACACTCACACACACATTTGTTCCTGGGTTATTAATATGTGTTATGCCTCTTTAGAGACATTCAGCAGAGAATCTTCTCCTTTCTTAAGCTAATGAAAGCTTAGCTAAGTACACAATAAAATGCTTTGATTTAAACAATGAAAATATCATAGCAATGCTCACTGCATCTTACAAATATAAAAAAAGTTAATCACCATTTGTGTTAGGCTTAAAAAAGATTTTTGAAGCTATTTATAATGGTTCAGTGACAATAAAATAAGGGAAATAATTTTATCACTGTTTGAATAAGGAGATCTAATTTTTCCTCAATGGAATTAATTGCCTCTGGTTCGTACATTAACAATGGATGCTCACAGGTAAATATTGAGGGAACTTCTGAGCAAAAATATATGCTTAGGAAAAGGTATATGAAAGAACAAATTTTGAGAGTGGTTTTTTTTTTCAAACAAGACTAATGCAGAAATTGGATCTAATATATTTATGACCGTTTATCCATCTTTACTGACAAACCAAAGAAAATAAATGGCATGCTCAAACATAATTTGCCTGTTCTTATTTGCTATTTTCCAAACCAGATTGGTATTTTCAATTGATGACACCATCGTTGTCCCAGATCCCTTTCTGAACAAATTCCAATTGTTGATCCAGGACCACTGAAATAATACACAATTTTTTACAGAGACACTGAAACTGCCTATTTTCAATAAAAGGCACATTTGCACTAGTCAAGAAACATACTTCTTCTAGACACTCCAGTGTGCAGTGGCCCTCCGACACGAATTCAGGCATGCCCGGTGGGACATTATGGAACAGGCTGACCCAAAGCCCTGCTTCAATAACTCCAGCATCATATCTCCTTAAATTTGCAGTATAAAATAGCCTTAGTCCAGAATTATCGATCATCCCTAGAAAGAAAAGAGCAATTGCCTGTTATAACTCAGCATAAAATACCCTATTGGTTGAATTTACTTTTGGAACCTAGTTGCCAATTTGGCCCATTGCTATGACACAGAGAAAGAGGAATTAGAGTTAAGATAGATCAAGCAACAGGTTTTTAATTTAAAAAAAATGGCAATAAAGGGGAAAAAAAAGCAAAATTTCAAGAAAATCTCAAGAAAGCAGTGAAATAAAATGGATGTCTAGGCTTTTTTTTATCAGTACAAACATTTATGCTCAGTTTTATGCCTCTGTTGGGGCTTTTTCAGATAGCAACTTTCTAATACAGTCTATAAGCTAGTTGTACTGTTCCTGTGATAAGTCTTTCAGTATAGAAACATAGCTCTGCAGGCAGAGCTCATTTGCAGACAGACAGACAGACAGACAGACAGACAGACAGACACACACACACGAATCATGAGAAATTAATTTCTGTTTTGTCCGCTAGGTTTTGGAAATCTGGAAATTTGCCATGCCATTCAAGCAGGTGAGGTGAGGTGCCTTGGAGGGGAAAAGGAATTCACTGTCTGCTGTGATAGAGATCTGGGTACAGATAGTTAATCAAAGCAGAGAAGGTAGCATTCTTAACTAAAACATCTACTGAAAATCCCACCACTGTTCAAGGGCAAACAGTGCAGCCACTTCTACCCTTAAATAATAACACATCTATTTCCATAGCATGGGTATTAGGTAAGGCAGTGTTCAGTCCTATCTATTTTTCCCTCAAAATGCTCATTTTTACTATGACCTACACATATATAGTATAAACATACACATAAACTATGATTTGAAGGCATATCTATTGCATCTAATGATTGACTTTTTATGTTTACATCCTAGCACTGGATGGAAAAACATAAGTTGTGGATATGCATTGTGACATCCCAAGGCAAATTCCCTCCACCTGCATCCCCTGTGAACAGTTCAGTACAGTTCCCAAAGAACCCGAACGAAACAATAGTTTATAGCAACTTTTATAGTTTTGTGAGTGAAAGCCAGTTTGGGGTATTGAACATGACATGGATTTTTCCATGTTGCTTTCCGAAAGGAAGAAAGACTGAAAGGCACAAAAGTAAACAAACAAAGCAGACTTGCCAGATTGCAGAGCCTAAAGATAGCTAGCTAACTTAGAAAATAGATCAATATTCCTGACTTCTTTTGAAATGGAGACTCAGTGCAAAAGTAACTATTTTAATCTTAAATATCCTACTTAAATCCTCATGTCTAGGATTTGGCATTAAGGAAGTACAATTGTACCAGATGTAGATAACTGGCAAGATACATGTTTTTGTAAGGAATATACACGTTCAACACATTTTAACAGGTGAGGCAACATACCTTCCAAATATGAAGGGTTATCATAATGGACTTCCATGAGCACATATTGAGGGTCTAAAGCTGTTCCAATGGATAAGCCAACATGAGGAGGGTAGATAAAACCCTGAGATTGGAAACATATCAATATAAGTAAATAGATTCAATGGTATAAACATTTAAATCTCATTTTAACTATGTATTTATAGCTTCCCTGATATAATTTTATGCAGAAAATAAATCTCATAGAATTGATTCATATCACAGCAAGCATATGTTAGCAGGGTTTTTTTTTTTTAGCCTGAGCAAATATTTAGCTCCAGTTTGATAGAATTATTTATATTATATTATAATATGTTAACATTTCTATATTAATATATGGACATGCTTTTCCATCATTCAACAGAAAACAATTGTTAATCATGCGTTACTAGTATTTTAAAAATAATTTATGAAAACCCTTATTAAAGGGTTTTATACAGTAATAAAAACAAAGAAAGAAAAGAAATAGAATAAAGAAGAATACAAAACAAGTGAATAAACAGTAAGGAAATTGAAAAGTAATGAAAGAGCATTATTATTCTACTTAAAAATGCATATTTGTTCCTAGCAAAGATGAAAATTAAGAAACAGTTTCTTGTATCAAGAAAAAATACTAAAAGAACAAATACAGGGCCAAGAAAAACTAAGAATCTGCCAAGCATATCTAATATTTTTTAACATTATTCAGTTTCGACTACCCACTACAGATAGTTCGTAAGACCACAACTGAGCCTGCCATTTCTGTTGCTAAGCGAGTTAGTTGCTAAGTGAGTTTTGCCCCATTTTGCAAACTTTTTTGACACAGTTGTTAAAAGAATCACTGCCGTTGTTAAGTTAGTAACACAGTTGTTAAGTAAATCTGGCTTCCCCATTGACTTTGCTTGTTAGAAAGTCACAAAGGTGATCATATGACCCTGGGACACTACAACCATTATTAATACATGCCAGTTGTCAAATGTACAAATTGTGATCATATGACATAGACACAGTATGCTACAATGATCGTAAGTGTGAAAAATGATCATAAGTCACTTTTTTAAATGCCAGTGCAACTTCAGTCACTAAACAAATGGCTGTACATTGAAAACTACCTGTATATTACCACATCCAGACTAACTGATTATTACCTCTCCGACCGGAAGCAATGTGTGTTGACAGGGGGGCAGAGGTCGTCCCTGAGGCCACTCACTTGTGGGGTGCCACAGGGGTCGGTCCTCTCGCCTCTCCTGTTCAACGCATATGTGAAGCCGCTGGGTGAGATCATCCGTGGTTTTGGGGTTGAGTACCACCTGTACGCTGATGATACTCAGCTGTACATTTCAACCCCAAACCACCCCAACGAGGCTGTCGAAGTGATGTCCCGGTGTTTGGAAGCCGTCGGGGTCTGGATGGGGGACAACAGACTCAAACTCAACCCCTCCAAGACCGAGTGGCTGTGGGTACCGGCACCTCGGTTCAGCCAGCTGACTCCATCGCTGGCCATAGGGGGCGAACAACTGTCCCCTGTGGAGCGGGCGCGCAATTTGGGCGTCCTCCTTGATGCCCGGCTGTCAATGGAGGACCATGTGGCAGCCGTGGCAAGGGGGGCGTTCCACCAGGTTCGCCTGGTGCGCCAATTGCGCCCCCTACTGGACCGGAGTGCCCTGCGCACGGTCACTCATGCGCTGGTGACGTCTCGCCTGGACTACTGCAATGCCCTCTACATGGGGCTTCCCTTGGGACGCATCCGGAGACTGCAGCTAGTTCAGAACGCAGCCGCGCGGGTTATTATGGGGAGTACACGTTACTCCCACGTAACACCTCTCCTGCGCGAGCTGCACTGGCTACCTGTGGCCTTTCGGGTGCGTTTCAAGGTATTGATCACCATCTTTAAAGCGCTCCATGGCATAGGACCTAGTTATCTGCAGGATCGCATCCTACCACACACGTCCCTGCGACCTATCCGCTCACACGGGGAGGGGCTCCTCCTGGTGCCGTCCGCTAGACAATGCCAGCGGGCGACACCTAGGAGTAGGTCCTTCTCTGTGATGGGCCCAACCCTCTGGAATGACCTCCCCCCTGACATTCGAACTACCACCGACCTCCGTTCCTTCCGTCAAAAGTTAAAGACTCACCTATTTCAATCAGCTGGCCTGGCACTTTCTTAATTTTACCTCCCGGGGATTTATTTTAATTGGGTTTGGGGTTTTAATTGGGATGTTTTTAGGGTTTTAGAATATATTTATTTCTTGTACAGTCTATCTCCCCCTCCAAATGTATTTTAAATGTATTTTATTGTTATGACTGTATTTTATTTGCATTGACTGTACACCGCCCCGAGTCCCTTGTTGGGAGAGGGGGCGGTCTAAAAATCTAAGAAATAAATAAAATAAATAAATAAATATATTGATGCAGTAAAGCAAAAAGGGCAAATATTCATTTTAAAATAATAGTCAATTACATTATGTATAATAGATTTACGCTATGAATTTGATTTTGTTTATCCTTTAAAACATCAAGTTTGCTCCCCAATTAAAATAAGGATATAATAGTTCTATAATCCCTCAGCTGATAAAAAAAATCTTTAAAAGCATTTATTGTAGAGTATGTATTCAACCTTGTGCCAAATTTGGCTTAATTTTAGAAAATAAACAGGGCGCCTCTAGCTAGCCCTCGGCTGTGGCAACCACTTCAGAAGTTCAGAGCTTTTGGCTAAACTAGGAACTCAAAGAGTCCTGGAAGAAGAGTATGGCAAAATCCTGCCAATAATTCGACCATCCCCTGCTGCAATTATGCGGTCCCCAAAATTAAAGCGTGAATTGAAGGAATCTTTACATTATTTGATAAAGACATTTAAATAAGAATTAATCTTACCTCTCCTCCAATAGCCCAAGCAAATATGACTGTTTGACAGGTGAGAAATGAATCTGGCATGTTTGGGTGATAGCATTCATGGCCATAATCCAGAACACTGTCGTTTAAACTGCTACTACACTGATAGAGAAGCATATGGTGCACTATACTCTCATGACCCTTCTGAATGAGTGGTTCAACCTGTCGATATAATAAGGGAATATTAGAAGCATTTGACGCATTTGAGTTTCTAATTAAAATATTAAGTCATTCATTCATTCATTCATTCATTCATTCATTCATCATTTTCAATTATAATTTTTCAAAATGCTTAAATTGTGTTATGAAGAAGCCAAAATGCAAACTGCACAAACATCCTTGTTGTTCAGTCACTGAGTCCTGTCAAACTCTTCGCAACATCATGGATTATAGCATGCCGGGCGCCCCTATACTATATTGTCTGCCAGAATTTGCCCAAATTTATGTTCATTGAGTTGATGACACTATCTAAGTTATCTCATCCTCTGCTATCCCCTTCTCCTTGGGCCTTTAATCTTTCTCAACATCGGGGCCTTTTCTCATCAGCCCTTTCCTATTAGGTGGCCAAAGATACTTCAGCTTCAGTATCTGTCTTTCCAAAGAACAGTCAGGATTGATTTCCTTTAAGATTGACTGATTTTATCACCTTGAAATCCAAGGGACTCTATTTATATATTAAGTCAACCAAATCTGGTCTAGTACTTTCCATGTGTTTTCGATTACAACTTCCATAATTCCCATTTTTGGAGCGGAAGAGCCACAACTGGTAGTCCAAGCATTGGATACAACCCTAACTCTAAGACAGAGTTGCATGCTGAAAGTGGTATATCAAATACAGGTAAGATATGATGATGTCAAATTATGCAGTGTTTAGAACTGATAGCAAGACCTCTGTAATATTACTTAATAATACTGGGCACTGGGGAAGGATTTAGACTAAGGCCTCCCAGATTCTTCAGTTTGATCTGTCTGAACTATTAAAGTTTAAAATTTGCTTGCTATGTAGGCAAAACAGCACTGCAATCTGTGTTTAATGCAGAGTTTTTACTTTCTAATTGCATCTCGGCATGCAATATATTAGTATTTTCTAATCTTTCATGTTCTCCTGTGTAAAATGAAAAGTGTGAGGGGGGGGGGAAGAGAGAGACCGGGGGGGAGGGCAAACTTAGATGAAAGCTGCAGTCAAGCTGCCATAAAATGCATGGTGCTTTTGTTACTGAATGCTATGATGGAGGAAATATAAACAAATCCACCCACACATGATGTGCAATAGAATTTTTAAAGGGTGAGAATCCAAAAGAACTCAGAACATCTAAACAAAATAAGAAATGAATCAGTGTAAGGGTTATGGGAATGTTCTACTGATCTCTGCTTGAAATAAATGGGACACTTGTCCAAACTTGTGCAACAGCCACCTGCCTCTTTAGGACACTAAGACTTGTTATGCTTTTCGCCACATTTTTTTTTCTAAAAAAACAACTATCTTCAAAGTGATGACTCATTATTAAAGTTGGCTATTCATACACTTTCATTCCCAGTTCCTTGAACATCAAGATTCTAATAATTATTTGTCTGCTCATATTTTTATTAAAAGATAAATCTCCTTCCCTCCCACCAAATACAAAGATCTTATGAATCTCTTTGAGATCATTTTGTAGGTTTTATAAGTTAGCAATATTGATTGCTAAATAATCATTCTACATAATAAATATATGAATTAATGAACTACTTGGAACAAGTAGCAAAAACCAACTTCCTATTTTAAATGACTTGCAAAAATGGAGAAAAAATGAAAAAATGGGAATTTTCCAGCATATACTACTATTAAATCTTGTAGGTCACTTTAATAATCACTCTTACAAGTTATAAGGGAACATTACTCATATTCATCATTATCCAGTTTTTTTTTAAATTAAAGGACCATTATCTAGCAAAACTTTGAATAACATAGGAACATCTATCTGTTCTGTCTTCATAGATTTAAAGGCAATTCAATAGAAGCATAGAATGAAGTGGAGGGTAACAGAAAGGCATGCAGCTCTCACAAATCTTTGTTAGCTATGTGTCTACTTTACTATCAAACAATACCAAGTAAAGCAACTCTTGCCTTTTACTAAATTCATATTTCAGTTACAATTGAATATCCCTGATGCACTTTTCATATAGGCACTTGATTACATTAAACTTACATGCATTTCTAGTTTGTACTACATGTAGAATAAGCCATATGAAAAAAAAAGATTCAAGGTCATCAACGTTGGACATTCTCCAGGTTATATTTCTGAATTGCTTCTCTGTTTTCATTCAAATATCCAAATTAGATATTAGGGACAAATTTCTGCATTTAGAAAGCAATGTTGAAAGTATTCATAATTCCCCAGGAAGGTTTGGTCTACTGGTTAAGGCATCAGGCTAGAAACCAGGAGACTGTGAGTTCTAGTCCCACCTTAAGTCATGAAAGCTCACTGGGTAGCCTTGGGCTAATTGTTTTTTCTTGCAATCCTATCTATCTAAACATGTCGAGGAGAACTCCACTGAAAAGCATCAGATGTATCATTCTGATCAGGTTCACAAAAGGAGTCGCCAATTGAATGACATCAGCCCAATCTCACTAAGTATTTCATTTATGCAGAACAACTCACCATACTGAATTGGACAGATTGCTTCCAAAGAAAAATGCACTAATTGAGGCAGATTATGTGTGGTTGATACATACAAATACATGTGCAATTTAAGTAGACAGCTACCTAACAGTCCCCAGATTTCTCTCTGTATTACTCTTCATCTCTTTTTTTTTTGGGATTTTTTAAATTTTTAGTTAAACAAACACAACACAAAGAAATAAAATAAAATCATCTTTCCTTACATATTGTAGAAGTGTGTCGATTAGTTACAAATAACTTTCATGCATCTCTTCCACAGTCATTACTTATAATCCATATCACATTGTATATTTTAAATCAAAAATCTTTATATATCTTACTATCAACATCCCACAATTCTGATTTGACTCCTCATGTCTTGAGCTATTTGTAATATGTACAACAGGACCTTCAGATGATAATGAATATAGTTTGCTCCTCAAGTTCACTTTTTACTTTTTTAATAGGATGGGCCACCATAGACGATAGGTAGTCCTAAACTTTAGATGTACAAATAAATTACTAGATTTTCCATTCCCACATAGGCCACCCCCCTCCCCACTTTCTCAGATAAATATTCAAAATAAAACATTGACTATTGGTCTTGCCAGATCTTGCATTTCCAGTCACTGAAAATCAAACTGTTACTTTTTTTTATAACACTACGCTTTTATCATCTCAATTATAGATGGCATGTTTTCATATGGAAGACCATTGACGTGTGTATTTCAGATGTTTTTGCAAATATTTTCTTAATTTATGCAGCTAGGATCTTCCTCTTTTTTCTGAGTTGTGTTTCAGTTGAACTAAAACTCAAACTGTGCATGATTTCTCACTGAAATGTTTTTGAGCCTGTATTTGCCTTCTCAGTAAGCATGTTTTCAGAAGTAATTAAGACCTTTGATTAATTAAGTTGCTTTTCAACGAGAAACCACTTACATTCCTGATATTTATAGTGCTTTACCACACATGAGCTAGGATAGTTGATAGAAAAAAATTAATTTTAAGAAAGCAACTCTAAACTTTTTTTACTAGTGTGCTCACACAGATTTCAGACAATTTAGTATACAAGAGGCAATGATAATAATGACTTTGGTGGCCTGTAACACCATGCGTTAAAGATGTTAAATGATGTTATACCACAGTTAAGTTCAAATCTAGGAATGAATGTACATGTGAAGAAAAACTAGGAAGAAGTAAGTGATTGCAGCAGGGCAATTAATTCATATTTGAAAAGAAAATTATCAAGATAAAATTTAGGAAGCAGTGAGAATGGAGAGCATAAAAGGAGGAGGACCTGTGCACTCTAAGATCAGTATATTCCTATTTTAAGTCTGAAAATGCAGAGTCCAGAAATTCAGGAAAGTGGTTCAACCCTTGAGATGGAATGAATGCTTCTCACTGTTTTCTCCTAGGGTTTCAAGTGTGTGCACATTTATAATTCTTATAGCACCAGGCAATATTTAGTGTCGTTCCAACACTCCAATTAGCTAAAAAATATATTCCAGAACAAAATTGCACAATAACGTGATTGTGACATAGGAACATTAAGCTGAGTCAGCTCATGATTGCTGAAAGCCATATTTTTATATAAAGTCAGAGTTGGAAGAGCCAAGAGTAGTAATAGACCATTCACAGAGTCATTAATGCAAAGTCATGCCATTTTGTAAGATGTCCTGTAAGAAGTTTTCTGAATAAGAGAAGCTGGCTCCTTAAATCCTTGTTTGTTAACCTGTTATTCTTGAAAATTTGTTAGATTGCGTCTTTCATAGTCCCCTGTTAGCTGGCTGGGAACTCTGAGGATTCATTTTTCTAAAAAGCAACAGGTTGGTGAAGGCTGCATCAGGTTTACACCTCTTGATATGAAAGTTGGGACAGAGTCTCTGACTATGAAGTTAAAAAATGTTGGACAACCTCTGCACAATTATAATGATCCAGTGTATTGACTACAATGACTAAAAAAAATTGTAATCTCTCATTCGCTCTCCCTCTCTCTCCCTCTCCATTGTTGTATTCCCACTACTTAACTAGTGTTCTACTTAATAGAACACATACAGATTCAAAGCCTGTTCACTGCTAACAATTTTATGAATGTTAGTACTTATTTTGCTGTTTGCATTATCACTCCTTTGCAATGAGGTGCAATGAGCCACCTTTCTACCACTGATGCATTTTCATGAATCAACTCACTTGCAGTGAACACAGGGATTCATGCAGTGAGTGAAAGCTGGCCTGGGAAGTTGATTGGAAATAAACATAGAGAGGCCATAGAGACTTCCCATTGATCATCTGCACATCACTAGCCACCAGTCTTTGAGAATGTCTATTTTAATAAGAATAATGCAAAGGACAACAATCTGAAAATCATGTTTACCTAGAGTGCCTGCTTGCTAAATCAATTACATATAGTAATATATTGATACATCTTGAATACATTTTGATAATCTTGAAAAAAATCACATTTTAGCACTGGTTTACCTACTGTGAAATACAATTATATATCCAATTATGAAGAATTATGATGTTTTTTTGCAAAACTGACAACTCAATAGCACAGTATCCGTTTTACGCTGTATTGCTGCTCATTGATAAGCTGCATCTTGAAATATATAAGAAATTTATACATGTAATTGATCTGCACAATGGAAAGCAAAACCACTGAAACAGTAAACCACAAATATAATGCAAGCATTGAAATTCTTATTAAAATCCATGGAATCAACCAACTTGGTAATTATTTTATTTCATTTCCATCAGAAAAAGCAAACACATTTCTGTGAACAGTATAGAGACTATTTAATAATTGGCCACCTCAGAAGTATAAATGGGTAAAATACAGATCAGTTATATATATTATAAATGGAAATTTGGGAGTTTCTTGATGTTGGTAGGGTATACAAGGGAAATCTCATGCAATCAGAGCCTTTCCATCCCAGTATTTATGTCATTGAAAGAGTTATTCCAGCTGCAAAAGAGTTATCCATAAAAACAATGGTTCCCACAAAGCTAGGGTAACATGCAAAGGGCCCCCTATTCCAGCTGCATTTACATTAGAGGAAATTGATCCATATCAAGTATACAATATATATTACATGATTGACTGCTCACTAATCTTCTCACAGGGAGAATCTAAATAGCCATTGTTTGCATTATGATTCACCCCAAAGCATTAAAAATAGGGACAGCGGTGGTTTTTTTCTCTTTTGCTCCTCTTCTGTAATTCAACACTAGGGTTGGCATCATTGTACATTTAGAAGAAATTATTAGAGATACATTCTCACAAGCAGCGGTACAGATAAGGTAGTAAGGCAAAGGAAATACAGAAGCAGAAACCAAAAAAAGAATAAGATAAAGCATGAAGAACACAGTCCAGATTTCTTTCTAATACTTAGCCACCAGTGGCCCAAGGGTTGATATTTACAGCTTTTTAGAAAAGCTTGAGTTGAGTGTGTAATATATATAGACTTGTACTTTCTTGTCTTTTAGAACACCTAAGGCTTTAATACTATGTGTCAGCAAAAATAATATGCAAGGAATTTTGCCTCTGGCATCAGTTATGTAAACAAAGCAATAGGATGCAAAACCATACGTAGCCACAACTCAGATTTCCCATATAGAGGTTTTGGCTACTATGTGAAGATAGCATATAGCTCATATCTAAATTTGTAAAATGTCATCATCTACAAAAAGAATGTACCTAGCAACATCTTATCTTGGGACTATTCATTCAAAATGAAAGCCTATAATTAAAATAATTCTGAAAGATATCATATATCTGCTTGAATCTTGTGTTTTTCTCCTCTTTTTTTGCATGCTGATAATGTTTCATTGATCTTCTATTCCTTAAACCATTGTTGCTGAAATAAGGAATAAGAGCATAATGTTTTTAATATTTACTGTTTAAAAACCAGTTTGATTCTAATTTAAGATCGGCTGACAATGAGAACAATCAACCAATGGAAGTTGTGGGTGCTTCATCACTGTAAGCTTTCAAGAAGAGACTGGACTGCCATCTGTCAGAAATGGTATAGGGTTCTCCTGCTTCAGCAGGTGATTGATTATATGCCCTACAGGGTCCCTTCCAACTCTGTTATTCTGTTGTTGTTGGCCAAATTACATTAAAACATGATTCTTTATTTATGGCATAATTAGCTTCATGGCTTAGAGAGACAGGAATCAAGCACCCAATGCCAAAAAGTGTAGGACATATGATTTACATCAAAGATTAATTCTCTCTAGCTTAATAATAAAATAGATAATAATAAATAAATAAACAATAAAATAAGGAATGTTGTGACCATGTTGTCTTGCTTCCACTGAAGCATTATACGATTAATTTAAGGGATTAATTTATTTGTGGTCTAATATATTAATCAGTTAATCCATCTATGAAATAATCTGGTAATGTTGATTCCCCCCCCCCCCCGAAATGGTCTATGAGTAGGGTGTGGCAAAAAGAATCATATTGAGAAATTGGAAATATGGTATTATTCCTGATGTCAGGGAATGGTTTGAATGGCATGAATGATTGGAAGGAATGATAGAAGGAATATACAATGCTAGTTTGTGCTAATGTTTAAGGAACTAGGTAAAATTTTGTAGAATTTTATAATAATGTACTGTGCTGATCATATTATAGTAATATATTGCTTAGTACAGTAAACCAGTGGCTATTGATAATTATAAAACATACGGTAGCTTTTTTACTTTCTTTTTTAGTTTAGGGGGGTATCATTTTTTAAATTTTAAAGTTTAAGTTTAAATATAGTTGTTAATTTTGTAAACATATTTTTAATAAAAATAAATATAAAAAAGAAAAATGGATTAGCTATGGATTGCTATAAGATTTTTAACCCTAAATCCATAATAATGTATTTAAGCAGCAGCCCCCCCCCCCACCTTTCTGGCTCTGCAGACTGGCAGCAGCAGTTGTGACAAGAGAGGAGATGGGATGGTTTCACACGTGTGTGCGCTGCTTACACAAATCGAGTTTGCACACTCGCATACCTACCCACCGCTTGTGTGGCTTAGTTCCCAATAAACTGCAGCCTGGTACTGGGCCACAGTCTGGGGATTGGGGACCCCTGTATCCACAAAAAAAACATAATTTATTCTGAATTTTCAAGAAAGACTAACAATTCTCTATGTTCAGAGATATATGCTCATAAAAAATTTCATATAGCAATTCATGATTTCAGTTAAGAGCTGTATCAATTCTGCACAACAGGAAATAGTCAGATTTTAAAGGAAGATCACAACCAAATATGGATGTAAAGATTGTTGCAATTTGATTGGGTGAGAAGGTAACAAAATAAATGTATATCATCCATTTCATTGAATCAGTACATTGTGTCAAGTGGCAGATTTATTTATTTATTTATTTATTTATTTATTTATTTATTTATTATCAAATTTATATATATACTTATATATTTTATATACTGCTCATCACAATTCAGTGACTCTTTAATTATTGCAGATCTTCAGCTTCATGAACAAGCATCACATATAAATTAAGAGCTTAAGACCACATTACCCTGAAAAAATTACAACTCCTCTCCTGACATAGAAAAACATCTGAAATGTATCCAAAAGAAGATGGATAACAAAACTATATGACATGACTGGAAATAGTGCATTAAGATGTATTGGAGAAAGCTTCTTACTTGGATAACAGATGAATTCTACTCGCATATTCCTAATAATTAATGGAGAAAGCCGGGATTTAAGCAAAATGTGACTGGGAATTAGCTTCCCTCCACTTCTTATTGAAAGAAAAGGTAACAACAAAAGAGGGAGAATTATTATTACTAGCATCAGTGTGAATTTAGAAGTTCCATAGCAAAAAAATTAGATCAATGACTCTGATATTTTTTCTACATGTATTTAGAACTACTTTTTGCTTGGTTTCAAAACTTACATACATTAAGTATCGTCTAAGTAGAAAGACTACTTTGAAATAAATATTTTCTGTCCAAATATTTAGGTATCCATATGCGTTATTAAAGAAATGATAACAAGGATAACAATAGCACAGTTCATTGGTCTTAGAATTCTTATTAGAAATGTCTTGAAAACAAAACCAGGGAAATAACTGTTTCAGCAACATTTCAGCAACATCAAAACTCCAAATTTTTATCCAAATTAGAAGAACCTGTTGGTCGGTAGCATTTTCCCTAAAAGTACCAGGTCAATTTTTTTATAAAAACATGTTCAGCTAGGATTCAAGACTAGATCATTGGCATGACATAAAAACTGAAATCTCCTGCAACAATGCTGATTGTTTACAGATCAATAAATATGCTCTAGCTCTTAAAGTATATTGGTGTTATTCAGCAGGTTCTGACCAGTTCTGGAGAACCGGTAGTGGAAATTTTAAGTAGTTCGGAGAACCGTTAGATACCACCTCTGACTGGCCCCACCCCATCCATTCTCTGCCTCTCGAGTCCCAGCTGATTGGGAGGAAATGGGGATTTTGCAGTCACCTTCCCCTGCCACGCCCACCAAGCCACACCCACAGAACCGGTAGTAAAAATGTTTGAATCCCACCACTGCTCTGTATGCATCACTAGCTAGCTCACATACCTTTATCACATGATGCTTTTCATGCAGGATAGGTATCTTAAACATTTGACACCAATAGGTCGTGTCCTGTTCTGGTATAGCCACCTGTCTTAATAAAATGGAAAGAAAAGACTAATATAATATGAAGTTTGTTTTTCCCAAGACAATTCAGCATACAGTTCTGTCTCTCTTACACTGATACTTAACCCAAGTAACTTACGTTTTGGTTTGCCAAGTCAAAATATGACAGGGATGGTGGGATTACAGCATTCTTCTCGGGATTCAATAAACGAAGACTCTTCGTTCCCCGATTAGAACCATGGTAGTTTTGACCTCCGTATTTAAAGTCTTTCTCGTGATAGGCCCATATTACTCGTACTGTGCTTTCCTGGAAAAAAGGAAAGCTGCTGCTGAGTTATGTAAAGAGAAAACTAATCCTATGATCACAGCCTACCTGAATATATTTTCCATCTTGCAAAGGTTTGGGGAGCATATGGCCCTCCAGATGTTGCCAAATTAGAATTGCTTGTAGTTGCTATCAGCATGACCAAAGTTGAAGAACACTGGTTCAGAAGTTCAGAAACCTCTGATGGGTCACATGTTTCAAATACTCTTGATCACACTTCTATATTAATATACGTTGTAAATGTATATTATTTCAACTCTGAATGGGATTATTAATTCCCTTTTCTAATTTTACATTTTGCTTTTGTATTTTTACTGTAAATATTTTGATACAAAAGTAATTTGTCCTTAGGTAACGTTACATTTGGTTTACTATAGCATACTCTACACAGGCTAGTATGGCTGTCAGGCTGTTATCTAGAATAGACTTCAAAGGCCCTATAAGTTTTGTTCTTAACTTGCCACATCATCTATATATTCAAATTCTGTCCCAGGAAATTCCTCAGCCCTCAGCCCAGTTCCCTTGTCCAGTTGTTTCCAACTCTAGTGGGCTGTACTCATCTCCATTTCTTAGCCAAAGAAGCCAGGGTTGCCTGAGGAAACTTCCATGGTCATGTGGCAAGCATAACGATACGCCAAGGCACATGGAATGTTGTTACCTTTCGACCAAAGTGGTACCTAGTTATCTATTTGCATTTGCATGCTTTCGAACTACTAGGTGGGCAGGAACTGGGGCAAAAACATGAGCTCATCTCATAGTGCAGAACTCAAGTTTCAAACCTGGGTTATCAGCTTTTCAGCTGGCAAGCTCAGTGTCTTTAACCACTGAGCCATCGTGCCCACACAATAGAATAAACCCTCACTGAATTACAGATCAGAAGAGACATTTACATTGTATCTTTCCTAATCAGAACATACACCAAAACAGACTGTTTATTATGGCATAATCAGCATAATGATTAGATTGAAAACAAGAAGCTAATATTTAAGCTCTCTCTCTTCTTCATTCTTTTGTCTAATTTAGATTCATCATTAGCATTGCCCTTTACCTACCGTTAGGCTCTTGTCATTTGGGTCACAAGTATGAAGCTGCCGGCTGAAAGCTAGTATTGTGTGAGTATTATTTTCCATAGCATACTCCAGATGGTAATCCTGCTGAGAATCTTTTTTCAGTACTCTGTCTGCATTTGTGAAGCAATCCTGTTCAAGATAGAAATCAAAACATTATCCTGCTGCTCTTCTTTTTAAAAGTTCTGAACTCCACAACCTTTTCAATTTTGTGGGAAAGAATGTGTTGTTAATTTTCCAAATAAATACTTTATACTAATCAATGAGTGAAACTTTAATTATTATTTTTAATCTAGCCTTTTGAATATAATTAACATTGCATAAAGTCCACATTCAATAAGTGTTGTATAATAAAAGACCCTTACCTAAAGAGGTATCTATTTTGCAAGCATAAGGGTATTAGTGGACTTAGCAAACATATATTTGGGGGGGAAAATATGATCCCCAAGAACAAATTGCAAAAATAGTGTATCTCTGCATTACACACTTTCAACATGACTTCATAGTGATTTTTTCTGGCTATTACATAATATGTGCACAATTTTTTTTGTGTGTGTACTTTTTTACTGTTTTTCCCTATTGGGTGGTGGGTAAAATAAAGAAATATAATATTTCTACTGTAATTCTAAATCCATTTTCTTAGTTCCCAGGCACTTATTTATAAGGGGATAAGCATACCACTTATTGTGATCCTAATATATATACTCTCTAGAGAGGAAACATTAAAATGGAACATGATATTGTATACCGCCTCCTTTTGTCAAACTATGGAAATGTTTTACAGAGTCTCCCTGCTGTTTCAAGGATATATTATCCTAGTCCTCATTGTAGCAAAAAATGATATTATGAATAAGCTGCGTTAATAATGTACTATCGTTAACCTCTTCACCTCTGAATTCTGTGTTACAAAGTGCAGCTGCTTTTTTCACCATCCAGTTCACTACAATTTCAGCAACTCTTGTGATTGCCATTCCAAAAACACATTCCATTGAGATTAGGATGATAATATTGCTTAATGTTCTTTTTAAGAGTTTTCAAAGAACTTTATGCAATTGTTTCTAGTTTGCATAGTGACCACACAGAGATATAAAATTTGCAGATGTTTTAAGGAAGTGGCAAAGCTACCTTTTAAAGAAGTGTTTTGTTTTTAATGGAAATTTGCCTAAAATTAAATAAATATCTATGTCTTAATTTTAGATGTAAATAAAAGGAAACAGCTGTGGATGTCTCCCCTCCCAAAGCTTTTAGGCTAAGTGGACGACAAGAAAAGATAGGCAAGATCAATCCCCAAAATCAAAAGAATGGAAATCTATGGGCAAAATGAAATTTCTAGCAGCCTTTTGTGGTAAGAAACTTATTTTAGCAATTGTATTGCAAGTTTGTTTTTATAAATAATAATTTGACATCATACTAATTGTAGTAGTCAGAAGTAATTTGACACTACTGATTGGTAGAACTTCAGAGATGCAACTTTTTATTTTAGTCACTTCCCTGATAAGCAACCAATTTATGTTAGATTATCTATTTTTTAACCTACCTGTAATTAGGCAAAATTAAACTCAATGTACATATTATCTTGAATGGAATATTTATTGTCACCACCATTTTGGTGCTCAATAACATGGGCCCATGCACATGGCAATCTGGGTCACTGCATTCCAGATATTTTGAACAATTCTCATTCATTGCAGTCCTCATTTTATAGGCTGGAAGATAAAACATCTGGAAGACATTGGGCTGTCTATTTTGCAAGACAGTTATCTCTATTATGGTAAAGTTAACGTGTTATGTAGCAGTTATTGAAATCAACCTATATACACACATTCACATACAATCACAGCCTACTATAGACAATTCTAGGCTGCTGGATAGAATGAATGAATCAGATATGTTTCATTCAATAGAAGTCATTTAGAAATTTCAGTAATACACAGTAAGATGATTTTACAGATCATAAAAATTGTGGTGTATAATTTCTTATAGATGAAGGCATTGAGGCGGAATTGCTTCTCACATGCTGTGACCCTGCACTTGTTCTCTTAAAAAGGATTTGCAGTTGATATGGTTTCTGATTACTGCTATACAAAATGGCAGGGAGTAATTTCTTAAGGATGTTGCAAAAAGATGCAAATAAGTTTTATTTTATCCCTAAAAAAATGAGAGCACAGCTGCAGAAGAAACCTTGAGGGAAAAAAAATGACAGCTGTCTTCACAGGCCTGAACAGGTGTTTTATACAGAGCAAAAATCCTCTATATCCATGCAACCTACCGCAGATTTTGCCTTCTTTTAACAATGAAATCAGTAATTAGAAAATACTGTTTAGGGGTCTCTAGAAATAAAAGCTTACTAAGTTTATCTGAAACCTTGATTAAACCAATTGTATGCTGCATACAAGCTTTTATGCTAGCAACATTTTAATTATTGGACTGGTACAGTGGCTGCTATGTTGGGTACGGAAGTAAGAAACCTTTATGAATCTAAAGAAAACTATGTGGCATCATACCATCCACCATCTCTGTAAACCAGCATTCTTTTTTGCAATGGTGAAGCAGATCCTATTACTGTAAGCTCAAAGCAGGGTGTAAACTGAACTGCTTTTTTCTTCTGTTTTCCAGCAATTGATGAGTACCTCTGGCATCAGTTGTTATTTTTCGCTTCCACAACTTGTAGCCCATAGTGTATTTCCATGAATATAAATGAATGTATATGGAGATTCCCAGTCATCGAGATCATGGTTTGCACAAAAGTGCTTTTCAAAATGGAAAACAGAAATGGAACATAATTTCTTTTATTTACTGGGAATCTTCCATTCAGTTTCATGTTTTTACATGCCAGTATTTTAAATCAGATAGAAGATTTGCACATACTAACTTTTTCTACATTATGCAAAATTGTATGTATCTTACTATTTTTTTAAAAAATAAAGTACTAAACGTTTTTGAGAATGTAGGATTTCTAACAGAGCTAAATATCCATTAAATGGCTACTGGGATTTTACACATTCAAATAATCTATCAAAAATATAAATAATATATGTCAAATATAAATAGAATGTATGTAATTATGATAAAATTTGCATACTGATTCGTAATACTGATTCATCAAACAACAGACTCTGCACATTGAGGAAAAATTCAAATTGTGGTTTGGAGACTGAATGAAAAATTAATCCCATCAAAAATCTATTTGTTGTACTGAAAATTCTTTAGGCATGATCCAGAGCCTCAGGTGGTGGTAGTGACAATGGAAAACTGAAACAAACCTAGTGGTATGTCGTCTTTTCCATGAGAATAGAAACCTAGTCAAGTAGAAGTATTTGTTCATTTATTTTATTCAATTTTACATCATCTATCTTACCTAAGCAACACTGGGCAGTTTACAACAACGTACAATATATTTGTTTCAGTTGTTACAATGCATTCTACATACAGCTGCTTCTGAAAAAGTAGTCAAAAATTCCAGTTTGCCCAAAATGCAGCAATTTTTGTGCTAACTATACATTCCATACAGAGGTTGTATTCAGCAGGTTCTGACCAGTTCTGGAGAACCGGTAAATACCACCTCTGACGGCCCTGCCCCCATCTATTTTCTGCCTCCCGAGTCCCAGCTGATCGGGAGGGAATGGAGATTTTGCAGTAACCTTCCCCTGCCATGCCCACCAAACCATGCTACACTCACCAAGCCATACCCACAGAACCGGTGGTAAAAAAAAATGAACTCCACTATTGATTTCATCTGGGGAAAATAAGTTACCTCAATTGCAGACAGAATCCAAAAGTCAAGACGTCATATATATGTGGTTTTCTTGGTAAAGTACAAAGTACCTTATTATTGTTCTTTTCCTGGACTAACCCTTTACTCTACAGCCTTGATCTTTCTTGATAGCCCTTCATACCAATCAGGTCAACTTAGTTTTTCATGATCAACCAAGAAAACTCTCTCTCTATATATATATCTTATGTAAAGCACCAGAAGTGAACCTCAACCAAAAAACAATTTTACATTGCTTGCATTAAATAGTGTTTTTGGTGATGGCATTTAAAGCACTGAAACATCTATGACCAGGATATTTGAAAGACTGATTCTTATTTATGAATTGGTTCTTGTTTGTTCAACTTCTGAATCAACTTGTTTAAAGCAGGCCTTTTGGTATTAGCACTTAAATGTGGAATTTGTTTAGTAAAAAGCAGTTTTCATGTCTTCCTTAACAATTTTCTGGAAGTTGGTTCCTTTCTGACATATGTTCAGTCTATAATCTCTCTAATTAAGAGGTTTTTAAAATATTTTTTTTGTTTTTCAAATATTTTTGTTCTACTTCTGTTATTCACAATAAAACTGCTATAAATCTGTGGAGAATAAATGGTGATATTTAGACTTTTATTTTACATTTTCTCTAATAATCCTCAATTCAGAATTTGCCATTTAATTTCACATTAGATTGATTTTTGATTGATTAATTTCACATTAGATTGATTTTCCCTGAGCAATCCAAATTATTTTCTCTCATTAGTTACTAATGAACTACACTTCTAGCAAGTATTTTCCAAAGTGGGCATCATTTGCTGACTTTGGATGTCATCATTTTGAAAGATTCTTTGTTTCCATTGTGCAGTTTTAAAACATCCATAATTATTTTATTTCAATGTTATGTGAATTTTGTTTTAATGAGCCAAGATTATTTGTTATTGATTCATAAATAGTTAATTATCCTGAATAGAATTATATGAATGAAAACAGAAAGATTTAAGCCCACAATATTTATTTGATTATTTTATTAAAATATTTTGGTAGAATAAAAGCCTGGCCTCTAGTAAAAGATTAGCAGATAACTTTTAAGATTATCAATGTCTATAATTGAAATGAGTTACATAATACTGACACTTTCTTACACAACAAAAGTTAATTTAATGGACCTAAAGAAGGAAAATGTGGCCATTAAATCTGAGTTTACATCACTGTTGCTGTTTTTTAAAGTTTTATTTTGCATTTTACATAAATGATGTAAATTAATGCAAATAATATAAATTAAATCAATTGTCTGGGCAGAGTTTGGAAAGTGGTTGGGCCATAACCTCTTAGACATGATCAGACAAAATAAATAATGAAAAGCTTTTTTCTAGTTTTAGCGTAACAATAGGCATCAAACTGACTTTTTCTGCCAGTTAATTATGCAAATAGAATTCAGCTAAGCTACGCAAATAGAGATTTACTCTTTGCTTGTTTCTGTATTCAAAGGAATGTAGTGAATTGCCTTGTGGACTAATTGTTCTACTGCTATGAAATTAACTTTCTGCTCTGCAACATTATTGCTTCTGTTACATGACAGCCAAACTTAAAATGTAGCCACAACTAAATTCCCAAAAGAGTTAATCAAAAGCTTTAACTAAACTTAGCTGGCAGCCTTTCATAACTACTACAACTGTGAAATTCAGACCTGCTTCTCCCCCTGGATATCTACACCACATAGATAGAATTGTGTCTTCTTTTCACTCCAGATATTTCCACCAAGTAGATCGAATTGGGTCTTCTTCTCCCTATGGAAATCTGCACATATTATATGGATGATTCATTGTATCATTCTCCTCTTTTGTGATTTTGCATCACCATGGAACATACAGTAGCATTCTTCAGCAGACTGGTGTTCTTTAACTTAATCTTTGGTTAGTAGATATTTTGCTTCTTCTCTGGTTCTGAATCCACTCAAGTTAGCTCATTTCCTCTCCCTCCATGAGAAACTCAGTGCATTACCTGCCTTTGTCTCAGCTCTCTGTCTCTCCCATAAATGCAGTTCGTATGTCTTGGAGAGCGTACAATGGTAGATGTAGATATAGATACAGATTAACAGCATTGGAAGGGACCTTGTAGGTCATCTAGACCAACCCCTCACCCAAGCAGGAGACCCTACACTATTTCTGACAGATGGCATCCAGAGTCTTCTTCAAAGCTTCCAGTGATGAAGCTCCCACAACCTCTGAATACAAGGTATTCCATTGGTTGATTGTTCTTATTGTCAGAAAAATTCTCCTTATTTCCAGGTTGAATCTCTCCTTGTTCAGTTTCCATCCATTATTCTTTGTCTGGCCTTCAGGTGCTTTGGAAAATAGCTTGACTGCCTCCTCGCTGTTACAGCCCCGCCCCTCCAATATTGGAATCCTGCTATCATGTCACCCCTGATCCTTCTCTTCAGTAGACTAGCCATGCCTAGTTACTCCAGCCATTCATCACATGCTTTAGCCTCTAGTCCCCTAATCATCTTGGTTCCCCTTCTCTGCATTCTTTTACGTTTTCCATTCCGTTGTAGATCTTGGTTATTTCTGGAGTGAGAACTGAATACAAGTTTTGCCATTACATCCAAAATCCATTACATGGATGTCTGGAGAACCACAATTTTACTATTACAATATTACAAATATAAAATTCTATGTAATTCTAATATACAGTACATAGTGGGTAAGGGACTGATGCAGTGTATTGAATTGAATTGACAAGAGGAAGAATTGTGTGATTAAGGAATCTCATCATGTTTAGAAACATATAAGGATACATTTAAATTAAGCAGAAGACAGAGACTCCTTTGGGGCCAAAATTCCCAAGATATCTCACAGGTTAAGAATGACCTGTGCATGCATGGTATTTCATCTGTTCTTCAAACATCATGTGCAGGGAAGCATAACAAATGATGACTTCTTCTAGAAAGACCCTTGCACTAGCAGAAAAAACCAATAGCTAAGCAGTGTTAACATGCCTTAGCTGGTGCTTGGTTGTAGATATTGCATGCCTTTGGGGAACACACTGAATTTTTAAGAATCTTTTTTTAACCTCACGCTAACATGCCAGAAAAGATTCCTAAAGATACAGTGAGTTTCCCAAAGGCGTGCAACCAAGCACCAGGTGATATTTAAAATGTGTGCCACTGTGACATTTCTCCTTGTTGTATCTTTCTGTTTCTTTGCTAAAAACTTCTTTGTCAAAAGTATGTTTAAAAAACAGCAAGGAGTTCCATTTATGGCTTTTCACTATTTAAAATCCGATTACTCCTTAATAACATATCAAAATGATTTCCATGTGTATACTGTATTTGATAAGCAGCTGTTCTTTATTTGGGGTACCAGCAAACTAGTGAATGTGATGAGTATAACATTTTTCATATGCCAGTGAAGAGCTATTCACAAAATAATCCTCAAATGTATTTTTATGTTATAGTTCAACAGAAGGCCCTTACAATGCAACCTTCTTAAATAAATCACACAAAACCCGCATTCATAAAGAAGGATTACTCTCTGAAAAATGGGAGCTACAATTAGGGATGCACAATTCCAGTCCAGAAGAAAGAAGATTTGACAACGAAAGAGAAGGTTAAGAATTGAGCTGCAGAATGGAAACTCAAGGATGTGCAAGTAAGCCCTAAAGTTTTTTAATAGTAAAAAAAAAAGATGCAAAGTTTAGAGCTGCCTTGAACATTCTTATGGCAAATAGTCTGTAAAAAAATTACTTTGGCAATATTGCATGCATAATATAACTACAAGCCTGAACAGATTAAGCAATTTCTCGGAGGCAGCACCCATATTTATCCAGCCAGCATCTTATATTTACCCAGCCAGCATCTTTCCATCCCTGCACTGTTGGAGGTTGGATTCCCTATACTTTAACATATTCACAATAACCTCATCAGTCTGCATCACATAATGACCTTAACACGTGTTCCTGATTGGCCTTAAAACAGTACATCATTCTATAAACTTTCACAGTATTTTCCCATTTGCTCAGCTCTGTGTTTTCCTTTGTTACACAGTTCACAAATCTATGAATCACACGTTTGACAGGCTCCTGCTATTTAAACATGGATCTTACACTTCCCAAGTAGTGCTAGGTTCCCACTCAGTAGTCCAGAATGCTTATCATTAATACACCATCCTTACTACCTCTCAGCCGTACTTTGTAGAATATGTTAGCCCTTTAGAAAGATCCTTTTTGTGTTTCAGTCTTTACAACGTAATTGCACCTTTCAACCTGATTGATCTATTTGCAGGAGGCAACAGAAGAATCCTTTAAGTTGTACTCTATCCTAGCAAATTTTAAAGCAGCAACCTCAGGTAGGATATAGTGACATGAAAAGGCCCCCCAAAAGTAATATTTATATTTTTATCACAACTTTTGCTCAGACCTGGGAAATAGATTCCTTTTAAAAGAACAGTCTGGTTTGTTTATATAATTGGTATGTATCTATTTGTGTTTCTATGTATGCATCAACTACATTCTTCTTGTGTAGCAACTCATTTTCCGGTCATAAATGATCAAAAATTACTGACACATTTATGTATTTATTTATTTATATCCCACCTTTATTATTTTTATCGACAATTCAGGGCAGGAACATACATAATATTCATTGCTCCTCATGTTCTCCCTATAAAACCCTGTGAGGTGAATTGGGCTGACAGAGAATGACTGGCTCAAAGTCACCCAGCTGGCTTTCAAGGTGGGACAAGAACTCATGGTCTCCAGGTTTCTAGTCATATTTCTGTACTAACTGGCTGCAATGAAAAGAAAAGTCTCTTCCTCCAGAACCAGCATGAACATTGGAAAGAATTTTTTTTCTTCTATTAGTAAATGGAAGCTCTTTTTTTAATTTAAAAAGCTAACTTGCATCTCAGAAATATAAAATGGCCATCTCAGTGATATAAATATTTTATTTCAGAATTGATATGACCTGCAATTACCTTGCGGCAGAGATCTGCCTTTTTTAAATTCTACCGAAACAAGGAAAGCACCAGAGATATTGATGACATTATAAATAGCAATTACAACTAGTTGTTTGACTTAAGGATAGAAATAAATATATAACTAATGAGAAAATGTGATTAAATATTTAAATAAAAAGACACTATAATCAATGCCTATTCTGAAAACATCTGGAAGTTTATTGTGAGCACTCAGTGCAGAACTGAATCACTGAAGTAGATGGACTGAAGAACCAAAATTCACTGCTGCATTGTATCAGTATCTGACTTTAAGATAATATTTCTAAGGACACAGCTTATATTTTCTTTAAAAGTTAATTTTTCACAAGTCTAGAATTTAGTTTCTATGCCATAGGTCTTTTAAAATGCTCTTTGAAGAAGCTAGTACCTCCTGGTTTATTATTTGTTCAGTATTTTTAGGAATCATTAATATCACTGAAAATGTAGATAAATTTGCAGATGCCAAATAGAAAAAAATGATTCATTAATGTCAACTAATATACATCCTAATACTGTCAGTCTAAGTTAGAGTTGTCATTATAGAGCTAAGCAGACAAAATGCTTTTCCAGGTAGTTATATTTGCTCAGTTTATGTTAGGATGTCTTGTGAGAATCTCACTTTTTAGAAGTACCATATATCCAACCAATCAGCTCTTCCCACTTAAAACTATGAACAAAAATATGTATTAAATTACTGTATGGAGAAAAATATCAATTAAAATACATAGCCATCCAACTGTCTTTAAGATAGGATTAGGTTAGTGTTACTATGGTTCTCTCATTTTGATAGAACCTAGCTGCTAACTGAGCTATAACCGCAGATCATTGCACTAAGTATGGAATTGGTCTGAAGTTGTATCTATATTTGCTACTTTTCTGCCTAGAGCCATTTAAATTAATAGAGATTACATGGTACTTTATATTATGACCTCAAAACAGAGGTTGGACTAGATGATGTTTGTAGTTGATTCCAACTCCACAGCTACATGATTCCAAGATATTAAATTATGCATTAATTCAGTCCACATATGTGTTTACCATATAATGTAAACATTTATAAGTTTGAACGCAAATTAATTATTAAATGAGAAAGGCAGACATTATTCAATTAATTTGCTCTCGCCCTGGGGCCACTATCAAAGACCTGGCAAACAAGAGTATCTCAAATTGCACAAACTTCTGGATGCACAAAGACAAATATTATTAACAGTACCTATATTCATCTGTTACTTCTGAGAACCTTGCACATGAATACAAAATATATATCAGCTAAATGCTGAAGTGTGTAATTCAAGATACTAAGATAAGTCTGAAATTCATCTTTACTGATTGAAAACACGAAAGGGACACAATTGTTGCCAGTCGATATGTGAAATGGACAGGAAACTTCCCCTTGTAATTGTGGCTTTGCTAGGGTGCATGCTGGTCACTTTGCAATTAAATTTAGCCAACTCTGAAAGGCACCCACGGATAGAAGGAAATGATAAAGGAAGCCAGTTGTTATTGTTAAAAATGGCTTTCACTCTTTCTCTGTGCCAAGTAGCATAGGATTTCAAGATCTTGCCTGCAGAGAGAGGCAGAGAGAGAGAGAGGGAGAAGAGGAGGAGGAGGAGGAGGAGGAGGAGGAGGAGGAGGAGGAGGAGGAGGAGGAGGAGGAGGAGGAGGAGGAGGAGGAGGAGGAAGGAAGGAAGGAAGGAAGGAAGGAAGGAGAGAGGGAAGGAAGGAAGGACAGAAGTAGGGAGGGAGGGAGGGAGGAGAGAGAGAGAGAGAGTCATCATAATAGTCAAATGTAGTAGTTGTGTTGTCTTTTTATTGACCATGCAAGAAACTTATTAGATTTATATGCATGTGTGCATTTAAATGTCTCCACTGGAAATCTGCTTGACACTAAAGGAATAAACATACTGAGGGAGGATGCTGGACCAGCGGACAAACGCGAACGTCGGAACTGAATGATGTCCCACCGCCTCCGTTGTTAGCTGCTCCGAGTCCAATAATTCAAGTATTAAGCTTTACGAGCGAACTTCAGGTGGAAACAGGAGTTATCTCTGAATATACTCAAAATGCTAGCAGGGTAATAACAAACCAAGACCGAACGACTGACTCTTCCTTCCCGGCTTACGCTCGCCTGGAGAAGAGAAGGTTGACCTCCCACGGCCCCTCTCTTCCCACCCCACCCCCATCCTCGCTGCTCACCTGCAAATAGGGCTTGCCCCGGTCGAGGCCGCCCACCACCATATCCGCCGAAGTCATTGCTCCTGTGGAGGAGAAGCCGAAGCCCACGTAGCCCCGAGTGCGCACCTCCAGGCGGAAGGCGATGGTGTCGCCCTGGTGAGCCCACGAGAGCCGGTAGCGGGACGAGCCGTCCAACACGGCGCTGTGCGGGTAGTGGCGGCCACCGGACACGGGCGGCAAAGCCCAGAAGAAGAGCAGCAGCAGCAGCTTCAGCCGCCAGCAGCGCATCTTACCCTCCGCGCGCGCTCCAGGACGTAGAGTCGGACTTGGCGCCAGCGCGCCCTTTACTGAGGGCCCGGACTGCGCTTCGGCTTGAAGCTGCCGCTCTTGCCGTCGCCGCCTCTTCACGCCTCCCCAGTCGCTGAGCCTCCTCATTGGCGGGAGTCTCGCCTGGCCTCGAGGGCTGAGCTAGGGAGAGGGTGGCGCAGTTGGAGATGGAAACCTAGACGTGAGCGGGAGCCGTAGGACTCAGAAGCCACCTTCTGAGAGGGGAAAAAGCGGGCAGCAGCTGAAGATGGGACGGATACCCCACCGCGGGAAAGGCTGGCTGACCGTCCTCGATTCTGGAGAGAGTCAGCAGAGATATTTATATGAGAAGAGATATTCCACTCCTCTGCTGGCAGCAGAATACCTTATGCCACCAGACTTGAAATTTTGGGCTTAGATAATTTAGAACTTCACCGTCTTAGATCCGACCTAAGCTAGCACATAAAATTATCTGCTACAATGTCCTTACCTGTCAATGAATACTTCAGCTTCAACCACAACCACAACAACACACGAGCTCACAATAGATACAAACTTATGGTAAACCACTCCAAACTCGATTGCAGAAAATACAACTTCAGTAACAGAGTGGTCAATGCCTGGAATGCACTACTTAACTCTGGTTTCTTCCCCAAACCCCCCAAAACTTTAATCTTAGGCTGTCTACTGTTGACCTCACCCCATTCCTAAGAGGTCCTTAGGGGGTACCAGCGTGCCTACCGTCCCTGCCCTAATATTCCTTTCTATTCGTATTCACTTCATGTATTCATAATCATGTCTATACTTATATCTGTTATCTAATCCAGTGTTTTTCAACCTTGGCAACTTGAAGATGTCTGGACTTCAACTCCCAGAATTCCCCAGCCGCTGGCTGGGGAATTCTGGGAGTTGAAGTCCAGACATCTTCAAGTTGCCAAGGTTGAAAAACACTGATCTAATCCATGCTTGATGAAATAAAATAAATAAAAATAAAAAGCTTCTTCAGAAAAAGAAGCTTTCCCCTTCTCCCGACTCTGGGAAGTCTTATTTTGCATCATAAAGCACAGTGCAACAGGGCATCTTTATCATTTTACTCCTGCACATCACGGGGCGTAAGCCTGATCCCCGAGTAAGGCGGCCAAGTTATTTTGGCACCTGAGGCAGAAAATTCTAAAAGCTCTTTTCCTGTTGCCTGGCAAGCAAATAATAAAAAAATAAATAAAGCAATTTGCTGCCAATTCAAGGGACGGGCTACCTGTTGAACAATCCTGTAAAAAGGTGAAATTAAGCAGAGGGGAGGGGGACAGGAAAGATAGGCTGAATATTATTATTATTTTTTACAGAATAATAATAATAATAATAATAATAATAATAATTTGAATTTATTAGCCGCTCCCTTTCCAAGTAGGACTCGGGGCGGCGTACAATGGAGCATATAAAACATAGAAGATGTATCAAAACACATAAACGTACATACATACAAAACACACATACACGGAGGAGGTAACAAATTACATCATTTAGACAGTTAAAAATCAGCATTAAAATACCCCAATTGTAGGAAACCCAATATGCAATTAAAAATTTGACATTTAAAAGACAATTTAAAAAACAGTAGGAGGAATAAGAGAGATTACGATTGCGATTGAGCCAGGCCAGATAATTGAAAGAGGTGGGTCTTCAGCTGTACACGGAAGGAGCGGAGATCGGAAGTAATCCTGATGTCACGGGGGAGGTCATTCCACAGGGCTGGGCCCATCACAGAGAAGGCTCTGCTCCTGGGTGTCGCCCCCCGGCACTGTTTGGCGGACGGCACCCGGAGAAGTCCCTCTCTGTGTGAGCGAATTGGTCGTAGGGATGTGTGGGGCAGGATGCGATCCTGCATGTAACTAGGCCCTGTGCCATGAAGCGCTTTAAAGATCATAATCAATGAGGTGAAAGATTCAGGGGACTCATTGCCTCTTGAAAACAACATCAGTCTTCATACTGAATTATAACAGATTAGGCACCATAACAGATTAACAGAGCTGGAAAGGATTTTGTAGGTCATCTAGTCCAACCCTTCGCCCAAGCAGGAAACCCTACACCATTTCTGACAGATGGCAGTCCAGTCTCTTTTTGAAAGCTTCTAGTGATGAAGCTGCCACAACTTCTGAAGGCAACTTCTGTTCCATTGGTTGATTGTTCTCACTGACAGAAAATTTCCAAGTCCCAGGGCTACAAGGAGGGTGCAATGGCATGTGGGAATGATTGTCAGAGACAGGGGGAAGAGCCATAGCTTGTGGCCATGGTAAATATTTCTGAAGAGCCGCTTTCTGGTTTCTTGGGCTGTAAGGGTGACAAGGGAAGAAATACACTTTCAGACTTGCAAGATTCTATGAATAAAGTAGAAGTCATTCATCTGGGTTTATTTCCTATCTGGACTTGACAGAGAGGTCCAGAGGCTCAGAAGAAACAGATCAAGGGCCTGTAATGGAAGAAGACAATGTAACATTACTATGAAATCGCTCTTAAATTTTGTGCTGCAAGGAGAAACTTTCTTCAGATGTTGGGTTTAGAGATTTGGCATGTCAGATTCCTTCTGTGGAAACCCAACAAGCTGATGAGCAGGTTAGGGCATAATCAGTGTGATTCAGAAGAGGGACTTTAGCAAAAAACAAATAATAAAAAACCTTAGTACCAAAAAATGAATCAAATCATGACCACTACCATTTTTACTGGCTGGGCTACCATCCAGACTGTTTACCACTGTTCTAGCATTGAATTAACCATGAGGTAAGCTGCAGTCTGGACAAGTCACAGCATATCGTGCAATTACACAGGGTGGAAACATTTCTTATTTTGACATTTTATGCTATTGTATCTTGAGAGCTAAAGACAGGTCATAACAGAGTGAAAGCTGCATCCCAAAAGATTTAAGAAAAAATCCTGTGAAAAATCCTGATTATGCATACTCACCTTAACTGCTAATTAGGTGCTCATTTCTAGCTTTACCTACCTAGTAAATTGGATACCAAAGTGGTTTATTCATCACTATTTTTTCTATGCAATGTGTATAAAATATATGAGAATCTTAGTGCAAACACACTAAGAGAATTTTTAATGTAACCATACTCTGAATAATGTTAAAGGTTAAGAATGATGAGAGTTCAGACACTATATTTGACTATTGGAAAATTCAAAGGATGAAATCAAGCAAAGCAATGTTTATTGCAGAAAATTATGTGGTACTGCTATAAATTCTATGAACCAGAAAGGGCTGCTATGTATAATTATTTTTTACTGTCTAAGACGTAGAAGAGTTACCTTAAAGTCATTTATTTTTCCAGTTATTCAAACAAATGTTGAAATCATAACTGATAGCATCTTGGAAAATTTCTAAAGCAAATGCTGAACCCAAGGGCTAGCAAGCTGTTGAAATTCACAAAAGCACCAATTGTGTAATAGAGGTGTAGTTTTGATTAGACCAGATGGAAAAAGAAGAAAACAGAAGGTGAACTGCAACCATTGATTTTTCCAATGTATGTTGCTCCACCAGACTTGAAGTAGGATTTTCTTTTCCTAGAGCAGGGGTGTCAAACTTAAGGCCCGGGGGCTAGATACGGCCCACAGAGTGCTTAGATCTGGCCTGCGGGCCACCCTGGAAACAGTGAAGGACCAGTCCGCGGTTCCTCTGCCAACAAAAAGGATCTCGAGGAGGCCGCTGGCAGAGGGCTGCAGGAGGCCATTGCAGCTGATAATGGGGCCTAGGAGAACTGCGTGCAGCCCCCCACTCCTAAAGTCTGTTTTCACTGGCAGAGGGCTGCAGGAGACTGTTGCGGCTAAAAACTGAGCTCAGGAGCCCATGTTCTCTGGCAGAGCACTCCGGTCACCACAGTGATGTCAAGCTGGCTACTACCACCCTGACCATGCCCACCTTGCCCCTGTAAAAGAGCGGCCGAAGGATGAGGCCGGACGAGTTCTGAGGCAACTCAACAGGCTTTTATTAGAACGAGCAGTCAAAACTATATACAGGAAGAGTTCAGCACCTTTCCCTCATAACTATTTATACAGAGCTGTCAGGCAGGGCAGCCAATAGAACGCCCTGAACAGCCCGCGCTCAGCCAAGCCGCGTCTAAGCCAATCAGGCGCGGCTCGGCTGTTGCTGGCTGTCAGGTGGTAAGTCGATGATAGAACAGCCCCCCCCCCGGAGGTCAAACACAATCCTGATGCAGCCCTCTATGAAATCACATCTATTCTAGAGACCATCAGGATCAACTGCCTTGTCAGAAGGAGGAACAAACCAATATCTCTGTCACCACATTAAATAAAGCTTGTTTTAACAGCACATTATTGAGTTACTATTCTTATGATAAAACATTCTGTAAATCTTTCAGCTGAACCTATTTAAGAAGTTGCTTTATGATGACTTAGCCCATCCCATCTAGTGGAAGCTGGACTGTCTGGAAGTGGCTTTCCAAGGTTTTAGTTCAGAGATGTGAGTGGCAATATCATATCTAGGCACCAGGATAGCAAAATGATAACACCAATATTCAGCAATATTTTTGCTTTGGGAGAAGAATGTTAAACTTAGTACTCAGGTCTTGTCACTACTGTTTACTCTGGCTCAAACAATCAAGAGCATTTAATGAAGGATTTGTTTTGCCTTCATTGGGGAAAGAGGAGGGATTCTTTTGATTCTACTTTTGTGAAAACATTATGTTTTCATATTGGTCCTAGTTAATATGAAGTGTGAGGTGTGATGCTAGTTCGCCTCGTGGTTCACCCTGGATAGCACGGAAGTGTGAACCGAACGACTAGCAACAATTGTCAGCCACACTACATTGAAGAATTGACAGTTAATGACAGTTGGCAGTCAGACATCTTTGTAGAACTCCTGGCTCTCTAAATACATGGCAATGGAGCCACATTGCACCACCAGCTCTACGAAGGTAGGAAGCCTTAGTGAAGGAGTATAACAAAATTACAACTCACTCAACAGCTATCTAATAACACAGTGGAATTACAACTCACTCAACAGCTGTCAACACACAGTGGAAAGCCAAATGGGCTGCTGTCATAGATGACATACATAAAATATGCCAGATTTTGACCTTCCTCGCCAGCATTGGTCAACTCTGAACAAGATCTGTACCCAACATGGTGTCTGCCAGTACTCATTGTTTAAGTGGGGTCTTGTCTCTACCCCTCAGTGTGACTGTGGTGCTTCTCAACAAAATATTCATCACATACAATACAATACAATAGCAGAGTTGGAAGGGACCTTGGAGGTCTTCTAGTCCAACCCCCTGCCTAGGCAGGAAACCTTGTACCATTTCAGACAAATAGCTATCCAACATTTCTTAAAGACTTCTGGTGTTGGAGCATTCACAACTTCTGGAGGCAAGCTGTTCCACTGATTAATTGTTCTAACTGTCAGGAAATTTCTCCTCAGTTCTAAGCTGCTTCTCTCCTTGTTTAGTTTCCACCCATTGCTTCTTGTTCTATCCTCAGGTGCCTTGGAGAATAGTTTTACTCCCTCTTCTTTGTGGCAACCTCTGACATATTGGAACAGTGTTGTCATGTCTCCCTTAGTCCTTCTTTCTATTAAACTAGACATACCCAGTTCCTGCAACCGTTCTTCATATGTTTTAGTCTCCAGTCCCCTAATCATCTTTGTTGCTCTTCTCTGCACTCTTTCTAGAGTCTCCACATCTTTTCTACATCGTGGCAAGCAAAACTGAATGCAGTATTCCAAGTGTGGCCTTACCAAGGCATTATAAAGTGGTATTAACACTTCACGTGATCTTGATTCTATCCCTCTGTTGATGCAGCCTAGGACTGTGTTGGCTTTTTTGGCAGCTGCTGCACACTGCTGGCTCATATTTAAATGGTTGTCCACTAGGACTCCAAGATCCCTTTCACAGTTACTACTGTTGAGCAAGGTACCACCTATTCTGTACCTGTACATTTCATTTTTGTTGCCTAAATGTAGAACCTTACTCTTTTCACCATTGAATTTCATTTTATTAGATAGACACAATGTGTTCGGATGTCCATCAAGAGCTTACATCGGCCCAGTGTCTGATTTTTCCGGCATAGAGCATCCCATCCTTGAATGGCTGTGTGGACCGGACATTGGCATTTGAGCTACTGTAAGTCTATGTATTTGCCATACACCAAATAAATAAATAAATAAATATGTGACATGCCCAGTTTTCTTCCTCTATAATGTATTTTTCAGTTCAAGTTATATTACCTGGTCTTTTTCACAGCAATCAATTTGTGTGATTGCTCATGCAACCACATGATATTAAAGGGGTGGGTGAACTCTTATGCGTCTTTTCTTGCTGTCTCCAAAGTCTATTTCAATTAAGCTTATCATACACTTCCAAATCGAACAGGTTCAATTTCAAAGAACATTTAATGTTTTGGAGGTGGGTTGAGGGGGAGGGGAGAAAAATTACTAAGACATCAAGAATAAAGGCATTTTTGGCAGAGAAGTTGCAGACTAACCAAATAAGTATGGAAGGAAAATATACACCTCATTTGAAGTTTGAATTAGTATTTTTCTACAAAAGGAAAGGGAGTTTTCTTGCAATCATTTTAAAAAAAACCTGTTTATTTATATATTATAATTATAGTTTCCTAACTCTAAGTGGTTTACAATAGAGTTTAAAAACAAAGTAATCAAAACAACTCAGAGAAATCAAACTCTCAGTGTTTCTTCAGAAGAAATTATCTTAGCTACCTAGCTGAAGACTGATAGAAAAATACCAGGTCCATTTCCAAGAAGACCACAGCTGGGAAGGGTTGCTTTGATATTTGATTGTGATTGAATTATCCTAGGGAATGGGATCTTGCATGTACCCATTGGCCAGGCATACTCTATCTGGACAAGATGATTCCTACAGAATATAGAGCCAAGGAATATAGGTCAAAACCAGTGCTGTGAAATGTTAATAAAATTTTCTGACTCTTCCTCTTGTTGCCATCAGCTTTGAAGTTACATTATATTGTAAATATCAATAAATACATATATACACTTTTTTCTGCTAATTAATTGGAGCAGTAAAATCTGTCTACTAAACAATGCAATTTTAGAGTTACCAAACTCTTTTTTTTATTTACCCCAACAGAATTGGATGGCCTCCAAATAAGTTCAAGTCATTTTTGAAATTAGGACACAAAGACAAGTAATATATATATATATATATATATATATATATATATATATATATATATATATATATATATATATATATATATATATATATATATATATATATATATATATATATATATATATATATATATATATATATATATATATATATATATATATATATATATATATATATATATATATATATAATTTAAAAAACCCTTTTAAATTCATTTCTGATTTTGTTTCAACTGGTAAAAGCATTTTATGAGATTCCAGAAACTGGTCAAGTCCTTAGTACTGAAATGAGAGAGTTCTCATCCAAGCAGTCTGAAGTCTGAATGCTAGCCTGAGAATTTTAAAATGTACTAGAAAAGGGCAATGGGAAACTGCTTCTATACTGAAAGAAACTTATAAGGAGATGCCCAGGAAATAATCAGAAATAAAGCTGACATGAAAAAAATTGTACCCAGTGAGCTCGAAACAACTGTGTTTATTGCCCTAGTTAACATTCTTGAAAATTGGATATCTGATAATAGGAAATATTATTTCTGATGTAAGAATTTTGCATGTCAAGAGTAATGTCTCATTTTATTTATTACAGGCAGGGAGGAAGACTCATTTAGTCCCTTTCTTTCCTAGTTTCCATTATAAAAGAGAATTATGACAGATCATCACTAGGGAAACATCTTGACACACTCTAGGGTATCTAGCTGAGTTCTTCTACCATGAAAAGTAAGGTACTTTTGACTTCCCAGCAGCCTGAAGAAATAATAAACTTAATCTTTGGCCAGTCCTGAATTGTAGGTCATAGCTGCGTAACCATGCAATCATAATCAAGAAGAAGGTTTTAATAGAAACATCTCTTATTAAACCAAACCACCACATCTCTAGGTATAAAAATAGATTTGCTGGGGAAAAAAGGAAACAAAAGAAAGCAGAAGAGACTTCCAATAAAATAATATAGTCAATGGGGTGAATCAGTTACTTATTATTTGCATTGCTGAGATTTTGGATCCAAGTGCACATTTTAAGAGAAGGGAATAGTCTGTAGCTGAATAATGGGTAAGGATATACAAGTAACCAATCATTGGTGTCATTATACAAATAAAAAGATGAAACAATTGTTTAGAAAAATAAACCATGAAAAGAAGACAGTGCTTAGAAATCAATAGGATTTTTTCTGTTATGTACACGATTCAAATATATACATGCCGAAGTGCTGGAATCAGACACAAAATTAAAATTTTGCAATTGGTCTTTTAGGTTTCCATTTGGAAATTGTCCTAAGCTGTGCTGCATAGACATTTTCACCTGAAACATTTCCTGTTCCAGGTCCTCATGACTTCATCTCAAACACCTTCATCCTCAGCTCATAGTTCAATGGAGCAGATGTTCTGAACATGTTTCTGAAACTTGAGTGTCCCCCGAGAATTTCAAAGAGCATTGCCTTCAAGCCAGCAGGCTTTTTCCACGCACTTGTTTCCTAGATATAAAATGTGTATTTCCATCAGAGGCCTATGTGCTAATTTGTTTAGATGCTAGCAAGCCTTGCAGAACTGTATCCAGTGAAGAGGGAAAAGATCTCTGAATAAAAGTGAAGGGGGCAAACTTCAAGATAATGAAGGGAAACGCTTTAAAATATTGACTGGATTAGAATGCTGCTAGAAGTAGGAACAATGCAGAATTCTGGGGAATATGTTTGACCCATTAAAGAGGATATACTGAATGGCTACTTAAATCTAAATAATTGAAAGATATTCTGAGTTCATTTATCAGCAGTAACCATAGTTTCTAGATTACACTATATACATATATATAATACAATAATACAATAATACAATAGTAGAGTTGGAAGGGACCTTGGAGGTCTTCTAGTCCAACCCCCTGCCTAGGCAGGAAACCCTATACCGTTTCAGACAAATAGCTATCCAACATCTTCTTAAAGACTTCCAGTGTTGGGGCATTCACAACTTCTGGAGGCAAGCTGTTCCACTGATTAATTGTTCTCACTGTCAGGAAATTTCTCCTCAGTTCTAAGTTGCTTCTCTCCTTGATTAGTTTCCACCCATTGCTTCTTGTTCTACCCTCAGGTGCTTTGGAGAATAGTTTGACTCCCTCTTCTTTGTGGCAACCTCTGAGATATTGGAATAATGCTATCATGTCTCCCCTAGTCCTTCTTTCTCTTAAGCTAAACATACCCAGTTCCTGAGGCATAAGGAAATTGTGCACACACAAAGAGAGACATATATGTCTCCATGTCTTTCTTTGTGTGCATACATACATGGAGAAATCTAAAGTAATTATCTGATATATGTGTGTGTGTGTGTGTGTGTGTGCGCGCGTGTGCGCGTGTGCGTGTGTGCATGTGTGCGTGTGTGCGTATATATATATATATATATATGTGTGTGTGTGTGTGTGTGTGTGTGTGTATGTATGTATGTATGTATGTATGTATGTATGTATGTGTGTGTGTTACAACCCCTGGTATGCCCAAATATTTATCAGCACAAATACAATGTATGTATGTATGTATGTATGTATGTATGTATGTATGTATGTACACACACACACACACACACACACACACATATATATTTGTGTTGTATTTGTGCTGATAAATAAATATTTGGGCATACCAGGGGTTGTAACACAAATACATACATATCTATATCTATATCTATATCTATATCTATATCTATATCTATATCTATATCTATATCTATATCTATATCTATATCTATATCTATATCTATCTATCTCTATCTCTATCTCTATCTCTATCTCTATCTCTATCTCTATCTCTATACATATACATATATACATATATACATATATACATATATACATATATACATATATACATATATACATATATACATATATACATATATACATATATACATATATACATATATACATATATACATATATACATATATACATATATACATATATACATATATACATATATACATATATACATATATACATATATACATATATACATATATACACATATATACACATATATACACATATATACACATATATACACATATATACACATATATACACATATACACATACACATACACACACACACACACACACACACACACACACACACACACACACACACACATATATATATATATATATATATATATATATATATTCAGAAGATGTATGTCTATATATCTGTGTGTGTGCTCAGATAATTAATATAGATTTCTCCATATAGTATATGTATGTGCACACATATATGGAGAAATATATATAATCAAACAATTAATATAGATTTTCCATATATGTATGTCTTTTGGTGTGCACAATTTCCTTATGGCTCAAATCTATTTACATTGACTACTGAAGGCAAATAAATTAGAATTAGTCTGCCACTAAGACCTTTCCCCCCAATCTTTCAGGCATTTCTTTAGCTTAAAATTGTCTGAAAATAATATGTCATTGCAATTCCAAATGGAAAGAAAGAAGATTAAGGTTGAACACCTCTGCCTTTCTGAGTAACCAATTCAACTTTTCAAACATATTAAAATTGTTTTTCTGATATTCAAATTTCCATTTTCTCTCTCTATCCTACATAAGGAAGAACAGATGTTCACCTTCTGTCATGGGACAGCTTTTCAGGTACCTGAAGATAGCTGTCATAGTGTCCCAATTCAATCCTATCTTCTCAAGCTTAAACATCACCAGTTCCTTCATTCCTCCTGAATTATGTAAACTTGATCAGATTCCTCCAATGTTCCAATCATAATGTAGGAAATCATAATGTGATTCCCTACATTACCTCTCTTCATAGCCTACCTCTCTTCATATCTCACCTCATCCTAAGGATCATGTTCAAAGACTGCCTCATTTCCATTAACAGGGTTGTTATGTGTCTTCCAAGGACACTGCCGAGGAGGAGAGCTCTCTCTGCCTTGGGAAACAAATATTCTAAAGCAAGATTGCTGCAAAATAAGAATATTGCTTGGAGCATGGCAAATGAGTTTGACAGGTATAAGACTACGCACGAGTGTGTGCATGCATGTACATATCCATCCCTCAAAGGCACAGGCAATGTTCATCCTACCCTGTTTTTACCTGTTTAACTGATAATATTTACAGCGGGAGGGTAAGAAAAAGTTGCTGTTGCTTCTTCCCCTTGAATATATGTCTGAAACTTCCTTTATATATGGAATCTGTAATCTTCCCCATACTGTAGTGGATGTTTGAATAAGTAGAGTTGCTGAATGCATAGATATCTCTTATAGACTCAATGTATGCGTATATGGGACCTTGCACAGCTGAACTCTACTTGAAACTCGTTTATTTACTTATTTAAAAAAAACCCAGCTACACAAAAAAAAGTGAACATAGGTCACTCCTGGATAACATGCGACTGAGATACCATTTTAAAAACATTAAGTATACAAATATGATAATGGCTGCGTTTTGGCCAATTAACCCAACCGTATTTCAGAGGTGGGTTCCTACCAGTTCGGATCGGTTCGGCCGAGTAGCTAGCAACTTCGCCTGCCATGCCCCCGAACCGGTTCTATCGCCGGTGGTGCCATCTTGATTTTCGATTCTGTGCATGCGCAGAACAATCTTCATTGCAAAAATGTAATTTTCCTCCTTTTCTAACGTTGTGCACATGCACAGACCTTTTTAGGTGCAAATGGGCACGTGCAAGGACTGCATGTTTGGTGACATTTGGCAAAAAAATTTTGCACGCCAAACCGGTAGTAATGCCAGCAGCAGCCCACCCCTGCCGCATTTTGCTCAGAATGCAACCTGAAACAACATGTACAGACTTTAGCTGGTTTTTTTTTTTTTTACAGGCTCAGTTTATAGTAATTTTGCCATTTCGTAAGTATGCCAATTATTTGGGTTAAGATGCACAGCTAAATAATCATATAGTTTTGCTAGGAATGGCAAAACCTAGACAATTTGCTAGGCATTACAGATGTGGAATCATTGTGTGTGTGTGTGTGTGAGAGAGAGAGAGAGAGAGAGAGAGGGAGAGAGAGAGACGGGAAGGAAGGAAGGAAGGAAGGAATAAAGAGAGGGAGGGAAAGGAAGGAAGGAAGGAAGGAAGGAAGGAAGAAAGAAAGAAAGAAAGAAAGAAAGAAAGAAAGAAAGAAAGAAAGAAAGAATGAAAGCTAGCTAGCTATTGGAAACTTCTCTGTAAGTGGGGGAAAAGACATCTTGATTTCATCGTTTTATTTTAAAATGTTTAAAGACAAAAGCCTTGCCAAGACAGCATACACTTATTACTTTCCCATGTTTGGGCTAAAAGTTTCTTAAAGCTTTTACTCCCTAACAATTACTTGAGGAATTTTAAGTGGAAAAATTGCAGGTAACAAAGGGTTAAGTAATTATAGCCCTCACTATTTTTTTTTCCTGTTCCAGATGGCTCTGGGGTTGCTGCAAGTTTGAGCAAAGAAATAGCCAACCTTAGTTGTTCATCACCAAAGATACATTATCTGCTCTAAAATATTTCATTTGGCTTGAGATGAATGATGATTTAGGATAATCTTCCTCAGCCTGGCACCTTTTGTAGGTGTTGAAGTACAGCTGTCATAATCCTCATTTAATAGAGATGACTGGAGATGTTGGCAATGTTGAGGAAACTAGGATAGGGGTGGGGGAGGGGTGCGAGAGAGAAAGTTTAGGCCAGGGGTGTCCAAACTTGAGAACTTTAAGGCTTGTGGACTTCAACTCCCATGCTGGCTGGGGAATTCTGGGAATTGAAGTCCACAAGTCTTAAAGTTCTCAAGTTTGGACACCCCTGGTTTAGGCAGTACTCATTGCAGTGAACTGTAAGCATCTTCCATAGCTTTGAAAGACCTACTTTAGGTCAACAATTACTACATTTTCTTTGCTCAGTTCTTCTTTAAATGGATAGAGCTAGAGTCAGGAAAAGAAAGCCTTTAATTTTTTTTTTTAAAAATGACAGTAAAATTTAAATTACAAATATTTTTAAATCAGTTATAAAAAATGCCAAATCTACAGCTGCAACAGTTCTCTCGCAGGAACCCTGAATTTAAAAAATCATCATTTTGACATATAAAGATATGCAAAGGGTTTTTAAAGAGATTGAAGTTAAAGAAAGTATTAGGTACACAATTAAAGTTACCCACAGTACCATATATGACATGTTTATAAGAATAATAATGTATTTGCCCAAAATCTAATACTCATTTTGGGAAGTATTATAGTCTTAAATATATATTTTTTTCTGACCTCTCAACTTATGTAATATAAACACCCTTTGTTTTGGTCTTTAATTCATATCTCTTTTCTGCAAATGGCAGGAAAGAAACCTGAGAAGAGCTAAGGCTGAAATTGTATGTTTAGCTGAAAATAAGCTCCACTAAAATTGGTTCTAAATAAATAGAGTCAGCGTTATATTGTAAGCAAAACCGAAAGTGATGGGAAAGGTACTTGTTAATGTTTGTAAGCAAAACAGGTGATAGAGATGGCCCATTTTTTCTAATCTTGGTCGTCTTATATTCACCAGATCTGAACAAAAGAAAATATGTAACTTTATAAGATGAAAACAGGTTTATTTTCTATACAGATACTTTCGTTGATGAGGAATATCAGTTGTGTTGAAGGCTGTAACTGAGAAGTGAATTGTGAAAACTGAATGTGAGGAATGAACAAATTTATAATTAATGGGCCCTAAGACACACGTGATACTCCCAGCAGACTCAGAACTGACAAGATGTGAGCATGAAACCTGGTTCCCTGTGAAATCTACTCTGGATTAACAACATATTATATCATCATATCATGTACACATGATAGGAAGATTTGTAATTTATTTATTGAATAAAGCCTCTGAGCGATCTTCAAGATCTGCCACATGAAGAACAAAGTCCATAAGGTGACCAAAGCTGAGCTTCTGTCTGGAGGACTTCTTAGTCCAAAAATAGATGAAATTGGTGCAAATCTCTTCTTGGCCACAACTACTCTTTGCTCCTCAAGCATGAATTCAATGAGGGGGGAGGGAAGCATCTCTCAAATTTCAATTTTGGAAGTCACTCAGTCTTACTGGGATTGAGCCTGATTCTGTTTCTTCCCATTCAGATCCCATAATCTTCAAACCTCCAGCAAGACTTTGATATGGGATTGTGAGATCTACTCCCAAAGCTTATGAAAGCATATTCAGGAGGTATTTTCTTAACCTAGACAAATTCAGAAGTTAATATTTGGGGGGAATTTGAATGGGTGGGAGGGAGGGAGGGAGGGAGGAAATATAGGTAATAGATCACTGAAAATAAACATACCCTGTCTTCAGCCATCATGCAGCAAATCAAGATCCAGAGAACAACCATAGAAAAAGCATATTATTTAAGCATAGGTACAAACGAGGGGGATGATATGCAATCTGCCACTGTATATCAGGAAAATATTTACTCTGTTCTTCCAACTGCCTAGTGCTTTGAAATTGCAGAAGCAAAATTATACAGACCCTGTCTATGTAACCAAGGAGAGCCAAATTAGTTTGGACCAAGCTCCTTACTGGCCCCCTGTTACACCAGAAGGGATATCCCGGTTGATCGGAGCCCTAAAGGCTAATAAGGCACCTGGTGCTGATAATGTCCAGCCAGAAATAATAAAAAAGAACGCCAGTTGGTAGGCTCCACTTTTAGCATCTCTGTTTACATTTATAGATAAAACAGGCCATATGCCAAGAGATTGGGGAGTAGCAATTATCATGCCCATTTATAAAAAAGGTAATATAAATGACCCAGGCAATTATAGACCCATTAGTCTTCTGACAGTTATTAGTAAACTGTATGCCAAACACCTAAACTATAAACTTCAGGATTGGCTCATTTCAGGGGGGATAATCAAAGATGAACATGCCGGTTTTAGAGAAGGAAGATCTACGGAGGATCATTTCCTGGTACCATTTAGTACAAAAATACACATATAAAAAAAGTGTATTAAAGTATATTTATTTATTTATTTATTTATTTATTTATTTATTTATTTATTTATTTATTTATTTCGATTTATCAGTCGCCCCCTCTCCGCAAAGGGACTCGGGGCGACGTACAATTAAATCAAAATACAAATGTGGCATGGAGGAGGTAACACCAATATTTAACAGTCAAGTTCAAATAAATAACAATAAATTAAAACAATTAAAACAGTTAAAAACCCCAAAATTTACGTAAAAAATATTAAAATAATTAAAATTGCCAGGGAGGTTAGAAATTTCTAGTTAAGCCAGGCCGGCTAGTTGGAACAGGTGGGTCTTGAGTTTCGTGCGGAAGGAGCGGAGATCGGTCGTTGTCCTGATATCTGGGGGGAGGTCATTCCAAAGGGCTGGGCCCATCACAGAGAAGGCCCTATTCCTGGGCGCCGCCCTCTGACACTGCCTGGTGGACGGCACCCGGAGGAGTCCCTCTCTGTGAGAGCGAATTGGTCGCAGGGATGTATGGGGCAGAATGCGATCCCGCAGATAGCTAGGTCCTGTGCCATGGAGTGCTTTGAAGATGGTAACTAACACCTTGAAGCGCACCCGGTAGACCACAGGGAGCCAGTGCAGCTCGCGCAGGAGAGGTGTTATATGGGCGAACCTCGTTCTCCCCATGATTGCCCGCGCGGCCGCATTCTGGACCAGTTGCAGTCTCCGGGTGCATCTCAAGGGGAGCCCCATGTAGAGAGCGTTTAAAAAGTGTGGCCTTCCTTGATTTTAAGCAGGCCTTTGAGTCAATATCCAGGATCACTGTCTAGGTGAAATTTAAATGCACCATTATTGATAAACGCCTCCTCTTCCTCGTACAAAAATTGTATGCCAATTCCACCTTGAAAGTTATGTGTAATCCTCAAGGGAGTTTAACCGGTCCAGTAAGGGTACAAAAAGGGGTACGGCAGGGTTGCATCCTGTCCCCCTCCCTCTTTAATTTATATATTAATCCCCTGATTGATCTCTTACAGAACCCTGATTTCCACCCTCCTAACCTAGCACAACGCAAAGTTCCAATTCTCTTATATGCTGATGATGCCGCTATTATTTCACATACCCCTGTAGGACTGAAGAGAGCAATTAGGGCAACACTCGGCTATTGCAGGCAAAACAAGTTGGTCCTTAACTTTGATAAATCAAAAAATGTAGTTTCTGCTAAAAGACCAAGCCAATACTCCTGGAAAATAGAAGGACATAGTTTGGAACAGGTTAGAACATTTAGATACCTTGGGGTGGTTTTCCACTCACAAGGGACATGGAAGGCACACCCGGATCACACATTGCAAGCAGCCAATAGGTCCTCAAATGCAATTAAACACTTCTTTTACACAGGCTGAGGTCAGTTAGTACCTGCTGCCTTAAAACTTTTTGAGGCCAAAACATTGGCACAAATTCTATATGGGGCACAAACAGGAATCCTCGCAAGAAAGACTTGCTAGAAACCATACAAACCAAATTCCTACGAGCCATCTTAGCTGCACCCAAAGGAACTCCAAATGCCCATTTAAGAATTGAGACAGGAAATGCCTCAAATTCAGGTATGAACATGGAAGATGATGATCATTCATTGGCTTAAAATGCATTTATTTCCAGAGGGACTGTCCCCACTAGTGTTGACTGACAATTTCCCCTCCCCATGGAAACAGGCAATTGATCCCAAACTGGGCTCTTATGGGCTCTCACCGGTATTCTTAATGTCCCTAGGCTTTGATCAAGCAAAGCAAGTAGTAATCAATAGAATGAAGGACATGGAGTTCCAAGAAGAACTAAATAGGTTGCCTCTCCACAGTAGGGACAGAATCAAACAGGGTGTGTGTGAATCGGCAAGATATCTAAAAGACCTGATCTTCCCAAAATAAAGAATAGCTTTCTTCAGAGCCAGATTTAACATTCTTCCTTCAGCACTCCTCCAGGGCAGGTATAAGAGAACACCAATAGCAGAACGAGTTTGTATATGTGGTAAAGGAGAAGTTGAAGATATCTCACTTGTTCTATTACACTGCGAGCTTGTGTACAGAGTTTGTAGGTCTGCACATATTCTTCCCTTATTAGAGAGATTACCAGAGAGGGCAGACAATTTTTATGTAGGCTTTCTCCTCCAGGACACAAACCCGACTACCACATATGCAGTGGCAAAGTTCTGTATTGCTGGAATGTCCACACACAAAAAAATTGGATACGGAAGTATAGTTGTCATCTTGTACCAATTATTTGGACATATCTCTAACAATTTCTGGACCATTGTATTTACTCCCATACTTATCGGCTTTGCACCCAGGTAAACCAGGGAGTGACCCGAACAATTTGAGAACATGTATGTTATCCACTTTTAACATCAATACTTTTTAATTATATTTTAATGTCAGTACTTTTAACATATGGTAAAAAGTAATGTGTATTGCTGGTCTTTGACCATAATAAAGATTTATACTTATACTGCAGAAGCAAAAAGAAAAATAATTTTGGCTTCATTCATCCACCAAAAGAATCTGGGCCACCAATTGCTATTTGAGTAAGAAATACTTAATATGGGATGATCAACCTAGTCCTAGTCCAAAAGCTAATTTTAAACCATCTGGTTCTGGGGTTCAGGAATTCCACACACACCACTTCCCTATATCTGCTAATACTAAGACCCAGGTGTCTCCTAAAGCGACTACATTGCATATTGTGAACTCAAATGTAAAGTTCTCTAATTTCCTGGTAGAGGGCTTGACCTCCATATAATAACATCTGGCTATTCACATCTTAGAAATCCCCCAAAGAATGAAATTGGTCATGTGAAACCACCTCCTAATGATCAATTTTCTAATATGTCTATTCTTTTTCGTTTCCAAGCCTGATTGGAAGCTTATTTTCTTTTTCTCGCAAACTCTCTTTGAATTGCAATGAGCCACTGAGCAGAAAGAAAGAGTGAGATAAAGATTAATTCAATCAAAATAGGGAACAATCTTGAAGAAGAGTACTGTAAAATTGTTGGCCACATCCATTGGAAGGGCACTTCTGTCCAGAACAGTTCTGTTTATTGTTAGCCAATTCTACAAATCTATTATATTCCATAGGAATAAGGAATTTTGCTTCCAGAAAATATAACTCACCATGCTAAGAATATTATATTGTTCCTATTTATAAAACAGTAAACTACGCAGAATTATCTGGGAGTCTTAAAATTGCTTGAGAGGGGGGGAGGCTACTACGTAATATGTGAGATAAATTAGGCACATTAAAACAATGTTATTTTTTGGCCCACGCAGAATTGCCAATGTTACTTTAGATATTGTGATATGATATACAGTGGTTGAAAGGCAACACAAAGAACAATGGAATGTGTAGATGATTAAAAGTGAAACACAAATTGAGGAAATGTAAAGTTCCTCCTTAATTGAAGTTGCTGTAAGCTTCTGACAGACTAACCTTAAATTATTACTATTTTAAATGAAACCAAATAACTACAAGACCTTGAAAATTTTGCTTTGGAGTGAAAAAAGTAATTTGGGTGACATAAGTGGACAGGCGCAATGGTATGTGGGAATGGCCTTTGGAGACAGAGGGAAAAGCAGCACCAGACTAGATTAGCATCCTGAGTGGTGTTTTGATCTGGCCCGCAGGGCTGCTCTGGAAACAGCAGGGTACCATCCCAAAGTGCCTCTGCCAGCAAAAATGGAGCTCAGGAGAGGGTTGGCAGAGGGTTGCGGGAGGCTGTCACAGCCGAAAATGGAGCCTGTGAGCCCATTTTCGCTGGCAGAGTGCTCAAACAACCACAGGCGTCTCTGACATGAGTGATGTCGAACTGGCCATGCCCACCCTGGCCTCCCAAGGTCAAACACAGCTCTGATGTGGCCCTCAATGAAATCGAGTTTGACACCCCTGTCCTACAATAAAGCAGAATTAGTTTATCTGGGGATGCTTTTTATCTGGATTGCCTTGCAAGATCAATAATAGGTGAAAAGGTGCCATAGGCTGCTTCACCCCGAGAAGAAAGGCAGACAATTTAGCTCAGAAAAGCAAAGGTTATATTTCAAGGGTGGACTGGTGAACTGAATATGCCCGACTGTAGTGGAATGAGCAAGCAAACCAGCACTTTAAAATCCCTCTATTGTAGATGCCGATAAATGTATGCAGTATGAGCACAGATGCTTGCTTCTTTATGCAACTGTTTTGAAAACATGTTGCAAGATTAAAGAAATAAATCTATCAAAAGCATTGGATTGGTTAGAAAGCATAATAATAGAAGTTGTTAGCATAAAAGCTTGAAGTTTTGGTAGTGGACATTAAAACTGAAAAAGAAGAAAAACCAATCACAAATCCTGAAAAATCTCTTGAGAATCAGAAGGTTTAAAAAAAGGGAAATGAGGCAGATGTCTACCTGTATTACTTCCAAATGTTTTCAGCTTCAGGCAGAGACATACATGGAGATAAATGGTTTCTCCAATCAAATAAAGCAGATCTTTATTTCTCATGATGGAGGAGGAACTGGAAATGAGGGAGTAGACTGGCTTTTCTTTGAATTTGTGTAATGAATGGCAGCTTCTGCTCCATGGGTTCATTGAGGCCAAACTTTGCAAACCACAGATCCTCCATATGCAACTAAAAGGTAGCATCCACAATATAGTTAAGGTGACCAACTTTTTTACAATGAAAAGGAGGACAAATAAATTGGAAAAAATATATCGTAAATAAAAGAAATATTTTATTCATTGCAACAATAATACACTAAAATATGATATATGCATAATAAAAACATTTGCAACATTTTATATTGTAATTATGCTTACATGCCTGTTAATTATTATTTAAATGAGTACTTTTCCATTGAATTAATATTTTTTCTCAATGTATCATCTTCTAACAATATATTGGAAATATCTGAACAAGAAATATCCTTCATATTGAATTTTACGCCAAGTGCTGCAGCTAGAGTATCAACATTCAATCTCGATTTCTCACTTGTCAAAAAATCATTGGCAATTGAAAAAAACTCTTTCAACTGCTGCATTAGTTCCAGGGCAGCACAACGTAAATTGAACAAGTATAAATAAATGTTCACATGGAATATGTTCATTTTTGAAATGGCTGAAAATATCCACCCATCTTTTATCAATTTCAACATGTTGATTTTCCCATTGTATTAATTTTTCAGAATTTAAATATACATTCAGTCTTCTAATTTCTTCAAAGAGACAATTGTCGTCTATTTTAATGTCTAGCATTTCTTTAGATAAAAATTCTTGAGTCTTGACGAATTGTCATGTCAAATACAAATAGGTCACATAACGCGCAACAGATTAGTCTTCAAATATCGAAAAGGAGGACATATAGGAGGACACTTTTCGAGGGAGGACAGAACTTACAAAAGAAGGACTGTCCTCCCTAAAGGAGGACGGTTGGTCACCTTAATATAGTCAGTGTGGAAACCCATGAGTGATTACAGGCTGGGGTGGCAAGGCTGAAACCAGACCTAATAGAAGTTGAATCCCAAATCTGAATTCTGGGGAAATTGTAAAGATCAAAGAAAGGAAACTGATTTTACCATCCATTATATTTGCAATTATAAATTTAATTTTTATCTGTGGTTAGCCCATTTACAGTAACATGCAAATGCAGATACCTTCAAACACTGGGAAGGAATTTCTTCTTTCTGACTCAGAATTTGTTTTCTGTTTCCAAAGTTCAGAATTCTTCCTGTAAGTACAGCAGTCAATGTTGAATGAGATGAATGGGGCCTTTTAAAGACTTGTTACATGAAAAGATATTTGCAGTCATTTGACCCAATGCTCTCATATGTTCACACATACACAGCAAGGAAATGCAAATGTAATGATGTGAAATCTCAACCAGTTTGGGGTTTTTTAGCAGCCTTATGTCCAACATTGGTCATAACTGCAGTTGGTGAGGCTTTTTATGTCATCTAAGAAAAGAGCTTTTAAGGCACAAGAGGAGAAAGGGAGAAAAATGCATTTCACTGAGAAATTACTGGTGACCTTGACACTATAATTCATAGGCAACAACTATAGTTCAAATGATTATTTAACAGTATTGGTGGCACTGAAATTCCCTTTTTCTTAATTTGCCCAAAGTAGCTAATGCAATAAAAAATAAGAAGCATGGATAAAAATAGCAAATAAAATAAAATAAAATAAAGTTTGATGCTTTTAATCATAATGCATTTAACATGTTACTTATGTATTTTTTTCTAGATCCAAAACTACAATTCAGTGGAAACTCTAGAAAGGTTTATATGATACACCCAAGGATTTGATGTGGTCATGCAATTTTCATTCATGTGATAAAAGAAATAAAGCTTTTTGAAATACAAAATGTATAAATCAGTAACTTGTCTTATTTTATTCCTGGTCAGATGAATACATTTAATATGTGGAATGATGTGTCAAGATTAATTGACCTGGGCAGTTTCTGTTTCCTAGAATTAATGGTAGTAGAAAAATTGTAAGTGTGTGTGTGTGTGTGTGTGTGTGTGTGTGTGTGTGTAGGGGGGGAGATAGAGAGAAAGAAAAAGAAAAGGAGGAGGAGGGAGGCAGGGAGAGAGAGAGATTTCTAATTTTCCATAAGAGATTATCTCATTTTTTTATATAATAGCATTTGAAAGTATAAAACAATATACACATTTACATTCTGTTTTTATCCGCAAACTATATCTTTAGTTGGAGATTTTTAGCTACTTTGTTTTTAGCTACTTAGTTGTCAGTCACACCTGCTGTAAATTCTATGGGATTGGAAATCATCTACAAGAAACTGAACTCATGGATCTTCACACTTCAGATGATCATACACAGTGCATTTGCTTTAGGAGCTATCTAGGCCTTAGTATTCAGAGGTTGTAGCAAAAGATATAGACAATATAGAAGCTCTCAAAATTGTATATAATCTTCCCTCATGTTCTCAGACCACAAAGATGCAGATTTTATATTATGCTATTCCCTGTATATAGGTTTTAATATGATTACCATTCCTTCTGGAGGCAAATGACTTTTTTTAATTATTATTTTTCTAGGAAAAAGTATGTTGCAGACCCGGTTAAGAAAGATCTTTATAGCAAATATTTAACATGTTTGGGGGAGGGGGGTTTGACATTAAATAACATATACAGTCAAGAGAATAGACTTAAATATATATTTTTAAACAACCATTGTGATTGTTATAGTGTGATAATGGGCTGGGTAGAATAAAATTGGAATATAAAAACAGGGGTATATGATTTCTTCTCTTCTTTTTCAGTTCTTGTTCTCTGACTAGCTAGTTCTCTTTAAATATGACATCAAAGAGCTCTACCTATTGTAAAATCTGTGTGATGTAACTTTTGGTTTTGGACACATCAATTTTAAAGTACATTTTTCAGAAGACACACATCTTAAAAGTTGGTAATAGAATTTATTCAGATCACAAAGACAAGTTAAATCTACATCTCCCTTCTGATTCATCCACCTGTTCACTGCTTGCTTAATGTGCAGCTGTACATCATGCCTAGAGATGATAATGTGAATAATGTTGGATTTAGACCAGAGGTGGATTGCTGCCAGTTCGGCCCAGATCGGGCAAACCGATAGTAGTAGCAGTGGTGGGAGGATCCGTGCTTAAAAAGTTAGGCATTTAACTAGGCATTTGGCTTTAATACCTATAATAAACACCTTTTCAACTCTTGAAGTGTTCTACTTTCATTCCAATAAACTGTCTTTAAATGCAGTGAATTACATCCAGATGCCACTATGTCTGTTGAAGTGAAGAATTTGGACTGCTTGATAACCCTCAACTTGGTGAATATTGCTTTTGCCAGATTGTAATTTGACGGAGAATACATAAGAAAAAGGACCGTTTCAGACCATAGAATTGTATTCTAACTCCACCCTGCAGCAGGATACAAGGAAGCTTTGTGTTTCTACAGGTGAAGCCTACACACACAAAGCTCTCTGAAATGATTATTATTTTTGCTTCAGTAATTACTGCAGCAAGAAAAAACATCTCTGTAACCTCCCTGCCCTCAAAGTTCAAAGAATATGCAACCACATGTGATTCTTTTTCCTGTACACACTGATGCCATGCTTCATGTTGAGACCTTAAGTGCAACTAGAAGGTCTGCTTTCTCTTAAAAATAGTCAATACCATTAGCTTCATAGTTTCATCTAAAGCTGACTATGTTCAAGCAAGCATGAAATTATGTCCTCATGGACATTTCTTGAGGTTGTAAGATACTAAAAACGTTTTACAATATTGACACTTTTTATGCAGGCTAAAATATTTGTATATCCCATGGTTTTATTCTTCTTAAACTTAAGGGCTAGGAATTTAAGCAAACAGATGCAAATTCTTAAAGAGCTAAAATGCAATGTCTGAGGTTTTACTGTGTTGAAATATAATGGTGTTTTTTAAAACAACAACAATAACCTTAACCCCATATGCAGGTGTGGGTTCCGGCAGTCACTACTGCCTGTTTGCTTGTGGCCACACTGCTCACGCGCACAGTCTAATAAAAATTGCTCTGCACATGCACAGAAGCAAAAAACAAGATGGCAGCACCTATGGTGCCACCGGGAGAACTGGTTCGGGGGCGTGGCAGGCCTGGATCGCTTCCAGTTCCAGCAACCCAGGCCGCCAAACCACTACCAGGCCGAACCGATCTGAACCGGTAGGAACCCACCATTGTCCTAATGCATATAAGCTCTAATCTAACCAAAAACAAGTATTGTCTACCCAAGAAGCTGACACTCAAGCATGAGTGCGAAGCAATTTGTTTGTTCTTTGATCATGGATACGCAGAAGAAAGCACTAAGGAAATATTCAGGAAAAAAATATAGCCATTTGGAAGAAGTTCCTGCAATTGAAATTGCAGAAGATAGAAAATGGGAGAAAAACTTGGAAGACATATGAGGTTAGTTTTTTAATTTATTGTCTGTTTAGCATGCCTATAGATGATTGTGTGAATATTGTTGGATTTAGACTAGGGACCTCTGGATTCAGATGCTGCTTAGACACAACATTTTTAGGATACAAGACACAAATACCTTGTACAGACAAGATAGTTTCTCTTCTGCAGTTCTAATTTCTTTCCACCTCCCAAGCTACAATATATATGTATATTATGTATATATATGTTTATGTGTGCATACACACACACACACACATACACACACACAACTTCCTTAGATGAGTAAAAGGTGTACAAACAATATTTATCCCATGGGATGGTAGAATAATGACAATAGCAGAAGACTTAACAAGACTCTCGGCTATGTTACAATGCATCATATTGACAACTGTTCTCCTTGAACTGCACAGGTCACTGAAAGGACTACATATAATGCACTATTCCACTTTTCCATATGTGGAAGGCATTCAGAATGAAAACTCTACAGTGGAAAGCCACACATAAAGGGAGACTCAAAAGCCAAGCAACTATCTTGTTGGCTTCGGCAAATTATTAAAAAAAAACCTAGGCTACCTAAGCAAGGGATACAATAGACACAATTGTGTGTGCTCTTAAAAGTGTAGTGGGAGCCATCCTTTGTTTTACTATCTAAGTTAAAGACTCATGTGCAAGAGTTAGTAGTTACAAATAGATTTAGCTTGTAGTTAAGAAAAATATCAAGATAAAAGTTCTGGAATATTTTTGTCCAGTATAGTTATGGTGGCAAAATATCAATCTGATAAAGAGGCACTGCTAAAATAATATTCAAACGACTTTTGAATTTTTTGAGAATAAGGATTTCTTCCTTAATTAGTGTGATGGATGAAGAACTACACTGTAGAGCTGGGCGGTCAAACTCGCGGCCTGTGGCCAGATGCGTCACGCGCTGGCCACACCCACACCCGGTTTAGCAAAGGGGAAAAAAGTCACGATATGTCATGTAAGGATGCCGTGACAATGCGAGTTTGACACCCTTGTTGTAGAGGAAGAAGCATCTCTGTGCAATTCAGGGCCACACAACTTTTGGCAGTTATTGAATGTTAAAAGTGTGCTTTATGTGTCCTCATAAACTTCAGGGGTTTGCTGATTTTAAAAAATGGCTGCTTGGTGCATATGGCAAGTCACCGATTAGACATTAAGAGAAGACAATGAGGTTGATTATTGCCATATTTTTTGGTTGTTCTGGATATTCTAACAGTTCTGAATTTTCATTTACTTTCCAAATTGGCAGGCTATAGCAATTCACCATTTTTGTTATGCCTTTGTGGTATAAAAGAGCCCAGGGACTTACAAACAAACAAACAAAATCAGATAGGACAGGAATAGAGGAATGCCAGATATTAAATCCAGAAGCATTTTGGTCTCTCTAGCCACCATTATAGTTATTAGGATTGAATCCCATTATGATGTTGGAGTTTTTGAAACTTTTCTTTCATACCAAAATAAATGTGTCATTATGTCTGATATAATTGTTTGGCTAAATAAATCAGAATTGGGATTATTTACAAAAATATTCCCCAACTAGAGCTTTTATGCATCTTGATTTAGCCAGTTATGAAAACAACCACTAATATTTTAATAATAGATAAGCATTTATTTACTTAATGCATATGCTGCCTGTCTTGTTATTCAAAAATAAATGATTGATTTAATTGTTAATTTTAATCCAATTTTTAAAATGTTATTGTTCATATTAATTGGGTTTGTTGTTGGATACTCTATCTAATTCTATTTATCTTTTGTAATATGTGTTTTTTAAATGTTGTACGCTGCCCTGAGTCCTTTGGGAGAAGGACGACATATAAATCCAATAAACAAACAAACAAAGGGACTCTAGGTGGCAAGTATACCTCTTTCTTCTCCATTCTTCTAGTTTCAACTAGAAATAACAGAGCTCATTCCCCCCTCCCCCTCTTTAGTGTACACCAGTCAACCACATTTTGGTTTATGGAGGAACTCAATTCAGATTGGCATGCCACATATACTCATACTCATTTGCATTATTGCTCAAGTCATCCAGAGATAGATCTGTTGCCATATTCTCTGAAATGCATTCACTCTGAATTGCACATGGTTTATTCTGCCAGTGACTTTAATATTCTCCTCTCTGTTTGATACAGCAGAAAAGGGAATTTATTTTGAAAAGTGGGGGGAGGTTATTAGCCTTTTAAAATCCCACCTTTATTACTTTATAAGTAACTCAAGGATGTGAACAGACATCATATTATTTCCTCCTCCTATTTTCCCCAGAACAGGTTGGCTGAGAGAATGAGTGATGCAAAGTCACCCAGCTGGCCTTCATACCTCAACAGGTACCTCAATGTGCTAAAGTGACTTAAAAACAAGGGTAGCTTTACGTCTATGGCAACCTAGACAGTTGGTAGGGGTACCAAGGTTAAAGACTTCTGACATACACAATAAAAAAGTGAAAAGTGGTAACAGCACAGTGTGCCCATATAATTTTGCAAAATTAGTGCCCTATGAAAACAGGAGGTGCTGATGTAATTAAAATTGGATGAAACAGTAAATAGAATGAACATATCAAAGAAAAAAAATATCTGAGATTGAAAATCTTTAGCATAAAGCTTTTTTAAAAAAATCCCAAGATGATTTAGGAATTCACCAGAAGTTGAACTAAGCCAGTGGTCGGCAAGCCGCGGCTCGCGAGCCACATGCGGCTCTTTACACCCTTTAATGCGGCTCTTCTGTGTGCCGGGCGCCCGCTCCCCTCCCTCCTCTCGGGCGGCCGCCCCAAAAGTCACGAAGTCTCCGAGGCTGTAATTTTCTGAGCTGTGTGCACGCGCCTGTTTTCCACGGCATGGAGCAGCGGCGAGCGATGATTCCGGAGGCCATCAGTGGCACCAATTTTGGTCCTATGACTGCAGAATGCTGCAAAATACCATAAATGCAGGCCAGTTGTTGAGTGTTTCAAATGTGATTGGAACACTCAACAAGGTGACTATAGTGTGTGTGTGTGTGTGTGTGTGAGTGAGACAGACAGACAGAGAGAGGAACAGAGAGAGGGAGTGAGGGAGGGAATCAGAGAGAGACTGACAGACACACACACACACAGAGACAGAGAGAGACAGAGAGGGGGGGAGGGAGAGAAAGATAGACAGACAGACAGACAGACACACATACACACACACACACACACAGAGTGAGTGATTAAGTGAATGAGTGAGAGACAGACACACCCACATACACAGAGTGACAGAGAGAGAGGAAGGGAGGGGAGAGAGACAGAGGGAGAGACAGAGACAGACATACACACACACAGAGTGAGTGAGAGACAGACAGACACACACACACACAGAGTGACAGAGATGGGGGAAGGAGGAGAGAGAGACAGAGATACAGAGAGAGAGACAGACAGATAGACACCCAGAGAAAATGGCAGAGGGAGACAGAGAGGGAGGGAGGGAGAGAGAGACAAAGAGCCAGAGAGAGAGAGAGAAAGAAAAAGAAAAAAAGAAAGAAAGTGGGAGAGAGAGATGAAATTAAAAACAACAACATACAAACCTGACTTAATCAAACTATCCAAGGAAATGCAAGGCCAATGTTCACATTAGTGGTTGTGACTTTGTCAGTCATTGTCAGGATGTAATTTTCTCTACATTGTAAGGCAAATTTTACGGAATTTAACGTTATCGATAAATAATATCGTTCTAAAGTTTTTGTTTTATTAGTTGTGTTATTTGTATCCTCCCGACCTATGTGGATACTTGCATGCAGAATATTCTCAATAAAAACTTATTGAAACTAAAAACAGTGTACCATCCTATGTATTTTCGGTTTTAAAAATGTGGCTCTCAAAATAAATTTCAATCGTGGTTTTGGTGAGATTTGGCTCAGTTGAAAAAAAAGGTTGCCCACCACTGAACTAAGCTATATGGCAGTGATGGCTAACATTTTTGTCGCCCTGCCCCCTCGCCCATTTTTGGCTTCCAGGTTGATGCAGGCTTTCCAGGCCCAAAATTGGGCATGGGGGAGGGGCACATGTGCTCCCCCCCTGCCCTGTTTTGGTTGCCAGGTTGGTGCAGGAGGACGTCTAGGCCCAAACACTCCCGTGTCCCGTTTTGGGCCTGGAAAGCCTCCTACATCAACTTGGAAACCAAAACAGGGCATGGGGGCACCATGCAAGGCGCCGGAATGCAATACGAGTGCCCCTGTGCATGCATCCCGCCCCCTGCGCATGCGTGGCAGAGACCCAAAGACCAGCTGGCTGGCAGGAGACGTGCACCGCACACACACCTGCAGTGGAGCTGGGCTGGGGCGAGGGCTGGCGTGCCCGCTGTGGGCTCTGCGTGCCACCTGTGGCACAAAGGTTTGCCATGACAGCTCTAGGGGATGCCAAAAAATGACTTTGCCTACAGCACCAGAATATCTAAAGCTGGCCCTGAATATAAAGAGGTCTCCAGGGGTACATTCACTTTGATTCTTAAAAGTACTAGCTTCCCTTTAGGTTGATGTTCCTATTTATAAAGCCTAGAATACAAGAAAAAAAAATGAAGTTAAAGGGTTTCTCACATAGCTGAAACAAAATGGGTGTAAACTTGAATTGGCCAGTCACTGGACAGGAAGGAAGGTTCTTACATGGCCATTTAGAGTTGAGGAGGTCACAGTCTCAGATGACATCAAACACACCCCCGTTATGTCTCCAAGATGCACTATGTTGTCTGTGCAAGCTTTGTGTCGAGAAGAGTGTTACCCCTTTCACAACCAAACAACTAGTAACGATTTTACACTGCCTCAGCAGTGGGTGGAGAATGAAATAGAGGTGACATCACGAGCTCATGTCCATCAAAAATAACTACTAATGTATTTTTGGGCCATGGTAAGCAGAATGCAAGGTTAACATTCTAGGCCAGTGTTTCTCAAACTTGGTGACTTTAAGTCCTGTGGACTTCAACTCCCAGAATCCCCCAGCCAGCTGTGCTGGCTGGGGGATTCTGGGAGTTGAAGTCCACAGGACTTAAAGTCAACAAGTTTGAGAAACACTGTTCTAGGCGATCCTATATTTGTTCAGGGAACTCAATCAAAATGTGTTCTGGTTCTCCCAAGGCTCAAAAGTTGCTTTTAGGAATTTAGACAAGATCGTTCTTGGTGGTGCAGTTTTTACATTTTCTCCCCCATAAAATGACAAAAAGAATTGTTGTTGACTCCCTGCACTAGGGGAAATATTGCATGCCCAATGTTTATCTAAATTGTTGAGGTCCATTGAGACAAAAGGATTGCCTTATGGCAGAGACCATCTATAAAAGAGAATCAGTGTAACAACACTACCACCATCAGGACAATTGTAGTAAATTCGAATGATTCAGTATTATTTTTACTAGCCTTCTCAGTGATCTTTTTCTGGAGTATGTTTCACCCTATGATTACTTCCTTTCAAAATGTTATGCGTAAGATATAACAATAAAACATAAACAGCAACATATTCACTTTTTAAGGTATCTTTATTTAGATGGTATCATCCAGGCTTGGCTTTAGTTCACCCCCCCCACAAACTTAAATCTCAAGAGTTCATACTGTAAATGCTGCTTTTCTATCAAACTGCTGTACAAAAAAATGTAACATTTATACAGTAATTTAATAAGTTTAATTTATACAGTATAATTTAATACGTTTTTTTTAAAAAAAGCAAAGAACCGATTAGCTGGCAAAAATAACAAATTTTTAAATTTAAGTTATTTCAAAATGGCACCCAAAAAGCAGTTTTAAAAACCTTTAATCTCGAGACAATTAAACTGTATGTAATTCTTCATAAATCAAAAGGTTTAGTACCCAAGTAGATACATGATGAGGAAAAGAGGATTAATTGCTTTATTAAAAATTGGTTATAAGATCTGCTGTTCATAGTGGCAGTTGATTGAAGTAGTTCAAGTATAATTCAAACTGTTATTGATTGCTCTGCGCAAGATCTCCCCCTTTGAGGTCATGCAAATAGGGAGCCAGATGATCTGACTTATGTTTCACTCCCAGTTTAAAAGTTTCATCCACTCTTTGGGGACCCTGTGGCTCACAAATATACACAGGAATGTAGGATTTCAGTTCCACGACAATCCACTCAGAGCTCCCACTGCCTCATTCAGTTGTGCTCCACAACATAACTAACAATAGTTCTCCAAAGAGAGAAGTGTAAACTATGGGCATTTGAAGTAAATGTGCAGTTAAGCAGCTATACACATTAACTGCTCATAGACTTCAAACTTCAACCACCTAAGGAGTGCATAAATTAAGGTGCAAACAACTAGTTTTAAGTGTGTCCCAAAGTCTCAACTGTAAAGTTACACACACAAATCTACATTGCCCAAGCTTTCTTGTTCAATGAGAATTGGTCAGGTTTGCTGATACCCAGTATCATGTTTATACACCAAAAATGTGGCAATTAAAAAGGAAGTTTTTAAGCAAAAGAAAAAAACAGCAGAAACACATTTTGGAAAACGACAAGAGGCATTCTCCAAGGACCTATTAGAACTAAGCTTGGCACGGAGTGAGCAAAATGGGCAGACCATTCTCTGATTAATGGAATGAGCCAATGAACGATGATACATGATATCTCAAAGACTGGACATACGACATTTCTATCAGAAAGACAGCTTTTGTTTAAAAAAAAAACCTGTATCGATAAAGTTCCAGTTAAATTGATATTTTAAATTGGTGTTTGACAACTGACAGCCTGCATGCACAACCTTCTCTCTAGCCTTTGATCCATGTGTAAAAGGTTGACCCACTTGGTCCAATGAGCTAAAATTGTCCTTGTACGCAGAATTCCAAATAGTTTGGCCCAGAGAAGAAATGCAAAGGAGAGGTACTATATAAAAACTTGCCTATCCCAGGGTTAAATATTGGTGAATTAGATATAAGTGATAACTTCAAATTAATCCTAATACAGAAGCCAAGAAAGCTCTTGGATTAAAAATGCACCTTGTGATAAAGCAGAAATTATCAAGTTTGACATATCATTTACTGAACAGCTTTCACAATGGGACATGACCAGAAGCCTCTTGCATAACTGATCCTATGTCTTCACTGCTGCCCATATAATTAGCCCAAGAACAGTTAATCCTATTGCAAGTACAAGAATGAGGATGCATATTTTCTTCCGGGACTTGCGCTGAAGGAGGGGAAGAAAAAAAAAAGGATACTATTAGTTTACCTTTCCAAAGGTACAGAAACACACGTTTGATCACATGAGATCATCCCCTTGGTCTCTCAAATGAGTGCTTCGGTGAGTTGCTTTTGCCTGTTTCAATATTGGGTTTTTATGCCCTAGGTTCCCGCTACACATTTTTATTTATTTAGCTTATGACACACAGCACAGGTAGTCCTCAAACCATGACCACAATTGAGCCCAAAGTTTCTCTTGCTAAGCGAGAGAGACATTAAGTGAATTTTGCCCCAGTTTATGACCTTTCTTGCTACAGTTGTTAAATGAATCACTGCAGTTGTTAAATTAGAGACGGGGCTGTTAAGTGAATCTGGCTTCCTCATTGACTTTGCTTGCCAAAAGGATCACAAAAGGTGTATCACATGATCCCAGGACACTATATCCATCATAAATATGAACCAGTTGGGCAGCATTCAAATTTTGATCATGTGACCATGGGAACTCTACAATGGTCGTAAGTGTGGAAAAAAAACGTAAGTCACTTTTTTTTCAGTAGCGCTGTAACTTTGAATGGTCACTAAGCGAACTGTTGTAAAGTCAAGGACTACCTGTACATGGAAAACAGTAGTAAAACTATACAAAAGGAGCACATAATACTATGGTGTACATAAAATGGAAATATGTAGTCAATTTTGTAAGGCTTGAAGAATTCAAAAAGTTATATATACCGTATTTATCGGCGTATAACACGCACAGGCGTATAACACGCACAGGCGTATAACACGCACCTTCATTTTAAGAGGGAAATTTCAGGAAAAAAAATTAAATTTCAAATAAAGAACTTTGAAGCAAAATAAGGGTAGCTCAGAACTTTTTTTTATTAATATTATTACCACTTATAAGGTAAATAATGTAAAAGGACAGTAAAAGCAACTATGAACACTGCTGCTTTCACTGCTACTATCTTCCACCCTCCCTTCCTCCTTCCCTTCCTTCCTGCCTCCCTTCCAGTTCCCTCCTTCCTCTTTCCTCCTGCCTGCCTGCCTTCTTTCCCTCCTGCTTATCTATGCTTCCTTCCTTCCTTGCACCTCCCTCCCTTCTGCCTGCCTGCCTTCTTTCCTCTTTCCCTATCCTCTTATCCTTCCTTTCTCCCTCCCTCCTTCCCTGCCTCCCTTCCAGTTCCATCCTTCCCTCCTTCCTTTTTTTATTAACTTTTAGTCGGGAGTCCGGGGAGAGGAGAGACGGCTCATCCATTCTCTCCTCCTCTCACCCACACCCCCGCTGTATAAAGCGCTTCCTTTCGCCCGCCCGAGCTCTTCCGCGGGCGAAAGAAAGCGTTTTAGTCGGGTGTCGGGGAGAGGAGAGACGGCTCATCCATTCTCTCCTCCTCTCGCCCACACCCCGCTGAGTAGCGCTCCGCGATCCTTTTCTGTGCGCCTGGCGTTTAGATAGATAGCCGGATGTTTTAAACGCCAGGCGCACAGAAAAGCAGCTGCTTTTGGGGCGAAGCGCTCCGCAATCCTTTTCTGTGCGCCTGGCGTTTAAAACATCCGGCTATCTATCTAAATGCCAGGCGCACAGAAAAGGATCGCGGAGCGCTTCGCCCCAACAGCAGCTGCTTTTCTGTGCGCCTGGCATTTAAAACATCCGGCTATCTATCTAAACGTCAGGCGCACAGAAAAGGATCGCGGAGCGCTTCGCCCCAACAGCAGCTGCTTTTCTGTGCGCCTGGCGTTTAAAACATCCGGCTATCTATCTAAACGGCTGCTGTTGGGGCGAAGCGCTCCGCGATCCTTTTCTGTGTGCCTGGCGTTTAGATAGATAGCCGGATGTTTTAAACGCCAGGCGCACAGAAAAGCAGCTGCTTTTGGGGCGAAGCGCTCCGCGATCCTTTTCTGTGTGCCTGGCGTATATCGCCTGGCGTATATCGGCGTATAACACGCATACATCATTTGCCCCCTATTTTTCGGGGGGGAAAGTGCGTGTTATACGCCGATAAATAAGGTAAGTTATAGGTTACACTTTGAAATACGTTGGTTCATGAGAATGGAACAAGTCTTCTATACATTAATAGCTAGGTCAGGGGTGCCAAACTCGGTTTCATTGAAGGCCGCATCAGGGTTGTGTTTGACCTTGGAGAGCCAGGGTGGGCATGGCCAGCCTGACATCACTTGTGTCGGGGGGCCCTGTGGTGGTCCGAACACTCTGCCAGCAAAAACAGGTTCCCGAACTCCGTTTTCGGCTGTGACGGCCTCCTGCAACCCTCTGCCAGCAAAAACGGAGTTCAGGAGGACCCTCACGAACTCCGTTTTAGCTGGCAGAGGATTGCAGGAGGCTGTCGCAGTTGAAAACGCAGTTCAGGAGCCCATTTTCACTGGCAGTGGCACTGCGGGCCGGTCCTTCGCTGTTTCCAGGGCAACTCCGCAACTCAGATCTAAGCATCCCATGGGCCAGATCCAACACCTGGGCTTGAATTTGACACCCTTAATGTAGGCCATTTTGCCAATTAAGCACACTGTTAGTTGGAGAAAACCTGCTTTTCCTTCTGCATAAGCTCTAAAATGGCAGCTAGTCACTACATGATCCAGTGTCTGACAAGGAGCACCAGTCACATTCAGGGAAAGATACTTTGTCCTATTTAAACAGTCAGCCTTGACAGATGCCATGCAAAGTTGAGAACCCTATTCAGAGTTTTCCAGCATTGGCAGGTGGTATCAAAATCCTCTAATTTTTGTGTCGGGTCAAATATATATTTTTTCCAGAATCTGGATGATAAATAATCCCATTTATTTTCCACTGGAATTTTATATCAAAGTTGGCATTGTGCAGTTGCAGTGCAAGTATCAAGTGTGGGGTTGATAGAGGAAGAAGAGGCAATTGATCTGCAGTGGCAAAATTCAGACTACACAGATGCTTGGCTTGCATCAAAGCGTTGGCCTCCAAGGCAAGGAAGCATTGCCTTGGAAAGCCAGGAGAAGCGCAAAGGTATGCCTAATCTGAAATGTAAAGTTTAAGTTCTTAATACATGAAAAATGTCTAAAATACAGGCAGTCCACATTTAGCATGGTAATAAAAAGTTCATTTTCTAACCAATGCCTGCATTTACAAGAAGAAAAGTCTTCGGTGTGAAACTGATTAAAGTCTGGTCAGTTTCAGACAGGTTGCACCTAGCTGGAGGCTTCTAATCAACTAAGATCACAACGCTGAGCTTGTTAACTTGCAGTTAGCACTTTTGAATGTTGCACTGTCCTGCCAAGAAAAACAGCTGTGAAAGAAATAGCTTGTTTAAGCAATCTCTCTGCCTTGACAGAGGGCAAAAAGAGGTGAAGGAATATGGTAGGTACCAGATTATTATACTAGGGAACCTTATCTGTAGAAGAGAATATTTGTAGCTCAGGATTGAACCAAGAAGTCCTTAGTGCTCATTAAACTGGGTTATTATAATGCAGATGTTTCACTGATTATGTTACCTAGTTTGATAATGAAAAGTCTGCAAGAAAAATACCAAGGTCAGACAGTAACAAAGATCCCACAGAACTTTATCTAAATCAGGGGTGTCCAAACTTGGGAACTTTAAGACTTGTGGACTTCAACTCCCAGAATTCTGAGAGTTGAAGTCCACAAGTCTTAAAGTTCCCAAGTTTGGACACCCCTGATCTAAATGAAAGAGCAGCAAGCAGTGATTTGGTAGCATTTCTCTCTCTCTCTTCCTCTCTGTGTCACATGTTCACTTAGCAACCATTTCACTTAATCGGTAAGTCATCAGAACCAATTGCAGTTACTAAATGAGGATTATCTATGGTACTTTTGCTTATGGTAATCTTTACCTGGTAGTCGGATGCTCTCGACAACTGCTGGTTTGCTTGCTGAACGTGGACTTCAGCTGTTTCGACATTAGCTTCTATGCTATCTTTGAGAAAGGAGAAAAAAAGCATTACAATTTGTCTTCTACAATTGACATGCATGCAGAAACATCTTGCTCTGAGACTTTATATTTTTAGATCCATTTTGTAGACATAAATCCCAAGAACAATTATTTGAAAAGATATTAAATTAAAAGCAAGGACAGTGGTACATGTTCCAATACAGGTATTGTTATTATTATTAGCATATGGAATTGTTACATTAGGCAGGAAACTGGAGTGCAATTGCATAGTATGGCTGCCAATGTACCGGCTCTGTTGTAAGAAATGCTCGCACACTTCCCATAGTTTAGGTTTAGGTTTAGGTTCATTTGGATTTATATGCCACCCTTCTACAAGGACTCAGGGCGGCGTACAACATTAAAAACACACATCACAAAAGTTAAAAAAAAGATTAAATCCATTTCCAAAAAGACCAAACCGATTTTTTTTAAAAAGAAACAATACATTTAAAATAAGTTAAAATTAACATTAACATTAACAGGCCAGGCCGGCTTGCTGGAAAAGCCAACTTTTTAGGGCGCGTCGGAAGGACCGGAGGTCAGGGATTATGTGGAGCTCCGGGGGCAGCTCATTCCAGAGGGAAGGCGCTCTCACAGAGAAGGCTCTCCCCCTGGGGGTCACCAGCCGACACTGCTTGGCCGACGGCACCCTGAGGAGGCCAACTCTGTGGGATCGTACTGGACGGTGGGAGGCTACTGGTGGCAGTAGGTGGTCTCGCAGGTACACTGGGCCTAAGCCATGGAGCGCTTTAAAGGTCATAATTAATACCTTGAATCGCACCCGGAAAACAACCGGCAGCCAGTGCAGGCCGTCTAAAAGGGGTGTGACATGGGAGCACCTAGGTACCCCCATGACAACCCGCGCGGCCGCATTCTGGACCAGCTGAAGCCTCCGGGTGCTCTTCAAGGGCAGCCCCATGTAGAGAGCATTGCAGTAGTCCAGGCGAGAAAGTACGCCTAGTGCACTACAAGAGGGCGAGCTGGTTTTGTACCAGAAGAAAAACAAGTGGCTCTTCCTGTAGTGTCATCCAAGGCCTCTTCCCTCTCGGAGTTCCCTTGCAATATGGGGTGCCGCAATCAGGAAGGTTCAGATAGGAATCTGACTGCCTGCATGGAGCACCAGCTCGTCTTCCTCTACCAAAGTAGTACCTATTTTATCTATTCACCTAGAACATGTTTTTAAACATTTAGGTGGACAGAAGCTGAGGTGAGTGATGGGAACTCACTCGACACGCAATGCTAAAACTCGAACCACTGGAGCAGAAACTAACTCCAGCATCATTAAGCCACTGAGCTGCCATATCTCTTCCAATACAGGTAGTCCTCGACTTACAACCATTTGTTTAGTGAGATTTGAAGTTACAACAACACTGAACAAAGTGACTTATAACCAGTCCTTGCATTTATAGCCATTGTAATGTTCCCGCAGTTCCATGATCAAAATTTGGGAACTGGGTAACGAGCATGTATGTACGATGGTTGCAAAATCCTGCGGTCATGTGATCACCTTCCCAGTTGGCTACTGATAAGTCAAGTCAAGCTGGGTTTGTTTAATGACATGATTCATTTAACAACTGCAGTGATTCACTTAACAACCATGGCAAAAAGATTGTAACGTAAGGCACCATTCACTTAACAACTGCCTTACTCAGCAACAGGAATTTTAGTTCCAATTGTGGTCATAAGTTGAGGAGTCCCTGTGCCAGATGCTGCTGGAAATGCCAGTAACAGTATCCTGATACTAGGAAAATGTGTGTTTTCTCTCCCAAACAATAGGAATCAAGACAGCAAAACAGACTAAATACTTTAAAAGGGGAGAAGCTACACTGAAACCCGTAAACTATGGGGGTGGAAGGGAGAAAAAGAATCCATAAATGACTGGCATTTTAATAGAGGCCATTGTTGTTTTTCTTGTTTTGAAGCATAGTTTCATATACACATTGTAATTCTTTTTACTATGGATCTCACTTCCTGTATTATAATCACAACTATTTTATAAAATGAACTATGTATAAACCAGGTAGTAAAAGAGACTTTAAAAAACTCCTTGCGGATATATTTTGTGCATGTTATTTTTTTTTAATGTTCTAATTAAACTAGAATACTTCTAACAATTCTGCTATGCATCCTGATCATTTTAACTCTCTGATCTGAACTCTCTGTAAGGTAAAGCTACAAGAAGTAAAGCTTCAGGAAAACCTGAAAAATTCTAGGGAACAATTTAATAAATTCTAACTCTTGAATATTTTTATTCCCAAAGAAAGGGAGCACCTGCTGTTATATGAAGGTACCGGCACTACAGCTGCTATTATACTGAAATTGAACATGGCATTCCATAAACAATTGTCCCACCCATGTAATTTGAGCTAAAACTCTCATCCTAGCTATATAACATGTTCCAGGACCATCAGGCAACTAAGCTTTTTAAATCAATGTCGCTTCAGATCCTAGTGTACCAAAGTTCTCTTAATGCAAGTCTTTTTCCTAATTAATTCTAGATTTTCCTCAACTGCTACAGCATTTATACTTGTAAAAGTTAATACAATATAACTAGTATACCCAAATGTGGCAAAAAAGCAATATCTCAAAAGGTTGACCTTTGCTTACCTATCACATCTCCTTGTTCATGAATCATCATCCCCAAATCTTTAAATATTTCATTTATGTCAAGAATGTCTGACTACGAAGAAAGAAACCGTATTGAAACAATGTTCGACACCGAACAATGCAATCACAGGAATAAACCGCAAGCAATTTAGAGTAGAGAGAAGGAAGGAAACAGATGTAGGACGGAGATGTTTTGATGAGACAGCTAGTTTGGAAGCAATTTTCAAATTATAATATGGTATGTTTGAGAAAAGTAGAAAAACCACCACTGGAGAATGTAAATTTGAAGGGTAGGATAAATATTATGAAGGGGTTGCTCATTAAGAGAGATTATACATTGATAATAGTGAAATGTGTGTGTGTCTGTGTGACCTGTATCAATATCACAGGCATAAGCAACCTTTGTACATTTGTGTGTGGATATTATTTAATTTTAAAAAATACAATTAAAAAAATCGCAAAGTACAAAGTAGAATGAATGTGTTTCAAATTCTGAATGTAAGCATCAGCATGATTATGTTTATTTCCTACCTTTTTAAAAATATAATTTTAGGCTTAATTAATTCTTCCAATAAAATCATTTAAAAATCACAGGCATCCTGAGTAAGAACAGAAAACGTACGAAGAATTCTGGGGCAATTATTCACTTCATGTTTATATCATACAATAATAACCAGGACAGAAGTATCTTAGTACCTCTGGTTCCACAACCTTCATGAAATTCAAAGACTTCGGATTTTACAAATGGGTGTACTTTTGTCTTAGCAAGTTTTCTGCTAAATGTGTGGATTACACTTAGTTGATTCTATAGCAGTATTTGCCCCAAAACTGGAGAAATCCATTTGTCTTAGGAACCAGGCTCTAACTTCCAATAGGAATTGACATCCTAGCAGATCTTCAAGATTATGAAAGACCATTCTAATGGCACTTTGATATCCAGGAAGAAAGCAAACTTTAAACTCTTGTAAAGAAGGGAATGCTATGTGATGTCCTGAGTAATGGCATACTTATTAATTATGGGAACTAATAATTTAAAGAGCAGCAAGTTCTATCTTGAGCTGTTTTAGTTCATGGACATAATATAATAAATAACATCTTGTTCTTGATCTCACCAGTCAGTGCTTACCTCCAGCTGCCTGATGGCCGATTCTCTTTCTTCAATGAGCCGAAGGTCATCTTCTGTGATTTCTTCATCTAGTACTTGGGTCTGAGGTTGGCTTTGGGTTAAACATACACAGAGCACATTATGCACTACACATACATAGTACATTATGCACTATTAGGCTGTTATATGTGGAAAAAACATATACTGACTGCATTAAAAGAGATAATTCAGGAGATCTGTAACCTCAAAGTAAATAATGGGTGTAAGCAATCCTCTCAATATTCCTACTTATTAAGAATTTTTTTTTGTCTTTTTTTATTTCAACTACAAATACTTCTTAAAGGATTCCTCTTAAGAAATTTTGAGATGCATTTTGGTAAATTGCAATCCTATAGATCCTTCAATGGAAGCAAACACCACCATTAAATTAACTTTTATGTCATGAGACGACTAGGTTACAGGTACAGTGTTTCCCCAAAAATGAGACAGGGTCTTATTTTCTTTTGACCTCTGAAATAAGCGCTTGGCCTTATTTTTGGGGAGATCTTATTATTTTTTAGGTGCAGGAGGCGGCGAGTGTGGTCACCTCATGGCTGCTGCTGTGTTGCAGCATTTTCGGGGAGGGCTTATTTTAGCGCATGCGCTCAAAAGCCCGATTGAGTTTATAATCCAGGGAGGTCTTATTTTCAGGGAAACACGGTCGTCCTTGAGTTATGACTATAATACAGCACCACAGTCATAACTTGTGATGAGTGTGCAGCAATGACTGAATGAAATCATGACTATTATTACATATCATGATAGTATACTATCCATGATTCTCCTAGATGTTCTGTTTGTATACTAGAGGATTCATGGAAAGAAGGCAATGCCCTCTTACAGTTCATCTGTCACTCCTATCAATCCTCCAACTTCTCTTCAAATTGCAGACAATAATGACGGGAGATAGACCATTCAAACAGGGACTTTCGAACAATGCATATTAACAATGAGAGGAAAAAGTCATTAGTATAATTCTGAAAAAAACAGAACAACATGTTAAAACCACAGTGTACTTTGTAACACAGTAGTGTTGTATTATTGTTGCTTATTAGAGATGCAAGGATTTATATCTCTAATAAGAAGCCATGGTGGGGCAGTGGTTAGAATGCAGTATTGCAGACTAAATCCTGCCTTCCACTGCCAGGAGTTCGATCCTCACCGGCTCAAGGTTGACTCAGCTTTCCATCCTTCAGAGGCCAGTAAAATGAGGACCAAGATTCTTAAAGAGTTCTGTAAAGCGCTATGAAGTGGTACTTACGTAAGTCTAAGTGCTATTGCTATTGCAATAAAATTAAACACAGTGATTTTTTTCATACTTTAATTTATTTTAAGTGGAATGATTTTATACTCTATCGCTTTTCTTACCTATCCCAAGATACAAGGGTTCCTTCTTTGTAACTTTCTTCTGGGGCACCACCCTGTCAAGCAATATAAAAATAACAAGGTGTAACTTTAGAAGGGGAGTCAAATGTACTTCAATACTCACCAGCAAGAGTTCAACACTTAACCAGATAAAAGAACATATCAGGAGGACTGAACTAGTTCTAAATTAAACTCTGATATAACAAGAAGATATCAAGGGGGTCTACGAAATGTAATTCCAGAATCTGATATTAGAAGATTTGTGTACCGCAAGCATTCAACACTGTGTGATGCCTAAATCCAAGCATAAAAGTGATTTAGACTATGGCTTAATACAGAAAATTTTAAAGATGAAAAAAAAAAATGCACCTAACATCTTTCTGATTAAAAATAGGCATGAACGTGTGTGCATTGTGATAATGAAAACTGAAAGACAGAGAATGAAGGCAAAACAGAAATGGGACATCATGGACGTTGGAGATTAGCCATTCCCATGGATTGGGAATATTTTATTTTCCTATTTTCAGAAAACAAGAGTGGGTATCTGTATATCAGACAGATCTTATAATGCACACGGAAAAACAACTGGGATAAGGTTAGATGCAACTGCTTACAATAGTAATATAAAAGAGGAACTTTTGCAGATTAAAGACTAAATTGCCTTTTCTGATTATTGTGATCCTGAACGCCCTTCAGAGATGGTTGGGACATTCCTCTAAATATTATGAGATCAGTGCAAGAGTAATCCAATTTTAGATTTTCTGTTCTGTCCACAGCAGCAGTTTTATCCCATATCCCAATCTTCCATAAAGGCTTTTTAGGGGAGAGAGGAGGGTGCAGGAGGTTGTATGGGATGAAGAGATTAAAATATTCTAACAGTTTTAAATTCACCTATAAGGATCAAGTTAATACATTTCCAAGTTCAGTAATACTGTATTTCCCCAAAAATAAGACCGGGTCTTATTTTCTTTTACCCCCAAAAAACGGCTAGGGCTTCTTTTCAGGGGAGGCAGCCTAATTATTGACTCAGTTCATGGCGGCGGCACCAACAACCCCACACAACAGGAGCCCTCTGCCTGCCCACTTCTTTTGTGGCCACTTGCTGCTGCTTACACGCGTCGCCCCTGCCCTCCATTTTGCCACCCAGAAAGCCCTCTGCAGCTGAGAAACGGGCTCTGGATTGACCCATGTGTTGCCCCCTGGTTTCCGTTTTCCATTCATATTCATCCAGAGCTCTTTTATCGGCTACAAATGCCTTCCAGGAATCCCTCTGCAGCCGATAACAGAGCTCAGGATTGATTCGAGGTGGGCAGGATTAGGGCTTAATTTGAGTGCATGCGTTCAAAAACACGATAAGAGCTTTTTTCAGGATGGGTCTTATTTTAGGGGAAACACAGTAACAGCTTAGGATTCACTGCTCAATGCAGACTTCAACCCCATTAAAAAAATAGCAGAAAGCAATGATTAGAGACATGATTTGGTGTACTTGTTAAGGCATCGAGCTAGAAACAAAGAGATTATGAGTTCTAGTCCTGCCTGAAGCACAAAGACAGTTAGGTGACTTTAGATCAGTTACTTTCTCTTAAGGCCAGGAAGACAGCACTGGAAAAACTTTTCTGAAAAACCTTGACAAGGAAACTTGTAGAGACTTGTCTGGGTAGCGTCTAAGAATCAGATATGATCGAACAAAAAAAATATGCAGAGAATCTTAGTGTAAATATTTACTTAGGCAAGTATAATATCATACTGCTGCACATTACACAGTGTTAACTCTTCTATTCAGGTGTCTGTAAATCCTACACACACACCATGCCACTGTATTCAGATCTGACTTGGGCTGGCATGATTCCTGGACATAAGAAAATCTCTCGTTATTGTCTCTTGTCTCAAACTATTTATCTAATCTATAATTTATTGCAATTATAGAAGATCTGGCATATGACAAACTGTTATTGCATTTTCTAAATGGACTTTAGTAATGGATTGCACAGAAATGATATTAATACTGTACTTCATGCACTCTAAAACATACACTGTAATGAGAAAAGAAATGGTATCATCTATTCCATTTCTTTCGATATCTTCCAGAATTAGTGAAAGTGTGGATTAATGAATTATACTTACTGATACCCTAGAACTGGCTCGAACTCTTGCTACAAATTCTCTCTCCTTCTCAGCAGCTTGTCTTTGTACCCGCTGGAAATTTGTAAGCACTGTGGTGAACTCATTTACTAGTCGATCCTTTTGAATTCTTCTCTGTCGCTGAACAAAGAAGGCAAACAAAATGCATTAAAACAATTTCATCGCAAACCAGTTCTTTAACTAATCTGCTGAAGTGTGGAGAATTTGAATTTTATACATGTTCTTCTGTTAAAATTTGATAGGCGCCCACATATAGACTGGGTTCACACATTATACGATACCATTATATTACACCATAACGTAATGTGTGGAGCCAGCAAAGAATTGTCCTATAGAATTCCATGTCTCATTCCAACGGAAATCAAATTTCTCCACAATATGAATAAACGTGACGATATCTCCCGCCTACCAGACATCTGGAAACCAGCCCTGGTAAACAAACGAGCCCCACACACCACCCAGGCCGTTACAACACAAAACAACGGACCCACAGCCAGCACCAATCAGCACCAATCTACCAATCATGATACAGCCACACATCCAATCAATCTACTTACTGAAACAATGCCAGCATTCCAAACACCCCGCCCCCCCCCCAAGATTTATATACAGATGGCAGCTCTGGCTACGCTTTAATCCAAAAACACCAGGCTGAGGATGGCGAGTGAGATCTCGCCGAAACATTGCCAAGACAATCTCAATCTTACACGGGAAAAGACCCGAATACAATATATATATACACGTATACATATATATATATATATATATATATATATATATATATATATATATATATATATATATATATATATATATATATATATATATATATATATATATATATATATATATATATATATATATATATATATATATATATATATATATATATATATATATATATATATATATATATATATATATATATATATATATATAGATTTCAATTCAGCTTCTTCTGACTCCTATCTATCTATCATCTATCTATCTATCTATCTATCTATCTATCTATCTATCTATCTATCTATCTATCTATCTAATCATCCATCTATCCAATTTCAATGAGTGACTTCGGGTAGTTAACAAGATTGAACTAAAATAACAATTACAAATATTCTAAAAATGAAAACAAAAGCAACCAAGCAGCACAAAACCCAAATCATTAATATTTTCTACCTATTTGAAATTCTTTTTAATTTCAAAAAAAGGGTGTTCACTTTTATGTACATTCCCCACATATACATTTTCTTCCATTCTTTTTCAAGACTGCATTGCAAAATGTGGAATAATGGTGATATCTAGATATAACTATATTTCAGGGAATATAGAGAAATGGAGATGAACATTAAAATGCAAGTAAAATAATTTCTTCACCATCATTATTTATGACAAGGTAGAGTTGTGTGGTGGCCTGGAGATGGAGCTCTTGCCTCACAATCAGGAGGCTGTGAGTTCAATCCTAGGTAGAGGAAGATATTTCTCTCTCTGGGCACACTGAGAATATATCTGCTTAATATAACTCTGGCAACGCACAAAGCATCCCTGGCCTGCTCTCGAGTTGCCATAGTAAAGGGGGGGTGGGAAACCGATGAAATGGCATGGCAGCTAAAGACAGATACACATTCCAGACTTCCAGGCTGCAAATTACGTGGGGTCAGAGCTGGCTTCACTTGGGTACCTGCTGACATGTTGCTCCTAATAAATAAGCTTTCTTTTGAAGCTTGGCTTGAGCCTCATGATTTAATTAGGGCATCCGTTGGAACCCTGACCTCACATAATTTACGGCCCAATTATGACCTTGTTTCCCTGCTCCCCCCAGGGTGTGTCATAAATCACATTCTCCAACAGAGAACTTTAGTGGGTTGTAGAGATCACCCCTCTGGCTGCTGTGGCTAACCTGGGATATAGCCTTGAGAGAGGTACGTCTGGAATGTGCATCTGTCTTTTGCTGCTGTGCCATTTCATCGGTTTCAATTCCCCCCTTTCCTGTGGCAACTCGAGAGCAGGCCAGGGATGCTTTGCAAGTTGACAAACTCTGCACTGGCGACAGGAAGGGCATCTGGCCATTAAAACACTCTGCTAGCTCCATTCAGTTGTCCAGACTCCACCCCACAAGGGATTATGGAGTTTTTAAATGATGATTATTTATGACAAAGTCAACCATTATTATAGTATCTTTGGATATTAATAAGTATAGTATAATTATTTAGTATAAGTATAAAGTTTAGACATTTAAATGGACATGGGGACAGCTATTAAGGGCTGCCAAACCAGTTCAAACAGACATCTATTTTGGGTAATTGTGACTTACCCAAAGGTATCCATATTCTGGTAGCTCCTATACCAAACTACTTAGAATATTTATTAATCACATGTATATCCTGCCTTTTCTTTAGAACAGGGGTGTCAAACTAATAACCTGCGGATCAGATGCGTCACATGCAGGCCATGCCCACCCCAGCTCCCCGAAGGGGGGAAAAACCCTCATGATACATCACGTGACGGCAATGTGGCACCACGAGTTTGATACCCATGCTTTAAAAGTTCAAGATGATGCACATGGAGATTGCTTCTAATTGCTGCATCTGGGGGTAACTTGGGCAGAGAACTAACTAAAGTCATCAAGAAGAGGACTCACAAGTAGATAATTCAACCTGGGTTTCTTTGGTTCCAGTCCTTCTACCTTACATACTACATCTGGTAGATAGGTAAATAGGAATGAAAGAGATATAAAAGAAGTCAGGGTCCCATTGATTTTGAAAGTACATTTGCTGGGACCATGTAAAAGGACCTTTTCAGTGGTAGCCTCTTCTTTGTGGAACATCAACATCCCACCCTGTTGCTTTTCTGAAACATCCAAAAATATGGTTTTGTCAGAGGGCCTGGGACCATGAACGGAGAAGGAGCAAACAATTATTTAATTGTATTGTTGCTGCCATGGGGGTGAAGGCTATAGGGAGTTGTGGTGGCGCAATGATTAGAATGCAGAATTGCAGAATGACTCTGTTCACTGCCAGGAGTTTGATCCTGACTGGCTCAAGGTTAACTCGGCCTTCCAATCCTTCTGGGATCAGCAAAATGAGGATCCAGAATGTTGGTGGCAATATGCTGATTCTGTAAAACCATTTAGAGAGGGCTCTAAAGCACTATGACATGGTATATAAGTCTAAGTGCTGTTGTTATTATAGGTTTTTATGTTCTGGATTTTTATATGCTGTAAACTGCTGGGAATCAACTATGTGCCAGTTGGGTGGCCATATAAATTTAACTAACCAATTAATTAATTAAACACAATTCACTGATAAGCTGAACATCTGTTTCTCACACGTGTGTGCTGGACGGACTTAAATGAAAGCGTTTGAATAACCTAACTTCTCCTTTCTTAAAAGCACAGGAGGCTATTTACAGGCCAAACAAAATGAAATCAAATGTTATGCTATGTGTCTTTTACATAAACATCCCCCAAGAGAATAGTTATCAGGAGGGATGTGCAAAACATTTCAGCCACCTGTTTTGATCTCAGAATAATACATCCACATTTCAAGGGGTTAAGTCCAATCTCACATTTATTTTTGGTAATTACTGCAATCAATTTAGGAAGGGCAGAATGAGGTGGAAGAGAATACGGAGAAGAAAGCAATGGATTCAACCCATACCAAGAGAAAAGGAAACTACTTACACAAGAGTGTCTGCTAAGTAAATTATTGCTGCTTTGAAAAGATTCTATGCTACAGGGAACTTAAGTGTGTATTCAGATAATGAACTGCAGTTAAAGCTCTTAGGGGATGTGTTTTCTTGTGGTTATTCTTGAAGTTAAGAAAGAATATCAAACCAGAGACACTCACACCAGCAATTCATTTACATGCTCAAACAAGAACTTCACTTACAATATCACAATAAAGTTTCGGGAGGAGACATGCCAAACCTGATATCAGATCTTAGTAGGATAACATTGTAAGGATCGTAAGGATACAAGCAACGAAGTTATAGTCATACAGTCATAAGTGGGAGGAGATGGATTAGTAATTACTATTAATCTTCACATCGTTCCTATCACCCATCTCCTCCCACTTATGACTGTATGACTAGAAACTTTGTTGCTTGTATCCTTACGATTTATATTGATTGTTTCCTAGTATGATTTGATTGCTTATTTGTACCCTATGACTATCATTAAGTGTTGTACCTTATGATTCATGATGAATGTATCTTGTCTTTTATGTACACTGAGAACATCTGCACCAAAGACAAATTCCTTGTATGTCCAAACACACTTGGCCAATAAAGAATTCTATTCTATTCTATTCTATTCTATTCTATTCTATTCTATTCTATTCTATACATGGCTATTATAAACAAACAAAACAAAGCTTCATTTTCATGAAAACCTTAAGGGAAACAGTCCAAACAGTTCAGAAATAGCTTCTTAATTGTGACAAATACCAACTTCTTTTAATATGTTTTGCTGGGTTTGCCTCAGGAATCAATGCTTCCAGGCATATACCACAGACTTAAAGAAGAACAACTTTATAAAAAACAAAATATTTATACAAGCACTACATTCCTATTACCTGCTCACTTATTGAAGGTAGACATCCAAATTCTTTTATGTATTTGTCTGTCTCTTTGGCAAGTTGGTTTGTATATTGCTGCTTTTGTTGCCTGGAATAGAAAGTTACAGGTGACTTGCTGGGTTATTTTACTAAAACATTACTGTATCACTATCAACTGTCTTTAAGATAAACCTTTGGGAAATAGATGTTTATTACTGAATGTGTCCAAAATAATTCCTGGCTTTAGTTCAATGCAAATGAAGAACAAAGAATTGAATAGTGCTGGAGCAGATTTCACTTCATAAAAAGAATAGTTATTGACCAAAATTGGTGACATAAACTCCACAAAAGAAATTTAGTATTTCGACGTAGAGGGGCCCACAAAATCTTTATTTTAAGTTTGTTGCAGTTTGACGGCAACATTCAATAATAAATGTCGAAGGTAGCAAATGTGTAGTTCAAACTTTCAGAATCAATTTGATGGCTCTTATTAGCTCAATAGTGGGCTTTTTTGTTTCCGTCTGGCTGTCTGCCAATGCCAACAATATACTTGATGTATTAACGTGTCAATAAACAGATAAATGTTTGCTCCCTCTCTCTCATTTGTTCTCAGATGTTTTCAAGATGCTGAACACTTTGATAAGACCCCAGCACTTATTGAGAAGTTATCTACAATGCAACCCAATGAAAGGTCATCTCATGAAGCACTTACAGCTGTTGCTGCAATTCATGTGTTTCTTGTGGGGTTCCAAGTTGATTCAGTACTCTTTGTATTTCTGCAGCTGTTTGGGGGTGGGGGAAAGAGGGAGAGATTTTGTAAGTGATACAGTTCCACCACAATGACATGCAAACCCAATTGAAAATTAAGAAATACACACCAGTTAATAGGGTTGGGGAAAATCCAATTCAATGTAACTATTGTGATACACGTGCACACTACATAAAATAGATCACGGTACAACTGAACCAGTGAAAGCTGAACTCTTTCAAATCACATTTTAAAAATATTTTCGCGCTTTAAGTAGAATTGATGCTACACAAATACCAAATGCTTAAGAACATTCTTACTTGATATCGATAACTTCATATCTTCAATCTTATGTTAAGAGAACAAGTAATGTACATCAAAACAAGTCAACCAGAAGGGCCCAAATCCATAACAAGGTACAGATGATTCCTGTCTGTATTATTTCCCGAATAATGAATACACTGCAGATGTCACAAATATTGGCAAAGAAAAGAGTCTGAATCTAGTTCTTAACCCCCTAAAATGTAAAGATATTACTTATAATTTAACAACAGGAAAGAAGGATTGTATGTGGAGATGACCTACTGTTGTGATTAGGAATCCTATCTTAAAAAATAAAAAACTTCATCCAAATGTACACAAATTATGGGATATGCTCATTAGAATTAATCCACATACATCAATTGGTACATGAAATCAAAAATGAAAAGATTTGTATTTTGTAATCACACATATAAAGAGGTAGTTAAGTTGAAAGGACACATCTATCAATTGTCAAGTAATCATTTTTTTTACTTTTCAATTTAGATTTCACTTATTCCAGTCCTGAAATTGGCGTAGTCCTCCCCAAACTGATGCTCACCAGTTGTGTTAAATTTGAACACTAGACAGGTACTCTGAAGGCAGTGAGAACCAGAATAAATGTACTCAAGAATTCAACATGGCTAACATACATCCTGGAAAATTAGTATGAATTCGTACCATCAATCCAGGCCATAGAATATGTCATCTGAAAGGGGTGGGGATGGGGAATATTGTTCAAAGTATCGTAGGTTTATGAAACTATATTAAACATATTTTGTGCTATGATTGAAATCAAATTTAGCAGGATTTTAGTAGTTCATATTTAAATGTGAATTTAAAGTATTTTCAGTTTTACAGTATTTTTTAACTTTAAATTATTTATTATTAAATTTGTTTGGTACACAGACCACTAGCACGTTTTATGAGTGATTGCCACCTGCTGGCCATTTTTGTTCAGCCTTAGAGATTAATTCCATGTCAAAAGTCGCCCAAGAAATATAAAGTTCTAGTAAATGAATTCAGAGCAATTAAAATATAAATAAAGATCAAGCTAAGTTACAAGGAAACATTCTATTTGTTAGTTTAGCAGTCTCCCTGTTGATGTGAACCAATAGGTGCCAGTATCTAACCGGCCTTATAACCTGATTAGCATTTGGATGGGAGATCTCCAGGTGATAACAGCAGTGTAGGTGAAGTTGGAACATCCAGGTGGCAATGGCAAACTACTTCCCAGATGTTGCCAACTAAACAAGGATGTCAGGAGTAGAGCTTGACTTGAAGGAGATGTTATCATTTATTCGTGCAGTAGATTGATTGAAAATGTAGCGTTAGTTACAGTAAATCTAGTTAAGGTGGACTGAAAGCCAGCTTCTTACAAAAATAAATTATAAACTATATCCTTACACCTCTGTCCACTCCTCCCTGACTTCTACTGTGTAACGTTAACATTTGAGATATTGAATGGGCCGCTAAAATGGAGAAAACTCAGTAAGCCAATTATGTTTTTGTTGTTGTTGGTTGCAAAGTCGTGTCCGACCCATTGCAACCCCATGGACAACATTCCTCCAGGCCTTCCTGTCCTCTACCATCCTCTGGAGTCCATTTAAGCTCATGCCTACTGCTTCGGTGACTCCATCCAGCCACTTCATTCTCTGTCATCCCCTTCTTCTTTTGCCCTCAATCTTTCCCAGGATTAGGCATTCTCCAATGAGATGTTTTAATTGGTTAAAAAAAAATCAAAGAACTATGCTGGATTAGAACAGGGTGGGCAGCTTGATGTACTCCAAATGTCTTGAACCCCGATATCAAGTTAGCACGGCTAATGGCTAGAGAATGAGTCTGCAACAATGAGGTTCTGGAGGGCCTTCGGGGGGGCAGGGGAAGCCGTTTTCACCGTCCCCAGGCTCCAAGAAAGCCGTGTACACATGTGCGGGGCAGGGGGGATCATGCACGCATGCAGTGGGCACAGAATGGGGGACATTAAATTATGGGGGTGGGCATGTGAGCACGCCCGATAGCGCACATGTTTTTGGCACCCGAGGCGAAAAAGGGTTGCCATCACTGCTATAAGCTATAATACTAAGCTATAAACCATAGGAATTAATGTTTACTACATCCTCAGTCAATGCATTATGATTCATCAAGATATGTGAACCAAACCAATATTTTCATCTTTATTTTCTAAAATAAGAATATTTTAGTACATCAGATTACCACCGGCAGCTGAAAGGAATATACCTATGCAAAGCAGCATTCTATAATGGTATGTGGGCAAGACCATGAATTTATGGGTTAAAAAGATGCTGCCAAGAGAATGGTCAGATAAGAGAGAACATAGCCCGGAGTTGAACAATGGGCAGAGCAAAAGGCTCAAGAAGGACCCTCCCTAGTTTCTCAGGCTGTAAAGATGGCAGGAAAGTTGCACTTTCACATTTGCATGATTCTGTTAATATAGCTTTACAAAAATAGCTCATCTGGTCATGTTTCCTGTCTGGTTTGCCTCCTTAATTTTACTGATTTCTTCTTTCCTTTGATAGCCATGAAGCATATATGTAGTTTAAGAGCAGATTTTATTAACTGAACATTATAAAAATTATGTTTTTATTACCAGAAATAACATACAGAGGCTTTGCATTATGTAATAACTATTACAACTCCCTTGCCAGCTTCATAGCATCTAAGTATTATATGAACAGAATGACTATTCAATTAAGAGGAATTAATTATACTATCCATCTTGCTCTATCTTAAACACAAATGAACAATAGTTTTGTGCTGTTGTTGATACAAGTAATTTTTTTAAGATAAATTGCTAGTGTTAATTTCATGGTGAGTGTTCCATGACCCTTGAACTGAATCTTGTTCAATCTAGAATGATTCAGAAGTTAATAAATCACAGTAGTAAGGTTAGATACAAAACTGTGTCAACATCATAATCTAATTGCCTGTGTTTACCCTCCTGTCATTCCTACTGAAGAACTTTTCCAATTTTGGAGTTCTGAAGTTGAAAAAGGAAAGAATTCAAATGCTGAATAGTGGGTGGAGGGCGAGAACTGTTAGTGGCTAGGTTCAAACATTGTTCTATTATATTTTTAATTAAGGAGATCCAGTTGATCAATATGTGCCAGATTTATGTTAACCCAATGTCATTCTATGTTCCACAATCAGGGAGGAACACTCTGTTGCCTTCCAGATGTCTTAACTCCTGGATGTTGCAACTTCCACTCTTTCTAATCATAAGTGATGGTGGCTGGTCCCACATGAGTAAATTACTACAGGCCCTATCATTTCTCAAAGCGACTGTCATGTAACAATTTCCTCCCTTTCATTTATTATTACCATCAAAGATTGCTCCTCACTGCAAACTCTCTCACAGTAATGGAATATATGGCGGAGCCTGTGAAGTAGTTGTGTTCATCTTAGATTTTGATAGTTGTTTATAGTTTTATCCTGATTTCCAATATTTGTTGTTATGCTGTTTGGGTAGCTCACAACAATTTAAAAAGGCAACCCAGGGTCATGACTACGAGATGGGTTGCCTTACAAACCGAAATAAATAAATGGAAATCGATTCTAGAGCAAACTGGTGTGTTACAGATATTTTGAACTAGAGCTTCTACATGATTGGCCAGTGGGAGCTGAATTTCAAAATGTCAGAACTAAATTGCTTTTTCAGTGGAAAGGATCTTTGTGTATCTTGTCTTCTGTCCACAATTTCACCACACAAACAACAAATCTCCCATGCAGTTTGGATGTTATTTGCATGTGAAATAAGAATGAGTCATATTGGTAAATATTTACATGTCCATGTATGAAAACCAATGGGGCAACTCTGATTTAAATAAAATGTGGTTGAAGGCAAAGGAGAAGGTAGAGCAAATGAAGCTTAACAAATACTTTTAAACACATACAGGTAATCCTTAGCTTACAACAGTTCATTTAGTAACTGTTTAAAGTTACAATGGCACCGAAAAAAGTGATTCATGATCATGTTTCACACTATGTCCTTTGCAGCATCCCTGTGGTCATGTGATCCAAATTCAAACCCTTGGCAACTGACATGCACTTATGACGGCTGCAGTGTCTAATTTTCCTAGGCGAGATCGTTAGCACGTCTAGTTCAATAGGCAGCTGAGTCACAAAAGCTGGGTATGGGAGCAGGAAGAGGCGGGGCTTAAAATCTGCAGACTCAATTCTATTGGATGGCACATGAGAATAACCCACACATGGATGCTGTCTCCACTGGCACAGGAGAATCACTTAACTACCGTGTTACTAACTTATCAATGTCAGTGATTCACTTAACAAATGTGGCAAGAAGGTTCATGAAATGAGGCAAAACTCATTTAACAACTGTCTCAACTTAGCAACAGAAATGTTGGGCTCAATTGTGGTGGTAAGTCAAAAATTATTTCAGTGATGGGATTCAAAAATTTTTACTGCTGGTTCTGTGGGCGCAGCTTGGGCATGGCAGGGGAAGGATAATGTAAAATCTTCCCTCCCCACTCTAGGAAAAGGTCACTGCAAAATCCCCATTCCCTCCCAAATCAGACTGGGATTTGGGAGGCAGAGAATAGATGGGGGCAAGGCCAGTTAGAGGTGGTGTCTACCAGTTCTCTGAACTACTCAAAATTTCTGCTACTGATTCTCCAGAACTGGTCAGAACCTGCTGCATACCACCCCTGGAATAGTTGTATAAAACTGTATTAAAACTGCTACTGTCTCTAGCATGTAATATTAACCATTACATATAAAGCCATGGAACAATAATCTTTTCTTGTAGCTTTACATTATTTGTTTATATGAATGCACACATATAAAAGATGCCAGTTTCAAAGCAAGATATAGAGGCAGAAAGAATTGCTCAGGAGGATTTCAGCTGAAATTGAAAATGGAGAATTAAGAGTTCAAAGAAGAAAAAGATAATGGCTCCCAAAACAAGAGATAGTACTCACATAAACTGAATCAGGCCACAGCAGTTTGATGTGAAAGTACCAGCACTGGGAGGCATGAGAAACGTGTCCAAATGGGACTTGTCAAGGCTTGATGGATGTCTTAAGTGCAAGTCATTTGCAACCATAGTAAAGAATAAAGTACTGTGCATAATCATCCCAAAGGTGCTTTTTAAAGAAGCAACTGGACTTTCTGTTCTTTCTTTGAAGGTGTTTTGCTTCTCATCCAAGAAGCTTCTTAAGCTCCAGTCAGAAGCTGAGAAGCAAAACAGGAAAAATCAGAAAGTCCAGTTGCCTCTTGAAAAAGCACCTTTGGGACAACCATGATCTGACTGAGCATCTCCATAAACATACTGTGCATAATGCTCTCTCTCTCAATGCACATGGAACTGAAATGGGATCTGTCCAGCTAGAGTTGGATAGGATGTCTGTGTTTAATTATGAAAATGAACAATAGAAGTTGTTCTGCTTTTGCTCCAATCTCTGGAACAAGCAGCACTGGAGATGTGACAACTCTTCAAGGCCCTCACAGTATATTGATGTGTTCAGAAATCTTTTTACTTTGACATGATCATTTTAGAATGGATTAAAAAGTTAGACAATAAATTATTCACACATCACACATGCTTTTCCTTTTGAAAGGTTGGCATACTTCACAAAGAGATGTTCTAAAAAAACGCTTCATTGTGTATATATTGTGTAGATTTAGCAAGTCCTCTTCCTAGCCTGAATTCAAAGCTCCACTTCTACTGGGGGGAGACATTCATGTTTGTAGAATTCTCTGTAGCACCTTCAAAATTAATTCTGAAAAGATTTACAATCTCATAAACTTCATCATATTCTCCTGAAACCTTGTCAGAAGGAAAGTGAAAAGGTTCAATTCTGTTTTGGACTAACCACAAATTATCATGTCAACTGCATTTTAAACTGGTTGATTACAATAAGTGATCACAAACCAGATTCATAAATTGTTGAAGTTTACTTATATCCACCACCTAAGCAAACTATCATTTATCTGGCTTCAAATGACATGGTGAGCTGTGACAAATTTTATCATGTAGTGAAGGCTTTCCAATATCTCTGTCGCCACATGGGAGAAGGTGTATAATCCTGGGAGCAAGCTATTCTTAATCTCATAATAAAAAAAACAATTGTTTTTGTTCAATATGCCATCCAGATCAGTCCATCCTTGGTCTCTCTACTATTCTTGAAAGCGTCATTGTTCAGCTTGTTATTCATATGCATAATAAGCCTGCAATAATTTTAAAATGGAATTAATGAATTAGTGAAGCATTCATTAAAATTATTCACAGCTTTGAAAATCTAGGATAGCAACATGGTTGAATGCCAAACTTTAATAGGAAAAGAAGGATAGTCAAGTAGCAAGGAGTGTGTGTGTGTGGGGGGGGGGGGGTTAAGATGGATGATTTAAAAAAACCCACCAGGTTTGTATAGATTTTTAAATAGGGACATTGTTTCATTAGAAATTGTGTCTATTCAAAAGGATGGTGTGAAGGAAAGCAATGCCTTTAATAAAACAAAGCAGTCATTTAGCATGAGATTTCAAAAACTGTAATATCAAAGGACTCTGACAGTTTGCCTACTCCTGTTGCGGATTAAGCGGGCCAGACTTCTTTATGTTTCTGAAAGTTTTGGGGTTTTCCAAGTTGTATCTCTCCCCCATTTGAATGGTATTGTACTGGTAATGTAAGAACTCCCGTTTTTTAAAAAGGTAAAGGTTCCCCTCATACATATGTGATAGTCGTTCCTGACTCTAAGGGGTGGTGCTCATTTCCATTTCAAGACCAAAGAGCCAGCGCTGTCCGAAGATGTCTCTGTGGTCATGTGGCCGGCATGGCTAAACACCAAATGCGCACGGAATGCTATTACCTTCCCACCAAAGGTGGTCCCTATTATTTCTACTTCCATTTTTACATGTTTTCGAATTGCTAGGTTGGCAGAAGCTGGGACAAGAAACGGGAGCTGACTCTGTTACTCGGTGCTAGGGATTCGAACCGCCAAACTGTCGACTTTTCTGATTGATAAACTCAGCATCTTAGCCACCACGTCCCCTTTTAAAAAGGAGATATGTCTTAAATAAAAAATGCTACAACTATTAGTCTTGGTACAGAGATTTATGAGCTTACAAAAAGGGATCTTTGTTATCCAAATATTGAATTGTAATTTTTCAGACAGAAGTATATCAGCATTAAATTGTCAAGCCCAAAATCAAGAATGACACATGGTGATTCTCCCAAGCTGAGTTCTTTATGGTTTTCACTCCTATAGACAAAGTTGTGACAGACTGAGGATTCCACTATTTGGAACTGCAATATACTCTCTGAACTGTTGGAAGGGACTATCTGTACCCTTTTTTTCTCACACATGACATCTGGATTGAGTTGCCTCTTACTCTTCTGGAATGTAACCCTTCCCTCCTGGGACTTTACGTCCTTACTATATTTAATCACAAAGCTACATAATAATGTGGAGCCCGAGATGCTGAAAAACACATATCTTAAAAATTACCAGAACCTCATAAAAACTAGTTATCAAATCTGGTTGAATATTTCCACACTGGAAGAGAATCCACATTTTGTGAATTAGATATATTGTTATATGCTAGCATCCACTGGAGTTGGGTGAAAATAATAACAGAGAGATTGGTACAAAACAAAATGTACTTCGTGGTTCAATTGTTTGGACAATTTTAGATAGTGCTTGGTCTAGACCAGGGGTCTCCAACCTTGGCAGCTTTACGACTTGTGGATTTCAACTCCCAGTTCCTCAGCCAGCTCATTCTGGAAGTTGAAGTCCACAAGTCGTAAAATTGCCAAGGTTGGAGACTCCTGATCTAGACAAACCAAAATGGAGAGCATTTTCTTTTCTCCTGACCTCTTCTAATTGCCACATGCTACCATTAGTGGTCTTACTTCTTCTCCATTATAACTCATTGTAATATACTCTGCCTGGATCTGTTTGCTTCAGACTGGGTGGAGAGACCAATTGAAACTGATAGTTTTGGGCACAGCCCTAATACAATAACACTTGGGCTATTATGGTACTTAAAAGCAAATTGAACCAACAATTAGGAATTTGAAAAATACCATCAGGAAAACTTAAGAACAAACACCAATAAATTTCTGTAGAAATCTAATTCACATACTCATGAAATGCAACCGCTATAACATTATACATTTTCTGTTGTTCTTATAAAATTCTGGATCTCCATTGCTATATAAGCCAAAAGCACTGAACAAATAAAACTGAGCTATCCATTGTGCACTGCTAATTTTCTTTAGGTTTTGGGAACGAAAAGTATAAACCTCATACTGATATCTTTTATCATATTCATTTCACCAATTAATATGAAGCATAAACATTCTTGCAATACTTTCCTTTTATCGAGAGGCTTGCTTTTTCTACTTTTTAAATATTAATACCTGACTTGAATTAGCACCATCATTTAAAACAGCAAAACTAATTTCTGCTTATAATTTCTCCCCAGAAGGTTTAATAACAGGTAATAAGAGAGGAAATTGAATGGCATATATTCAGGTTCTGCATGAGGAAAAGATGTTTCCAGGCCAATTTTGTCCTCTGCAGTGTTTTCTTACCATAAAAAACATTACACAAGGTGAATTCACTCTTAATTCTTCACCACTCAGAATATATGCTTTAGATAAGACTATCAAGAGGTTTAATTAGTACCTAGTGCCAAACATTCACCACTCAACAGGCACAAAATATCACTGCCTAACTAATAAAGTCAAGAATTACAAAAATGACAGCATGCTATTTACTTGTGGAGGTTTAAAATATCTTTTAAATGAAATTTGCATCAGTCAAAAAATGTTAATATGAGTAGTTAACTTACTGCATTGTGTGATTTTCTGTATATTAGATGTTATACGTTGGGCCAACTGGTTAGCATCCCCAGCAGTGTTTTCATTATACTCCATGGTGTATTACAACCCCACTAGTCATATAGTTCGGGGACGACTAAGCAACAACACCTGCAAATAAAGAAACACAGTGTAAGGCCTTATGCACAATGAGGAACTGTGTTGTAGAACCCACATTAACAAAGTCCTTTGTAAAAAAAAATAATTTGGAAAAAAAAACACAGTTAAAATACAAAATTACAACAAAAGAGAAAAAATGAGAGATGGCAACAACAGGGAAAGTTTAAAATTTGATATTAAAACAAACAAACAAACAAAAGAATAACAAAAAAGTTACTTCCAACTCTCTTCAATATCAATACTGTTCTATTATAAAATAAACTCTTGTTTTGGATTATCAAAACAAAGATACAAAATTAAAAATATAAATACAAATAATAACAGCAACAGTATACATCATAATCTCTTAATTTGAATAAAACATACCCACACGTGCATCACATTACCATTCCAAAAATACACATTACTGGATATTTCTATAATAAAAATCTATAATAGAATAACCCTTCACGTTCAGATTAGCCAAAACATAAACATCTAAGATAAAAATGTGCAGCTATCAATCTCCCTACATTTCTACAATCAGAATAATCCAATCCTTCTTGAAATCAGTAACAGATATCCCAAAGGTGCTTTTTCAAAAGGGAACTGGACTTTCTTGCTTTTTCCTGGAAGACATTTCACTTTTAATCCAAGAAGCTTCTTCAGTAGTTCTTCAGAACAGAAGAAGCTTCTTGGATGAGAAGTGAAATGTCTTCCAGGAAAAAAAACAAAGGTTAGCTGCCTTTTGAAAAAGCACCTTTGGGACAACTATGACCTGGAAGACTGAGGACACTAACAAATACCCAAATATATAAATACTGTACATCTGCATAACCAGAATCCCAAATATTACTGGTGGGTTCCCATGTAAAAAATAATAATTTGGTACACAATTTGCCTTCCTTTTACTAGTTATAACATTTAAAAAGAATTCTGTTTTCATTACTTTTTATATTCCATAGGATTTATTTTTTGTTGGCTTCCCATTTTTCCCGAAAGATTTGTTTTCATGTTGGCATTTGCACCCCTAAGGAGGAACGAAAACTTAGCAAGGGAACAAAAGGAGAGTCCAGGACAATGAGACATTGAGGGCAGTTAAGACTCCCAGCAGATCCCAAAGGAATCACACTAATAAATAAGGACAGCTAGATGGGGAAGGAAGACACAACTCTGAAAAACTGTTTATGTAGAGAAGACCAACACATTTCTACACAAAGATGCAACAAATACACATCGAACACAGATTGAAATGAACAAACAGGGATCCAACCTAGAACTAAGAAGAAATTTCCTGACAGTGAGAAAAATTAACCAGTAGAATTGCTTGCCTCCAGAAGTTATGGGTACTTATCACTGGAGACTTTTAAAAAGAGATTGGCCAGCCATCTGTCCGAAATGATATAAGGTCTCCTGCTTGAACAGAAGGTTGGCCTAGAAAACTTCCAAGGTCCCTCCCAATTCTGTTATTCTGCATTCTACATCCATTTTCCCCAAACTGTTATCTTCCAGGTTCACTGAATTATATAATGCTCAGACATCATGAAGGATAAAAGAGAACAGAAATGTTTTTGCCTATTTCAGGAAGCTTTATCTCTGCAAACCTCCCTGCTCTGTGAATGTAAAAACCTTTGCTAAACCCTATTTGTTAGACGTATGTTTTTTTTTAAAAAATGAAAATATGTCAAGAAGTAGCCGAGATATTTCTAAGAAGGCATAAGACCAATGAATAAGAACATTATGAAGCCTTCCACCAAATTTCAAAAAAACATCGCAGTAGCCACAATAAAGATACAAGCTGCAGTTTTTCAAACCTATTTTTAAGTTCTTTTTCAATTCCTTTTACTAGTGTGTCATCTTTACACATGGTGATATTTCCTCTTTCTCTTTTTTCAGTCTTTAGCAATTTCTGCGGAATTGGCTTATGGGGGTAAAAGAAATTTCTCAGAGACTCATAGAACTCATTAGGCCAGGGTTTCCTTCATCATACTGTGTAAACTATTAATCTTGAAAAATCAGCAGGTTTTCTTTAAAAACACAAAATATTTTTCATTCTAAAAGAAAACCAACCACCATTCGGATCACCCTATTCTCTTTTGGGATAAGCAACATATAATAAGGCAAGGAAATGAAGATAGTATAACCTTTATTGTCACTGTACATCATGTACAAAATGAAATTGGTTTTTTTTTAATGGCAAGATAGGACTGTGGTATAAAAAACAAAGTATCTAAAAATATAGAAATAGCAAAAAATGTGGTATATTACAAACACCAGTGACGTGCGGTGAGGTTTATGACTGATGAGGCACTGACACAGTGCTGGGTTTCAAATATTTTTAGACTTCTGGATTTCAACTCCCAGAATTCCACAGCCAGGCATGCTCAGTTCCAATTTAAAGCGACAGCATTTGTTTTTCTCCTTTGCTCCTTCTTTCTTTTTCTTCTCCTTCCCCTCCTTCCTCCCTCTCTCCCTCCCCCCCCTCTCTCAAACACACTCAAACACACACACACAGAAGTTGGATTGGACTATCTCTCCTACCCCTTCCCTCTCTCACTCTCTCAAACAAACCCCCCCACACACACACAAAAGTTGGATTGGATATCTTTTCCAGTGGCTTGAAAGCAGCTCCTCTGCCATCCCCCCCATTCCCCTGCTGCCTTTCCCAAACACCTCCACCATTGCAAATGCAGCCTGCTGTCTGGGTGGAAAATGCCTGGAACACAATAAAGCCCACCCACCACCTCCTGCTGGCAGGCTGGGGTGAGAGGAGAGGCAGAGAAGCCGGAGGGGAGCCGATCTGAGCCTTCCAAAAGAAAGAGGCTGGGGGAAGTGTGTGTACTACAGCATGGCTCTTTGCCTGGCTTCCTGCCTCCTCCTGTGGTCTCCTCAGTGCTCACTTGTGCTCTCCCTCCCCAAGTGTAGTTTGATTGCAGGCGGAGACACGTTGCCTTTTCAAACTTGTAATCAGTGAAGCTGGGCTAGATTTTTATATAGTTTTATCCAGCTGTGTGTGTGAGAGAGAGAAATGAATGGGGGCCTGGGGAGAAAGTCACTACACTTGGGGAGGGAGAGCACCAGTGAGGAGACCACAGGAGGAGGCAGGAAGCCAGGCAAAGAGCCATGCTGTAGCACACACACTGGCCCCACAACGTGGCTCTGCCTGCAATCAAACTACTCTTGGGGAGGGAGAGCACAAGCTAGCCAGGGTCCTTCCCTCCAGCCTTTGCCCAAAGCCCTGCACAGCACCAGGAGGATGAAGTTTGAATTCCTCCCCCTCCCTCCAACCCACACGTACCTTTTCCAGCTTTTTTTAACAGTTAAGCAGAGTCATCCACGGTGAGGCAGTAACTAGCTCAGCTTTTTCCTTTTACTTTTTTTTTCATGATGAGAGTGGTGAGGACGTGCCTCACTTGCCTCACCTGACTGCACACTTGCCTCGCCTGACTGCACGTCACTGACAAACACCCTTCACTGTGTCTCTCTTTACCTTTCTATCTCTGCAGTTCACCCTATATATCCCTTCATCATTTCAATATAATTGGTTTTTTCTTGCCATCTTTGGACTTCCCATCTCTATCATTTTCAAGAACTCAAACATTCCAGCTTTCCCAGTCTTCCTCTTCCTCTCCAACAACTAGGTACTTCTGATTATTTGTTATGAGAGTTAATCATTCATTCAGTTTCCTTGAACAAACCACTTCTTCTAGACTGGTTACTCACTTTTTTATTGATCCACATTCATTCAGCTCCCATTCATTCTTGATCTACTTCTGGTTTTAACACTCAGGTTTTAAGTGCACGCAATTATTTACTTTTGCATTTCTCTACGCTCCACAGCTCTTTTAACAAATGAGGCAGTAAGTATGCTCTTATGTCTGACTAAGATGATTAAAGGCCAGGAGACTAAAATATATGAAGAATGGTTGCAGGATTTGGGGTTGGCTAGTCTAGAGAAAAAAAGGACAAGGGGGGACATAATAGTAGTATTCCAGTATTTGTGGAGAGGGTCGACATATTTTCCAAAGCAGCAGAAGGCAAAACAAGAAACAATGGATGGAAACCAATCCATTGAGAAGCAACCTGAAATTAAAGCGAAACTTCCTAACATTAAACAGTGGGATATCTTGTGCCCTCAGAAGTTGTAGGTGCTTCAACACTGGTGATTTTTAAGAAGAGTCTGGACAGTCACTTGTCTGAAAATTGTATAGGGTCTCCTGCTTGTAATGGGGGGGGGGGGTAGAAGACTTCCAAGGTCCCTTTCAGGTCTATTCTGATTGACTGATTTTCACTTATTTTGACAAATATTCATTCCTCACCAGAGATCACACATTTGATTTTGTGCCATTCAGTCAGTTTCAATTCTTAGTGACCACATAGATTTCTTCCACGATGGAACACATACTACCCTGTCCCATCTTTCTACCAAAATTTGTACATCTTACAATTTCTCTAGCCTTTTTCTCCTATTTAGAAAACATTCCACCAATGTACAAAATGCATGTGCCTTCTTTAGTTATTTTGCAACCTATGTGTAGCTAAGAACTATTCAGTTTTTCCTGACATACCCAATTACATTGCCTTCTTGGTACATTAATTCTCAGATCTATATGCTTCTTGGCATCATACAAGCTACTATATGTTCCAAATTATTCAGGATCTAGCCAACAATATGACAGCAATTATAAACATGACCATCACACACTCGCATGCACACCCAGTCCCCTTCTAAAATCACTACATCCTTTATACTTTATTCATAAATATATTAAATAACCATGACGCCCTATCCTTCCTGTTGACTGTTGAACCATATTCAAGTTCTACATTTTTTCACTTGCTTTTCTCTCAGATAGTCTTGTTTTGAATTCAGCAACTCACTCCAGTTCCATCTAAAACAGGGGTGTCAAACTCAATTTCACTGAGGGTCGTATCAGAGTTGTGTGTGACCTCGGGGGGGGGCAGGGAGGCGTGGCCAGCTCGGTGTCATTTGTGTGGTGGCCCAAGCGCTTTGCTAGCGAAAACGGAGCTCAGGAGGGCCGTGTTTTCACTGGCAGTGGGTTGCAGGAGGCTGTCGTAGCCGAAAATGGAGCTCGGGAGGGCTGTGTGCGGCCCTCCCGAGCTCAGTTTTTGCTGGCAGAGGCACCGTGGGCCTATCCTTTACTGTTTTCAGGGCAGCCCCACAGGCCAGATCTAAGCACCCCACAGGCCTTGAGTTTGATACCCTGGATCTAAAGCTTTCCAAAATCCACTTATTCACTTTATTATATGCTTTGCCTTGTTCAACAAATGTAGAGTAAACTTTCTCAGGTTGATACATATCTCAGTGAATAACACCATATTTCTCAACTGTTGCTCTCTGCCTTTCACTCTATGAAAGTTTATAAGGAGGCCAATCCTGATCTAAGCAAGTCTGTTGGTAACTCATCTTATAAATCACAATTCAGCCAAGAAATCTGGGACAAAGCACTTCAAATCATCCAAAAGGTTTGTGACTCAATATAATGAAATATAAATTCCTTCTGCAGTTTCCAAGTTTTTGCATTTATCCCAAAATTAGCATAAGGATTCCTTAGTAAAGTCTGTATAATCTTTAGTAAAGTCTGTATAATTCTTTGATCTTTGATCATCAGCTGTGTGGGTCTTGATAACTTCATAATTCCACCAGTTATCTTCCCAGACACATTTAACCATCTAATGTTCCATATCTTTTGCATTTACTCTTGCTACATTTCCTTCTGTATAACAGAACAGTAGCAGCATACTTCTGATCATCAGACATAAATCCAGTCTTTGCAAACCTAAAACAAGTTGCACAGCCATTTTGTAAACAACCCATATCTACATTTTAAGATTTTCTCAGGTGTACCGTGTACACTTGCAGCCTGCTGGTTTTTTCAGCATTTTCAAAACATGACATCTTTTCAAATCTGATTAATAATTCTCTCAGAATGAAGACAAAGCCAATCTAAAAAAAGGAAATCTGGAATAAAAGTAGAGTGTGTTATTAAATCTACAATACAAAATTGTGTTTCCAACGGGTTATAGTACTAACTAGACTGTTCAATATGTAACATTCCAGAATTCTCAGGAAAAGTCTAATAAGATCACAGGACCAATTCAGCAAATTACTTGAGTGAAACAAATGCACTTTAAAAATAGATATTCACTTTAGCTTAATTATTACAAAGAACTCTTTGACTGAATCGTGATTATACAACAACCAGAAGCATCAGCAATATGCACAGTTAGCTATCTTAAAACTGGGGTTAGGTTCTGATTTTATTTTAGAAAAAAGAAAGCAACTAAAATATTTTAACTAAGAATAATAGAGTTGGAAGGGACCCTGGAGATCTTCTAGTCCCTGCTCAAGCAGGAGGCTTTATACCAGGGCTGTCAAACTCCCGGCCCACGGGCCGAATGCGTCATGCGGTAGCCACACCCACACCCGTTTTGCAAAGGGGAAAAAAGTCATGATATGTCATGTGACGCTGCCATGACAACATGAGTTTACCACCTCTGCTTTATACTATTTGAGACAAACGGCTGTCCAATGTCTTCTTAAAAACTCCAGTTATGGAGTATCGACAATTTGTGAAGGCAAGCAGTTTCACTGATATTTCGGACTATCTTATAAATATATTAGGAAATTTTAAAGTCATAGATTTATGTTTTAATATTCAAGCACCAGCCTTTTCTGAACTTAAAGGGCTTATAAAGTTGAAGTTCATCTTTTTTTGTGACATTTCTGCCAATATTCCTGTAGCTCTTATATTTTCCATGATGCTCTGGATGATATCACCAAACTCTTCAGAGGTCTTCCAAGAGGAAGACATCTACATTCGTGGCCCTCAACCAAAGTCAAATGTAGATACTATTCCTTGGCTGACTTCATATATAGGGTAATACCACTGTTCATTTATCTGCACTTTGCTAAATAAATTCCAGTTGGCTGGTTTGCCCATAACAAATGACTTTATAAATCATGCATTATAAACCAGTATGGGTGGATTCACACCAAGCCAAAATCAAACTAAGCACATTATAATTTAATATCATTTAATGAAAACAGCCATTGTTTCAAACTGCAAGACTGATTGCAGCAGAAAGTCACACACAATTCCTTGGTGTCTTAATATTATTCAGCGGTACTCAAATTAGAATTGTTGTCAATCTAAAAAAAACTTTTAATATTAGTTATACTATTGATGAGAAAATGTATAAGCAGCAATGTACAAATTTTAAACAGAGGAGTTTATTCAAATAACTACTTGAGGGGCCAAACTGACTAAGCCTTGATCTTACAAAATACTTAAGTACTTATCTAAATGCTTTGCAAACATTCCTGAAATTTTCAAAAAAGCATCTCAACAAAAATGAACTGAAATTTCTGTTCCACTCAGATTTTAAAAATAATAATTTTAAAAAGTCCTCAAAAAATTACAAACAGAAAGAGAGAAAAACCATATGGAGGATGATTAATTGCATCTTTTCTAACCTGTTTTTCCGCTTAGGAAACTAGGAGCAACTCTTCTGGTCAATCCAGCCTTCAATTCCCACACAGGGTGGATACAGTTCAGCCCTTCCAGCAATTAGCACAGAGAAACTTACTGCTTCTGATCCTAAACCTGAGATACACCCATTACTATTTGTGTATGTGTGTATGTGCATGTATATATGTATGCATATATATCACACATATATCTCTCTCACGTATGTATGTATGTATGTATGTATGTATGTATGTATGTATGTACGTATGCATCACAGATATATATAGCAATAGCACTTAGGCTTATATACATTTAGGCTTATATACTGCTTTTACAGCCCTCTTAAGCGGTTACAGAGTCAGCATATTGCCCCCAACAATCTGGGTCCTCATTTTACCCATGTCGAAGGATGGAAGGTTGAGTCAACCTTGAGCCTGGTGAGATTTTAACTGCCAAATTGCAGTCAGCTGGCAGTCAGCAGAAAGTAGCCTGCACTCTAACCACTGTGCCACCATGGCTCATACATAATACATATACATAATAAACATAATAAACAATAACACAATACACTGAAAAGCAAAGGCTTATTAAGTATTGTCAAGCTAGTTTAGGAGCTATTGACAATCTTCTGCCATGGTGTTGCTTAATCTCCTCTTAAAACAATATAAGGCTCCCAACACCACCGCATTCCCCCCCCCCAAAAAAAACCACAACAAAGGTTAAGTTAATTATGGGTTACATGCTTAATTATCAATTTATAACAGGGGCTGGGCTTGCATATCACAAATACAGTCTAGTTGGGTTCAAACATTTGTGTTCCAATCAAACAAGCCCAATTATTAATTTTAAATAATTGTGAACTTAATAAGTGAGCTTGTTACCACCACCCGCAGAACTCTTTCACTCAGAAGCCTTTTTCTTCACTTTCTAATATTTTTTACATTGACAGATGTGCACATTAACTCTCAAAAGAGTTTCACTGCAGACTTTCCTAAAGGAAGGATAGGAGATATCTATCTCATTTCTTTTAACATCCTCCAGTTGCATAGTCCTTGAACCTTCCAACCTACACCAAGCTTTTCTAAACAAGGTTCATTTAACATGACACACCGATTAAGGGACCTTGCAGGTCACCTATTCCAACCCCCTGCTCAAGCAGGAGGGACCTTGCAGGTCATCTAGTCCAACCCCCTGCCCAAGCAGACACTACACCTGCCTCTACCTAGGATCAAACTCACAACCTCCTGATTGTGAGAGAGCTCCACCTGCGAGGGGGTGGTTTGTGAACCCAGGCAACTGCAATTTTAATTAACCATCGTCAAATAAAACCAAAGTCCTACTTATATAGCCCCCGTCACCTATATATGATAGGGTAATTGTATTAAAGTAAAAGGAGTCTGATTCACTTAAAATTGAGAAGGCGTGTGGGCCTTTTCATGACTGATATGATCATGTGCCGTTAAGAGTGTTTTCCACTCCTGGGGATCACATACATTTAACGAGATTTTCTCCAGGTGTTTGGCGTCTTCACACCAACGATGTATTCTATAGCAGGGCTCTCCAACCTTGGCAACTTTAAGTCTTGCGGACTTCAACTTCCAGAATTCCCCAGCCAGCTTGCTGGGGAATTCCGCCAGGCTTAAAGTTGCCAAGGTTGGAGAGCCCTGTTCTATAGCAAACGTCTAGCAGCAGGCTCATCAACCTACAAGAAGTCAGACTCCCGCGTAAAATTACCCATGCACGGATATGTTTACGCGCAGGCTTAATCCCGTTTTCCCTCCCTCCGAAAGGCTTTTTAACCCATAAAGAATCGCAATTTCCCCTACATTATCACCCTCACATGACTGCTCCACCCAGAGAAACGAGGCGCTGAGCAAACGCCAGCAAGGAAGGGGCTAATTTATTTCCCGTTCCCTGGCGGTCAACCCTACGGGTCTTCTCCACGCTCCTCGGGCGCGAGGCACCCCACAATTTAATCCCTTCGCTCCTCGCCTCCCAGGGATGCTGTCCAAAAAAAAAAAAAAACCCGCCTCGGCAGCGCAGCAGGAAAGGGAGGCGAAATTCCACAGCATCAGGAAACCAAAGACAGGAAAAGCAGGGGAGGCCGGGCAGAGAGAGAGAGACTTCGCCTGCTTGTTAGGATAACCCCGAGGGAAAGCGCAGGAGCAAACGTATCCAAGGAGCACCGCGGGGCAGGCTCGGCGAAGCGCGGGGGGCTAGTTGAGGCAAGAGGAGGGTTGCTGGCGCAGATTAACCTCCGGCTCTCCCAATGTAGGAGGGGGAAATGCGGAACTAGTGCCCAGCGCAGCAGCTTCAGTGTTCAGCTGGGAAACTGGGCCCAGCGAATCTTCCCTTATCTCCCCCCCTTCCACCAAAGAGAGCCCCTCCCGCCTCTCCTGCCCCCCCAATCCTTCCCTCGGGATTGCAGTAGTTCTGCGTCGGGGCGGCGGCTACCTGAGCCTATGCCACGCACACAGCCCGAGAGGGAACAGGGGCAGCCACAAGCAGGACACCCCTTCCCTTCAATACACTACTTGCTTCTTACCCCCAAGCTCGTAGATTTGGCCTCTCGGCGTGTCCCGGGTGTCGGGTGGACGGAGACGGGGCCAGCTGTCCGGGTTCCGGACTTGGATCGTCCGAGCGCTCAGCTGATCCGCCGGAGACGGCCACTCCCCTCAACCCAGCCCAGTTTACTGCAGCATGAGCTATTCCCGGAAAAGGAGGAGAAGGAACCGAGGCAGGCCCCGCCTCGCTTCCAAAAGACGCTTCACAGCTGAGATTTCGGTCGGCGTAACAAGCGATGGGGAAACCAGGCACGCGTGGGTTACACGTCTTGCGCGCACGTGTTTTCCCCCCTGGCTGGTCCCGGGGACTCTGTCCTAATCAGCTACTACAACAACGAACCACTTGGCTCACGGGTGAAAAAGGCGGTGGCGGCAAATAAAAGGGTCTCCCCAGAAACCAGTTTGACCCCAAATATCTTTTAACTGCCTGACCCTTTAAAAGCGCGCGCGCCCGCACGCACACCCAGACACGCGCGAGAAACAGGATACTAGCGAAAGGCGATCCAAACGGAACAGTGCAGTCTGTTACTTCTGAACCTTCCCTTCCTTTTTTCTTGTTTCTTTTTTTAAATTTATTTTATTTGGTTTGTCATGCATGTATGACAAAACAAGTATGAGTATGAATAAGCATACAAGTATAAGCAGGTATAAGTATATACTTAAGAAATGAGTACAAATAAATGAGGACAGTAGGACAGAGACGGTAGGCAAGCTGGTGCGCTTGTGAACGCCCCCTTACAAATCTCTTAGGAATGGGGTAAGGTCAACGGTAGGCAGTCTAAGGTTAAAGTTGTGGGGGTTTGAGGATGTAATAACAGTCAATGCATTCCAGGCATTGACCACTCTGTTGTTGACTAATTTTTATAATTTACATAATTGAATAATTGTGAATAATTTTATATTGTAAAAGAACAGTGGCTTTTTTCCTGCTGCTCTACAAAATGCTACGCATCTCTAAATGCCAGAATATGCACACCTAGAACTTATTCAATAAGCCAATAATGGTTTTGCCATATGGTGGGGCATATATCAGTCTATTGAATCCGGTGCGGTATGCATGGCAACATTTTTAGTGAGTTGTGGCATGGGGCAGGCTTCTTTTTCCTTTTCTTATGTCCTGGTTCCCCCACAGGGAATTGTAAGTCCCTAAAAATAAGAGTATAAGTAGTCCTTAACTTACCCCCACAATTGGAGAACAGGAGCTGATGTCGCAATGGTACGACTTGTGATCTCGGAGCTCCGAGATTACAGTCGATTTCTTTTGCCGTTGGACGGTCCTTTTGGACCTAAACCGTCCCGAAGAGATGGTGACAGGGAAGTGTACGTCTTGTTGATCTCAGGGACATCGTAAAGTCCCTGATTGATCCAAGAGAATCTCTTCTTGCCGGCGACAAAAGCGCAGCCAAAAGCTGCTGAAGTTGGGACAGCTCCACAACGGGAGGAAAGTGGAAAGAGAAAGGGTGTCCATCTGGTGAGGAAATTTTATTGTTATAAAAGAGACTGTCCCCCCCCCCCAAAAAAAATCAAAGCTAAATTAAACTTGCAAAGAAAAGAAAATAAGCGGTGAAATTAAGCTATATTGGACAGTGTGTTATCCTTTTTTTTTCATTTTCTTTTATGGATGGAAGTTTTGCAAATATTTCCTACTTTTTAAAGTGAAAGTATTTGTTTTGCTTCTTCTATTTCTTTTTTTACCTATGGATTAAAAAAATTTTCTTTATTTTTATAATATTGGTTTGGATGAGTTTTTTCTCTTTATTTTGCTCCATTTAAGAATTTTGTTTCTTTTAAGGCTAGAATAAAAGAAGATATAAAAGTAATATAAAGAGGGTAGTAATATCAGAGGGACAAGAAGTTGCACTGCCACTTGGAGGTTGGAGGTTGAGTCCTGGAAATATTGCTTTCTCTTTTTTCTCTTTGATCATTTTGACTTTGCACTTCAAAGGCTTCAGCTTGTTTACAGAAGAGATAAAGAGAAGAGCATGGGTTGTTTATGTAGGTGTTCTTTGGATGCTTCTTTTGCAGTTGGAGAGAAGTGAAAACAAAGCCTTGTTTTGAAACTAAAGTGGCAGTGTTTACTAATTGGAAGAATGGCACAGCACCAAAAAGAAACCATAACATTACAACAGAAATTGAAATTCAAAAATTATTAGAAACAACAGAGAGAATTGAGAAGAGATTGGAAAATATAGATTGTAATGCAGTGAAATTCGATGGAAGAGTTGAAGATATCCAGCAAATGGAAAAAGTGGAGGTTAGAGTCCTAAAAACCCAAGGGAGAAATGAACAGAGGTGAGATAATTGTGGATACTTTCGGTGAACTGAGTGTGGTTGGAGATGGAAAGAGTGGGACATGGAACGGGAAGATAGATGGAAAGGAGCTCTACCCCAGATTTCAAGATATAGAAGAAGAAAAAAGAGAAGATGGAACTAAGGAGAGAAACTTTGACAAAAGCACTACTGATAACCAAAGATAAGCTGATTAAAAAAGCTGACGGAGGGTCTCGAGATTTTACAAGATATGTAAAAAGCAACAAGTTGTGAAGAGAAGTCCACACAAATTTGATTAAGGAAATAACCAGAAGACTAATTCCACAAATGGCAAAAGACATAAGACTGCACTATTACTGGAAAGACACAGGTTGAGATATGAAAAATAATAAAATATTAGTCAAATTTAGTTAAAATTAGAGCATTATGTTAAAATGAAGTGATAATAGATATAGTTAGATAAATAATTGATAATGATAACAATGTACACATATGTACTGGTTTGATAAGAGGAAATTTGGTATAAATTCTAAATGGTGATTATGAAAGAAAGTTTAGAAACTCTGTTATGTATGGAAGCTTATAATATTAAAAAAAAAAGAGTAAGTTAAATTTAGTTAAACTAAGACCAAAATAATATAATGAAATGATGATGGATATTGTTAAATAAATGATTGATAATGATAATAATGTAATATTTATATTGACATGATAAAAGGGAAATTGGATATAAATTGTAAACAGTGATTGAGAAAGGAGGATTAGAAACTTTGTTATTAAACATAATTACTTTTTATTTAGAAAGTGTTATAAAGATGTAATGTTGCTGGATGATATTGAAAATAGATAACAGAAAGCCATCATATGGTTTTGCTTTAAATTTTGGAATAATTTATATAAAGGGACGTAAAAACAATTATAGTCATATGAAGATTGAGGTATGATGATTATATATATATATATATATATATATATATATATATATATATATATATGTTGTATTTGTACTGATAAATAAATAGAGGGAGACTAGGATAGATCTATAGTCTCCCTCTATTTATTTATCAGTACAAATACAACACAAATATAAAAGGCAACATTAAAAAATAAAAAATATGGTTTTCTGCCTGCATGGTCTTCTGTGATGAAGCCGAGGGACAGAAAGAGGTAGTGTGACCTTCCTCCCATATTTAGGCATACCAGGGGTTGTAACACAAATTATATATATATATATATATATATATATATATATATATATATATATATATATATATATATATATATATATATATATATATATATATATATATATATATATATATATATATATATATATATATATATATATATATATATATATATATATATATATATATATATATATATATATATATATATATATATATATATATATATACACACATATATATATATGTGTGTGTGTGTGTGTGTGTGTGTGTGTGTGTGTTACAACCCCTGGTATGCCCAAATATGGGAGGGAGCTCACTCCTCCCTCTTTCTGTCCTTCAGCTCATCACAGAAAACCATGCAGGCAGAAACCCATATTTTTATTTTTAATGTTGCCTTTTTATATTTGTGTTGTATTTGTGCTGATAAATAAATAAAGGGAGATTAGTATGGATCCATTTCAAGCTGTTTAGCTCTCATCAGCTAGCCATACCTTTACTGGGATTTGAACCTATTTATCAGCACAAATACAACACAAATATAAAAAAGGCAACATTAAAAATAAAAATATGGGTTTCTGCCTGCATGGTTTTCTGTGATGAGCCGAAGGACAGAAAGAGGGAGGAGTGAGCTCCCTCCCATATTTGGTCATACCAGGGGTTGTAACACAAACACACACACACACACACACACACACACACACATATATATATATGCTGGTTTTGTTGTATTCGGGTCTTTTCCCGTGTAAGGGTCCCACCTTACACGGGAAAAGACCCGAATACAACAAAACCAGCATACCTACACCCGTGAAAATCTACGAAAACGAATATATATATATATATAATTTTATTTTATTTTATTTTATTTTATTAAATTTATAGACCGCCCCCTCTCCCCGAAGGGGATTGGATTTAAAATATATAACTTGATATGAATTGTAGGTGATGACTGTGGAAGGGATGCACGAAAGCTCTTTGTAACCAATTGACATACTTTTTACAATTTGTAATGGAAGATATTTTGGTGTTGTTGTGTTTTATTTGTGTTTATTCAATATATATATATATATATTTTTAAAAAAACTTACCACCACAATTGAGGACAAAATTTATGCTACTAAGTGAGACAGTTGAGTGAGTTTTGCTCCATTTTACTACTTTTCTCACTGCAGTTGTTAAGTGAATCCTTCCAGTTGTTAAGTTAGTAACACGGTTGTTCAGTGAATCCAGCTTCTCCGTTGACTTCGCTAGTCAATGCATATAGTCAGAAGGTGACAAAAGGGGAGCACATGACCTTTGGACACTGCAACCGTCATAAATATGAGTCAACTGCCAAATGCCTGAATTTTGATTATGTGATTATGGGGATATTGCAATGGTCGTAAGTGTGAAAAAACCAACTTACTGTAGCTGGTGCACTCTCTTCTTTTTTTACATGTGTTTTTAAATTCTGGGATCATCAGCGACTGAGACAAACAATAAATCTGTTTTAGAGTCAATTGCCAAGTGTCTGAATTTTGATCATATGGCTGTGGGGATGTTGCAACGGTCATAAGTGTGAAAAACGGTCATAGGTCACTTTTTCCAAGGCCACTATAACTTTCAACAGTCACTAAATGAACTGTTGTAAGGCAAAGACTACCAACAGTTCATTTAGTGACTGTACAGGTAGTCAAGGACTACCTGTACATGACCGCATCCTCCACGTGTCCACAATCCACTGGGAGGGCAATCACACAATCAGATGTGCCCCATTACAACTTTAATCATCTCCAAGTCTCTTAGAAGTTATTTCTATAATTCTTCTTATGCAGAGCTTTTCAGAAGATGACATATATTTGTTGTAGCTGCTCTGTTAGCTGCTGTTGATTTTAGTATTTATTTAATTTATTTAAACAACTTACAAGCCGTTATATCTTATACAGTGATCTTAGGCAGCTCATAATAACCAGTAAAAATAGAATTAAAAGAAAACCTTTCCTACCAAAGGCAGACCAACCAAACCATTAATTTTTAGGCTCAACCACAACCCTAGCCCAATGCTTGGTGTTGGGTTTGCAACCTTCTGGAAGTTGAAAGTGGTTCTGACATCAGACATGGGGGGTAGAGGTGTATTCAGCAGGTTCTGACCAGTTCTGGAGAACCGGTAGTGGAAATTTTGAATAGTTCGGAGAACCGGTAAATGCCACCTCTGACTGGCCCCGCCCCCATCTATTCTCTGCCTCCCAAGTCCCAGCTGATTGGGAGGGAATGGGGATTTTGCATTACCCTTCCACTGCCACACCCACCAAGCCATGCCACGCCCACCAAGCCACGGCCATAGAATTGATAGCAAAATCCCACCAATGATAGGGGGGACCTTCAAATCTCAGATGAGAGGCTGTTCCCAAGGATTGCAGTAGCTGTAGAGAGTGAGCCTCCAAAGTCCCATCAGAGGCCACCATTTAAGGCAAGGGACCTTGATCGTGTTCACTTTATCTGATCTAATAGGATGGGCAGATATCGTTGGAGAGACATGGTCCCTGTGCCATGTAAAGCTTTAAAGACAATCACCAGTCTTGCATTGAACTCAGAAAGCAACTGGGGGCCAGTTTAGCTCATGTAACAGTGGTATAGCTCTGGCGCACAGAGGGGCACCCCAAATATCACAGGCTGGTGCATTATGTATCCGTTGCAGCTTATGGATGGTCTTCAAGAGTAGACCCACATAGAGCACACTGCAGTAATCCAGTTAAGTGACTAAGGCATGAGTAACCATGAGCAAAGTAATCCATGAATAGGTGCAATGAATGCATTAAGATATTTGGAAGTTAGCATCCACCCCTTTCCTAGGAAAATGGACTATTCTAGGAAATATTAAAAAGGAAGAATAGAATACTTTCCCTAAAAGAGAAATAGAAATCTTAAGACAGAAACGTAGCCCCAGCTCCCTGCCCCCAGCTGATATTTTGGTTATCTACAAGACAAAAGACTGGGCCAGCTTATCTACAACACAAAAGACCTTCAACTCCAGGGTGATAGGATTAGCCCTCACTCAAGATCCAAACCACAACAAAGCCATTAAGCCATAATAGGAATTGCCCAAAGTCCCTTCATTACATCATCGCCCAACAAGACTCAACCTGGCCCTATGGAAGTCTGACAACCAACCAGAGTACATTTCTTACACAGGAACAGGAAGCTCCAAGGCGGGGCCCAAGAGAGGGTATACATCTATCTCCCTCTCTCACCCATGTGCTCTTTTTTGCCCAGGACCTCAAACCATGTGGTCCTGTTCACCATTAAACCATTTTTCCAAGCAGTCTCCATATTTCCAGTGTCTATGTCCCCACTTGGAACTGAACCCAGATGGACATTTCTTCCAACAAGATGAATTTGTGCAAAGGTCCCCCTGGCTACAGTTGCTCACTCCTCTTCTGGCAGAAGCCATGAGTACAGGATGACACCACCACCCCCCCCCCCAATTACACAGTTCTGTCCAGGAGGATGTTAGTGTTACCCCAAACAGAGATATGACCTATCCTGATGTGGGGAAAGAGGGCAGCAAGATAACATGGTTGATGGTACTGAAAGCTGCAGAGAGTCCAGAAAAGGACAGACCACTCCCATCCTGAGCCCCCCAAAGGTCATCCACAAGTATGAATTATACTGTCTTATGCTGCAGGGGAAGGATACTGCAAAATCCCCATTCCCCCCCAATCAGCTGCGACTCGTGAGGCAGAGAATAGATGGGGGCGGGGCCAGTCAGAGGTGGTATTTACAGATTCTACTCAAAATTTCCGCTACCGGTTCTCCAGAACTGGTCAGAACCTGCTGAATACCACCTCTGGTCCAGGGGTGGGTTCCGGCAGTCGCTACTTCTGGTTTGCTCATGTCCGCGCCGTGCATGCTTGATGCGTGCTGTGTGCGCATGTGCAGTGCAAAAAAAATTGCTCTGCGCATGTGCAGAAGCAAAAAACAAGATGGCGGCAACTACAGCACAACCGGGAGAACCTGTTCAGGGGTGTGCCAGGCCTCCGTCGCTTCCAGTGCCAGCGACCCAGGCCGCCATATCACTACTGGTTCGGCCGAACTGGTCTGAACCAGTAGGAACCCACCACTGCTGTGGTCTTAATATAATAAACCTCTCTTGAATCCTGACTGCAAAAGGTTAAAGTAATATACTTCATACAGGGCCTTCTGAGCCTGGGAGACCATGACCCTCACAAAAATCAAATAGCACTTTTTGCATTCTTAGGTAAAAGAAAAACATTGGATTTGAAGCAGTGGTGGGCTGCAGGCAGTACGCCCGGTACGGTTGTACCGGAGCCTGCCTGGAGCACCAGGTGCTCCAGAGGGCCCACACGCCCACTCGCGCTCCTTACCTGTCTTTAAAACCTTTGGTGCTTCCGCACACATGCATGGCGCGTACAGCGGCTGCGCAATGGTCCGCCCAGCAGCTGGGCCGTTGCAGAGGCTTGCGGAGGTGTTGCTGGATGGTAAGACATTTGCACGCGCCGCACACATTCATGTGGAGGACGCCCGGCCCCTGTTGCAACGGGATCCGGAACCCACCACCGCCTTGAAGACTAAGCATGATGGGACCTGCACTCTAAAAGATCTGAAGATTAGTTCGAGACAGCTATATTATTAAGTTTGAATAGTTTTGTTTTTATATTACTTTATATTATTAAATCTGAATCTCTACAACTTAAATACTGGCAGTCAAATATTTTTAAGTGAGTAAATAAGTAAACACATTTATATAAACTGATATTTAATTTTAAACCCTATTAAACATGTTAGTTCTTGAATGTTCACGATGGCTACGTAGACATGGTTACAGTTTTCATGTTGGCCAGTAGATGGAGACCGATAACAACAAGAAGCAGATTTCAGTCATTGTGTTTGGATTCCCCCCCACCCCCAATGCATTTAGAAATGTTATACTGGCTTACGATCACAATTGAGCCCAAAATTGCTGTTGCTAAGGGAGACAATTGTTAAGTGAGTTTTGTCCCATTTTATGCCCCTTCTTGACACAGTTAAGTGAATCGCTGCAGTTGTTAAGTTAGTAACACGGTTGTTAAGTAAATCTGGCTTCCCCGTTGACTTTCCTTGTCAGAAGTTTGCAAAAGGTGATCGCATGACCCCAGGACACTGCAACCGTCATAAATATGAGTCCGTTGCTAAGCGCCTGAATTTTGATCATGTGGCTATGGGAATGCTGCAACGGTCGTAAATATTAAAAACGGCCATGAGTCCCCTTTTCCAGGGCCATTGTAATTTTAAACAGTCACTAAATGAGTTGTTGTAAGTTGAGGACTACCTGGGCACCATCAGGTTATAGAGGCTCTCCAATCATGTTCCTAATTTATTTGACATGTGTCTAACCTATGCTATCATGTATGAAAATCATCTAAGAAATAAAGGTGGAAAGATTATTGTAAGAATAATCTTACAATTATAAGAATAACAGAGTTGGAAGAGAGCTTTGAGGTCTTCTAGTCTACCCCCCTGCTGAAGTAGGAAATTCTATACCTGTGATGGTGAACCTATGGCACATGCCAGAGGTGGCACACTGATCTCTTTCTGTTGTCAAGTGCGCCGTTGCCCCAGGTGATAAAAAGCATCTACAACAGAGATCTAAAACAAGATGGATTGATGACACCAGCAAGTATTGGGAACCCAATTAGGAAAAGAAAGCTCAGGACGTGTTGGTTGTAAACTTGTGGAAGAGGCCTTCATCCTGCAGTAGATATACAATGGCTAGGATGATGGTGATTGTTATATTCCTTTCCTCCCCGACTTACGACCGGGGATTCCCCCTGTTGTCAGCCAGCAACAGCCATGCTGCGCCTTAGCCAATCAGGCGCGGCATGGCTGAAGGCGGGCTGATCTGCTCTCCTGATTGGTTCCTCGGCCTGACAGCTCTTCGTATAAATAGCTGTCAGGCTAAGGAACGGGGAATTCTCTCCTGTATTGTTTGCTGTTGTTAAACCTAATAAAATAGAGTTGGACGTTCCTCAGAGTGTCAAGCCTCGTCTTTCCCCACACTTCTTCACTGGCGACGAGGATGGGATCCTCCTGAGGCGACGACCCTGACGGAACCCGACCTCTACACACAGCCGCTTGAGTTCCGCTCCCCGAGCCGCACAACTTCAAGCCGCTATGTCTTCGCTTCCCCCGTTCGCTCCTTTCGGAACCGACGGAGAAGGATGGACGGGATTTTTGGAGCGCTTCGAGTGTTTCCTGCGAGCCAACGGGAAAAGGGGTATCTTGATGGAGGAGAAGTGCAGCTTCTTCCTCAGTAGCTGCGGAACCCCGATGTTCAACGCCGCCCGGGCGTTGGCAGCCCCTTTACCAGTCCACGATCTCGACTGGGATACGCTGATGGCCAAGCTGAAGGGACATTACGCCCCGACCCCATCGAAAATTGCCCGGCGGTACGCATTCCGTCAGTGCGTCCAGAAGCTGCACGAAGACGTCAGCCAGTTCCTCCAGTCCTTGCGGACCACAGCGATACCCTGCGAGTTCCCGGACTTGGAGGACAACCTGGTGGAACAATTTGTCAGCGGAGTCAAGGACCGCCGGCTGAGGAGGCGTCTCCTGGCTCGGCCAGAAGTCACCTTGGCCGAGGCGGTCGCTGAGGCGCGGGCGGTGGAGTTGTCCGAACAATCCGCCGCTGAGATGGATCGCCACCCGTTTCCATCTTCCCCAGCGCGCACCTGCCTCATTGATCAGCTGGTGCCCATGCCGAGCCCGGCTGAGGAGGAGGAAGAGCTCGTGGCTCGCCTGGCAGACCTACAGAGACGCCGCAATCCGCGACCTCCACGCCAGGCTTCGACAGCCTGCCTTGGCTGCGGGGGCAGCCACGACCGGTCAACCTGCCCATTCCGGGCGTCCATCTGCCGCCGGTGTTCAAAGAAGGAGCACTTGGCCCAAGTTTGCCGGGCTGTGCTGCCTCCGCCACCACCCCAAGGAGCCACGGGCCAGCAGATGACAGCAGGACCGCAGCAGCCCCGCCGCCAGCCGCGCACAAGAGCCAGCTGCTACGCCGTGGAGCCAGGCCCAGCAGCCGCCCCTGCTGAGGCGATCTACCAGGCCTCCGCAGGTGCGGACAGGATCAAGGCGGCAGTCCTCACTGAGGGCGCGCCTTGCGAAATGGAGGTGGACTCCGGCTCGTCCCGCTCCATAATTGCCTGGGCTGACTTTAACAAACTTTGCCCCGGCGTTCTTAAACGTCAATTGACTGCCAGCCCCGTGGCCCTAAGGGACTATCAAGGGTCACTTATCCCAACCCTAGGGTGCTATACGGTCCGGGTTGAATACGGGGGGTTTTCGGGTTGCCTGCCAGTCCTAGTAGTTGAGAAGCCCCTCCCCGCATTACTGGGGCTGGATTGGTTCCCCGCCCTTGGTCTCTCAGTGCAGGGGGTGCACTCCATCTCAGACACGCCCCCTGACATAGCTGCTGTCATCTCCGCCTACGCGGACGTTTTCGACGGCCAGCTGGGACTATACAAGGGCACCCCCATCTCTCTTAACTTAGATCCCCAGGTTGCTCCTATTAGGCTGAAGGCCCGCAGGGTGCCTTTTGCCTTAAGGGCCAAAGTTGATGAGGAGATTGACCGCTTGCTGGCGCAGGGCGTATTGGAGCCTGTTGACTACTCACGTTGGGAGACCCCCAATAGTGGTCCCTGTGAAGGCCGACGGCTCCATACACCTCTGCGCCGATTTTAAATCCACCATCAATTTGGCCCTTCAGGCAAACCCCTATCCAGTCCCTGTCGTACAGCACCTGCTCCACTCCCTGGGGCAGGGCTGTATTTTCGCGAAACTGGATATGGCGCAGGCCTACCAGCAGCTCCCGGTGGATGACGAAGCGGCGGCTGCGCAGACTATCGTCACCCACCGAGGGGCTTTCCGCTGCCGCTGCCTCCAATTCGGCGTTTCCGTGGCCCCGGGGATCTTCCAGAGCCTCATGGAGCGATTGCTCCATGGGCTCCCTGGCGTTGTACCCTATTTTGACGATGTCCTGATCGCTGCATCCAGCCGCTCAGGACTCCTCGAAGTACTGGGGAAGGTCCTCGACCGTTTTAGGGGCGCGGGTCTCAAATTGAAGCGCAGCAAATGCTCATTTGCTGTGCCTAAAGTGGACTTCCTCGGCTTCTCCATAGACGCCCACGGAATCCACCCCACCCCTGCGAAAGTCGCAGCCATTAAGAACGCCCCCACCCCCGCCTCTAAGGCGGAGCTGCAGTCGTTCTTAGGGCTTTTAAATTTCTACGCGCCATTTTTGCCGCACAAGGCGTCACTAGCCGAGCCGCTGCATCGGTTGCTCGACCGATCGGCGGCCTGGCGCTGGGGCAGCCGCGAAGCGCATGCGTTCGCGGCTGTCAAAGACATGCTGACGTCAGAGGCAGTCCTAGTCCAATACAGTGACAGGATGCCCCTGACTCTAGCGTGTGACGCCTCCCCCGTGGGTTTGGGGGCTGTCCTGAGCCACGTCCTTCCCAACGGCTCGGAAGCCCCCATAGCTTTTTATTCCCGGACACTCTCTCCAGCGGAGAGAAATTACAGCCAGATCGACAAGGAGGCTCTGGCTGCCGTGTCCAGGGTTAAAAAGTTCCACGAGTACCTTTACGGACGGCATTTCACGCTTTTCACTGACCACAAGCCGCTCCTTGGGCTTCTGGCCGGTGACCGTCCGACCCCTCCCATCCTGTCACCCCGGATGACACGCTGGGTGGAGTTCCTAGCGGCATACTCGTATGCCCTGGTCTACCGCCCTGGCAAGCAGCTTGGGCACGCTGATGCCCTCAGCCGCTGCCCCTTGCCCGTCTCCGACCCTCAGACAGTGCCTTGCCTGTCTGTTTTGGCCATTGCAGACCTCGCCTTGCCGCTCTCTGCGGGCGATGTGGCGGCAGCGTCTCTGGCCGACCCCACCCTCTCCCAGGTGATGACCTGGGTTCTGCGGGGGTGGCCTGGGGGGCCGGTGTCCGACGACCACCGCCCCTACAAGGCCAGGCAGCTAGAGCTGTCCCTTCACAGTGGGTGCCTCCTGTAGGGGGACAGGGTGATCATTCCACCCACACTGCGCGAACAGGTGCTGTCTCGCCTCCATGAGGGCCACCCTGGCATAGCGCGCATGAAGGCGCTGGCGCGCAGCTATGTTTGGTGGCCCCATCTGCCAGGTCTCCCGTCCAGCGCCTCCGGCGGCCCCGCCGCGGGAGTGGGAGATTCCTCGCGGCCCATGGTCACGCCTCCACCTGGATTTCGCTGGGCCTTTCTGAGGCCAGGTTTTCCTGGTTGTGGTGGACGCTTACTCGCGCTGGGTGGAGCTCATCCTCATGACCTCCACCACAGCCGAGGCCACTGTCCGAGCATTAACGCGCCTGTTTGCCACCCACGGCTTGCCAGACGTCGTTGTGTCGGACAATGGGCCTCAGTTTGCGTCCACCGTGTTCCAGGAATTCCTGGCCACCCAGGGCATCCGGCACGCCCCAGTCGCTCCCTATCATCCGGCCAGCAATGGCCGGGCGGAACGCGCTGTCCGCTCGGCCAAGGACGCCCTTGGACGAATGGACAAGGGCGACTGGCCCACGAGGGTGGCTGCTTACCTCCTGGTTCAGCATTCCACCCCGTGTCCACTGTCAGGAAAAACCCCTGCTGAGCTGCTGATGGGCCGGCGCCTGCGGACCACCTTAGATAGGTTGCACCCAACCTATTCTGAGGCACAGCCGAGCAACCTGGGGCCCCCTCCCCGCTCCTTCCGTGAGGGCGACCCAGTTTGGGCCAGGGCTTTCTCCGGGGATCTTAAGTGGGTGCCTGCCACCGTCACTTCTGTAACCGGCCCCTGCTCTTACAGGGTCCGGACCGCCGACGGTGCAGACTGGCGCCGCCACGTGGATCAGCTAAGGCGTCGCCAACCTTCGGATCCACACAACAACCCTGCAGGGTCGGCCTCTGCCATTCTACCACAAGCCCTGGGGTTGGCGCCGCAACCGATTCCCCCGCCGTGGCCGTTGCCCAGGCCGCCAGAAGTGCCAACAGAGACCGCTCCAGGCGCCTTCCGCCTTCCACAGCCTTTCAGCGTCCCAGCCCCCGTTGGGCTACCAGTTCCTCCATTGCACCCGATATTGGCCTTCCCTCAATCAGGCCAGCCTTTCCCTAGTAGCAGTTCAAAATTCCCTGACTCAAGCCCGCCAGCGGCCGCGCCACCCCGGCCCTGCCTACCTGCTCCTGAGTCTCCGCCTCCACCTCCGACTGAGATAGGCCTTCAAGATGGCGCCCGGAGCTCCACTCCCTTCAGGGAGGAGCTCCCACGGACACCACCTCCTCCTCCGACAATCTGCCCAGTTCTGAGGCGTTCTGGGCGTGTCCGACGCCGCCCAGCCTATCTTAGCGACTACGCATGCTCCACTGTCGTGCATGCGTCCTCGCTGGGGGGGAAGGAGTGTTATATTCCTTTCCTCCCCGACTTACGACCGGGGATTCCCCCTGTTGTCAGCCAGCAACAGCCATGCTGCGCCTTAGCCAATCAGGCGCGGCATGGCTGAAGGCGGGCTGATCTGCTCTCCTGATTGGTTCCTCGGCCTGACAGCTCTTCGTATAAATAGCTGTCAGGCTAAGGAACGGGGAATTCTCTCCTGTATTGTTTGCTGTTGTTAAACCTAATAAAATAGAGTTGGACGTTCCTCAGAGTGTCAAGCCTCGTCTTTCCCCACACTTCTTCAGTGATGATGAGTGGTTTTTTTTTCTCCTGAATTAACTATTTGAAGACAGAATTTCCTGGTGTTCTCTTGAACTTTGTTTCAAAGCAGAGATTTTTTTTTTCCTATCCAGAAAGATTAAGAATAAATAATATGCCCAGTCACCATTATCTAATAAATATATATTTGAATAGGGGGTGCAATGGATCAGCGGTTAAAAACACTGACCTTGTCAGCTGCAGAGCTGCACTGACCTTGTCAGCTGACAATCCAGGTTTGAGACCCAAGCACTGAGCAATGGGGTGAGCTCCCATTACTTACTGCAGCTCCTGCCCACCTAGCACTTTGAAACAGTGGTGGGTTCCAGCAGCTGCTACTGTCGGTTTGCTCAGGGACACGCCGCGTGCACACGCTTTGCACGCACTTGAGGTATGCTGTGCGCACATGTGCAGTATAATGGAAATTGCTCTGCGCAGAAGCCAGAAACAAGATGGCAGCATCTACAGCATTGCCGGGAGAATAGGGGCGTGTCAGGCCTGGGTCGCTGCTGGTTTCAGCAGCCCACAACGGCAAGCTACTACCAGTTCGTCCGAACCGGTCTGAACCGGTAGGAACCCACCACTGGTTTGAAAGCATGCAAATGTGAGTAGATAAATAGGTACCACTTCAGTGGGAAGGTAAACAGGGTTCAGTGTGGTGTTTGGTGTATAGTCATACTGGTCACATGACCATGGATATTGTCTTCGGCTAATGCTGGCTCCCTCAGCCAAGAAACAGAGATTAACACCATGCCCTAGGGTCAGATTAACAGGGAAATCTTTACTTTTATATACAGGTAGTCCTCGGGTTATGACCACCCTTGAGCCCAAAATTTCTGTTGCTAAGAGAGACACTTGTTAAGTGAGTTTTGCCCCATTTTACAACCTTTCTTGTCACAGTCGTGGCTCGTGTTCATGTAGTGCATGCCAGGCCCCAATCCGGAACCCACCACTGGTCCAGACAGAAAATAGGCTTCAATTTATTTCAGAGTGAAACACTGGCTAGCTAATTCAATAAAAACGTCAGTCCAAAAATAAAAGATTTGGTCTAGTGATTTCAATGGGGCTATTTTAATTCAAGTTAAGCTTATTGAAACCAACCAACAACTTTACAACCTGTCAGGTTGTAAAAGAAGCCTTTATGTGGGGAGTCCTGAAAAGCCAGTAATGGTTCTGCCTAATGGTATGGGGGAATGGAATCTTGAATAAAATGTTTCTGCACACAATTGGCAAGTAATATATTGGGAGAAGATGACAAGCTTAGAGAAAGTATGAAATAATTTCAGCAAGCTGTAGATATTACATGCAAACTGTCGTCCAGCCACAAGGGAGAGCCAAATATCAGTGTCAAAAAATCATTTTCATAGTTAGCTAATACTGTCCAAAGATCAAGTGTCTGTGGGTGCTGCACTTACACACACACACACACGTATTGTTTATTCAATCTGTTTTAGATTTTGGTTTGTTAGATTTACAGTATATCCACCCTGCCTTTCTTCTAAGAGCTTAAGTTACCTTACAACAAGCCTGTGAGATACGTTGAAGTTTCTGGAGCAGATCTCCCTATTTCCCAATGTTGTCCTAGTCTAATATTTTAACACTATTCTAAGCGGGTTATGAATTTCTTGTTAGGCTGTGTTGTTAACAATAGGTTTAGCATTCAGAAGCTGCTTCTCACATTTTCCAACTCCTTTTCAGTGCCTCAGCTGATGGTAGCAAAGTTTTAAATGTTACCTGAGTCTATTCTGTGTTTCTCTGAATAACAGAATTGGAAGGGACCTTGGAGGTCTTCTAGTCCAACTCTTGTACAAGCAGGAGACCTTATACCATTCCAGAGCAGTGGTTGTTCAGTCTCTTCTTAAAAGCCTCCAGTGATGGAGCTCCCACAACTTCCGATGGCAAAACTTCCTCTTCATGTGCAGTTAAAAGAATGTGTGATTTATTCCGGTTTTTTAAAACTTTGTAGATTACACATTTTTATCTCTTTTAATTGCTTTTAATATATAAACATAAAGAAGGAGAACAATAGGCATATACAAAAAAGTAGAGAAAAATTTAAAACATAAAGGGAGAGGGAAGGGAGAGGGAAGAAGGGAGAGAGAGTTGAAATAAATATAAATACAACAAAAATCTCAACCATCAAGTTAACTTGAACACACACAGAGTAATATCGATTAAGCCCTCCACAACATCAATGGAAGGACAATTCATTTATAGTAAGTGAGTATTTGTTTTCCGTCCAGTGTTTTAACCCATGTGTAACACAGATTTTCCACAGTCAATCAGTGACGTGCGGTGAGGTTTATGGCTGCTGAGGCAGCAATTTTTTTAGACTTGTGGACTTCAACTCCCAGAATTCCACAGCCTGGAAAAGATGCCCGCCTGAGGAAAGAGCCTTTCATGTCTCTGAAAGCCAGCCCGGGGTAGGATCCCTCCAGGATGGGCGCAAGTTCGGCTTCCAGAGCAGGCGGTGCGGGCGCCAGTGGACTCCTCCGAGCTCCCGCCTTCCCAAAGCACATCCCTGTTTTTGCAGAAAGCAAAAGAATGGAGAAGAAACGGGGAAGCTTCAGGTGTGAAATGAGGCCACGTTCACCAGCAAAGGGCAAAACTCTCTTCCATGGCCTCATTTCATACCTGAAGCTTCCCTGTTTATTCTCCATTCTTTTGCTTTCCGCAAAAACAGGGATGCGCTTTGGGAAGGCGGAAGCCCGGAGGAGACCACCGGCACCCGCACCACCCACTCTGGAAGCCAAACTGCCAGACAGGACTCTCCAGCTCAGCTGCTTCCCGGGCTGGGGGTGCCTGCCAGATGGGGTGAGGGGAGCTGTGAGGGAGCGCCGTGCTCAGCGGAAGGGCTCCTGGGGCTCTGAGCATCCACCTGCTGCAACCCGCCTTTCGCTCCATAGAGAAGAGCCAAGCGGTGCCGGCCCGGCTCCCCCGACCGCGCCCTCGGCACCCGAGCCCTTCGATTGGGGTCACCCAAGGCCGGTCCGACTCGGGGGAGGCCAGCCACCCCATGAAGAGTCCAGCCCGGCCTCCCTGCCGCCCTCTGCCCCGGGATTCGTCCAAAGCACCCCCTGCCAGAGCTGCGCAGCATCGGGGCGTGCTTGTCGGGCGAGGGCAGCACAGGTGGGACACGGATGGAGCGGAGGAAGCCTCTCCCCCCCACTTCCCCCGCCCGAAAGAACAAAGGGAACCTCTGCCACCGCCCGGGCAACCTGGCCAGCCTCTCTCGCGGCGGCTCTCCGGCGCCAAGCCTGGGAGTCCCTGAAGGAGCTGGCGGGGGCTGCAAGTGCCGCAGGCCGGACTGGAGCTGGAGGCAACGCCCCTCCGGCCGGGTAAGGCGGGCTGCCCTCCTTGCCTTTCCTACCCCCTTCCCTCTCTCACTCAAACAAACTCTCTCTCAAACAAACAAATTTGATACCAACAAAAAAGAGACAAGACACATCTTGCCGTTGATCAAGAGAACTCAGCTTTTATTGCTAATTGAAGCTCAAAGATACTGAACAGATTATTGATATTTACATATTTTTTTCACATCAAATTTTTTTTCCAGAGAGATTCATTTGTGTTTCTTATTTGCAAGCAGTACACGATCAAACATGGGGGAAATATTTTCTAATAAATAAGTAGTGATGATTACGTTTTGAACATGCAACCACATATAACATCTTTCACAAAGAACATTTCTTTTTTAATATATTCCCATTGTCTTTTTGTTATTATTCCTTATTATAGTTGAAATATGGATGTATTATTTTAAATTTTAAAAGCAAATGAACTTTGATTTATTGATGTCACCAAGTAAAATTGCCTTCTACAATTAATCTCTGGTTCCTATTTTTCCTGATTAACCTGTATGAGCTTTCAACCCTATTTTCACTCTGGTTGAAATGAATGGCTACCTGTAGGCCTGGACAATGCTGACCCCATTTGTCTATGGAGATTCTCAGTCATCCAGGTCATGGTTGTCCCAAAGGTACTTTTACAAGAGACAATTGGACTTTCTGTTTTTTCCTTGAAGACATTTTGCTTCTCATCCAAGAAGCTTCTTCAGCTTTTTGGATGAGAAGTGAAACGTCTTCAAAGTAAAACAAGAAAGTCCAGTTGCCTCTTGAAAAAGCACCTTTGGGCTGATCTCATTTCATTACTAAAACAAAATCATTCTTGTAATAAATGTAGAAAGAAAAAGAAATGAATAATAGCCCATTAGGTTGTCTTGAAAATAATGGAATCAAGTTGGAATCCTTTGACAGTGGATTTTAGCACTACTCTCCAGAAAAAAATGTGGTGCAATGGGCAGCAAATTAACTAACTAACTAATTAATTAATTAATTAATTAAAGCACCTATCCAAGAAGGTGATTATTTGGCGTGGGTCATGAAAGAGCAGAAAATGATGAGCTATTTAATTCATTATTGTTATTTGATTGTCAGGAAGAGGAAGATTTTTTTCATCTCTTGATATCAAAATTGCTTCGTTGACCTTCAGTTGCATGTGCTTTAATTGCAAGGTGGGTGTGAATGCTATTTTCTACTCCCCCCCTCAACCATATTTGCCCTCCCAACCATAGATTATTCCTCTTGATATAGATCAATTGCAGATGTTCTTGTAGAGAAGGCCTGGCATGTTAAAATGAGCTTCACAGCTTTCCTGAACCAACGATAGGAAAACACATAAATCAAGGGGTTACAGGCAGAATTAAAGTAAGCAAACCAAATAAGAACATCAAACACAACAGAAGGGGTAATGAAATCCAGCAGGCTATCTACCATAGTGTCTATGGTAAATGGCAACCAGCAAAGGAGGTAGATTCCTACGGCGATACCTAAGGTTTTTGCTGCCTTCCTTTCTCTTTTTGCAGCTCCTGTTTGATGTTTGTTCCCTCTGGGCTTCTTGTTCATGTTCCTGATCTGTTTAGCTTGTCTAGTTGCCACTATAAATATTTTGATGTATAACCCTATCATGATGAGGCAGGGAAAAAAGAAGACCGGGAAGTTGATCCAGCCCCAGAGTTTGTTGTACAGCAGCTGACAACTCCCAAGGCAGGGCAAGTCTTGCAAAAACTGCCCTAACTCTTCCTCAATTCCTTTGCTGTAAAGGAAGATGGACGTGTAAACCACAGGGACACCCCACCCCAGGGCTATGTAGATGCAAGCAACCCGTAGGGTGAACTTGATGGGATAGAGCAAAGGATCACAGATGGCAGAGTGACGGTCGACAGAGATAAAACAGAGGTGGAATATGGAAGTTAAGCAAAAGACAGTGTCCAGAAAAGTGTGCAGCCGGCAAAAGTCATCTCCAAAATACCAGCAGCTCTCCACAGAGCGGATTGTGCTGAAGGGAAGGACAGTTAAGCCCAGGAGGAGATCTGCCAGGGCAAGAGAAAGTAGCAAGAAGTTAGTAGGAGTGTGAAGTGCTTTGAAGTGGAAGATGGAAATCACCACCAAGAGATTCCCCATAATGGTAACTAACACACCAATAGCACAGACCACGTAAATGGCTAACTGGACTCCAAACGGATGGAGGGTTCTTGAGCAGGATCCATTCATCATAAAGCACAGTGGGACTGGTGTAGTTTCTTCTGCTGTGGAGCTCATTTGGCTTCCTACTGCGTTAAATTTCTTTCTGCTGCAGCAAATGTTCTGCAATTAAAAAAAAGGGGGGGGGTTATGTGAATCACAAGGCAGAGAATTTGATCCCCAACACTGGGAAACAATATGAGTCAGAAGTTGAAAGATCGCTATTGTAGCCTAAGGCACTAAGTGAAATATGTGTCATCATTTCATCTGATATAATCCCATTGGTTCAACATTATTCAGCTCTCCTCTTTCTTGATTTGTCACTGTGGAATCATTCTTAGTTTTTATCTTTGCCATCAATCAATATGCGCATCTGTTATATCCTTTACATATATATATATATATATATATATATATATATATATATATATATATATATATATATATATATATATATATATATATATATATATATGAATGAAAAGGTTTGTATATTTGTTCCTTCCTTTCCATTTTTCATTTCTGTGATTACCGTATTGAGACAGTGAATTCAGTTTTGCCAGCTAGATGAGACAACCGTGGTGGCACAGTGGTTAGAATGCAGTATTGCATGCTAACTCTGCTGACTGCCAAGAGTTCGATCCTGACCGGCTCAAGGTTGACTCAGCTTTCCATCCTTTCGAGATGCATAAAATGAGGACATAGATTGTTGGGGGCAATAATCTGACATTGTAAACTGCCCAGAGAGTGCTGTAAAGCACTTTGGGGCGGTATATAAGCTAAGGGCTATTGCTATGGCAGTTGGAGGTTGTACACAAATTTACCTATTCAGCTTTTGAGACAAGATCTTAATAAAAGTAAGGAAGGGTTTCCCCCCATTTAATTTGTAACAGAGCTTTGAAACAACTAGATATATCTATATTGAAGGGTTCTGCCCAGTAAGAGAAAGAGAAGGGAGAATTAAGATGCATTTTGGGGACTCCTATACAAGGGAATACTGTAAGAGGCAAAGGGGAATTTAAAAGGATTATCAGATCTCCTTGTTAAAAAATGAATTTTATTTTTATTTTTATAGAGTGTGACAATGTGCACAGGAATGCCAAAGAAGGATTTGTTCAGAGTGCTTTGGTCAAATCCTTGGAGATGAAGGAACAAAGACAGATGCTACAAGAGTTACAACTCGATTCCCTATGAGGAATGTAAGGCAGGAGGGTATTTGTATTTGTGGATGATCTCAGACAAGGTGGGGTCACTCACTATTACTTGAATTACTCTTCTCTCTCTCAACTAATCTGGCCCCAGATTAACAGCAGAAAGAGAAAGGAAACATCTGTTTGTCCAGATCAGCAAGTAAAATATATTCTTTCCACCCTTACCTATGAATCTGTGACTGAAGAGCCCTTCACTAACAAATTACCTACCCTGAATGGTATATATTTCTCGGTATTCTAATGTATCTCTCTAATAATTTCTGCCATCTCCAGGTTTCCTACCTACAACGTTTTCTTGTCATCTTCTCTTCCACCAAGTACCAAGTTTATGATTCTCTCTTCATTATTCTCTTCCCAACCTTACCAAAGTGCTTGCCAGGATGGGTAAGTGGGTGGAGTGCGTCTGCTTTTTCCTTTCCTGTAGCTTAAAGAAGACTTCTGGGAGGCTTCATAAATGCATTCATGCCCAATATCTTCATTTTTCTAGATGGACAAATAAGTAATTTTTTAAAAAAACCACACAAAAATGGAGAAAGACGGAAGAGAGCAGCTCGGTTTTTCAAAATAAATAAGTCGTATTGAAATTAGAGGCTCTCTGAGCCAGAGTACATATGCATGAGTAGCATATGATTGTGCATTTGCTAAATGATTTTTTTTGTTGCTTAATCTCGTATTTTTTTTGTATCACTGGAAAGTGGGTTCTTTTTCCAAACAAAAGATAATAATGGATTATAATATGAATGAAAAAACAAAGAGTTGTTAAAATAGTGCAAATACATAGATGAGGGGAGGGGGGAGATTCTGGTCCGCTCCCTGATGAAAAAATTGTATTTCTTCCTCTGTCTCTTTTTCCTTTCAAATACACCTTCCTTCATTTTCAGTTGCATCAAAAATATAAATAGAAAACCAGCTTGCAGGGAACAATTACAATGCAATTATTCTTTAGCTGATGTGCTGATGTACTGTTTAATAATTAAACTTTTACTTTACAAAACAAATAAGCTGGGATAAAGAATTCTGCAATATAAATAGTGTCTATACCGATTTGGAAATGTGGACAGGCGGAAGTAAAGCTGAATAAAGGGAATACACAATTGATAGGTATGTTAGGAGATGTCTGTTTTCAAATCAAACATCTTTTCAGCTTCAAGGCTGAATATACATTAAAATGAACTCAGTGTGTTATTCCAATAAACCTAAAGGCTATTTTTTTTACAACTGCAACAAAAGAAAAAAAGAACCTGCGCTTTCTTGGTTTGGAAGTGAAATATGTAAATAACAAAGGGGAAAAAAGAGCTTACCTGATAGAATCCACTGCATTAATTTTCAAAGTCTGTCTTCATTGTGTATCTGAGGAATAGGAAATCAAGTAAGGCCTTATATAAGCAAGTTGGAATAATAGGCCTCTCTAGTGAATATTACATTGGAAGGTGTGGTCTCCAACACGTTCATTTAGCAGCAATGTCCACGGAAGTGCATGGAGGTTTATGGACCAGCATATTCCTTGCTGCTTAACGAATGATAGCATCCTACAAAATAAGTATCATAATGACTTGTTCCATTAAAGATTGCAGAGCTGCTACATAAGAGACAAACAGCGTATAAAATCTACTGTAAAAGTGGCACCTACCTCTAAGTTGTGCTGGATTGCAACTCCAATCATTCCTAGATAGTACCTCATCATTATGATTGCTATTTGTTTAGCCCAGACGTAGCTGCCCAAAGTAGCTGCATCAGTGAGATGGATGACATAAAAGTCCAATACATAAGTAAATTATAGGTAGTAGGCTAATATTAGCAGTTGCTGGAATAAGAGACTTAAATGGACAAATATTTATTTATTGTGTTAAGTTATATCCTCTCTTTCCAATAGGAACTCAAAGAGGTACAGTATACACTATGGTCCTTCTTGCAGTGACGTGCGGTGAGATTTATGGCTGGTGAGGCTGGTGACATCATCAGCGCGAGCCGCTGTTGTCCCCTTCATGTTGACTCAGGAAGGCGGGGAATGTGCAGGAGGGAGGCTGAGGCTAGAGGAGCCTCCTGCACATGTGGTCCCATTCCCGGACCACGAGTGTAGAAGGCTCCTCAGCGCCTTTTCCCTTTTCCCTTTGTTTTTTAATTTTCAGGATGAGAGCGGTGAGGCTCTGCCTCCCCTGCCTCCCCTGACCGCACGTCCCTGCCTTCTTGTTTTTACCTAAAACAACAATCTTAGATACGTTGCTCTGAGAGAAAATGGCTGCCCCAAAGTCACCAATTATGCTTCCGTGTCTAAGGTGGACTAAAACCTGGGTTTTTCTTCTCCTAGTCCAACAATGTGAATTCATTGTACAAATATATCAGGGGTGGGTTGCTGCCGGTGTTGCTGCCGGTTCATTGCACGCACGCTTTGCGCACATGCACCATTGCTTGTAAATAGTTCTGCGCATGCGCAGAACATTTAAAAAGAACAAAAAACAAACAAACATGCCGGCAGCGGCAACTAGGGAACCGGTTCGGAGGTGTGACCAGCCTGGGTCGCTGCCGATTCTGTGACCCAGGCCAACATTCACTACCTGTTTGGCCGAACCGGTGCAAACCGGTAGCAACCCACCTCTGAAATATATCTGTCTTCTGCTAGTAGAATTCCCATTGGTTACTAGTCATTACAATTTTACATTCTTTTTTTTAAGTCAAGTCTTTAATTTATATATAAATATTTTGAAGACAATGTATTGTCCAGGCACTTTGGTTAACAAAAGGGAAAAATAACAGATATCCTGATAATGAAAAAGGTAATACATATAATAATTATAGCAATATTTATAATTATATTAGCTTATTTATAATCATATTAATTGCTTGCTCCTGGGAAGGAAAGCTGTAGCCAATCTAGATAGCATAATAAAAAGCAGAGACATCACCCTGCCAACAAAAGTGCGTACAGTCAAGGCTATGGTTTTCCCAGTTGCAATGGATGGCTGTGAAAGTTGGGCCATAAGAAAGGCTCAGTGCCAAAGAGTTGAGGCCTTTGAACTATGGTGCTGGAGAAGACTCCTGTGAGTCCCTTGGACTGCAAGGCGATCAAACAGGTCAGTCCTAGAGGAGATCAACCCTGACTGCTCTTTAGAAGGCAAGATCCTGGAGAGGAAACTCTGTAGGGAGAAAGAGGCAGGCAGGAACTGAGGCAAGGCAGGTTGAAGCTAACACAGCCTTTATTAACAGTATAACACGGAAAAATGTAAGGCAAACCTCGACCCGGCAAACAGCAACATTTGACAGCTGACAGCCCTTTTTATACTAGAGCTGTCAGACGCTGAACCAATAGAATGGCTGCATTCTCCTGCCAGTTGGCTGCTCACGTCTCAATGAATCAGGGGCCGGCAATGATAGTCAATGGCGTCGTAGCTTCGAGGACTTAACAAAATACTTTGGCCACCTAATGAGAACGAAGGACTCACTGGAGAAGGAGCCTAATGCTGGGAAAAATTGAGGGCAAAAGAAGAAAGGGACAACAGAGAATGAGGTGGCTGGATGGATTCACCGAAGCAGTAGACGTGAGCTTAAATGGACTCCAGAGGATGGTAGAGGACAGGAAGACCTGGAGGAATGTTGTCCATGGGGTTGCGATGGTTTGGACACGACTTTGCAGTTAACAACAACAACAAAAACAACTTATAATTACAGACAACATTCATATTTTCCTTAAGTTTAACAATAATCTTTCTTCATCCAACTTCTACCTCTTATCTCTAATCATTGATAAAACCCATTCCATGTTGAATAGTACTCTATATTACCTTTATCTTTTATTTTCAATGTCAATCTATCCATCTCTGCACAGTCTAATTTTTTTCGGATTATGTTTTCAGATGATAGGGTGTTTTCATTTTTCCAATATTGTGCAAATGCAATTCTCACTGTGTCAATACATGTAGCATTAAATATATAGTCCTTTTTATCATAACTTTCTGGTTTTATACCTAACAAAAATATTTTACATTCATAATGGATGTCCATCAATATTGTCACCACCTTACTTATTTATGTTAAGAAGTGACATTTGCACCTTTGGAGGCACTTTTTAAAATTTTCTAAGCAAATAAAAGAAAAAGACTCAGGTTTAGAAAGTTAGCATAACTGAAGTATCTATGATTGCACGTTATCATACATTGTATTGAAATATCGAAGGTACGTAAGTATCTGAGGTATTTAAGTGGTTTCTCAACAGATTCATGATTGAGCTTCATTGTTTTTTAAGTCGTTATTGTCATTAAGCATATTATACACACCTTAGCTCTTCATTTTAAGCATCCAGTAAGTTTGTATGTGTAGAAGACATTTTGTTCTTCAAATCTCATAATTTGGTTGGGGCCAGTCAGGCCACAACCGTAGAAAAACATGCAGTTCTCCATCGTGTTCCTCCCATTCTAAAATGTAAACAGTGTACACTATGAATATTGACATAATATTTCTGTTTCACATTGTATGCAATAAACAGTGAAATGCCCCAGGTTACATAACTCTCAGATCTACTATATAAAGTCAAATAGTTCAGAATTTTACAAAAAAGAAGTGAAAGTGCCTGATTTCTGGATTTATTAAAACATATTCCCGATTAATAGGAAAACAAGGAAAAGATATAATAACACACAATGGAAGAAGGTGAATTATCAGAGGGCTGGGTACAAATAGGCTGTATATGTTGTTCATAGCAAAGAAAATATAGAGATAAAAACATCTTGTACACAACAAAGTCTAAGTATCCTTTGACTGCCAGGAATAAAGGAAGAACATATTTCAGAGGTCAGTTGCTACCATTGAAAAGGTAAAGGTTACCCTCACACATATGTGCTAGTTGTTCCTGACTCTATGGGGTGGTGCTCATCTCCATTTCAAAGCCGAAGAGCCAGCGCTGTCTAAAGACGTCTCCGTGGTCATGTGGTCAGCATGATTAAACACACGAAGCGCTGTTACCTTCCCACCAAAGTGATCCATATTTTTCTACTTGCATTTTTACATGCTTTCAAACTGCTAGGTTGGCAGAAGCTGGGGCAAGTAACCGGAGCTCACTTCTTTCTCCAAAGAAGAGAAGGACCAGAGGAGACATGGTAGCAGTGTTCCAATATTTGAGGGGCTGCCACAGAAATGAGGGGGTCAAGCCATTTTCCAAAGCATCTGAAGGCCAGACAAAGAGTAATGGATGGAAACTGATCAAGTAGGGATTCAACCAAGGAATAAGGAGGGAACAATCAACCAATGGAACATCTTGCCTTCAGAAGTTCCAATCATCATTGGAAGCGTTCAAGAAGAGACTGGACTGCGATTTGTCAGAAATGATGTAGGGTTTCCTGCTTGGGCAGAAAGGTTGGACTAGATGACCTACAAGGTCCATTCCAACTCTATTAATCTATTAAATACCAATAGGAATCCACCACCCCAACCACACTATTGAGAAGTTTACCAAAGTCTTTGGTGGCCATGGAACAGATCAGTACATTGATTGCAGCTGTTTGAAATGGAGGACAGAGATGATCACTACTATACCCTGCCCTCTTTGTTAATTTGTAAGTTGATTTAAATAATGTTTATCATTTTAATGTTTTTATGTTGTTGCTTGTATTGATTGTAAGCTGTCTAGAGTCCTCTCTAGGCAAAATGGGTGGCATATAATTTTCATAAGCAAAACCAAATAAATATTGCCACACATGATGAGAACCATGGCTAAATCCACACATATCTGAATGGAGATCTTATATTTTTATGATGCAAAGCTCTTATCTCCCTGCAGGCTCCAGAGATTGCTGGAATTCATAATGTGTTGTTGGGAAACAAGTATGTTATTCAGAAGAGAAGAACACAGGAGGTTCTGTGGAAAGAGAACACAATCAACAATAATCAGAGCTTGTGCTAAATATAGGGAGCAATGGTTCACTGTATAAATACATACAGTGACCATACCTCCTTTTTTTTTATAAAGGACAGTCCTTTATTTCAGCTAGCTATCATTTAATTTTTTTAATTGAATTATTTCTCTCTTTTTTTTGGTTTTGCTCGTGAATTTTCCTTTGTAAAGCAGTCTTAAGCACCAACCATTATTTTTGTATTGTACTGAACCTCTTTCAGATCTGCCCCCTTACAGTTCTTTATTTTTTTCCAAGAAAATATGATCACGGTAGCAGTACCTAAACAGAGATCTCCTTGTTTAAAATCACACTAATGTTGCATCTTTCCAAGGGTTGTATGGGTGGACAAAGGATGATAAAAATCTACCTCTAGCTTACTAAATGATTTGCACTAAATGAACTGCAGATCCCATTGTTTAGGAGAGAAACCCTCTTAAGTTAAATTGTGGAGTTAAGAAAATTAGATATGTGTATAAAATCAACTGCACAGACTCCATTTCTAATCCTAAAATGATTCTGCACCAATTATTCATACTGTGTGTTAATCCAGGAACTAAGGTTTAACCCATTTCACTTAAAAAAATGGGTGAATTAAATTCTGAAACATTTCTAGCTGAATCACTATAAGGCTCCTTTTTTCTGAGAGTTTTTAACCAAAGTAATTTCCAGAAGATTTAGCTCCATTATTTTAATAAGACAGAGCTATTGTGAGGTTAATGATGAATGCAGCATGTTAATAAACAACACAGTATACTCACTGGAGGTTTTCTTTTTTTTATTTCTTTCTTTTCCAACTGTATCTTGGCTATTAACAGCTACTTTTCAAGGCTATTGAACCCCCCTCCACTCCACAATTTCAGACATATCATGTTTTAATTCAATAAGGCATTCAAATGGTGGCTTATCTTTTTTCACTACTACAGGAATATGCTTATGCCAGTGACATGTGGTGAGGTTTATGGCTGGTGAGGCACTGACACAGTGGTGGGTTTCAAATATTTTTAGACTTGTGGACTTCAACTCCCAGAATTCCACATCCAGGCATGCTCAGTTCCGATTTTTTTATTTATTTATTTATTTATTTATTTATTTATTTATTCATTCATTCATTCATTCATTCAATTTATAGGCCGCACCCTCTCCACCAAGGGACTTGGGGCAGCGTACAACTCAATATACAAATAAATAACAAGGAGGAGGTAGTCAAAACATTGTACAATTCATAAATAAATAATCATAAGTTAAAAACAACACAATAAAATTTAAAACAATTAAAATACCCAAAAAATCAGTTAGTTTAAATTTAAAATTGTCCAGGGGGGATTAGAAAATGTAGTTGTAATTTAAGCCAGGCCAGCTAGTTGGAACAGGTGGGTCTTGAGTTTCGTGTGGAAGGAGCGGAGATCAGTAGTTGTCCTAATGTTGGGGGGGAGGTCATTCCAGAGGGCTGGGCCCATCACAGAGAAGGCCCTTCCCCTTGGCGACGCCCTCTGGCATTGCTTAGTGGACGGCACCTGGAGGAGTCCCTCTCTGTGAGAGCGAATTGGTCGCAGGGATGTATGGGGCAGGATACGATCCCGCAAATAACTAGGTCCCGTGCCATGGAGCGCTTTAAAGATGGTGATCAACACCTTGAAACGCACCCAGAAGGCCACAGGAAGCCAGTGCAGCTCGCGCAGGAGAGGTGTCACATGGGAGTACCTCGTACTCCCCATAACTGCCCGCGCAGCCGCGTTCTGGACCAACTGCAGTCTCCGGGTGCATCTCAAGGGAAGCCCCATGTAGAGAGCATTACAGTAATCCAGACGGGACATCACCAGTGCATGAGTGACTGTGCAAAGGGCATCCCGGTCCAATAGGGGGCGCAATTGGCGCACCAGGCGAACTTGGTGGAACGCCCCCCTTGCCACGGCTGCCACATGGTCATCCATAGACAGCCGGGCATCTAGGAGGACACCCAAATTGCGCGCCCGCTCCACAGGGGCCAGTTGCTCGCCCCCGATGGCCAGCGATGGAATCAGCTGGTTGAACCGGGGGGCTGGTAGCCACAGCCACTCCGTCTTGGAGGGGTTGAGTTTAAGTCTGTTGTCTCCCATCCAGACCCGTACGGCTTCCAAACACCAGGACATCACATCAACGGCCTCGTTGGGGTGGTTCGGGGTGGAGATGTACAGCTGTGTGTCATCAGCGTACAGATGGTATCCCACCCCAAAACCACGGATGATTCACCCAGCGGTTTCATGTATGTGTTGAACAGGAGGGGCGAGAGGACCAACCCCTGTGGCACCCCACAAGTGAGCGACCTTAGGGTCGACCTCTGCTCCCCTGCCAACACACATTGCGTCCGGTCAGAGAGGTAGGAGCAGAACCACCGTAAAATGGTGCCTCTTACCCCCAGCCCCTCCAGCCGGCGCAGTAGGATACCATGGTCGATGGTATCGAAAGCCGCTGAGAGGTCTAATAGAACCAGGATAGAGGAACAACCCCTATCCCTGGCTCTCCAGAGATCATCTACCAACGCGACTAAGGCCATCTATGTGCTGTGCCCGGGTCGGAAGCCCGACTGGCGCGGGTCTAGATAATCAGTTTCCTCCAGGTGACATGGGAACTGTATAGCAACCACACTCTCTACAACCTTCGCTAGAAAGGGAAGGTTGGAGACAGGACGATAATTAGCTAGCTCAGTTGGGTCCAGAGAAGGCTTCTTGAGTAAGGGCCTCACAACTGCCTCTTTCAAGGCGGCTGGTAGGAACCCCTCGCTCAATGAAGCATTCACTAGTCCCAAGAGCCAGCCTCGGGTAACCTCCCAGGATGCCAGTACAAGCCAGGAGGGACATGGGTCCAATAAACATGTGGTGGCTCGCAGTCGCCCACGCAACCTGTCCAAATCATTGGTGGCAACAGAGTCAAACTCCTCCCAGAATGGTCTCTCAAGACTGGCCTCGGACGTCTCCCCTGGATCACTGAAGGAGACCCATTCCCTCCGTATCTGAGCTATTTTATCCTGCAGATATTCCCCAAATTCCTCTGCCCTGCCCTGCAAGGGGGCTTCCCGCGGCCTCTGTGACAGGAGGGAGCGGGTCACCCAAAACAGGGCGGCAGGACGGTTGTCTGCGGATGCAATGAGAGCGGCACAATATCGACGTTTGGCCACTCTCAATGCCACAAGGTATGTCCTTAAATAGGTTCTTACCTGTGTTCGGTCAGATTCGGAGCGAGAGGATCTCCATCTGTTCTCTAGGCGTCTCTTGTGGCGTTTCATCACACTCAGCTCCTCGGTAAACCAAGGGGCCAGGGTGGATCTTTGCCACAGGAGAGGCCGCAAAGGCGCAACCCGGTCTAAGGCCCCAGCGGCCGCACTATTCCATGCGGCTACCAGGTCCTCCATCCGGGAACGGGTCAGGTCGACAGGAAGTGGCCCAAGCTCCGTCTGGAACCTATCCGGATCCATCAGGTGCCTGGGGCGGAACCATCTAGGACATTCTGGTTCCGCCTCCACACGGTGGGGGGTAGTGCCAGGGAAGTCAAGCCGGAGAACTGAGTGATCTGACCATGACAGGGGTGTGATGACTAAGTCCCCTATTCCCAGATCACTCGTCCACTGGCCAGAGACAAAAACAAGATCCAGTTTGTGGCCTCCCTCGTGCGTGGGGCCCTGAATTAATTGAGTCAGGTCCATGGCTGTCATGGAAGCCATGAACTCCCGGACCACCTCGGATGCTTCTCCCATCGACGGCAAGTTGAAATCCCCCATAACTAGCAGTTTGGGGGTCTCAACTGCCATCTCTGTGATCAGCTCGAATAGTTCAGGCAGGGCCGCTGATGTATAGCGAGGAGCCAAGTATACAATCAGCAGGCCCAACTGTCTGCCTGGGCCCCATCTCACGCCCAGAGACTCACACCCGGATGTCTGTGGCACAGTGAACTCTCTCGGTTCCAGACTCTCCCGTATTTAAAATGACAGCATTTGTTTCTCCCTCCCTCCCCCTCTCTCAAACACACACATACACGCACACACAGAAGTTGGATTGGACTATCTCTCCTACCACCTTCCCTCTCTCACTCACTCTCAAACAAACACACACACACACACACAAGTTGGATTGGATATCTTTTCCAGTGGCTTGAAAGCAGATCCTCTGCCATCCCCCCATTCCCCTGCTGCCTTCCCCAAACTCCTCCACCATTGCAAATGCATCCTGCTGTCTGGGTGGGAAATGCCTGGAATGCAATAAAGCCCACCCACTCACCTCTTGCTGGCAGGCAGGGGTGAGAGGAGAGACCGAGAAGCCGGAGGGGAGCCGATCTTAGCCTTCCAAAAGAAAGAGGCTGGGGGAAAGTGTGTGTGTGTGCTATAGCATGGCTCTTTGCCTGGCTTCCGTGGATGACTCTGCTTAACTGTTTAAAAAAGCCTATAAAAAAGTGCCCTCTACTATGAGGCAGGAGAACTGCTGCCTCAACTATGTCAGGAATTTTTAGGCTTTTAACCCTTGCTTAACTCTGCTCGAGTGATCATAAAACGCCTAAAGTCAGACTAGAGGAGGCATGCAGTCATAGTAGAGGGCACTTTTTAAGAGGCTTTTTTTAACAGATAAGCAGAGTCATCTACGGTGAGGCAGCAACTAGCTCAACTTTTTCCTTTAACATTTTTTTTTCTTTTCATGATGAGAGCGGTGAGGTTGTGCCTCACTTGCCTCACCTGACTGCACGTCACTGGCTTATGCTCATGAAGTGTATATATGTCAATTTGAAGCCCTCTGGACTCCTTTCCTATAATTCTTTAACATTAAGGGAGATTTGGGTCAAACAGATGTGGAGTTTTGTGCAATGTGAAGCAGGACATCATGAGATGGAAGAGACAAGGCCTGGAAACTAAATGATCATTCATGTATCTCCTAAACTTATTCACATATAGGAATATAACAATAGTTTTTCAGGTGGTTTTTTTTATTCACTAAATCTTTCATTTGTTCAGGTTCTTAGCAAAAAACTATTTTGCCCTGTGTTGGTGACGTAGAAAAGCAGACGCAGACAGGAGTAAGGTTGTGCTGGGAAGGCCACCCGATGGAAGGCACCCCGAAGGGCACCCACCCAGAGCATTGTTCGGGGCTCCCTTTTATTGTCAAACTTCTCAGAATAGTAAAAGCTCATTGGACAGAAAATACACTTGGCAACTATTGATTGGTTTACAGATGCATACTTTCCTCATGAACACCTCATGGATACTTCATGATATAGATACGTGACTCTCTACTTAGTGAATATTTTGCTGCATGGAATGTGATGTCTAATGTCTTTCCATTGTGCCCTTCTTGTTAGCAAAAGAGATTAAGAGCCAAAGGATTAAGAGAGGAAGGAATGTGGATTTTGACTGATTTAATCAATGTGGTTTGCCAGCTACTGATTAATCAATTAACCCTACACCCTGACAGTCCATCAAGAATGATGTCTCAGGACATTGTCTGAGAATATGCAAGATACTAGGCTTTCTTGAACACTGGTTCTAGTGAGTGGCTGGAGGGGCAATGCGACTTCTGTGACCGAGAACATGTAGGATTATATATTATGTGCAATTGCACTCCATTGGAAATCCTGAATTAATTACTACTGTTATTAATATTGGCCTGGGTGCATATATGTATCAACCCAGTGATGAGATTCAAATTTTTTACTAATTTTTTCTCTCTCCTGGTTCTGTGGGCATGGCTTGGTGGGTGTGGCAGGGGAAGGTTACTGCAAAATCCCAATTCTCTCCTGATCAGCTGGGATCTGGGAGGCAGAGAATAGATGGGGGCAGGTCCAGTCAGTGGTGGTATTTACCGGTTCTCCGAACTACTTAAAATTTCCACTACTGGTTCTCCAGAACTGGTCAGAACCTGCTGAATATCACTGTATCAACCAGATTCATAGTGTGGCTTACAGTTTATTTACCAGATCTTTCTAGCTTCAAGAACACCATATCAACGGAAGTGTTCCATCAAGCAATATTCTGCTGAGCAGTTGGCTCTGAGAAATACAGAAAAACAAAAGAAAACCCAAAACTTATGGCAGAACAAAGTACTTAAAGTTCAGGGAAAGCAGTGTAAAAAGAAACGTCAGCTAAGTTTCTCTGAAGAGGATGGGTTTTCCTGTAAAATATTTATTCATAGTATTGCATTATGCCATGTAAAAGATCGTTGCAGATTGAACCAGCTTACTTCACAATGCTGCAAATGAATCTATTTACAATACATTCTTGCTTGTTATGAAGAAGCAAGTATAAACTCCATTTCTGATTATTAAAATTAAAAATAGAGATACCATTTTTAAAGTTTGCAAACAGTTTGATTAACAAAGATTAAAGGTTTTTTTTTAAAAAAGAAAAGAACATCGTTCCTTATTAATCAGGTACACAAGTATGTTTTTGAATATTTTTTGCATGTTAAATTAAGCTGGAAGCATTAAAATGTATGATTTTATTTCAGAATATTGCGGGAAAGTACCATCTTGGTAGAAATTACTGCTTCTGGTTTAAATAATATGAATTCTGCAAGTTTTTTGCATATGTTGCTGAGCAGGGACGTGCGGTCATGGGAGGCAGGGGAGGCAGAGCCTCGCCTCTCTTCATGAAATAATAGTATATAATATTATATACTATATATGCTGGTTTTGTTGTATTCGGGTCTTTTCCCGTGTAAAGTTGAGATCGTCTTTGCAACGTTTTGGCAGGATCGCACCTGCCATCTTCAAGCGTGGGCTCAAAATGTGGGCTTAAAATGGGAACGGAGCTGCCGTCTTTCTGTAAGTCTTGGTGGGAGGGGATGGGGTGCTGGCTTTGTTTCAGTAAGTGGAATGATTGGTTGTGTGGTTGTATCATGATTGGTAGATTGGTGCTGATTGGTGCAGGCTGCGTGTGCATTGTTGTTTTGTATTATAAGGGCTTGGGTGGTGGGTGGTATTCGTTTGTTGGCTAGGGCTGGTTTCCAGATGTTTGGTAGGCGGGAGGTATCATCACGTTTGTTCATGCTGTGGGGGTGTTTCTCTATTTCGATGGCTTCCATGATTATTCTCTTGTGGAGGTGTTCTGTTTTGGAGATTAACCTGGCTCCTTCAAAGTTGATTTCATGTCCTGTAGCTTTAAGGTGCTGGAAAAGGGAAGAAGTTTTTTCTTTTTTTCTTACTGCGTTTTTGTGTTCTGTGATGCGTGCATTTATTCTCCTGTTTGTTTGTCCTATGTATATTGCTGGGCAGATTTTGCATGGTATTTTGTAGACTCCTTGGTTTTCTAGTTGGATTTTGTCTTTGGGGTTTCTTAAGATGTTGGCTATTTTTTTTTTTAAACCCTGATGACGTCACCAGCCTCACCAGCCATAAACCTCACCGCACGTCACTTGCTGAGATACATGTGAGGCTGGAATGTTCTTGATATTTATACATGAAAGGTAACTGGGAGGTGATTTGGAGGAGATTCTCATATCTGTTGTCATAAATTCTCTTTGAAATACCCCTTGCAACTTTTCACTCTGTTGCTGAGGTGGAAGAAGTTGTCATCTCAAGGCTGACCCTCTTGTGAATTATATGCTATGTTTCAGGGGGGGAATCCTCTTCTTTTATGCATGATGTGGCCCCCTGAGAGTTTTCACCTCATCATTTCATGAAAACTGCCCTTTTCAGTTTTCTCTTGATATTAAGGACCCAACCCATTAATATAAAGCTTCTAGCACTACCAGCCTGCAGGAGGAGATATGATTTTTTTTTAACAGACATCTATTTTAAACCAGTTTTTAAATATAGGATTGCAGGACAGTGTGGATGAAATTGCATGTGTAGTGTCCTCCTAATTTACATAGTTTTACATTCAAGAGCATATAAAGACTGTAGAATGTCCAGGGCTTCCTGAAGTATCAGCTGGACAATTGCCAAAGGTTCCTGAAAAACACTTCTCACCATCATCACCAGAATCCTTCCTTTTCATTGATGATACCAATTCTATCTTCTGCCACATTTCTTCCATCCGTATGACATTTAAGAGGCTGGGTGTTGGGTTTATAGACCGTTTTCTGTCCTTGCACAAAGGATACCATTTCAGGTTTTAAAAAAACAACACTGATTGCCTTAGTTTGATCAATGAGACATTTATTCATTTATTTATTCATTCATTCATTCATTCATTCATTTATGTTCAAGAAAGAGATTAGCAGTAGAGAAATGTTGTTGGAATATCTTTCCTGAGAGGATGTATCTAAATGCTTTTTGAAACCATGGGTAAAAAAAGCCATATATTAATGGGTTACAGCTGGAGTTGAAGTAACCAAGCCAATTGAGGCCATCAAACAGCACAGCAGGAGTTGAAAAACCTAAAAAAGGGTCAATTAAAATTGTGACAAAACATGGAAACCAACAGAAGAGGAAAACCCCTATCACAATACTTAAGGTCTTAGCAGCTTTTCTGTCTGTGCTTTTAGAAAGCTGGTTAGAATTTTTATCGCCTGAACTTTTCATGACCCTCAGATGTTTTTTAGACACCTCAAAGATTTTTACATAAATTCCAGTTATCACAGAGGCAGGAATAAAGAAACCAAATGAAAACAGAACAGTTCCCCAAAGTTTATTAAATATTATTGGACAAGAACTAGAACATGCAACCAAAACCTCATAAAAATCAATGTCAGAAGCATACGCTTCAGACAAACCCAACCCAAAAGCAAAAGAACATGGCACTGACCAGCAAACGATAATTAATTGCCTGATTCTAGGGACTGTAATTTTGTGTGAATAATGAAGAGGATAGCAGATGGCGTAGAATCGATCTACTGCAATTAAGCAAAGGTGAAAAATAGACACCAAGCAGAGCATCAAGTCAAAACTGTAGTGGATCTTGCAGAAAGTCATTCCAAAATACCAACAATTTTCCACTGATCTAACCATGCTGTAGGGCATAATGAAGGAGCCAAGGAGGAAATCGGTGATGGCCATGGAAAGGATGAGGAAGTTAGTTGGGGAATGCAGCTGTCTGAAATAGCCGATTGATATGATGATAGCCATATTTCCGAAGACGGTGATGATGATACATCCACTTAGACATATATATATAGCTCCTCGCATACCCGCAGGCCATGGATTTTCAGGACAGGATTTATTTCCAAATTCAGAACAATCAATGACATGCTTGGAGGCATTAGGAAAACCCATAGTATTTTATCTGAAATTGAGACAAGTATTAGATGCAGAAATGTATACTCCTGTCTGTAGTTCCCACTTAACTGAATTATTTTACATTAGAATCCCCAGAATGTACCTTGTTTTCCCAAAAATAAGACAGGGTCTTATTTTCTTTTGATCCCTGAAATAAACACTTGGCCTTATTTTCGGGGGAGGTCTTATTATTTTTGAGGTGCAGGAGGCAGCGAGTGTCATTATCTTATTTATTTATTTATTTATTTATTTGGATTTATAAACCGCCCCCTCTCCCCAAAAAGGGACTCGGGGCGGTGTACAGTCAATGAAACACAGATAAAATACATAAATAACAATATAAATAATATAAAAACAATTAAATACTTGAGCATTTGAGTGGAGGAGGTGAGACTGTACAAAGAAATAAATATCTCATGGCTGCTGCTGTGTTGCAATATTTTTGGGGAGGGCTTATTTTCAGGGGACGGTTTATTTTAGCGCATGCACTCAAAAGCTCAATTGGACTTATTATCCATGGAGGTTTTATTTTTGGAGAAATAGGGTATCTTGTAATCAAAGGAAGATATTCAATCCTTCAAGATTCAATTTTACAGCTTATTTATTTAAAATATTTATAACCAACTATAGCAGAATATTTGCCTGTAATCATTTTCTATTTCAATATCCCTTCATACTAGCTAAATTGACTCAGAAACTAGCTCTTTCTCCTAGGACTTTTTTTTAGGATACCCACTTATTATCCCAGTTTAATATCCTAAATAAAAGAAAGGCCTTTTTCTTAGCGCTTCTGGCTGGAAAATACAAAAAGATACCATATTCATTACAAGTATGTCCTTGTGACTCAGGACAGATAGAAATTATTGAACAAATGTTGCCAATTTTATACAAAACCTCAAAATGCTCTAAGTACTTTACTCCTGACTGCCAAAACAGGACACAACAATTAACAGTATAAGCAATTTCTACTTTCCTACAACAACTCTGAATCAACACAAAAGGTTGCCAGGTTTGGTTGGTGGCATACAGAATCAGGCAAAGAATAATTAAGAGGAATTCAAGTTGCCTGAGAATGAATAGCTCATAAATAGCCCAGGCTCCACATTAACCAGTAGTCACTGTTTAACTTATTTCTTACTTTGGTGTGTATTGTACATGCCATATCAATTATTATTTATATACTCTTTTCAAGTTTCTTAAATTTATTCTGGATAATGTTAGTATTTTATTTCTCTCTCCCTCTCCCTCTCCCCCCTCCCTCCCTCCCTCCCTCCCTCCCTCTCTCTCTCTCTCTCTCTCTCAGTGTGTGTGTGTATGTGTGTGTGTGTGTATGTGTGTGAGAGAGAAAGAGAGAGAGAGAGAGAGAGAGATTTTACTCCTATTATTATCAGTTTAGTTTTGGATATTTGAATACCAATTCCCTTCTGTTGGTTAATGACTTCAATTAAGTTATTTCCTTCTACATTCCTTTCAGTCCTTCTTCCTTTTTGTAGATACTGCCCTCTTCCAAAGAATGCTTCTGGATTCACCTGGAAAGGAGTTGTAATGCTCTTATTCTGTAATGCTGCAGATCAAATGTGCAATTGGAGTCAAATTAAAAAAAAACAGTTATAAGTCTCAGCAAGAATTTCATGGTTGCACTGAATGGAACCTGCAACCACAGTGTTGCTGATCGGTTTCACAACATTTATTCCTGCTAAATATATTCTCAAATGTTAATAAGCTTCACAGATATATATTACTAGAATCCACCCCACTGCTAGTAACATGCAGTGCACTGCAGCTCCTTCTTTCTTTCATCTCCTACCCAGTGGTGGGATTCAAATAATTTAACAACCGGTTCTCTGCCCTAATGATTTCTTTCAACAAGCAGTTCGCCAAACTGCTCAGAAACTTAACAACCGATTCTCCTGAAGTGGTGCGAACTGGCTGAATCCCACTACTGCTCCTACCTGAAAGCCGTTTGCATGGATTTACTGAAATTATCAATGTTCTGTTGGATATCCAGAAGAGCTCGTTCTTTTTCAAAAAAACAAATAGGGATATAATCATGCTGTGGTTTTATAACACAGCAATTCAACTCCCCAGAGACTATTGGACAGATAAACAATTGCTCAGAATGTTGGGGAAAAGCATTGAGGTTGATTACTACCAATGAGACTGAAGCTCCTGGATGAATTATTCCTTTCAAGGCCATTATAGTCTCAGCTATGAAACAGCATCTACCATGTGTTATAACTTACTCAAGAGTGACACTTTTAGATCAGAGTGCAATCAGAAAATGAGATTTCTTTCAGTCAAGCTGTTGTTGAAAATCTCCTCTGCGGGCCAAATCAGATTGTGTGAAGTTAAGTTTTAAATTTTGTGAGTAGGAGGAGAAGAATCAAAGTCAGTATATGGTAGGAGAGGTTGAATTTAGAATCCTAGAACTGGAAAAGGCAATTTAAGCCCCTCAGTCAATTTGCTGATCAATACAAATTAAAGGAAGGAATTTGTAATAATTGCAGATAAAAGTAGCATCACTTTGTACCTTTTTTTTTTAACGACAACCTTTTTTTTAAAAAAAACCTTTGTTTTTGCTTGGAAACCACTTCTGGACTTTGTGCTTGAGGTGGGGAAAAAATGAAACTTTTGTTTTGGGTTTTGCCAATTAGATAGTTTTTTTGTTATAGAAACAGTTCGTTTATAGTATATAAAAGTAAAAAGTTGAAGTTTTATTTTATTATCTTATTCTACTGCACCAAAAAGAGTTGGAGGTCAATATTTTTTTCTTTCTTTTTCCTTCTTGCCGTACACTTTTCCTCTTTTCTTCTGTTATTTTCTCATTGTTGTGTTTTTTGTGCTTTGTATTTATATTAAATCTTGATAAACTAATAAAAAAAATTGAACAAGGCAATGACTGAAAGGGATTCAATCTTTTATCTGGTTGATTTATTGGGATATCAATACAATTGCTGATCTATAGCCAGTCCTGATAAAGACTGAAGGTTGTTCATAAACAAGGAAAATATAGAATTGGGCTTCCTTGGCAAAGTGTCTGGGCTGCCTTGGCAGAGGAAGCCCAAATCTCTCTGCAGATAAAAGGGTCATCAGAATCAGAGGTGGTATTCAGCAGATTTTGACCAGTTTAGGAGAACCAGTAGCCGAAATTTTGAGTAGTTTGGAGAACCAGTAAATACCACCTCTGACTGGCCCTGCCGCCATCTATTCTCTGCCTCCTGAGTCCCAGCTGATGGAGAGGGAATGGGGATTTTGCAGTATTCTTCCCATGGAGTGGGGAGGAGATTTTACAGTATCCTTGCCCTGGAGTGGGAAGGGAATGGAGATTTTGCAGTATCCTTCCCCTGGAGTGGGAAGGGAATGGAGATTTTGCAGTATCCTTGCCCTGGAGTGGGGAGGGAATGGAGATTTTACAGTATCCTTGCCCTGGAGTGGGAAGGGAATGGAGATTTTACAGTATCCTTGCCCTGGAGTGGGAAGGGAATGGAGATTTTGCAGTATCCTTGCCCTGGAGTGGGGAGGGAATGGAGATTTTGCAGTATCCTTCCCCTGGAGTGGGAAGGGAATGGAGATTTTGCAGTATCCTTCCCCTGGAGTGGGAAGGGAATGGAGATTTTGCAGTATCCTTCCCCTGGAGTGGGGAGGGAATGGAGATTTTACAGTATCCTTCCCCTGGAGTGGGAAGGGAATGGAGATTTTGCAGTATCCTTCCCCTGGAGTGGGAAGGGAATGGAGATTTTGCAGTATCCTTCCCCTGGAGTGGGAAGGGAATGGAGATTTTACAGTATCCTTGCCCTGGAGTGGGAAGGGAATGGAGATTTTGCAGTATCCTTCCCCTGGAGTGGGGAGGGAATGGAGATTTTGCAGTATCCTTCCCCTGGAGTGGGAAGGGAATGGAGATTTTGCAGTATCCTTCCCCTGGAGTGGGAAGGGAATGGAGATTTTGCAGTATCCTTCCCCTGGAGTGGGAAGGGAATGGAGATTTTGCAGTATCCTTCCCCTGGAGTGGGAAGGGAATGGAGATTTTGCAGTATCCTTCCCCTGGAGTGGGAAGGGAATGGAGATTTTGCAGTATCCTTCCCCTGGAGTGGGAAGGGAATGGAGATTTTGCAGTATCCTTGCCCTGGAGTGGGGAGGGAATGGAGATTTTACAGTATCCTTGCCCTGCCACGCCCACCAAGCCACACCTACAGAACCGGTAGTACAAAAAAATGAATCCCACCACTGATCAGAATGGTAGTTTTTAAAGGTATATAAGAAAGCAAAACAGAGCTCAGAAAGCAAGGTGTTCCATAATATAGGAGCATCACTGAGAAAGTAGACTCCCAGCTCCTATTCTTCATTGTATAAAGAATGAGGACTCTAAGTCTGCATGAAGTGAAATCCCAAAGAGAGGGACCGTCAGATTGCATCTGGTTAATTCTTTATAGATGATAACCAGCACTTTGAATTGAACTCTGAAAACCTAATTGGCAACAGCTGTAATGCTTCTAAACCTAGTGTTTCTGGTTGCTGCCTTTTGGACTAGATTCAGCTTTTGAGTCATCTCGAAAGGACAATTCTATATTGGAATAATTATAATTAATGACTTAATAGAGGCACAAGTCAAAACAACTCTGATCCCAAAAGATCTGCAATTGGTGTGCCAACCAAACCCTGGCCAAGGGCTCCTTGCCCCTGGCTTCCATCTGATGCTTAAAGAGGAACCATGGGTAACAGGAGCTAAAGCATTATTCATCTCCAAACCATATTTCTGTTTTGTTGGGATTTAAAATTATTTTTATATATTCAATTCCTCCCAAACTCCAGGTACATGATCAAAATAACACAAAGCTCCAGATTAATTTGGTATGGCGCTATATAGCTGAATATTGTCAATGTATTTATTTTCTCAGTGGTTACATGTAGATATTAAAACTGCATAGGGGGGAGGCTGAGACCTTAGAAATCTACATTGGAGCTCCCTTATAGATACAAACTATTACAGAGATCTGTATTCAGAAGGAAAGGGATGCGGTGGCTCAGTGGCTAAGTCGCTGAGCTTGTTGATCAGAAAGGTTGGCAGTTTGGCAATTCGAATCCCTAGCGCCACATAATGGAGTGAGCTCCCGTTACTTGTCCTAGCTTCTGCCAACCTAGCAGTTTGAAAGCATGTAAACATGAAAGTAGAAAAACGGCGACCACCTTTGGTGGGAAGGTAACAGCATTCCGTGCTCTTTCGGCATTTAGTCATGCCGACCACATGACCACTGAGACATCTTTGGACAGCACTGGCTCTTTGGCTTTGAAACATAGCCATTAAGCTATGGATCCAGATCATAGATACAGAAGCTCATGTCACACTGACACCTGTGGAATATTTGGTTTCACTATCAAATTGCTCTTGTTGTTAGGTAAGGATAAAAACTGTTTTTAATTTGAACTTATGGAAACTACATACTTTCTTTGACAATAGCATGAATTGGATCCTGATGGCCTCCTATCCAATATTAAAAGGTCCTAACTTGATTAGATTTTCAAGTTTGGCCAAGATCAGCCATGCTTAACCACCTAGCTGTTTGTTATTCTTAGGATTAAAATCTGCTTTCTACAATCTAATTACCTGCTTTCTGGAAAAATATTTCCTGACCTTCTTCTGTGTAACATACACTATTATTTCTCTTTTTAAAGAATTCCCAGTGGTATCATAGAATTTAATTTCCAGTTTCCTAATCATCTTCCCTGCCTGTTCTTGAAGCTGGTCCAGTTTATCCAAATGCTTTTTACCTGTAAATGGGGATGCTTAGAGCTGCACATAATACCGTGTTTCCCCGAAAATAAGACAGGGTTTTATTTTCTTTTGACCCCTGAAATAAGTACCTGGCCTTATTTTCAGGGAGGTCTTATTATTTTTGAGGTGCAGGAGGCAGTGAGCATAGTCACCTCATGGCTGCTGCTGGGTTGCAATATTTTCAGGGAGGGTTTATTTTCGGGGGAGAGCTTATTTTAGAGCATGTGCTCAAAAGCCTGATTGGGCTTATTATCCGGGGAGGTCTTATTTTCGGGGAAACAGGGTAGTCAGTATGGAGTTCTGAACAATGCAGAATAAACTGGAACTACTGATTTCTGTGATTTGGAAACTTGAACCCTGTTGATACAACCTAAAATTGCATCCGTTTTATTTTTTATTTTATTTTTTTGCACTCATTTCACATTACTTGTGCTCAAACTGAAAAGAATTACAACCATTTATCTATTCATTCATCCATCCATCCATCTATTCATCCATCTATTTATCTATTCATCCATCCATCCATCCACCTATCTACCTACCTAACTATCCATCCACATCCACATCCACATATTATTCATATTAAATTATATGATATATGAAAAGAAAGTGACAGTGACTGAGCAGCAATGACAATTCAGAACAATTCTATGCCCAGACACATCTCAAACATTACACATTCTTTTGTGGTGCCACCCTAAGTAGAGAGGAGACTTTGACTTCCTCTTATCTCTAGTCCTCATAGTGACAAATATTTGTTTATATTCTTGGCAGTCCAACTTTTCCTGTTCTCATAAAGCTATGCATCCGTCTGTGCATTCTTTGTGTTATTTTCAGCTCATTGCTCTTTTGTATCAGCTCATTCAATCTCTTTCTCTCAGCTGAATCTACTTCACAAGACTATTATTGTGAGGATAAAGTAAATAGAGATTCTGGGTAGGCGACCTTGAACTCTGAAGAATATAAGGCAGAATATAAAACTAATAAATAAATCCCTTTTGGGGCTCCAGGGATAAGCACAAAATGTAGTAAACTTTTTTGTAACAGCAACTGAGAACTGAATAAGGCAAAATTTTTGCATCCTAATCCTTATAATTAAAGTGCTGTAGAGGTAGAGTTATGGAATTATCAGTAGGGAATCTACATTCATCCATCTGTAGCCATAGAAACTTATGGGATGGTGCTGGGCATAGAGTTGTTGCTGTGGGGAAAGGTGGAGGAAGAACTGTGTGCAGCTTATTCCACTTTGACCTTCCGGAGCAGGCGTGTCAAACATGCAGTGTTACATTGTCGTCACATGACGTATTGTGACATTTCCCCCCTTTGCTAAACGGGTGGGCATTGCCCGCACATGACGCATCTGGGCCACTAGTTTGACATGTGATTCTGTCTTAAAATCTCAGTAATTTCCCATTGTAGATTTATTCCATGTTCCCTCTCTATTTTTCTACAACTTGGATTAAGTTATCCTTAAATTGTCTATAAATAACACACCACTCTGTTCAATGTTTGTTACAATTCCCTTAATCTATTATGTAAAAAAACAAGCAGTAAACATCTCACTTTATTCATCATCTTTATATATATATATATATATATATATATATATATATATATATATATATATATATATATATATATATATATATATATATATATATATATATATATATATATATATATATATATCCATGTCTCATATATTTTAACCAATGTTTAGTTATCCTTCTATTGTCATTTTCAGTCAATTCTCAACTCATTTTAATTATCATGTGTAAAAGTGAAACAGAAACCTCTGCTTTACAACCTCCCCATATCAGTTTCATATTTATCCATATTCAATACATTTTGGGCTTTTTTAGTTATCTTTCCATTATTATATTCAACCAGTTAGCAACTCCATTTTATTTTCATATTTAGGAATAAAACCCTTACCTTACTTTATACTGTATTTCCCCATATCTAGATATCTGATTTTTTTTCCTAGTAAGTCTTTTGTCCCATTTCTCTGTTCCTGTTTTCTCCCTTTTCTTTGTTTTAATACCTCCACTCCCAACATTTTTTCCCAAACCACCCTCACTCAAGTATTTTATATTTATCTTTGTTGGGGAATAGCCTCCTCCTTCAATTTTCTTTATGCCACTAACAACCTTCAAAACCACTTTTATCTGCTTCCCCCCCCCCCTTTTGTTGGGACATCTCCTCTTTTTACAATTTTCCCTATGCCAATATCAAGACTGATGTGGTTTTTTGTCTGCTATTTATTTCCCTCCATTTCTCCCCCTTCATTGTCTTGTCCCCCCTTCTTCTTCTTTGAATTCTTCTTTAGATCCCTGCTTCCCTGGGTTCAGAATTCTATTTAGGCTTAATTTTACTGATTTATGCATATTTTTTATAATCTCACGTAGTTCTTCTAATTCCCAGTTTTCCATGATGTCCAGTTTCAAAGTTATAGTTAGTTATACAATCCTTGTTTCAGAGTTCTAATCCACCTTAGATTTATCTACTTCAATTGCTGTGGAAAAAAGCAATGGGGGCCATCTTAGTCTTTTGTTCTTCTTTGATATCCAGTTCCAAAATTGCAGTTAGTTGTACAAATATTATTTCAAAATTCTGGTCCATCTTAAGTTTAAAATAATCCATCTACTTTGAAACCGGAAGAGAAGCTAACACCATCTTAATCCTCCGCAGCAAGAAAAAAAGAAGAGAGAGGAGAAGAGGGGAAAAAAAACCTTCATAATTCCCAGGTCTAACATTTATTCTTTGCTTCAATCACTGCTCAAAATAAATCACTTATAATAAGTTTGTAATCAGCCAAAGTTTTTCTCTGCCTCTGCAATATCTGAAATATCCATCTGATTCAGTTCCAAACTGGGAAAAAGACACTGGAAACATGGAGGCTGATTGGAAAGATGGTTTAATGATGAACAGAACCACATGGTGTCTGGTGCAGCTGAGCACATGAAGTTGAGCATTTATACCTTCTCTTGGGCTTTGCACTTGAGCTTCCTGTTACTGTACAACAACATGTATTCTATTGGCTGTTGTCAGACTCCCATGTTGCCATGTACAAATCCTAGGAGTTTCTCTGAGCTACGTTTGGTTGAAGTTTAGGCTGCTGCAATGAAGAGGCTTTTTGGGCAATTCCTATTGTGGCTGAGGGTTAATCCTACCTTTGTTCAGGCCTTGCTGTAGAGAATTTGTTTATTAATAGAGCTATCTATCTCTTTATCTTTTAAGTGCTGACATCTGCTGAGGACTGTTAAGAAAGGTGGAGGTTGCTTTTCAAGAACATGTTTTTCCATTTCTCATCCAGGGAAATATAATATTCTGCCTTTTTAATATTTCACAAAATATTTCATTCTTCTAGGAGAAGTGGGTGCTAACTTTCTATAGTTCAAAAGGTTTCAGGAAAGTTAAGTACATGATGCCATCTAATGAAAACCCATTGGAAGCAGATGGGGGATGCTCTTTGGGGACTGACCGAGTGTAGCAATTAGAGGTGTTGATAGCAAATGTCACAGGCTTAATAGGGCAAAGGATGCTCTAAAGGCCAAAGTTTGCATCCTGGCAAACATGAATATAGTGGGGTTGGTCAAAAAGGGAAAGCATATTCCTCATGTGCTTCAGATTTGCTGTCCTGCTGGGTTTCAATAGAAACCAGAGACCTCATTAATCCATCTCTGTGTTACTTCTTGGCTATAATAAATGAGAGCTACGCAACAGAGGTGATTAAGGCTCTAATGAAGTTAAGTGTTGCTGGACTTTTGCAAAATGTTACTTTCCCAAATGAGGTCTTCTGTTTGGAAAACAGAGGGCAAGAAAGCTCTCTGGGAATCTGCAGTGTTTGTCTCTAATAGGACACAAGAGGATGAAGTTTTTTTTAAAGTTCAAGTACACACTTAAGTGGTGGTAAGCTTTATATAAACTTTCTTTGGAAGGAATGTAATATATAGCTAAAACTATTCACTGGCTCGTTGAACTAAAAGAACGATAAAACAAATATTCAATCCAAAGTTCAGAGGACTGTTTTCAAAATCAGTCAAGGAAAATTAAATTGAAGAGCTGCATGTGTATCGGTGGGTGATTTTCTAATCCAAGAGAAATGGTTGCTGATCCTGAAGATGTTCTCGGTATCAACTACTGGCACCAGGTCCTCATTTTCAGAATCCACTAATCCAAACAGACATCCTGATAACCGGATTAAAATGATGTTTCATTGCCTTTCCTCCAATGTTGCACCCATTAGTTTAAAAACTGCCAAACTAAGCGTAAGCCTGACCTGCTGGAAGTTCACTTGTTTAATCTTCAAAATGCTTAGCACCCATTTCTAGTTAAAGCAATTTCTTTGCAGAATAGATATCCCTCAAAAAAATCCTCTCCTTAAATCTTGCTGGAAAGATTACCACAATTATTTTGGTTTTTATCATGAGGTGATTCTTCAAATGTATTGTACATGAATGCAAAGTTTATAAATCTGGCGATAAAACCCTAGGGTGATAAGATAGAAACGGAATGGCATTGCAATTAAATCTCTTTTCACTCAAAATTCTGAAATCCAAACTGATCTCTGAGCTTCACGTACATCGCCGATCAAATTATTGCCAATGATTACAAACTCATGGATATTTATTCTCTGCCTATTCTTAGTATGATCCTGATGGCTAGTAGCTTCAGGAGAGGGTGTCAAATTTAATATTTGTCCTGTTTTGAGCCATTGTCTCTTATGCAAGGTTTTGAAGTTTTGTAGACCTTAACTGTGGAAAGTGTAATGAACAGTTGACTGTTCCAGGAACTTATAAAATGAAACACAGAGATCACAGGACCCAATCCCTTCAGATGTAGCAGCAGGATTGCATTTTGTGAGGAAAGCAGCAAACCAGGTTGTGCTGTGTTTTTCTTGATCTGCTAATGGCAGTCAATTATGCAGAAGTGAAGAGGGAGCGGAAATGCACACTGGGATGACATCATGACATTGATACATGTTGCCATGTATTGCAAGAACAAACACACACACATAAGTGACATGATAGCTGTATTTATTTCTGTAATCATGGGTCACAATCAGTTTGCACAAAGGAAACTGGGCGCTGAGATTGTACTGAATTCATTCTAAAGGTAGAGTAACAGAATTATAGTTGGAAGGGACCTTGGAGGTCTTCTAGTCCAACCCCCTGCACAAGCAGACCCTCTTGTCAGTGCTGCACTACAAGCAGATTGATCCCCTAGGATATGGAGGGGGGATTTAATCCCCCCGCCCCATATTCCATTTCTACTATCATTTCTCAACTGTTTATAGGACCCTGCTCCTTGATGGGGAAAACAGAAGGAGCTTCACTGACTAAATAAGACAAGTGAGAGAAATGTATGTGGAAGACAGCGATTTCAAACTGGGAGAAGAAAGTAGTACATTTTAAAGATTTACCGTATTTTCTTTTTCTCAAACAGAAAACAATGCAGAGTATATATTGGGGCAGGCTGAATAGTTTTGGTTTAAAATCTATTGGTCTTTCCAGTCAATGGGCTGGATTCAAAGTTGGTCAAAGTTGTGCTCGTAAAATCAGTGAGACCTGTTATTTATTTATTTGTTGGAATTTTTCAAACAAAAATGAGAACAAGAATAAAAGAATAAAAATACAGTGACAGGACGATAGGCACGTGAGTGCACTTCTGCACGCCTCCTCTACTAACCACTTAAGTCTGATGTAAGGACCTAAATTACTCTGATGTGATGCCCCCAGATTTGACTAGCAAACTTAGACACCTTAGCATAGGGGATCGAGTTTACACCCATAACTATGTTGGGGGCCTCCTCTGGATTCCTGCCACGGTTACAGTAATTACCGGATCTCGTTCATATCAATTGGAGCTCAAGGATGGTAGAACTTGGAGGCGGCACATTGACCAACTCCATGGCCTCCTCTCCCAATCCAACCTTAGGCAACCAGAGGTAACTCCTGCATGAGTTAGCCAAAGCATGAACTCACTCCTTCCACAGATTTCTCAAGCCCGAAGATGCCTTGGTACTTATCTGGGGAAGTTGCAGGGCCGCAGCAAGTTCTGAGTGAACCGGCTCCAGAAAGTCCAGCTGCACCCTATGGAAAGCTCCAGAAGCTTCCACCAGGCGAAGCCAGAGAGACAACCGGTTCATCCGACCTGACTGAAGATCCAGGGCTGACTGAACTGCGCAGGTCTGGATGAGTCACCAGAAAACCCGCCTACCTGCGTGAGTACATTACAAGCTGGAAGAGCCCAACTAAGAGGGGAGGGGTGTTACATACTGACAAACAGATTGGTAGTCTCCACCAAGGTCCTCTGTTCTGGAGGGAACAATACTCAAATCTGATTGGTTGAATGGCCTGACAGCTCCCTAAAAGAGCTGCTGCCAGACAGAGTCTTTGCTGGATTGTACATAGTTATCACTTAATAAAGAGCTGTTTGTTGCTGAAGACTGCCTCATCCATTCACCCTATCTAACATCATCCATGCAGGTTATTATCAGAGGTAAGTGAGAAGGAGGGAGAGGAAGGTTGAAGGGAAGGAGGAGGAGAGGGGGGAAGACAGGATGGGCAGAGGGATAGGAAGGAGGAAGGGGGACAAAGAGGGACAGTGAGCCAGGGAAAGGAAGCAAAGGGAGAGGGGGAAGGTGACACACAGAAGGACGCACTTTGTGGTCTTGGGTGCATGGGGTCCCCCAAAGCCATAGATGCAGTCACCAGAACCTTTCCAAATTTTCCTGTTGAACTCCTAAAACTTGGCAGTAGGCAGAATGCATATTTTACAGAAGAAAATACTGAGAGAAGTTTCAAATATCTAAAAGGTTATAATATGCAAGAGGGGTGGTAACTGGAAAGTTACTGTATAATGAAAAGGAAGATGGCTCAGGATGAACTTTAGGAGGAATTCAGAACTGTCAAGGAGACTCACAAACTCCTTTGAAGAATGGTGAACTTGCCCTCATTCAAATGGAGTTGTGAATGGATGGTGAAATGGATAGTGAACTGGTGACAGTTTAAATAATTTTTGCAATGAGCATAGGATGTACTGCATTGAGTTTATGGTCCCCTCCAAGGCATACATTCTATTATTCTCTGATTCATCACATTGACCATTTAAGTTTAATTCAGTTTAAATTTACAATTCATTGTTGCTGTTCCAGATCGTCCCATATTTTGGATGTAGCCTTTAAAATGCCATCCAAAAGCCAAATGCAGCCTTCATTCTCCCTAGAAGGAGCATAGCCTCATAGAAAGTGAGTAGTTTGTATGAATGCTTCTATAATGGCATAGGGCTTGCTCAGTCTTTACAAAAGCCAATAAATATTGTGAAGACACAATGCTTCTTCTGTCAAAGGAGACTGGAATTATAAAATCTGTCTTCTTTTATGGTTCATACTCAAGTCAGGTGAAAGATACCAGGACATGATTTTTATTAACAGAAGCGTTCGATTTTAGTCTATTAAATAAAGCACACTGGCCAATTCTATTATGAGCAAAGGTTTGTTAAAAATCATATAGACTGAGAGACTATTTATTCATTGAATGACAACTTAATAAATGTGACTGAATATATGGACATGCAGAATAGTTAATCCAATTCATAGTTGATCAGCATGTATTGTTATGTCTTTTATAATAAAATTATCAATATAAATTATTGATTATATTATTTTCAAACTGCAAAGAACTATTTTTTATAAGCTGGGTTCTCAGTCCCAAGTACAATTAGTTGTCATATAGTATGTATCTATAGAACATGAATTCATTCATACATGATTGTTAAATAGAGGAATGGTACTTATGTAGCATGAAGTGTATTTGTCTATGCCCAACTTTCCTGAGTCTCAATTTTGTTCTTATAAGAAATGGGAAGTGAACATTACGAGCAGTTCTCAGCTGGTAATTGTCTGTCCAAGTCACTTAGTACATGTGCACTACTTTATAGTATCTATTGTGCCCCTCTCCTCAGTGTTGATATTATTTCTTCCTAAGTGTGCTGCCCTCCCATCAACTAGAACATGCCAAAGGATGTATTTATTTATTTAGTATATGGCCATACCAAAGAAGTATGTTTGTGATGAAATATCCAGTAGAGAAAGGGAGGGGGGAAGCTTACTCAGCTGAGGAAAACTTTTGAAATTCTAGATTGTTTTGAAAGAAATGACAGAATGTGTGTCATCAAGTGTGCTGTTTGCTTAAAGGAGGTTGTGTTATGGACCTCTGAAGATATCTTGAGAAAATATTAGGATTATTTTTAAAAGTATGTAAACAAATATCTCTGGAGCACTCAGCTTAAAGTTATTGAAATAGCAAAGGCAGATCAGCCACCAGGATCAAATATGGCACAAATGTGTGTTATCTTTTGTATCTCATCCTGGTCTCCTTGCAGTATGGAGGCCTTCCCTTCATAGCTGCATGCCAAAGTCCATGTTGTTTCTGGAAAGAAGTAATCTACACATATTATTTGGTTATTTTCATTTTTTAATGAGCCATTTCTGTTAAACTTACAAGTACCAGTTGAGAGTACGAAGTTACACTAAATTGCTCCTTAACCCTCACCTCTGAGGAGAGCGAACTACTGAGGATCTGTGTCTCCCTTTCAGTATGGTTTAGTCCAAAAATAATTGAGTTCTGGATGAGTCCTGCTGAAAAACCCTTCCCAATAAAATCAGCTTCAAGGCCCTTCGAAACCATAAATAAAAGTACGCATAAACAATTGGGTTAAGTGTGGAATTCAAATAACCAAACCAAACCATTGCATCAATAACGATGGGTGGGATTGTATAATTCATAAATGGGCTCAATATCGTGCAGAAGAAGAATGGCGACCAGCATATGAGGAAAACCCCAACCACTACACTTAATGTTTTTGCAGCTTTTCGTTCTCTGTTGTGGGAAATATGATGCTGTAGTTCAAACCTTATCTGTATTTGGCTCATAGCAGCTGTAATGGACCTGGCTTGCCGTTGGGCTATTATGTATATCTTCCCATAGACAACTAGCATGACAAACCCAGGGATGTAGAAGGAAAACATGGAGGCCACCACACCCGAAGTTTCGTTGAAAAAGACAAAGCATCCTCCCACACAATAAATAAACTCGTGGAACATTTCTTCCGCCCCCAATAAGTTGAGTTGCAAAAAGACCAGTCCAAAAGCAAACAAGGCAGGAAATATCCAACTGATAAAAATCATGATTAATATGACAGAAGTGTTTATCTTGGTTTTGTACCGCAGCGGGTCACAGACTGCATAGTAACGGTCAATTGAGATAAAGGAAAGATGGAAAATGGAAGAAGTGCTCAGCATGATATCCACACTGGTGTGGATTTTGCAGAAGAACTCCCCAAAATACCAGCAGTTCTCAACCGATCTTATCATGCTGTAAGGCATGACGCAGAAGCCGAGAAGGAAATCCACCGTGGCCATCGAGAGTATAAGGAAATTTGTAGGCGTGTGGAGCTTCTTGAAATGTGATACGGAGATGATAACAGCCAGATTGCCAGCCACAGTAGCCAGGATCACACACAGCATGAAGGTGTACATGGAAAATCGGATGCTCGTTGACCAGCTGTTCTTTATGCAGGAGCCATTGATGGACTCACAGCACAACTGCATCCTTTCAAAAGGTTCAGGTACATGCAAGCCCATCTCAGGCGCAGTCCTAGGGGATATCACATATGCAATCTTATGGATATCTTCTTTGAGTTGCAAGAACCTTAAGAATTCCTTAGTCTTGTGTCATCCTGCAGAGGAGCATCATCTGTCAAGAAGGATAGATAGGAAGCACAATATGAATATCTAGAGTTAAGATAAAATGATTCTCCCACAACTTTAAAGCACATTAATCCTTGGTGGTACAGTGGTTACAGTGCAGTACTGCAGGCTACTTCTCCTGATCACCGATTGCCAGCAGTTTGGCAAATAGAATCTGACCAGGCTCAAGGTTGACTCAACCTTCCATCCTCCCAAGGTGAGTAAAATGAGAACCCAGATTGTTGGGGGCAATATGCTGACTCCACTTCAACTTTTTCATCAAAACTGTAGGACTAACCAGGTTTATTCAACTAAGCTACCCCAAAACCTGACCACTGACCTGCAGTTCTGCATAACAACCCGCTAGGGGATCCAGCATCCTCTGTTGTGTAAACAGTAAACAGTAACAGAGTTGGAAGGGACCTTGGACGTCGTCTAGTCCAATCCCCTGCTCATTTGTCAGCCCAATGGATTTAAGCAATTTGATGTGCTGGACATCTTTGCTCAGACACATTCAGTGATTTATGGCCTGGTCCTGTATAACTTGGAGATGAAATGGTAAAATAAGGAGTCTTGAGACAATTGCAGCTTTATGAACGCCATCTTTCTTTCCTCTGGAAGCAATGCATTTTTATACTGTTAATTTCCCTATTTTAATAGTAATCTTATTTTAGCAAGTTGATATGCTGTGAACCTGACATGAAAGCAAGCCTGTGAAATAGTTATATGGCTTCTCAAAGGGAAAAGAGCAACCCATTACTCCCCCTCAACCCTCATAGTTTTAGAATTTACATAGCTTTGTCCGATTTATTCTAATGCAAGGAACAGCTTTACTGGAAGGCATTGATCTCATAAATCTGCTAGATTAACAGATTAACAGAGTTGGAAGGGACCTTGTAGGTCATCTAGTTCAAGCAGGAGTCCCTACACCATTTCTGACAGTTGGCAGTCCAATTTCTTTTTGAAAGCTTCCAGTGATGAAGCTCCCACAACTTCTGAAGGCATCTTCTGTTCCATTGGTTGATTGCTCTCACTGTCAGAAAATTTCTCCTTATTTCTAGATTGAATCTCTCCTTGTTCAGTTTCCATCCATTATTCCTTGTCTGGTCTTCAGGTACTTTGGAAAATAGCCTGACCCCCTCCTTTCTATGGCAAATATTGGAACACTGCTATCATGTCTCCTCTGGTCCTTCTCTTCACTAGACTAGCCATGCCCAGTTCCTGCAACCATTCATTGTATGTTTTAACTTGCATTCCCCTAATCATCTTGCACTCTTTCTAGAATCTCAACATCTTGTTATTATGTAGTGACCAAAACTAGATGTAGTATTCTAGATATGGTCTTATTAAGGCTTACTAAGGTATTACTCAGTTTATGTCACTGAGTTCATTGCTGTAATACTTTTCTCTTCACTATTTTGTTGTGTTGCGTACAGCTAGCCATTTTTATTTATTCAGGATGTTGTGTTGAAATAAACCACAGACGAGTAAAGTCTGTGAAATTAACCCTAAGAATGGCATACCTCCCCTTATGAATGATAATAATGCAAAAAATATTCTAATACACTGTAAGGAGCCCAGTTTATTTAACACCCAAGGATTTTATCAGACCAGGATATGATATCAGACCTGGATAGCTAGCCTGTATTACTTTATTCATTGATTAGTCTTATGACCCTATCATGTAGCTAGCCATGCTCTAGGCCAGTGATGGTTAACCTTTGCGCCACTGAATGCTGAAAGTGGAGTGTGTGGATGCGCCAGAGCACCAGAACCCGGAAGAGAGCAGCTGGTTGATGCACATGCGCGAGGCGGCCAGCTGCTCTTCCAGGTTCTGTCACGCGCATGCACCCCGAACCAGTTGTCCGGCATTCATGCACATGCCAGAAGCTGGCCGAGAGCAGCTGGCTGGTGCGCATGGCCACAAAGAGGTTCCATAGGTTCACCATCACGGTTCTAGGCTTTAACCATCCTTGTAATGTTTTTCCTTTAAACAATTATCCTTTTCATAGTTTTGAATATTGTTTAATTTATTAATCACTGTTCAATCAAATTCCTAGTCAGGAATGCCCATAAGCATACACAGAATCCTTTAAACTCCAAGAATATGAGACTTGATCTGAGTCCCATGTAATAATTATTCTAGGAAATAGCGCAAATGTGTGTCCTGGGACACAAATAATGCAGAGAGGGGATGCTATTTTGCTGATAGAGAATTCTTTCTGCAATCCTGACCCTGGGACTAAAACATACTGTGCCCTCCATGGAAGCACAGTGCGGGTAACATTGAGAGCTTTAGTCTAAATAGGAGGGTGCCTTTGTAAAATAGATGAGAGCAGCAGAAAGGTCAGTGTTTTTCAGCAAATGGGATTGTTGCTATTAAGGAGCCAGATTGTTGCGATTAAGGAACCAGGTTAGAATACAGTATTGCAGGCTAATTCTGCTGACTGCTAGCAGTTCAATTCTCACTGGCTCAAGGATGACTCAGTCTTCCATCCTTCCAAGGTTGGTAAAATGAGGACCCAGATTGTTCGGGTCCTCTATGCGGACTCTGTAAACTGCTTAGAGAGGGCTGTGAAGCACTGCGAAGCTGTGTATAAGTCTAAGTGCTGTTGCTGTGTTGCAATAAAGGAAGTAAAATAAAAGGCAAAAATTGCAGAGTACATTTTGCAAAGTAAAGGGGAGAGATATAAAGTGAAGAAAAATAGATTGGAACAGGAGGAACAAGATAAATGAAGAGGATAATTGGTATATTTATTATGATTTTCTTTTTATTTATGGCTGTCTAGAAGGACGTCAGGCAAGATCCACATTGGAAACTTAATCCAAAGCAAGAATGAACATTGGCACTTAGTTCACCATGACTAGGCAGAACTGTAATGGATTCAAAATTGAAAATGCAAATCATATCAAATACTAGTTGAGGCTAGAATAAACATCTTTTCCTCAATCTCGGCTCATATCCCTCTTTGCCCCACAGCATTTGCCCAGTAATGGATGATTGTGCTTTCTATTGCTATATGTTCTAGAAAAAACCTCAATATTCAAAAATTGGATAGCAGGAATTACACAATATTACCAGCCTCCAGGTTTGTTTTTTTGTTTTTGTTTTTTTGTTAGAATAGACTGCTTGCTTGGAATTCTCCAAGGTGCTGCTATCAGAATATAAAAATAGCAGAGTTGGAAGGGACCTTAGAGGTCTTCTAGTCCAACCCCCTGCTCAAGCAGAAGACCCTATACCATTTCGGACAAGTGGCTGTCCAATCTTTTCTCAAAAACCTCCCATGTTGGAGCACCCACAACTTCTGGCAGCAAGTGATTGTTCTCACAGGAAATTTCTTCTTTGCCCTATCCTTTCTTGATCCCAGGCATATGGTATTTGAGACTTTTCACTTAGCCTAAAAGGAGAGTAAAGGAGTTATCTTGGCTAAATACAAGATGGTGACTTATTTATAGAATAAGTCACGCAATTCTGGCTTGCCAGACCTAACAGTCAATTGTTAGAGAAGACTGAGATTTAAGTTAATTTTGCAGGGATAAAATTGAGATGAACTGGTGTTCTTTAGTAACCTAATGAAGATTATTGCTAAGCAAATGAAGGACAGAGCTGATAACTGAATGTTTCATCTTATGCAAGTAGAAGCAACCTTCACTAACATTATTAACAAAAGCAAAAGTTTGCATTTTTTTTAGTAGAAGCAAAGGCTAGGAAGAGAGTCAGTTTGGTTTAGCGCAGGAGTGTCAAACTCAAGGCCCAGGAGCCAGATCCGGCCTACAGGGTGCTTAGTGGGGCTGCCCTGGAAACAACAAAGGATTGCCCAGTGGTGCCTTTGCCAGCAAAAATGGAGCTCGGGTGGGCTGTGTGAAGCCCTCCTGAACTCCATTTTCACTGGAAGAGGGTTGCAGGAAGCCATCACAGCCAAAAACGGAGCTCTTGAGTGCCACAGGCGGCACTCCCAAGTTCCATTTTTGCTGGCAGAGGGTTGCAGTAGGCCAGTGTTTCTCAATTATTTTCTGTCATGCCCCCCCTAGGAAGAAGAAAACATTTTCCCCCTCCCCGCGCGACTGTGAATAGTATCATTTGTCTATAACAATTATTGTTCCAAATCCAATTACAACTGCAATGATATGATATAATCCTTTCCTTGTAGGGTCCTATCAGCAGGATCAAACAAAAATACAGTCCAAATGTTTCCTATAAATAGGACATGTTATGAACTTTAATAGTGAAAAAAAATCTTTAAAAGTTCGAACCCTTTTAGATAAAGGATAACACCCACCAGATACAAGGAACTTTGAGATTTTCAAAAGACTTTTTAAAATGCTATTTCTGTTCCTTGGGATATCATCATGAAATTGAAGTTCATTCTCGTACTTCCCATAAAAAATATGGTTTCTGGATTTGATAGCAAAAGCTTTTGCTCCCGCTTCCCCTTGCCCACCGCGGCCAGTTGCAGGGCGCGGATCCCGCTCGGAGAAGGCAGAGCGGCAGCTCCTCCCTCAGCCAGGAACCAGCGGGGGCTGGTCGGACAGGCAACCTCGTCGGAAACTCTAGTCCGCCGCCGCCGCCGCCGTTGCCGCTTTCGCCGCCAGTTAGCCCAGAGGCGGCAGGTAAGCCCGAAAGCAGCTCCAACGGCTCAGGGCGTGCGAGGGTTGAGCACCCCCTCGCAGCCGCCTGCTACTCTTCATCCCCAGAGCAAGCGAGGGTTGCAAGAGGAGATTTACACACGGGCTGAGCCCACTTGAAAGCAAACTGTTGAACCTGGTGGCGGGACCCCGCCTGTTGCTCCTGGCTCCTTGTTTGCACCCAGATGGAAAGGGAGCCTTCGCGCCCCCCTTTATGGAGCCTCGCGCCCCCCCACTATTTGAGAAACACTGCAGTAGGCTGTTGCAGCCAAAAACAGAGCTCAGGGGCCCATTTTCACTGGCAGAGGACTCCGGCCACCACAGGAGCCCCCAACACGAGTGATGTTGAGGTGGCCATACCCACCCTGGCCATGCCCACCCCAGCCCCCAAGGTCAAACACCACCCTGATGTGGCCTTCAATGAAATTGACATCAAGATGGTAGGTATCAAAATGTTAATAGAATAGAATAAGTGTCCCTTTTTGGTGAAGTTATTTCATAACTGATTGAGATGTTATTTTAAAAGGATTTAAAAATTCTGAAGATTTCAAATGAGAACCTATCCAATTTTGCTGAAGACACTTCATTTCCCAAGACTGATTTCCAATGAAATGGGCATAGTAATTTGTTGGGAAAACTATGAATAAAATAAATAAGAGAAAAGACTTATATAAAGAAGTTACTTCTAACTTTCATCATAGCAAATATAAACCAATTGGTGATTCTTCAACCACTTGTAATGTTACAGATATTTATCTCTTCATCCCAAACCCCATCTCTTATCCATTAAAAAAAATCCATTAAAATCATCTTTTCAGTTCTGATGTCAGTGGAGGGTCCTTAAAGGATGGCCATAATTTCTTGTTTTAACCTTGATCAAATAAATCAACTTTAACTTTGTTTTACTTCTAACAATCTAAATCCTTAGTTCATTCAAATATAACCATAAGGTTTGATTTCTTTCCCTTTCTTTTCTTTCTTATTCCATTGCATAGAATTCCTCAAGCCTTTTTTGTAAATGCAAAAGGAAAAAATGTTCATATTACTCTCTGCTCCCAACTATTACTTAAGCCTACTTCAGAAAATCAGTCTGGATTGCAAGTTTCTGCTCAGCCCATAGTCTAGACTTGATCCCTCTTTCCCTGCTTCTTGTCTTTCTCATCCATGCAAGGATGGTTCCTACCTGAACTGCTTTTTTCTTTTTTTAGGAATTGGTTTTCCTTTCTCACTAGTCCCTATGCCTTTCCTTTTATTCCCCAGATATTTGCATTTATGGATACTTTCATATCCCCTTCCCATGTTCTATAACAAGGAGCCTTTCTTTTCTTCTTTTCTTCTTGTTCTGACCCAGCCTTAGCAGAAGCAAGAAACAGACTCTTGTCATGAAAAAAACCCTCCTTATTTACCTCTTGTGAATTAATTGCATTCACCCACCGAAAAGTCCAGTCAATAGTCTTTCAAGGAGTTAACTTAAGTAACAGATCTTATCGGTTCCTTGTGATGATTTCAAGGGCGTGAGCTCCCAGCCGAAAGGCTGCAAATTAAGTTCTGGCAAGCAGTCTTTGTGGCATGAATCACAATCAGTTTAATCTTCAGAAATATGAACTGTTGTCTCCTATGACAACCACCCCTCTTTCCTTCTATTTATTCTCCAGCCAGGGAAGGGCCATTCAGCGTCCACATGTGCTTTGCTTCAGAGTTGACTCCTTGTCCTCCGTTGTTCACCTCTCCTAACTGCTTTGCACATATGTGCATCTGGAACAGGCCCCTGCTGTTTTTTCTCCTCACTCATATCAGCCTCCAAAGGCAGCTGCCTCTCCGGTGGCTGGGAAATGTTGGACAACCCTGGCAATATCTCTGCATCCAATGCAGATCATTCATCAGAGCCTTCCTCAGACTCCAGAAATGGCCCAAGTTCCTCCCCAATCTCCTCATTGTCTGAGTCTGCCGCCAGCTCTGCTGGCAGCTGGCGGGCCACAACAAACACCTTCATTACTCTGATGAATCAAATCAATAGGGAACAGGTTGTTATTTCATTCCTACTTTCCTCTGTAGGTCCATGGAAATTTGTGGTAAGGAAATAAACTGATAGGTCAGTTTCACAGAAACAAAGTAGCACTATTCCTACTTTGCAATTTAAATATGATCTTTTAAAAGGACAGGGAAGGAAAGCTTTGCTGTGCTGTGAGCAGGAGATATGAAAGTTAGGAGAACATGCTTGGCCAACCTGGACAGAAACCCTGGGAGACGTAAGGGTTCATGAAGCACGTAAGACTAGGGTTGAACATGATTCATTGACTTAATGGGCCATCAGCTTCAATATTATTAAAACAGCAACCACTGACAAGCAAAGAACATAGCAACAAGGCAGCCTAGGATAAAATTGTTGCTTAGGGCAATAACTAGCCACAGAGGGGAAGGGACAATGACAGGCAGATTTGGGTGGCATAATATCTAGAATAACTGTACTTGAAAATTAAATCTGATATAAAATTCAACTCAAACTGGATAACATTCCCAAACTGCAACTTCATTCATGGACTTGCACTGGACTGAATTTCTTTACACATGCAGCCTGTATTTCAGTTTTACAGAATATTTAAATCCAAACAGACTTTTCATTATGTGGATTGAATTTATTATAATTGGCAATAAACTCAATTATTTAAACTTTGTTGATCATAGTTCTTGATAGTCCTTCTCAGCTTAGAACATCTGAGCGATTTTTAATATTTATAAAGTAAATACTCAGTTATTTAGAAGCTAATTGATGACATAGTGGAAAGCTATAACCATTGCAACATTTTGGTATCCCTTATTTATTTGTCTGCATGTTTTAAATCCCTTCTTTCAGTCTCTGTTTTGAATGGTTGCTTATAGCTGGCATGACCTCTAGCTTTGCCAACCTGAACAACCTAGTCATATGAATATGGAATGCAGAAGTATTTGAGAAATAAAAGCAGCGTGAATTAATAAGGCATAAAGATGTATGTTCTGGAGAATACTAATAAAGTATGGCGTAGTATGGAAGTATGGTGACATGTACTAATCATCACTGCAATTACAAAAATGGAGCCATTTTAAGTAAACGAAGGAGTCATCTGGGTGAAACTGACACTAAGGTGATCAGTTAATCAAAGAGCTGAAGAGATCTGAAATAACTATTCCATATTTTCTCAGTTTCTATTCACCTTTTCTCCCAGAAATTATTTTATTGGTGAGAATGACAAATGTGTAAGCATATAGATGTACTACTGTGTTCCCCCCCAAAAATAACACCTATCCCAAAAATAAGACAGCTTGATTTTTCATATGTGCACCCAAAATAAGCCCTAGTTTAGACTCCACCCACTCTGTTGCACCTAGTTGCATGAGGTGGGGTGAGATGCACAGGTAAAAATCAAGCTATGGGGGGTAGGAAGCCCTTTGACGGCAAAATGGAGCCCAGGGGTGCCGCGCACTTCAATCCAGAGTTTGTTTCTCAGCTGCAGAGGCCTTTTGGAGGCAAAAAGAAAAATCAATAGGACAGTGTCTTATTTTTGGGGGATACACGGTATTTGTAGACTAAAAAGTAGCAGGTGATTAAAAAAGGCACAATGACAGTTATGGAACTGTGGTTATATGTTGCATGCACATAGAAAGGCTTTGGCCACATTGCAGCAACCACCAAGTTATTTCTTAGACCTCCTCTTGGGCATAGCTGAGAAAAAGGAGTAACTGTGCTTTCAGGGTTTGAAGGCCATCTGTCATGGCCCTCGGGGTCTGACTCAATTGCAACTCAGGCTGCTCCAGGCAGTCATCCCCCCACCCCAGCTATTCCTCTTGAGATTAATGCACCTTGCTGAAGTGCACAATTCATGAACTATCATCAAGATACTGAAGTCAACAGCAAGGTTTGACCACAGTTGCGCATGCTTAGCAAACAGAGCATTAAGTATTAAGTTGTTATAGGAAAAAAGGGTCTCTTGTCTATTGTGCTACTTTCAATCAAGTTATTTATGATCCTGGTTTATTGACTCACCATGATCTCATCTCTTCCTTGCACTGGCATTGTAATTGTTCCCCTTGATTTTGGACTGCTTTACTTGGAAATTTGCCTTGCTCACCTAAGTCTTATCTAGAATTACCACCTTACTATTGGGATTTGTAGAAGAAGCCTTTCCCTTAACTCTCCATGTGTTTTAGGAATTGTATCTACCTTATGAAGGAGGGCTAAAAAAAAAGCCAATCATTTCAGAAATTGGAATGTGATCACCATACTCATTCCTTTCTTAGTACAGGTAGTCCTCTAATTATGACTGCAGTTGGGATTGGATTTGTGGTCATAAGTTATTATGGTTGTAAATTGAGACATTGATATGACGTGGTTGCCAAGCACCTAAAATGTGGTTAGGTGACCAGAGGGAGCTGGCACCACGTTTTACAATGTTTTATGAACTGTAAAGCACCCATGCGGGGCTCATTGTAAATTTTGAACTGTTAAGTATAATCTTTATTGTCATTGTACTTAAATACAATGAAATTGGTTGTTAACAATTGTTAACAAACTGCTCGTTCGTTATTGTCACAACATGGCTTGTACAGGTAGTCCTCAACTTACGACCACAATTGAGCCCATAATTTCTGTTGCTCAGAGAGACATTTGTTAAGTGAGTTTTGCTGCATTCTATGGCCTTTCTTGCCACGGTTGTTAACTGAATCATTGCAGTTGATAATTTAGTAACACGGTTGTTAAGTGAATATGGCTTTCCCATTGATTTTGCTTGTCAGAAGGTTGCAAAAGATGATCACATGCCCTTGGGGATACTGCAACGGTCATAAGTATGAATCAATTGCCAAGCATCTGAATTTTGACCAATGATCATAGGGATGCTACAAACTCTGAAAGTACACTATATTGCCAAAAGTATTTGCTCACCCATAATTAGAAATAATTAGAACCAGTTGTGAGTGAATACTTTTGGCAATGTAGTGTATGAAAATGGTTATAAGTCACTTTTTACAGTGCCGCTGTAACTTTGAACAGTCACTAAATGAACTGTTTCAAGTTGAGGTCTACCTGTATACATATAATCTGAGAATGTACTTGTTTCAATTTAACTACTTGCTATTTAAATTATCCATTTTATAGGGGCATCATTACCCAATTCTGGAGCTTGTTCTTCTTCAAGGAATGTCTCATAGGAGATAGGCTGATACATTGCAAATCTCATCTACAGTTGCACGGCTATAATGGAAGGAATTAGACCTTCTTTTTCCATATTTTAGAGATGAGAGTGGATCTGTAGGAAGACTAGAGATACTAATTGTAAGGAAGAGCAGGAATCTGTGAGTTGAGAAGTCCAAAGAGGATGGGCTTTCTCCGTGAACCTTGCTTTTCTACAGATGAGGCAGTCTGGAGAAGGTTAGCTTGAGGACAGGACCAGTTTAGACTTCATTGCTCGCTGATGTCCTCAGCTAAAGCATATCTCGCTGCTATATTGCTACTTTCCCCTTTTTAAGATTAGCAAGGCTTTTCAGCCTCCATCTGAATATTTACATTAATCCTGAACTTTCCATAGTTCATTTGGTGGTTTGCTGTGCTGCCAAAATTCAGAAATGTTTAATTCTAGATATTTTTAAAAGAATTATTTTCTCAGGATTTGGTAAACTAAAGGAGGAATTAATCCCTGTCGTTCTCTATCTAACTTTCATCTGTGAATGTTTAACCTTTTTTCTCCCTTTTAGCTGGGTGATACAAGAGCTTAAATAGAAGCTTGCACTACTTTGACTGCAGTATAAGTGGTGCACATGGTAGCAAAGAAACAAACTAGTTTAAACATTTTTTTTAAAAAAAATTCTTCATCTATGGTTGGCAGTAAATCATAAGGCAAAAGGATAAGGAAAAAAAGTTTCATCCAACTACCCACTTAAGAAGTTGGCAGGCCACAAGATTAAAGGGGCTTTATAATATCTTTGTCTACAAGTGGCAGAGAAGGTGGCAAGGAAGCCAGCCAAATTTAGACAAATCTGTATGGTCATAATAAACCACAATAGCATGCTTTCAGCAAGAGCAACTCAGAAAGTTCTTGCCTTCACAAGCAGTAAACGTTGTTGAGTTTACACACCATAGTAAGCCATGAATTGGTAAGTGACAAATATTTGGTTTTGCATAGTACGTTAGGTCATCAGATATCTGTAAGTCAGCTAGTACCACAAATGGGAGTGCAGCCTCTGCTTTTAACAGAATAACAGAGTTGGAAGGGACCTTTGAGGTCTTCTAGTCCAACCCCGTGCTCTGGCTGGAGACCCTATATCAGCGATGGCGAACCTTTTTTGGCTCTCGTACCATAAGCTGGGGAAGCGCAGGGAGGTCGTGCACGGGGCGTGCCACACCCATAATGCAATGTGCGACCCCCCAGCACGCATGCCCACATGACAGCCCCCCCATTTTTGCATGCTTTTTTCGCCCTCCCCAGGCTCCAGAGGCTTTATAGGAGCCTTGGGAGAGCAGAAACAGCCTCCCCCACCCCCCGGAGGCCCTCCTGAAGCTTTCCCGAAGCCTCCGGAGCGCAAAAAACTGGCCCTATGGGCAAACCGGAAGTTCAGGAACAGACTTCTGGTTTGCTTGTAGAGCCAAATTAAGCCCTCCGGAGCCTTCAGGGACCTTCAGGAGGCTTCCCTGAAGGCTCCGGAGGATTAAAAATGGCCCTACGAACAAACCGGAAGTCCATTCTCAAACTTCCAGTTTGCCCATAGGGCCATTTTTTTGCGCTCCGGAGGCTTCAGGGAAGCTCCTGAAGCGTCGGAGGGCCTCCGGTAGGGCCAGGGGGCTATTTTCACTCTCCCTAGGCTCCTATAAAGCCTCTGGAGCCTGTAGAGGGTGAAAAATGGCTTTAAAAAAGGCTGAACTCAGCTGGCCAGCACACGCATGCGTGTTGGCCAGCTGACAGGGCAATGCCTCGTGTGCCCTGATAAATGGCTCTGCATGCCACTTGCAGCACGCGTGCCATAGGTTCACCATCCCGGCCCTATATAATTTCAGACAAATGGTTGTCTAATCTCTTCTCAAAAACCTCCAGTGCTGTAACACCCACAAATGCAAGTCATTCCACTTGTTCTAACTGTCAGGAATACTCTCTATCTGTTGCTTCTTGTCCTACCTTTAAATGCTTTGGAGAATAACTTGACTCCATCTTCTTTATGGCAACCCCTGAGATATTGGAACACTGCTATCATGTCTCCCCTAGTATTTCTTTTCATTAAGCTAAACATACCCAGTTCCTGCAACCGTTCTTCATATGTTTTAGCCTCCAATCCTCTAATCAACTTTGTTGCTCTTCTCTTAACTTTTGGTCCATTTGGGTGAGTCCTTCCTAAATCTGTTTTTCTCACCATTAAGTGGGCTCCTGTCACTCTTGTCTGGTTGTTTCCTAGACAGCATCTCTTCTCCCCCTTTCTCTCAAGGTAGTTCATACTTTCCATTACATCTGCAGGCTCTTGTATGCCAATTGTGTCCAAGAAATATAGGGGACATAACTCTTAGATAGTTTTAGGAACAATGTTATCTGGTGTCATTTGTCCATTTTGCATTTATTTATTTTTGTAGACTCTGGCTGCTTTCTAAGCTTGATAGCTTGCTTTGGGTCTCTATATAACAGTAGGAAAATAGTGTAGAACTTCCAGCTAGCTAGCTAGAAGTATCATCTTCCCACTTTCTGGGTTCAAAGGATGCTCCCTCCTTCCCCCATTACACCCACTGTAGTTCCTTTTTTCTGACCTTGCCTTCCTTTCTTTCACAAGATTTCTTCCAAAGATAAAATAATTCATGTCTTCCCTGCTGCACTGACAGGAAAGGGAAAACACACTTCCGAAGCATAGACACCAGTGATGGCTAATCCTTTTGACCTCGCGCACTGAAAGTGCCTGTGACAGCGTGTGTGTGTGTGCCCATCCATAATGCAATGCATGTGACACCCCTGTGTGCCCTCCCCCCTGCGTATGCACACAGGTCCCCCCCACCCCCTTTACACATTTTCATGCGACCTCCCACCGTACCCAATTTTGGGCCTAGCAGGCCTTGCTGAAGCCTCCTGGAACCAAAATCGGTGCGTGGGGGGGGGGAGTGCATGCCCACAGCCTGTGGCACGCATGTCATAGGTTCACCATCGCGGATATACACTATTACATGTCATATTTATTTTATTTTTAAGGCCTCCAGTAACCAAGCACATTGATGGTAAATGTGACTAGAAAACAATTGGTAACAGGAAGTGAGAGTCAGGCAAAATCTTTTCTTGCTATCAGAAAGGCAAATCTTAACTTGTGTTTAATTAAACGTTATAGGTACATTATGAACAAAAGGAGCCACATGTCATCCACCTTGTGCAAGCATTGCAGAGGGAAGAAAATATATCCCTTTTGTGTTTCCTTTCAAAATGGATGGTATGTACAGAGAGTGATCCCGAATGGTCCAATGTGGCTTGCGCTATTGAGTAAACAGGGCAAATCAACAGGCTGGATCAGTTAATATGGAATATTAGATGTTTGTTTAACATGCACTGTGTTTGTACATTACACAAATTATGAAAAGCGATTGATGAGCACTACTAATTACTCTCTCTACAGAAATGACAATCTTTCACTTTTTTTAAAAAAAAGAATCCTTCAGCCTCTAGGATATGACTGAGGTTTTAAAACAGATCCTGCAAACTGGTTTTTTTTAAAAAAAATCTTTTCATTTCTAATGTTCACACGAAATTGAGCCTGATGGTTAGTCATTTTTGCCCCCAGCAGAATTATATAATCATTTCCTAGCTTTTATTCTCGAATAGCTGTTAAATAAAACCGTCATAATAACAGACACGGTGCATCAGTGCTTGTAAATCACTGTTTTCAGTGCCATCATTAATTCAAACAGTCACTAAACAAATAGTTGTAAGTTGTGCACAACTAAACAAATAGTTGTAAGTTGTGCAAAAGTATGCCTGCTTTTCTTATTGGGGTTTTAATAGATTTTGCAATTTTGGGGGCTGCGATGAATTTTTAAAAATTAACTGATCCCCCATGGTGACAGTTTTATCGTTTGTTTTTATTTTTAACAACATGCTCTAATTTCCTGGCACAGATACAAGTTCTTGCTAATCAGGTTTGAAGTCCAAAAAAGATTGTCAGAATTCCATGTGGAATCGATAGTTTATAAATGTTCTAATCAATAAATATATGAACATTGTCTTGAACTACGTGGGATGGACTGATGAAATGTAACAAAGCAGTTGCCTCTCTTATTTATACAGAACAACAGCACTGCAATCTTTAAATGTCGATACACTGCATATCCATCAAAGTATGCTCATTTATATTAACGTTGGCACAGGAAAGAGATGGGGTTTGTAAAGCTTGTGTGCATTATTGGAAAACAAAAGGGTGGGGAAGAAAAATAACAAAATAAATTCAATAAACATTTCTAATCCTGTAGTTTGAGTTTCATGCAAGGGTGGGTTACTGCCAGTTCTAACCTCTTCTATAGAAGAGGTTCCACAAATCTACTGTGCTGTTTAGAAATGGTTCCAGCTCCCTCCCCCCGCCCGTCCGCACCATGCTTGCCCCGCCCACCGCTCACTGATTGGCTGGCTCACTAATCGCTAAACTGTAAAGTCTTAAAGCTGTCAAGTTTGAATACTCCTGGGGTTTTTTTTCTAAAGGATTAGGGGTGAAGGGGTCTTGTAACTTGGCAGCTTTAAGACTTGCACACTTCAATGCCAGAGTTCCAGAGCCAACATGACTGGAGGAGGAATTTTGGGAATTGAAGTCCACAAGTCTTAAAGCTATCAAGTTTGAACACCCCTGGGATTTTTTTTGCTAAAGGGTTAGGGATGCAAGGGTCTTGTAACTTTACAGCTTTAAGACTTGCGTGCTTCAAATGCCAGAGTTTCTGAGCCAACATTTTGGTTGCTAAGCAAGAGCGTTGTTAAGTGAGTTTCACCACATTTTACAAGTTGGCCATGCCCACCCAGTCACATGGCTGCCAAGCCACTCCCACTTAGTCACATGGCTGACAAGCCACTCCCACAAAGCAGGCCACACCTACAGAAGAGGTTCTAAAAAATTTTGAAACCCATCACTGGTTTCATGGTTAGGAAAATCAGTTCCTTCTTCCTCCTTTATGGAAAGAAAGACCAATCCCACAAGAGATGAATAATGCAACATTGTTTTAAAAAAATAAATGAACGAACGAACAAAATGCTTAAATAATCACAGATAATTGGAAATGAGCTACATAGAAATCAGTTAACATTGAAGGGAAATAAAAGGAAAGGATTGAAATTTTTTGTACAATAGTGGATTCCAACAATGTATCTAGCATATTCCCCACCTCCCACAAATATTTTGTGTGCTATCCAACATGGCAAATTATATATCTTTATATAAATTATATATCTATATTCATATCAATATTACATCATTTTAACTTAGCAATAAAAGTTAGAGTAACAATTTCTGATTTAACATTTTAATAAATATTAAAATAATTTATATTCCATCTTCACTCCCACAAATAAAACATTAAAGACATCAGATTAGAAACCAACAAGAGTGTGAGATCCAGTTCTGCATTAGGCATGAAGTCAGCTAGGTGATTTTGACCTAGTCTCTATCACTCCTTGTCTATCAGTCAAGATAAATTCAAACACACACAAACAAACACACACACACACACACACAAGAATATTATAAATGTTATTCCTAAATAGATTGAAAATAGAATATTTATAAATCTCTTAAATTTAAACTCATTTTATTCGGAGCAGGCTATAAACCACTTCCTCATGCAAGAGTTTAATTACACTTTTCAGAGTTTTATAATTGTAGCCTTATTCAAACTTCTTTGGCTACCTTAGATATGTTTTAATAGCTTTAAAATAAAAAAATAATACTAGTCCATTCAGCTCTGTCACTGTGCTGCCAATAAGCAAACTTTTTTGTTTAACATTTTTGTCCCATCCAAATCCCCAGATTAGAAATAAATCTTACCTCCAGAAAACAATTCTCATTAGCTAAGACAAGATCTTTCTTGAATGCCAATCCATTAAAAATAGCCCAAAATATCACTTATCAGCCATTCAACCTCAATTAACTGAAGCCGAGCCCAACCAAGTCTGAATTTCATTTGTAGCCTGCAAAGTCTTAACTAACATGATGACGTCAGTATTAAGTATTCAGACAAGATAAGCTGATGATAAATCTTTCCAGGCGCAAGTTTGCTTGCAGTGTAGAGGACGTTAATGGATTTTTAGAATAAAAATAAATCAAATGTGTAGCAAGACCATGAATATAAATATGCCAAAGGTAGGCAGTTATTACCACTAAATTTGCATATCTTATACCTGAAAGCACATTTCTCATGCTGTGTATGAAAAGTTTAAATATTGAAATCTAATTTAATATTGAAAGTTACTTATTTAATAACTTTCAGACAGTTGATTGTTCCTGATTAAAACGAATCACAATGAAAATGTGCCGAATGATTTATTTGAGTTTGCCGCTGGACTGCAAAATTACAGAAGAATTTCAAGCATATTGATGATAATATTACACACTAACATAACTCTTAAATCACTATTGCATATCCACAGAATTTAATCTTCGTCCTTCCATTTATCATTAGGGCTTACAATTCTTAATATTTACTGTTTATTTTGCACTGTAAGACACTGTAAGATACTCCCCTCCCCCCCCAAAAAGTGGGTGGAAATGTCTCGCATACCCACTGGCCCCCACTCTTTGGCTGTTTTTGGCCTCCATGTGTCCCATTTTCGGCCTACGCATGCCCCAATAGGCGGCGGTGCAGCCAATCCCTGCCTGAAATGGGCCAAAAACAGGACTCACAGAAGCCGAAAACAGGGTGTGCAGAAGCCGAAAATGGGATGTGTGGTGGCGGCAATAGGTGGCGGTGGTGATGGGCAGTGGCTATCCCCGCAGCCTGGAATAGCTGATTGGTGGTATCCCTGAAGGCTGATCCAACCACCAATCAGCTGCTCATGCTAAATTAGGCTGCTGAAGCTGACCAGGCTGTTTGCTGTTTGCTGCAAGGACGCTAGCCAGATGAATACCGATGGATGCTGGAAAAAAGAGGCAGATTTTTTTTTCTTGTTTTCTTCCCCAAAAGCTTGGAGCATCTTATGGTCTGGAGCATCTTATAAACGGAATAATACAGTAGTTAGTGTTTCATTGGTAAATCGGACAATGGTTTTGCTCAACACTGCACCGATGTTTCCAAAAATAGCCATTTTAAAAACAGCTTGTGGACAGGGATTTACATATAACCAGCTTGTCTCTTTTCATACAGTGCTGTAGAATTGAGTAGTTGTATGATTCAATTCTACAAACAGAAATATGTACCCAGCAATTTCAGTCAACCAATAGTATAGTATCAATCTGTAGAACGGATTCCTTTGAATCTGGAGATGGGTGTGGAAGAAAACCATTGTTGTAGGAAGGCAAGTCCCATTGCAATGAGATGCCCACTTGTGTAGCAAGCTGTTTAATACAATCATTAATGTGCTACTCAGAAATAAGCTCTCTTACACTTAACAATAGGTACACACGTGCAAGAGTACATTGAATCGCAATATCAAAAGCAATCAGTTGCCATTATATTTTATTCTGAACGTGAACATCTTTTCAGGTTAATACAGAGTTAATTACCTTTTGCAATGCCAATATTTTTTTTGAATTTGCTTTGATTTGTCAGCTTATCAGTTAAAGGCTATTATGCATGGTTTTGAAAGCATTGCTTTTCTAAGGGACAGAGCCCTGCAGACAGGTGCTTCTTGTTTATCCTGGCAACACCTAAAGGTTGCTATACAGGCATACTGGCAAAAAGAAAAGGATTTCTTTTGGCCAGGAGAGGACTATAGCAAATTATTTTCATGTTTCAAGGCCAGGAATGCTTTCCACCAAGTTTCTTTAAGGAAGCATGCTAAACTGTGATAATGTTAATTCTTAACATTGACACTGTAAATTGATTTGTTAGCCTTTTAAGGTTTTAACAGTGCTCAAGAAATCAGGTTTCCTGCCTCTTCTTCTTGCGTAACGTGTGTGTCTGTGTGTGTGTGTGTGTGTGTGTGTGTGTGTTTTCAATCCATTTTAAAACAATGTTGACTGTAACAAAATAGCATTCTTCTGTCAAATTGCAAAGGAAATATTTCTTTGGTCCTAGGGAAGGATGGTTTATAGCAATGCCCAGCAATGATAGCTGGTTAAGGATCACTCAATGGCAATATTTAAAATACAGGCAGACATGGGCAGCAACTTCAATCAGATCAATATCAGACTGGGTTTCAAAGTTCAGCTCCCTCAATCACATCAGTGATCTGTCTTAGCATATAAAATGGATATACCATTGATTTCCAAATCTAAGACTGTTACCTATCACCAACACTGCACACTGCAACACGAAAATAAAGCAGCATGTCTAAATTTTCCCATGTGATGGAATTTTTATCTTAGTCAAGAATGACTCCCATTTTCCAAACAGGAAGCGTCAATTTACATCTTCTAGATTCTCGAGGGATGCATACACGCACAAAATGTGCACACACACACACACACACACACCCTCTGTAATTAGAGCCTGAGTCTAAGGAACAGGTCTCTAAGGCTATAATAACATTTTTGCTTCTTTGCCATATCCTGTCTTTTGTTATTACCAAAAAAATTCTTGGTAATTCAAATGCTAGAATATTTTTTTCTCCCATTTCATTAGATTCTATGAATTATTTTGCCCATAAGTAAAGTATTTGTTTACAGAATGCATGCATTCTAACTTATCACTCTCCATTTTTTGTTGAACCTTCATTTTCTAAGAATCCCCTTCTGTCTCTTTCCCCCTGCCTCCCTCTCTCACTCACTCACTTTCTTTCTCTTGCTCTCTCTTTTGCTCAATCTGAAGTTTGCATGATGTCTTAGTTAACATTTATATTCTCTAGGCATATATTCTCTAGGCATACTTTTTCATTCATAGTTTTCTGCCTAGCCATATTAATTATCATACAACCAAAAGTATTACTCGTGTCAACTTAGAAATTCTTAATATCTGAGAACCCAATTGATTGTCTTAATTGAAATTATACGTTTTTGACTCTTACAAACATAAAATTTATCTCTTCTCTAGGACATCTTATTTTTAAAATAGCCTGAAATAAAGAGCACCTGACAAGGGGTGGGGTGAAGGCTACAGTCAACTATGTGAGTTTTGACTAGCATGCAGAGATCATACTTTTCAATTAAAAGTTGGCATAATTCATATTACAATCTCAGACAGGCTCAATAACTTAACCCAGTTGACTTCCTAGTTGAAAATTAATGACAAACAGTCTTTATAGAAGTTTGAGTTTTTCTCATTCTTGATTATAAAAAAAAACCTGAAGTCTGGTTTTCTGGTTCCGTCTGAGTAGAGGACTGATTCTTGCTAAATTATCCCCAGAACAAATGGGGGACAGGTTGGGTCATTTCTAGGTCTCTATCTGAAATGAAGAGTTAAGAGATGAGATGGAGTTGGCACAACCTGGATGTGTTGTATTTTAAAGTGGCTTCAAATATCTGCCCTAATACGTGGTAGGCAGCTCTACCGGGAGATGATCCATATATCGAGCTGTTTTTCTTTCAAGAACCTTGTACAAAGAGCCTAATCAGTAACTATTACATTGTCGCATCTTTTTTAGGACAACGTTCAAGAGATTGTATTCCTTAGGATTTGTCAGCCAACTTTAAACATAGCATCAATATATCCATTGTCAATACATACGGTAGCTCTTCATTTGAGTTTTCCATCACTGGATAATAAATGACAACGGAAACAGTAAAGGTATAAAGCAACTGATTTATTGAATAATGAATTCAGCCTTATTGGTGCATTGCATTGGTGCTAGGGTTGCATTGTGAATGGGTGTAGATGGAGAATCCTTCTCATACCATCTTCCAAAAAGTGTCACAGTTAAAACGGCCTGAGGGAGATCGTTCTGACTGACCAGTTGTCCATCTTCCAAAACCTAGGAATGAATGAAAGAATTTGAGTAATATAGTAAGCTAGATAAGGTATACATCTCTCCTATTTCCCAAGTTAAGGCATTTTTAAAGTAGTAGATTAAAAGGAGACATAGTTCTTATAACATAGTATAGAGAGGATCCCAGAGTGACTACTCACATATTTCAATAAGGTTGGGAAAAACTCCCAACTATGAGAGCCACTGCTAGTAAGTGTATATTAGGGGTGTCAAACTCAAGGCCCATGGGTCAGATCTGGTTCGTGTGGTGCTTAGATCTGGCCCACAGAGCTGCCCTGCAAATAGTGAAGGACCAGCCCACAGTGCCTCTGCCAGTGAAAATGGAACTCGGGAGTGCCAGGCACAGTCCTCCCAGGCTCTGTTTTCAGCCAGGATGGCCTCCTGCAGCCCTCTGCTAGTGAAAATGGAACTTGGGGGTGGGGGGGGGGACTCTGGAACTTCCAGGAGGCCAGTTTTCCCCCTCCCCAAGCCTCCGCACGGACCCTGCACTTACGTCCCATCCAAAACGGGTGACGTGGGGACTCCTGATAGGGTTGGGCGGGATGGGGCCAGTCAGGGCTAGGATTTGGAGATTTTCCAAACAGGCCATAATGTTAGCTACAGGTTCTCCCAAACACAGCTGAACCTGTAGCAAGCCACCCCTGAGTGTAACACATTTAACAATGTGGTGTGGCCTCCACCCAAACTCATAGATCAAGCAAGGCACTCAAGTAAAAAACAACACAATGAGAAACCTCATTTTTCTCACAATTCAATTTTGGCTTCCAAAAAGTGACCAAAGCATCTTCTCCTTCTGAGCCTTACTAAGGGATTTGTTTCTGTGCTTCTTCTATTCAAGCCCAATTTGGTTCCTAACAATATTTGTGTAGTTAAGATGGGAAAATACTGGGGTACAATTCATATTTTAAGATTCTTAGGGTGAATATAAAAAAAATTAAATCAGGAACTTTTGGGTTTAATGGACAAAATAACTTGAAAAAGATCTGGAACTTTGATCTTTGACAGCAGCCAGAATGGTTTATGCACAAAAATGGAAAGATACATTAATTCCCACAATGGTGACGAATGACCGGAAAACTGATGGAACTAGCAGAGGTGGCTAAATTAACTTCTCTAATTGAAGAAAAGTATGCATTCCACTTTCTTTCTATTTGGAAAATGCTTCTGGATGTTGTTTTGAGATGAGAAAAAAATGAAAATTTTAAACTTTGGTTTTGTTTGTTGTTATAGAAATATTAAGTATGTAAAGGTAATGGTCCCAAAGGTGCTTTTTCCAAGAGGCAACTGGTTTTTCTTTGAAGATGTTTTGCTTCTCATCCAAGAAGCTTCTTCACTCTGTCTGGATGATGGGTCAGAGCTGAATAAGCTTTTTGGACAAGCTTTCGAAGTTATCTTCAAAGAAAAACCTGAAAGTCCAGTTGCCTAACTATTGTGGTTATGCACAATAGAAGCATCCAAATTTTACAGATATGGAGAAAGTATAAGATATAAGGATTTAATAAAAGAACGGGGTAATCTGAAAACCAAATAAGAATTAAAAGACCAGGGCATAAATATAGATTGGCTCACATATATACAAATTCAGTCCAGATATAACAGCGATATTGAAATGTATTGAGTTTCAGAAGGAGCAACAGGATTTAGACAAGATATTGCAAAGTATGGATAAAAAATTGATTAGGAAAATATATAAATTCTTGCTGAAGTATAAAATGGAAAATGAAGTCATCAAAGAAACAATGATAAGGTGGGCAAAAAAATTTGGGTATAGTATAGATCTGGAAAAATGGGAAAATTTTGGGAAACAAACTTGAAACTGACTATGTTTGCGACATACAAGAAAAGCCAGTACAAGATGTTTTACAGATGGCGCCTCTCCCCAGAGTGGCTTGCAAAGATGTCCCCAAGCATATCACCGATCTGCTGGAAGTGCAAAAAAAATCACATGGGATGTATTATCATCTATGGCGGACATGCGAGATGGCAAAAAAATACTGGACCAAAATTAAAAAGTGACTAGAAATAATAACAGGAAATTAAATAAATCAGAAACAGGAACTATTTCTATTGGGTATAATTACAAAAAAGTACAGTAGAGAAATGCAATACCTAATCCTTCATATCATAACCGCAGCCAGAATAATGTATGCCCCAAATTGGAAAAACAATGTAGTACCCAAGGAAGATGAGGTGATAAGAAAAATATTAGACTGTGCGGAGATGGACAAGCTGACGAAAGAAATTCAAGGAAAGGAGGAATCGGAATATTATTTAACATGGAATAAATAGTATAAAGGGTTAGAGGACAGAAACAAGAAGTAGGGAAACATAAAATAGTGATGTAGTAGAAATGTTAGGATATAGTATAAGATAAGATAAGATAGAGTTAACATATGTGAAGGTATATTAGTTAAACAATAGCAAGTATATAAGGTGCAATATCTGTAAAGTGATATTCTGATATGAACAGTTAAATATAAATAAGTATGGAATAGCATACATAAACAATTAAAGAGCAAGGGGACCACGAATGTAAGATATGAATGTATAGGGGGGAAACATCAATTGTAATGACATACCGATAAGGATGGAACCTTTTGTTCCTTTGTTGTTTTAATCTATGTTGTTTTCTGTCTATGTGTTTATGTGTTTAAAATAAACAAATCAAAAAGAAAAAAGAAAAGAAAGTCCAGTTCCTTCTTGAAAAAGCACTTTTGGGACAACCATGACCTGGATGGATGAGAATCTCCATAGAAATAAATGTAAGCGGTTGAGGCTGTCATATTATTATGTTATTCTGCTATGCTAAATAGTGTCAGAAGTCAATGCTTTTCTTCTTTTTCCCTTTATCCCCTACTTTTTCCTTTCCTCCTTTCCCTCCCCCAGTTTCCCAGTACTTTCATTTTCACATCTTTGTTAGACTTTGACAAATTTAATAAAATTATTGTTAGATACTTGCTCTAACTACAGTGGTTTTCACCAAGGTCCTCTGTTCTGGCGGGAACAGAGGTTTAATCCTATTGGTCGAGGGGTCTGACGGCTCCCTATAAAAGGGCTGCTGTTAGACTCAACCTTCGCTGGATTGTTCTCACTTGTTGTACTTAATAAAGAGCTGTTGTTACCGTTAAGCCTGTGTGTGCCTATCCATTACCCAATCTAACAATTATAATTAATTTTTTTTACCTTACCTGAAACAATCCAGGGGCCAAGGAAATCCCACTAAGTAAAACCTCAGGGAAGACATAGTTTGTGCCAAATGTGCCACTGAGGGAATAGAAGTCAAAATAGGATTTAGCAGTCTTGGTTGCCTGACCACAGCTCTGAGGGTCCGTACTTCCGCACTTTAGCAATGTGCAGATCTGGAAGGAGAAGAAGACCAAACAATACATGAAGAAGTACTCACTTTAGAGAAGCCAGGTTGCTACTATCAGAAAACGAACTGCAAACCATTGTTTTAATTTCCTCCAGAGCAAGGAACTTTTGTGGAACACACTCATGTGCATATTGGTGGCTAGGGGAGAAGCCCTACTGATTGTTGACTCAGAACTAGCAGATAATTATCTTCTTGTTCTCTAATTTCAAATGTCAATTTACTCATTTCCGCTCATTCCATAATTTTTTGAATAGTTTCCTCCTGCGTTGGTATTTTCTCATTTTTCCATTTTTTTGCAAATACAATTCTAGCTGCTGTTAAAACATTTACAATCAAGTATTTCAAGTCTCTATTAGATATTTCTGGTATAATTCCCAATAAAAAAGTCTCTGGTTTAAAGCCTATACATTTTTGTGTCATTTTCTCCAACCACGTGTGGATCTTGTCCAATATCTTTTAGCTTCTGTGCAAGTCCACCCATATGGTAATATGAACCCGGTGTCTGATGACATTTCCAACACTTTTCTGATTTATTCTTGAACATTCTTGCTATTCTCGTCGGGGGTAGATGCCACCTGTAGAACATCTTATACAAATTTTCTTTATATGCTGTTGACATTGTCATTTTGTAATTTTGGGACCACAATTTCTGCCACTTCTCTAATTCAATCCCATGCCCAAATTCCCCCCCCCCAAGCTATCATAGTTCCCTTTAACTTGTTCTTCTAACTTAATCTCTAGTAAGTGTCCATAAAGTTTTCAAATTACTTTTTCATCCGTACCCATCAACATTTTATCTAACTCAGTCATTTTATCATAAAAACTTTCCTCTTTACGGTCCTTGTCATATCTAGATTGTATTTGGACTTAGATTTTTTTGTGGGCATGGAGGGACTCAAGACTGATTTGACCCCTCCCTCAGGCTCAGCCTGGTCATCTCTTACATAAAGCAATATAATTAGATTTAGTTTTTCTTTGTTCTGGTGGTTTTCAGATGCACCAAATAGAAAGTCCATATGCCCCAGTATATCTAACCTACAATAGGAAGTACATGATTATAATAATAGCCGAATGGGCTACCAGCGGAATTTTATAAGACCTTGCATGAATCGTTGTCTCTCCCATTATTAGAAGTTATGAATGAGGTGATGTCAGAGAGGAGACTATTCAAAACATGGTCAGAAGCATATATTACACTTTTACCAAAGGAGTAGGGCAATTTACTACAAATTAAGAATCACAGACCAATTCTGTAAGGTTGTATGTGTTTTATGTTTTTGTTTGTTTTTGTTTGTTTAAAAACTAAAAAATCTTTATTAAAAAAAAGAATTACAAACCAATCTCCTTGTTAAATTCAGATTATAAATTATTTGCTTCAATATTGGCAGAACGACTTAAAAAATACTTAAGTGGTTTCATTCATTCTGATCAAAATGGGTTTCTGCCAAAGAGACAAATTAAAGATAATATGAGGATAATCTTAAGACACCTTGGAATATTATGAGGCACATCCTGAAAAACAATTGGCATTGATGTTTTTGGATGCTCAGAAGGCATTTGACAACGTGAATTGGCACTTTATGCTGTTACAACTGGAACAGATGGGCTTTGGTGAGAAATTTACTCAAGCATACAAACTATATATTATAAACAAGCAGCTAAGATAATGATAAATGGAGATCTGACAGAGTCTATTGAAATAAAGAAAGGGACGAGACAAGGCTGCCCATTATCACTATTACTTTTTGTCTTAATGTTAGAAGTTTTAAATAGAAAGGTCAGAGAAGGAAAAGAAATAAAAGGAGTGAAAATCAAAAAGGAAGAATGCAAACTATAAGCATTCGCAGATGACTTGGTTTTCATTCTAGAGGATCCATTAGAAACAGCACCTAAATTGATAGAAAGAATAGAAGAATATGGAAAAGTAGCAGGATTAAAAATAAATAAAGACAAAACGAAGATCTTGACAAAGAATATGTCAACAAGACAAAAAGAAGAGTTTGCAGAAACCTTGGAGATGCAAGTTAAGAACAAGGTTAAATATTTGGGGATATATTTAACAGCAAGATGCAGCACTCTTAAAGACAATAATTATTATAAACACAAACAACAGATCGCGATGGACCTGAAGAAGTGGGAAAATCTACAACTTTCGGTGATAGGGAGAATATCTACAATTAAAATGAATATTCTACCTAGAATTTTATATCTGTTCCAGATGATTCCAATTAGACTAGGGAAGGAATATTTTGATGACTTAAATAAAATAGTGTTGAAGTACATATGGCAGGGGGGGAAAGCAAGAATAAAACTAAAATTGTTACAAGATGCAAGAACAAGAGGAGGATTGAGCCTGCCCAATTGGGAACTATATCACCAGGCCGCAAGTTTGATGTGGGTTAAAGAATGGATAACACTAAGGAATACCAGATTATTGATTCTTGAAGGACATGATCTATTGTTGGGATAGCATGCCTTTTTATGGTACAAGGGAACTAAAACACAGGGGTATTTTAGAAGACATTACCTACGGGAGGCTTTGCTACTAAATTGGGAGAAAATTAAAAGACAATATTATTTAAAAATTCCAGTCTGGCTATCAACTATCAAAGCCTTTTCATATGCAATAATATACAAAGAGGAACAGTTAGATATGGTGAAATATTGAATACAGAGGGTGAACTTAAATCTATGCAAGATCTGGAAAAGGAAGGTATAAATATGAATTGGTTTTCATATATGCAAATACAATTTAGATATGACAAGAACTGTGAAGAGGAAGGTTTTTATGATAAAATGACTGAGTTAGATAAAATGTTGATGGGTACTGATTAAAAAGTAATTAAAAATCAGTCTGATGCTTTGTGTGCTGCTCAGTCATAGCAAAAGAGAATGGGAATTCAATTGCCTGAGAAATGCCTTTGCAAGTGAATTTTTTTTTTAAAAAAAACATCCTTATCCTTTAAAAGCAGTTTGGCATTTGCACCCTGATTAAGCTTCTGCCATTTTTATATTGCCTTTTAAAAATAAAAATAAATTTCCCATAACATCAATAGATTAAACCCAAACAGAATTAATAGAATTAATCTGTTCTAAACATAATTAATGCTTAATCATAGTAATTATGATTTCTTCTTCTTCCTCTGTTTTGGATGCCCACGAGGTCACTGGCCATTGACTTCTAGTTGGTAGGCAGTCTTGGCCATGGTGGAAGGTGCTGCTTTCAGGACATGTCCATACCAGTGGAGCTGGCCTTCTCTCATCTTCTCTGTAATTGGTGTCACACCAAAATGCTGTCGAATGGTGTCATTTGTGATGTGGTCAAGAAGGGAGATGCCTGATATCCAACGGAGCATTTGCATTTCCATGGCATGGAGATAGCTTTCAATCCCTGTTGTTGCTGCCCAGCATTCAGTGCCATACAGTGCAACATGGCGGATGGTTGTCTTGTAAATCTTAGATTTAAGACGGATTGGTATTTTTCTGTCACATAACACAGCAGTAAGTCCTTGCCAATGCATCCAGGCTGCATTCACCCTTGCTCGCATCTTGCCATTGATATCGCCATTGCCTTGGAGAAGGGATCCCAGATACCGAAAAATAGTAACTACGATATATAACCCTAAAATGCTATAACCCTAAAATAGCACAAGCAGCAGTAGCAGAGAAGTTAACAATGGTCTAAATAGCAAATGTGTTTCAGATCAATGTGCTTATTAATTAAAGTAGAGAGGGAAATAAATATATCTCTGCCAAAAAGACAATGTCTCTCACAGCTGTCTGGAGTTCAATAGCATAAAAGGAAGGGGAGGTAAAGTGAGATGAAAGAATAGTCAAAGCTAATTGAGAAAAGCTATCCCAAAGAGAGCTACAATTGGAAAGGCCCATTCCTATATGGTTGTGTATTTATTTCATTACAAAATCCCAAATTTGTGGTGGACCTCAGCCTGGGAGAAAGAGTCTATCTGTCAGCCCCGTTTTGCTCCAGTGGCTCAGGTCTTCCAGAACCTGACACTATCATCTCAAGCACAACTTCTGATTCCATACATTTGGTAGGATCCAGGGAGCCATCAGGTGTAGTTTACAGGTGGGCCAGCATTCTGTGCAAAACAAATGCTTAGGTCTGCTCTAATAGCATTGGGTGGTTTCTTTGCCCTCTATCCAAATATCCTCAGCTTATTGACTCCTTATCAATACTGACCATTATCCAAACATATCCTTGCAATGTATTCTTGCATGATTAAGTACCAAGTCAGTCACCAAAAGTATCAATGAATATATGGCTCATTAATTAGAATCCAGATAAAGGATGAAACTAAATACTGGTCCTATTCTTATGGCAGTCAGTGTCAGCGTCCTACAGAACATGGTAATAAAGTTTCCAGAACTTTGTGTGATGGAACATTTCCCTCCATCCTCCCAGGAGTAAGAAATGTAGGACTTACTTTTCTTCCTGCTAATAGAGACTTTCATTCATCATGTGCATGATGCAGCCACCAAAGTGATTGAATATTTAAACTAGACAGTTGTTCCAAGCGAGATAATGAGATAATGAGATAATGAGAATAAAGTGCTGAAGTTTATCTAGACAACAACCTGCAAATTTAGAGGGCATCTCATCTTTCATTTTTCCATCTAGCATTTCCCTCCCATAAATAAAATAATACCTGTAAGTGATATTGTCCTTCAACCTCATGAAGACCATCGAACGCCCCTAGCACATAAAGTTCATCTTCTTCTTGTTCCATCATCCTGTAGCTTAAGTGGCAGCAGAGATTGTTCTGGCACACTGTAAGATTGTCAGCTTCTTTTCCAAGGGTACATAAAGTGAAGTTATCGTGGAAAATTAATCCAGAGAAAGTATGGGTCTCAGGAAACCCTTCAATAGTTGTGGAATAAGAGGTCCAATTAACAGTAGGAAGAGGGGTGGGAAAACGAGACGGATGGGAATAGATTTCTGCAACCAAAAGGTGCCCATTCATTGATTCTGCATCATAATGATAGGCTTCCGATCCGGATGGTGTGTAGATACCACTGCCTAAAAATGATGAGAATAAAAGTCATTTTTCTTATCATGTCTTTGCAAGACATATAGGATACATTATTTCTTCTACCCTAGCCCCCAACATACGTATTTAAGGAAATACCACCATTCCAAAAACACACATATTTAACTCTGAAAAAAGACCAGAAAATGTATTCATATACACAAGCATTCACCCCATTGGCCTTCTCTCTTCCTTTTTTCTACTCTGAAGAGCAAGAATAGAATAGGAAGAACATACCTTATGTTCAAAGAACCAGTAGAGGTCCAGGCTCTCACAAAAATTTAAAGAAAAATGATATTTATGATCAGCAATGCAAAACAAACAAAGCAAAACTTGGCTATTATGGAAGGATCCTATCTCGGTCCGTCACTGGGACCAGCGGTTTTATCTTCCAAGCTTTTGGACTCATACTGAAGCCCAACCTCAGGGAACTTCTCTCTAGCAGAGTGTGTGCTTTGGGTTGTTCTGTGTGTGGTATTTAATGGTGTCTGTTGTATGTGGCTTTTTACATGTTGATTGGGGTGTTGATGACTGGCTATTAAGTTGTTGGCTGTTTGTTTCTACTGCCAAGCCCTCTCCTCCTAAGAACTTGTACCATATAAATAACAGACATAGAACAGCCCAAAGTACACACTCTGATAGAGAGAAGTTCCCTGAGGATGGGCTCCAGTATGAATCCAAAAGCTCGGAAGACAAAGCCGCTGTTCCCGTTGACCGACCCAGATTAGATCCTGCAACATTTATCCTTGGGTCACATATATTTGCCTTCATTACTGTTTACACATCTAATCAGAGATTATTTGTAGAAGCACAATAAATAAAGACTGTGCTCTGTATGCTACACTGATGGCAATGCCTTCCCTACTCTCTGGATTTCTGTCTGCAGGGACCACACCAGCATATCTTAATTTTGGCAAGTGGGCATTAAAGGATTTCTCAAAGGATTTTCCAACCAGCTGGAGGTTCTCAACGCCCTGGTGAATAGATCCAAATACCAGTCAAAGCTTTTATCTCAGTACATTACCTGTCATATTAAGGCTAGGATTATGAGTATTAGCTGCCAGAACATTGGCACGCATGCCCATGGCCCAAGCTGAATGGAATTCGATAGCAGTTAAATGTGGGAGGACATTCATCCAGGCTGTCGGGAAAAGGATGGTGTCCACCGAGTGCTGGGTTACGAGGCTTACAGCGGGATTGTTGAAGAGAATATCAAAGCAGGTGAAGAGGCCAAATTTTCCAAAGGCAGTATCGAAGGTTGCATGTTGAGGCTCTTTAGGGAAATCAAATTGTTGCTCCACCGTAAACAGGTTAAACTGTTAAAAAGATAACACGTTTAGGAAACAGGTGAGGTGTTTTTCAGGGAACGTATGAACAACGTAACGCTGACTTAAAGTCATCTTGCAAGTCATTTTAACTGAAGGTGAAAGTGTAATGCCTTTTAAAATAAGAGGAGGAAAAAATCCCAAAATTTCTTTAAATTCCGATTGACTGGTTTCCCAGAACCTCTGTGCCTATTAATAATGTAGTATCAGCACCCATTGCAAGGAGAAGATCTTCTTTATGTAACTGAGATACATTTATAGTGGTTTCCTGCATTTTCACACAACTGGCTCCAGTCGTGCTGGAAAACCAATCTCTGCTATTATCTATTTTAAATATTTCATTTAGGGCTCTTTTTTTTTTGTTTCAACATTGGAATAATCTTGATTATATATGTTATATCATTGGGTACAGCAAGATCTAGAGAAACTCTAAACAAATGGGGCTATCTGGTGGTTTCTGTTCTTTGTGATTGTGGTGACAAGCAGACAACAACCCATATGTATAGCTGTCCTTTGTGTCCCAATCAGTGTACATTTAAGGATTTCATGGCAACTCAATTAATATTGCTAGTTTCTGGTAATAATTTGTACATATTTTAATCGTGTATTTTACATTTTAAATGTTATGTTGTATAGCATGTCTTATTTTAATTGTGATGCTTCTGACATGAATAAACCAACAAATATCATTGGAGGAAAATGTAATTATTACATGTGTACATTTGATACTGAATTGCATTCCAAAACTATGGAAGTTGATATTATGAAGAACTCTGGCTGTATTAAGACTGGGATTCAGCTAAATAATTAGTGTAGGGAGGTGGGGAAAAATGCTTCAAGTGTCAAAGAACGGATGTCAAAGATGTGTGTTTCTTAGTCGATTTTGGAATATCTTTATATTTTAAAAAGGAGAAGACGGAGCAATATTATTTCCATATTTAATAACAAAAGTTAAGGTAGTGGATACTTTTTCCTTTTTAAGTTTATTTTTATCTTTTATTGTATTTTTGCTTTTGTATTATTTTTATTTACGTTACATTTCTCTAATAAAAAGGAAACTAAAAAAAGAGGAAAGAAAGAATTGAAAGAATGAAGAAAATAAATTAATAAAGAAAGAAAGAAAGAAAGAAAGAAAGAAAGAAAGAAAGAAAGAAAGAAAGAAAGAAAGAATGAAAGAAAGAAAGAAAGATCAATCTGCCAAATTAGAACTTTGGATGCCCAAAATTCTCTTCTACCCTATATATCTGTTATGCTAAATCACATTTGCTACAGGTAATTCGTTATCCCTCTGGAATCTCAAAGTTGGAATATGCTCTACTGGACATATTCAGTCTCTGATGTTCAAAATAGAATTAACTTATAAAGTGATGTAATTTAATAATAATTAATAATTTATTAAATTTCTAGACCGCCCCCTCTCCGCAGAGGGACTCGGGGCAGTGTACAGGAATAAATTTAAAACATACAAACAATCATACACATAGGTAAAAATCAAATTAAATTAAACAACCCCTGTACAATTTATAAAAATTAAAAAACAGACCTTAAAACCAATCTTAAAAATTTGAAAATAGAACTGAGGTGGGATAGGTGGAATTAGGCCAAGCCGGCTAGCTGGAACAGGTGGGTTTTAAGTTTCTGACGGAAGGAACGGAGATCCGTAGTCATTCTAATGTCGGGGGGAAGGTCATTCCAGAGGGTCGGGCCCATCACAGAGAAGGCCCTTCCCCTAGGCGTCGCCCGCTGGCACAGCCTAGTGGACGGCACCCGGAGGAGTCCCTCTCTGTGTGAGCGAATCGGCCGGAGGGATGTATGGGGCAGGACATGTGCTTATGTTTTATTTATGGTTCATGGAGAAATAACCAGTTCTTAAAAAATAAAGTGTGACATTTGTAACCTTACCTTGTGGTATCGTGCCACCAGCTTTCCCTCTGAATCAAACACAACGTTTGTGTTGTATTGATAGCGGCCATCACAGGGACACTTTGGGTCTATATGACTACAAGTCTTCTTATCGCCCATGTTGGCAACCACATAGATCGAATTGTCCCTGGCCAGACAGCTCAGTCTTTTTTGGACTGGTGCAGGTCCAAATCTAAATGTGAAGACCACAAAACTGAAGAATTAGTACAATTAAATTCTGCTAATTTATCTCCATGATGAAGGGTATAATACAGAAACAAACACCAAAACAGGCAATAAAGCAGAAGCGAAGTTATGTCTTTTAAAATACAAAAGAGAAAAAGAAGAAGAAAGAAAAGAGCCATGAAGGATGGACTAGGTGAGCTTTAGATGCTGTGAAATCTTTTCCCTTCCAACTATATTTCTATTTGAAATTGATTCAGGAAGATGTTTTTTTTCCACTGAAGAGGAAAAGATACGGTAAGTAATTAGGTGCTCTCGGTGGAACACCAGTTCACTGGGGAAAAGCTGAAATGAATGTTTTTGGCACTGGTTCCCTACTGAGAGATACTTTGAATTAATGATGATATAATTTAGTAGGCTGTTTATTAAATGTACAACATGTAATTTATAAAGTTATTTGTTTGATATTGTGTGAATCCAGTAACTGTAATTTGTAAATCATAGCCTAAGCTTTAGTATGCAGCCTTAGCCATCAAATTATGGTTTATTTAATAAAAGACAGTTAAGCAAATAATAACTTATACCCAATGTAACCAGATTCTTCCCCACTCCAAATTGCTCCATTCCCTGACCAGCTATTTTCAGCAACGAGACTTTAAACACACATAAGGGCAGAGAGTAAACAAAACTAGTTAACTTACTTTACTTATGTTTTTTTTAATAACCCCATCTAAACAGCCATGACTCTAGGTGGTAAATACACACACACACACACACACACACACACACACACACACACAGATATCTTAATTGAAGATTGGAAGCCCTCTTCTTTAGAGTGTTCCCATAAAAGAGAAGATGCCACATTGTGATTTGATTAATAAATCCAAGATTTCGTGCTATTGTTTTCCTTCTGTTATGATAAGCTTACCTTTTGGCACTTGGAACCCTCATAATATGTTGAGATAACTTCCAGAAGTTTAAACTAATATACCCATACATAAACATGTACCTATAGGAGATGACCAGGCTGAGCCTCAGGGATCGGTCAAACGTTTCATCAGGCATGAGTCCCTTCATGCCCAGAAGAGATCTAAATCCTAAATCAACTTGAAATCCTACTCTTAATTCTTTCTAATTTCTCTTGGCTGCTAGTAGTTCAGATTCTTGTAGAGAGCTCAAGCTTACAATTAATCTTGATGACCATTTGAATAGTCTGGATTTCCTGATTTTCCTGACATTTGACTGTACCCTCACGGGGTAAATAATGTTACACAAGGAATAGAAAAAGAGTGAGAAATTGCAACTGAAAAATTAAAGGCAGGAGATGAAAGAAAAGGACACACCATTTATTATGCTTCTGCATATCTTTTTACCCTTACCAAACATGGATGTGTCTACCACAGGGCTGGGTTTCAGCCGGTACGGACCAGTATGGGCATATCGGTTAGGGAAATTTAGTGTGCCTTAGCGTATCTGTCCTTCTGGAGGCCCCGACAAGCTCACGTGGCGTGCACTGCCCTCTTCTCTTTGATAGCCGCCTTGTTTTCAATGAAGGTGGTAGGGAATCCATGCAGAGAGAGGAAATCGCATGGATTCCTCATCCCCTTCATTGGAAACAAGGCGGCTGTCAGAGGAGAGAGCAGCGTCTGCCCGTGGGCTTGTCCAACAAATCCTCGCCTCCTCTTCCTACTTCAGCTGTTGGACAAACCTACGTGGTGTGCGCTGCTCTCTTCTCTTTAATAGCTGCCTCGTTTCCAATGAAGGTGTGTGGAATCCATGCAGAGGGAGGAAATCGCATGGATTCCCCACCCCCTTCATTGGAAACGAGGCTCTGTTCCCCTGCCCGGCAGAGCTATTTTTTCCCCCCTCAGCTTGGCTCTTCTTCATTCCTTCCTTCCCTCAGTGCCCACCAAAGTACTGCCCCTGCTCAGTTGCCTTCGCTGTCGCTGCACCCCTTCTGCGTGCCCAGCCGCCGGCCTCAGGGGGAGTGACAGATGGCAGCGCGGGGCACCTGATGATAGCTACTGCTCCTACGCAAGCTGTGGGTCGTGCTACTTGGCGGGTAGCACCCCAACTCCCCTATAGCCGCAGCCGCCGCTGCGCTGCCTCAGCAGCAGCACCTCCCGCCCACAGAACCTACAGTGAGAACTTTTATTCTGTTTTATTTCCTAGTAGAACCAGTGGACGCTCTATCAGAGCTTATTCTGTTATCCTCTGTCACAGGAGCCAGGCAGGGCAGCGGGCGCTTGTGCAACCTCACCTGGGTCTTTGGTGCCTGAAGCCCACGGGGGAAAGACCGAAGGTTTGGCACCCAAAGTCAGGGTGTGGGGGGAGCCAAGTCCCACTGATCTTGGCTGGCCTGAGCACCAGCCGCTCCTTCGTCTGCAGCTCCAGCATAGAAGACAGCTGCCTCCCCGGTGCAGCCCCTGCCCACCAGAGAAAGGCAAAGCCCCACTCCCACCCGGTCACATGACTGCCAAGCCACTCCCATCTGGTCACATGACTGCCAAGCCACTCCCACCCGGTCACATGGCTGGCAAGCCACTCCCACCCGGTCACATGGCCGGCAAGCCACTCCCACCCGGTCACATGGCCGGCAAGCCACTCCCATCCGGTCACATGGCCAGCAAGCCACTCCCATCCCATCACATGGCCAGCAAGCCACTCCCACAAAGCAGGCCACACCTACAGAAGAGGTTCCAAAAAATTTTGAAACCCACCACTGTGTACAATGACAATAAAGACTATACGATACTGTGATGGATGTACTTCGGCATAGCTTGGCATATCGGATGCTGGCTTAAGTTCAAATTCACATTCTATTGCAAACCTTTTGGGGGATCTTGAAGCAGATACCACTTTTCATCCTATTCCTTGAGTGGTTATAAAAACAGAAGCAGAGATTATGGGCACTGCCTGAACACTATGGAGGAAGTATGCTATAAATATGTACTCAGGTCCTAATTATTGTATTGCTGAGAATTATTTCAGCTTAGATTAAATCCATCTCAGTCTATGTAGCTGATAGAAATTGGCAGATTCTCCATTTTTTTGTAATTTGTAATTATTTTATATATTGTTTTAAAAATAATATTCTTTTTAATTCTTAATTTTATTGATTAAATTATATTCTAGAACCCCTCTCTGAGGGCGAGGGGTGGTTAAAAAGTGTGATAAACAAGCAAACAAGTAAGCAAGCAAGCAAGATATGGCCATGGGGGTTAGCTCAACGTATCTGGAGGATATACTGTATACAGATGATAACAGGTGAGGTCTAATGGATGCCTAAATGGCATGCTACAACGCAAAGATCCTTCCTTCCTTCAAGACACATTGACCATGTCAGAGTGTACATTGTAATACTGAAACACAAACCTAAGAGAAGGCTATCATGTTCAAGTGCCTTTAAACTGAGACCACACAAAAGCAAAGCACAAGATACAGTACCTTTCAGGATCAGTACATGGAATCCAGTTGACCTGTGGGTCTGGAATGTCCTCAAGATAAGGATATATGGTCTCTCTGGTGAAGGAAAATCCATGTATAGCATCTTCTGGAGTCACAATGATATGTGCTCCCTGTCAAAAGAAGTGAAGGTAAAGTTCCTTCCCTTGTAGGACAACCATTTTACCAACAAATGCATATTAGCAAGTAGTACCCAGTACCTGCTTTGCTGCTTCTTGGATGGCATCTTCTAAGATGTCCATGTTTTGGTTCATCAATTTTAAGGCCTCTTCAGGGGAAACAGGGTTCAATGTTGATTTTGGCAATATGACTGCATGTTCGTATACTGCTGCAGTGTATTTGTCCAAGGCTAAAGTCCTGAGCCCCCCCAGGAGTATAAGAATAAAAGCATGCTGTAAAGATGAAGAGGAGGCCATTGCCATGTCCTTATAGACTGGGGAGAGAGAAAACAAGATTAAAATGGTAGATCAAGTGAAGAGAGAGTGTTCGGAAAGATCATATATCTAATCAGATGACCCTCGATAATGTGGTTTCAGCTGTTGAGCTCTGATAGGGGGTCTTGAAATCATTAACTGTCTGATGCACTTTGAACTTTTAAGGCTTCCAACAATATTTCTGTGTTTTGATTCTAATCCAAATGACCCAGAGGAAGAAACAAATATTTGAATCTGTATGGTTGGATTCAATCTGAGCAAGCAGATATATAGTTGTCCTCTTAGTCTTCTTCCTCTTTAAGAAAAAAAAAGGAATATTGTACTATTTTTCTATAAATATTCCAATACCAAATATATAGACTGAAATCTAGGTTCTCTACATTTCAATGCAGTCCTCAACTTACACATGGTTGCTTAATGGCCACAGTTATGATGGATTCTTCTCAAAATGTATTTAGGGTCCAATGCTGAAGTTATGATAGCCACATTAGTGTCAAGAATAGTCAATTCTATTGCCTCAGTTTGCCTCTCTCTTATGTGGGCAAGTGGGAACACTTCTAAAGAAACATTTACAACGGAATACTTTTTAAAGCAATTGTCTCAATTAGAAATAAAACAAAGAACAAAACAAAAAGCCAATAACATTCAAACTTGTTCCACTCACCAGCTTTTGCAACTTCTGCTTCTACTTCCTCATTCTGGAAGACCAGAGGTTGTCCAAAACAATGCCTGTATGAATGCCTGGAAGCATAGTTACTGGTTTTTATTGGGCCGTCTCTTGGATTTTGCCTGAGTCCAACTAATAGTTAACACATTGCTTTCCCAATACTATTAGGCAATCAGTTTGAGTGCAGTTTGAATGCTAAGTAGACCTCTTAGACTTTTATCTGTTTCTTTGCAGGGAGAAACAAAGTTGCTCATAATTTCAATCTGGCATAGAAAGAGAGAAAATGGGCAGCTATATACATAAGTATGTATTGTAGATGAACGTAAGGAAGAGTCAGTTGTTAACTTAGAACGGAAAAAAAAATGATAGATTCGATTTTAAAATCACCCATCTGGAAACAGATTTCTTAGTAACTGACATTGGGAGAGGTTTTAATTCATTTATTATGGGGAAAAGTGATTAACCTTTGTGAAAGCTATTCAAGAATTGATGTTGGTTTAAGAATTGGCACATAATGCAATAATGACTAGCATGGTATAGCAAGTAAAATATTGATATATTCCTGTGATGATGGTTGATGCTATGAATGGAGTCAGGGAGGAGAGTCACACCAGAGGACCTGTGTCTGAGAAGCTGAATTGCTTAAAAAAGAGCAGATTTTGACAATGGCAATCTTGAGATCAGTGTAATGTATATAGTGATAGGGTGTCATTTATTTTCAAGCATTCTTGAGCCTAACAATCCTAACTCCCAGGTGCTTCATTTCATTGGTTCCTAAACACTTGAGGAATATTCCTGGGAATAAGCACCAGGAAGGATTTACATATAAATTGCATTTACATATAAAAGCCGCAAGATTTCTCAACATATAACTTTACCAGGTAGCATAAAAAGGAAGTATAATCACTTTCAATGAGAGGTCTAATCAGCATTCAACTACTTGTACTAGATGCCTAAGGAAGGCAATGTGTTAAATGTAAATTCAACTCACACAAAATCCAATGATAAACAATTTGATGCAATGGTTAAAATCCTTGACTAGAAACCAGAAGACCATGAGTTTCAGTCCCACCTTGGATACAAAGTTAGCTAGGTGGCATTGGGCCAATCGCTCTCCTTCAGCCCCAGAAAGAAGGCAATAACAAGCCACTTCTGAAATTTTACCAAGAAAGCTAAAAGGATTCCAGTTGGCGGGAATTAACAATGACTTCAAGGTATAATAATAATAATAATAATAATAATAATAATAATAATAATAATAATAATAATAATAATAATAATAATAATAATAATAATAATAATAATTGCTATTCCAAAAGCACTGGAATTACATTTAAAACAGTTAAAACCTGACAAAATCACCATCAGTCGAATGCAAAAAGCTGCACTGCTTGGATCTGCACGTAGATTGCGAAAATATGTTACGACGTCCTAGGCCCCTGGGTGGGGCCCGACTAGTAATCAATGCCAAATCTGGCGAAGCAACTGGCCGCAGTGATACAATTGTATAATAATAATAATAATAATAATAATAATAATAATAATAATAATAACAACAACAACAACAACAACAACAACAACAACTCCGCCATTGCTGGTCCCAAGCCCGGATGAGAAAGGAGGAGAGTTGGGGTCAGGTTGGCAACCTGGTCTCATAAAAAAAACTTGCCAACCCATACAATAGGGTGAAAAAAAACGACTAAAAATTCTATACCGCATCGGTCGTCGTGCGGGATAACAACCTGATGATACTACACTGGACATACAGGACACGGGAGGGGCCGGAGCTCTGCTGGCAGGGGAAGAAGGGGCAACATCGAGAAAACTCAGATCACAAAAATGAACAAGAAAATCTGTTTGGTATAAAATGATTGAAATTATCTGAAGGTAAAAGTTTCTATGCTGACAAAATATTATTAAGTAGTAATAACCTAATGTATTAATAAATGAAAGTTATGGGGGGATCCATTTCCTGCACAATGTAACTGCCAAAATTTGTAACCTGTTCCACTACCCCTTTCCTTGTTTATTTTTTTAAAAAACCAATAAAATTTTGTTTAAAAAACAAAACAAAACAAGGGCCGCGGCGGATGTTGAGATCCCTGGGCATCCGTCAACAAGTGGGCTATAAGTCGACCAGCCAACAAAATGACAAAAATATAGTGCAGATGAAAATCGTGCCATAATGGCCTGTTATTACAACTCAGAGCCAAAAAAAGAGGCTATTTAAAGCAAATGTATGATTTATGGAAACAACAATATCCAGGTTCAAATGTTAGTGAACAACAACTAGCAGATCAAAGGCAATTTATTATATGGAATAAAGTGTTTAGTGAAGTTGAACTTGAAGAAATTCAGGCAAATTGCAAAAAAAAAAAAATCACAAGAGGAAATACCTGATATTCAAGACACAACTAAAGAAATCGTAGTAGAACTCCCAGAGGAAGCTGTCGGAGAGGAAATAACAACACTACCAGCAGAACCAGTTACCATTGAACCAACTGATGAACCAACTCAAAAACAAAAAGAACTGAAGGACAAGATCATGGAGCATTTTCTGGCTAGTGAGGAAAGGCAACGTTTACCATCATTAAAAACTGTCCCTAAGAAAATTTTGGGTCATATCATGAAAATGGTTAATGCAGTGCTTTCAACAATTGAATCGGGATCCATCTTGGAAACAAATCAGTTAATGTACAGTACAGCTGTAATAGTCACTAATGAACTAGGCATTAAAATCAAAGCACCTAATCACACAATGGAAAAAGCATCAAAGCCAAAGTGGAATATCCGATTAGAACAAAAAGTAAAAAAATTAAGGGCAGATGCTAGTAACTTAAAGAACATGCACGAGGAACGGCTTAAAAACAGCAAAATCATAGATCAGCTAATCAGAAGATATAGATTGGATACTAGAAACATCAATGAAGCTGTAGAGATTGTAAAACAGCAGATAACAGCAATAGCCAGAAAAATTGAGAGATATGAGGCACGAATCATCCAATACAAACAAAATCAACAATTTCGATCAGACCAACGGTGTTTTTATCAAAGTCTTAATGTGAATGGTGACACCAAAAGTGAAAAACCAGAAAAACAGGCCACAGCTGAATTCTGGAAAGAATTGTGGGAAAATGCAAAGGACTACAATAAGGAAGCAAAGTGGATACATGACTTTGAGAAAAGCATTGGTAACAAACAAATGCAAGTATTAGAAATAACAACTGAGATGGTCAAAAATTGAGTAAAAAAAGTAAAGAATTGGACATCACCTGGAAATGACCAATTACATGGTTTCTGGCTCAAATATCTGTCCAGTTTAGATGCAATATTGGCCAGGCAACTGAATGAGATTTTACAAAATGGTCAAATTGATGAATGGTTGACAACTGGAAAAACATACTTGATTCAGAAAGATGCAAATAAAGGAACAATACCTGAAAACTACAGACCAATAACATGCTTGCCAACAACCTTCAAATTACTCAAAGGCATTATTGCAGATAATATTATGGATTATTTGGAAACAAACAACATCTTGCCAGTAGAGCAAAAAGGCAACAAAAGAAGGAGCAGACGCACAAAATATCAGCTCCTAATTGATAAAATGATATTAGAAAATTGTAAAAAAAGAAAAACGAACTTGAATATGGTCTGGATTGATTATAAAAAGGCATTCGACTCATTGCCACATAGTTGGATCATAAAATGCTTAGAAACAACTGGCATTAACAAAAATATTACATCCTTCACTGAAAAGGCGATGAAACAATGGAGAACTGAGTTGGCAGTAGGGAATGAGAACTACGGAATGGTTAATATCAAGCGAGGAATTTTCCAGGGTGGTTCAATCTCAGCTCTTCTCTTCATCATCGCGATGATCCCGCTATCAGTAATCTTTTAAAAAATGAAATTAGGCTATCAAACAGCCAAAGAAGCTGAAAAAAAATTCGCATCTATTATATATGGATGATTTGAAACTCTATGGTAAGTCAGAAATAGAAATCCAATCACTGACAAACACAGTCCGAGTATTCAGCACCGATATTTCAATGCAGTTTGGCATGGAAAAATGCGCCACTGTATCCATAAAAAGGGGCAAAATCACTGCGTGTGAGGGAATTGAAATTAGTTGGCCAATGGCCAACTAATTAAATGCAATGAAAATGAAGCCTACAAATACTTTGGCATTTTGCAGTTGGATAACATCAAACATGGAGAAGTAAAAACTATTGTTAGGAGAGAGTACACCAACTGAGTTAGGAAAATTTTGAAATCTAAATTAAATGGTGGAAATACAATCAAGGCCATAAATACCAGGACCTAAAAATTGAAATTCAACTATTATGGCACAAACCAGCAGTGGTAATTCCAGTGGTAATCAGCACACTGGGTGCTATTCCAAAAGCACTGGAATTACATTTAAAACAGTTAAAACTTGACAAAATCACCATCTGTCAAATGCAAAAAGCTGCACTGCTTGGATCTGCACGTATATTACGAAAATACGTTATGACATCCTAGGCCCCTGGGTGGGGCCTGACTAATAATCAATGCCAAATCCGGCAAAACAACTGGCCGCTGTGATACAATATAATAATAATAATAATAATAATAATAATAATAATAATAATAATAATAATAATAATGACAATGTCCAAGAATTTTACAAGATACATCAATGAATTGAGCTTCCTGCAATAATACCAGCGGAACTGCAAAAAACTGCGCTGCTCGGATCTTATATTTTAAGAAGGCATTTGGTTGATACCTAGGACACTGGCAGCAAACCATATCAACCATTAGCACCAGTCACTGGTATTTGCAATGCATTTTTGAATGTTCAGTTGGCTGAGTTTCATATTTAATGAATAAAGTATATAATAATAGCATCAACAATAATAAAAATAATGTTGTTGTTAGTTGCGAAGCCATCTCTGACTCATCACGACCACATGGACAACATTCCTCCAGGCCTTCTTGCCTTCTACCATCTCCCAAAGTCCATTTAAGCTCATGCCAACTGCCTCCATCCAGCCACATCATTCTCTGTCGTCCCACTCTTGTTTTGCCCTCAATCATTCCCAGCATTATCCTCTTTTCCAGTGAGTCCTTCCTTCTCATTAGGTGGCCAAAGTATTTGAGTTCCATCTTCAGGAACTGGTCCTCTAAAAAGCAGTCAGGGTTGATCTCCTCTAGGACTGACCGGTTTGATTGCCTTGCAGTCCAAGGGACCCACAGGAATCTTCTCCAGCACCATAGTTCAAACCCTCAATTCTTTGGCGCTCAGCCTTTCTTATGGTCCAACTTTCACTCTGTGCCCAGTCTTTCCTTGCATAGCACCTCATTTGGAAAATATTTACATGGCAGCTTTCCAAGATAGATAAAGTCTGTAATCATAAATATTCTTTTGAAAGATTATTTGCCAGGCATTGCTGAATGTGAATGAGAGGAATTCACATTTGTTTAATAAAAGGGGTTTTGTCAGGACGAGGACTCTGCCTCGTGCTTTTTGGGGAAGCCTAGGTCAGAGCAATAGGAAATGCCAATGCTTGTTTAAAAGAGCTAAGAGATAATCTAACATTGTTCAATATTCAATTGTTGTGATCATTCCATTGAAGGAACATGAGGAATTCAAACTTGTTCATTTGGTTTCAAGATGAATAGAGAGTGTTTATGGACTGAAATGAGGATTGGATTGGCCATACCTTCCTCTTCCCAGATATGACAATGAAACTAAGGAAAGAGGAAATTTATTCAACAATATTGACATTCCCTGGAAAGATGCTCTTTCCCCCTTACCAAACCAAAGCAGATCAGTTGCCTGAACATTTGTCATTAGCACATAGGGTCATCTCCCAAACAAATTGAAGATGATATTGTGATTATAGGTAGTCTTCAATGTACGATCACAATTGGGATTGGAAATCTGGTCATAAATCATTACGGCTGTAAGCTGAGGCACCCATGTGACTCCAAGTGATTTTACAACATTTTTGCACCAGTCATTAAGCAAATTTGTTGTCATAAGTGTGAATCAATTCATTCAAATGGATTTGAATTGCAAATCATAGTCAAATGACCACAAAATGCCACAAGTTATAAAATTGATTGGTACCCAAACACCCAATTTGCACTCACATGATCAGGGGGGAAAATGTGACAATTTATGATGGTAGGGGAGTGATCATTCTGAGGCATAAATGCTAACCGTTGTTAAGCAATAAGTCATAAGTTGAGGATTAACTGTATTGAAAAATACCACAGTTATTTAGGTTTTTTAATATTATATTTAAGTACAGTTGTTCCTGGTTATAAAATATAACCAGGTGCCTTCCAGAGCAATCATGCGCAAATGCATAAAATTACCAATCAACAGGGAGACAATATAAATTTTGCCTTTGAAACCCAGGCACCTGAGCTTGTGTGGGGCTGGAAAGAACCTTGCCTGTGAATTTGAGACAGAAACACCCAATACCTTTGTAAAGTGGCTTTTTGCTCCCCTCACCACTGACAATAAGAACCACAAATACTGTGGGGGATGCGAAAAGCATTTTATTAAAGGGGTTCAAGATTTTATATAGGGCAGAGAAACAAAGGATGCATACATTTAATATATATGATGAATCAGAAAGATAAATAAGACATTGGTTAGATATGATCAAAAACAGAACCCTAAACAGTGGCTTGGCAGATCAGTGGGGATGAAGGAATGGTTCTGTGTCAGCCACAGGCATGTGTGTGAACATGTTTGTACAAGTAGGGGTTGTGTGCACCCACTGCTCGTGCAAACGGAGCTGCACATGCACACCTGCTCCCCGCTATGTGTTCAGTCCAGTTCCAAATGGGCCATAGCCCGGTATTGAGCCGCAGACCGAGGGTTGGGGATACTCTACCCTAAAATATATTGTATCTTCTTCTTTTCCACTCAGGCTTGTTTCTTTAACATTTGCAATATTCAAGGATTTCAGAATACAGCCTTATCGTTTGATTAATGATCCCCGAAAGGGCTGATTTTTTCACATTAAAATAAATGTTTTTGCTTTAAAGGAAAACATGATTTACTAAACTTAAAAAGGAGTGCAAGGAACAGAGTCACCAGTCAGAAATTTGAAAGTGTCATGAAGTGAAGCAGCAAACAGTAAAATATGTTCTTGCAAGAGTGGGTGGCCAGCTATGTGGGTGACACCTAGGAATAGATTTCATCAGCTTTTTATTCCCTCAATCCGAAGCACAAATCCCTCCTTTGCAGCCCCCTTTGACAAACACTACTGAGTCGCAATCTTCTCAGAATGCCTCTTCCCCTCTTCATGAACATCTCTATGTTTAATCTGTCTCCTCCCCTTTTCCCCAGTTTCCTTTTTTTCCTAGGCTACCTTTCCACCTTTTTAAATTGATTTCTTAGCCTACAGTTCCTGTTTCCTTACAATCTTAGCAGCATAAGCATAATAAATTGAGGCAAGCAGTTAATTTCTCTATTAGTATATGTGCCAGACTGTATGGTTAAAACTGTTGGCTAGTCAGCTTGCATAAGCTGACTCGCTTATTGGAATAGCAGAGTCTTCTTATTTTCCAGTCGTGACCTTTTTACCTTTAATGTCCCAATATCCTTCTGAACTTTTAAACACACATCTTTCAAAAGTAGTTTTTGTCAGGGTTCCAAATAACACCCCCAATGAAAGAAGACTCCGAAGCTTGGATTTCCTCAAAGTTCCATTTTATTAGAGATGTCATATTGGCGCATCTGGGAAATCCTGAATCTGAAAGTTTCCAGGTTTTCCCCATCCAAAAGAAAGTTCAAGTCCCTGCCCAGCACCCATATGTCCGTCACCTGGTCCAATCAAGCACCATCCAAAACTGGAGATGCCTCCCAGTCACCTCAACGCAGCTGCAGGTCAAGGTGGCCTTGACTCTCTGAGAAAGAATGTTATTTTGTTTAGCTACCAGAATTGTTACAAAATAGACGTAACTTCTATGCTAGGGTTAATATTTTCAAACCATAGAATATTGACCACATGAAAGTAAAGGCCTGGTTCATGGTGTGGTGGAGGTAGGGTGTGGAGAGTCTTTTTCATACCATCTTCCAAAAAGAGCTGCCACTAAAAGTGGTTTTGACAGGCCTTTCTCACTTATCATCTGTCCATCAGGCAAAACCTGGAGGTTAAAAAAAATGTATACCTTTAAAAACCACATGCGCAAAAACTTTTATTGGAGAAGGAATGTGCTTGAGAATATAGACAGCTTAATCACTGAAAATTAAGCACAGCAGCTTCCAGTCAGGATTTTTTATTTATTTTTTTGCCTTATGCAGCTTGCCGAGTTGCAAAACTCAAACTGCAACTGAGTTGCAGTTTCATCACTTTTCTACTGCTGCCTGGTCCAAATCAAGATAAAAGCTGGTTACTCACTGATCTTGGAGGGGAAATGGCCTGGTTTGTTTGGAGGCCTCTATGATTCATAATCCTGGTACTTTGGGGGCCAGAATTACAGATGATGTTTGGCAGAGATGTTTTGTCACAAATTACAGTATAAGCACATAGTGGTCAAGGGTTAGAACTCAGCTCAAATATGAAGACAGATTTGAGGTTCAGGGATTTAATCTTTGATTCTCAGTATAGGCCTAAACTATAGCATGGACTCTAGATGGCAACTGAAGTGTTCTCTAGCACAGTGGTGGGTTCCCAATCCCTTTCCAACCGGTACGGTTGGAACAGGCCTGGTGGCGTCCACATGGATGTGCACAGCATGCACATGCATCTTATTGCCTTCGCGAACCTCCGTGACACTCCAGCTGCTCAGCGGAGCGGAGTACAGGCGCTGTACGCATCATGCGCATGCACAGAAGCACGGAAGCCTTAAAAGACAGGTAAGGAGCTCAGGTGGGCAGGCGGGCCATCCGGAGCACCGTACCGAATGGTATCCGGTGCTCCGGACAGGCTCCGGGGCATACCCCCTGCAACCCACCACTGCTCTAGCAGAACATGGTCAAACCTTCTCTTTATTATAAGCTTGGAAATTAAGAACATAGGGACTCAGTTTGTCTTTCTTGGCTGAATAATTTAGTATACAACCGTAGAGAACAGGCACAGGAGGTCAATGGTCAATGGGCTGGTTCAGAGACAGTCTAATGTAGCCTGCTTTAGATGAAACCTCACCCCTTCCAGGAAAAGCTGTTCCTCACCTACCACTGTCATGTCCCCATTGGATCCCAGTTCAGAGGAGAAGGAGGAGTTGGAACCGGGACTATCTGATGGGGATGGCATTCCTCTGGAATGTTTGGAGAGGCCACGGGCTGAGGACAATGCTGTCCCAGGCCCCCCAGGCATTAGGGGAGGTAGGTTGACCGGACAGGAGCTGCCTGCCCTCACAGACATGGGGGAGGATCAGGCAGTGGTGATGAGAGACAGCAGATCCCTCTGACGAGGAACAGCTACCTCCCCCACTTGATCTGAGGCTATGGAGAGTAAAGCAGAGGCAAACTCAAAAGAGGTTTGCAAGCTGTTCGGGAGAAGGTCTCCCTGCTCCTCCTCTCAAGGAATACCTGGCTAGGGTTGACTTAAGCAGATGCCAGGGGGAGATTGTCTTTGTCGGGGACAATCGTTTGCTTTGGCATGCACTCCCCCAGTCTTGGAAAAACTCAGCCTTGACTCATGTTTCTGCCGGTGTCTTGCCTTGTGCCTTTGCCTTGTTGACTTGACTTGCCCTGTGGACCTTGACTCTGGACCTTGTCCCATGAACTTGCAGCTTATCTTTGGACTTCCTCTTTGCCTTTGTGAATTGGTTTGGTTGCTTGCTGGCTTTTGTTTGTGGCTGCCTTCAGGAAAGTTTGGGGTGGAATTTATAGGGCGGTTTGCTGTGGAATTTAACAAAGCAATAAAGGACTCTTTTGAAGTCTGCCACTGCCTAGGCAATCTGGGTCATAACACACTATTGGTTTTCCAGTGGTTACTTGCTGGATATAATGGGGGCAAGTCTTCTTCACTGAGGGAAAATAGTATATTGGATGACTCACATGGCAGATTCGTCAACTAATGATACTAAAACAAAACGGTTGGCAAGAAGCAATGGGTGGAAACTAATCAAGGGGAGAAGCAACCTAGAACTAAGAAGAATTTCCTGACAGTTAGAACAATTAATCCATGGAACAACTTGCCTCCAGAAGTTGTGGGTGCTCTGACACTGGAGGTTTTTAAGAAGAGATTGGACAACCATTTGTCTGAAATGGTATAGGGCAGCGATGGCGAACCTTTTAGACACTGAGTATCCAAAGTGCATGCATGCACATGCTCAAACTAAAAGATGTGCACATGTGTGAACATGTGCATGTGTGGACATGCATGAACATGTGCCTGCTTGGACATGCGTGGACATGCGTGGACATGCGTGGACATGCGTGGACATGCGTGGACTTGCACTCATGCACAGCAGAAGACCCAAAGACCAGCTGGCCAGTGGGAAGCAAGGCATCCCAACACAGGCAGTGCAGCAAGGAGTAAGATCTTTTTCTTTCATCAGCTTCTGTGTTGTCGTTTGCAGGGAAACAGAAGCTCACAAAAGAAACACCACGGAGATCTGACCTGGGGAGATGGCCGGTAGAGAGGGCTCTGCATGCCACCTCTGCCACGTGTGCTATAGGTTCGTCATCATGGGTATAGGGTTTCCTGCCTGAGCAGGGGGTTGGACTAGAAGACCTCCCAACTCTGTTCTGTTCCATAGAGACTAGTGAAATTGCAGATATGCTTTTAACATAATCACAACACCATCCTTGTAACTGTGTATGCAGTGGTGGGATTCAAATAATTTAACAACCGATTCTCTGCCCTAATCATTTCTTCCAACAACCAGTTCACTAAACTGCTCAGAAACGTAACAACTGGTTCTCCCGAAGTGGTGTGAACTGGCTGAATCCCATCATTGTGTGTATGTAATTTTCAAGCAGCTTATTTCTTAACCTAAAAATATCGCAAGAAGCCAATATGCTTGCTGAAGTTTGAAACTTACCTTAAATTCTCCAGGAGCCAGTTGGGTCCCGCTGAGGAGCACTTCAGGAAACACATAATTAGTGTTAAATGAGCCACTGAGGGAAAAGAAATTGAACCTGGTAGCAGCAGTATCAACTCGCTGGCCACATGACTTAGGATCTGTGCCGTTACACTTCAGGAGAGTGCAGATCTATAGTCAGAGGGGGAAAAAAGGGTTTACATGGAATTGGGTCAATCAAAATGAAGAATAACTGCCCAACAACTGAAACGATCTACACAACTACTAAGCACTTATGCATTAACATTGTTTTTACTTCCATTTCTTCAGTTGAAAAGATTCCCAGGGGATTTAATACAATAATACAATAGCAGAGTTGGAAGGGATCTTGGAGGTCTTCTAGTCCAACCCCCTGTCTAGGCAGGAAGCCCTATACCATTTATACAACCTCAAGCAATATAGAATAGTCTATTTTCAGGAGGTTGCTAAAACTAAAAAGAAACGAGTGAAAGAGCAAATATCATTTGACACCAAGCCCTTCAATATTATTGTGTTTTTTATAAGATGCACCATGATTTTGAAGAGGTAAATTAAAAAAAAAGTTTTTGCACTCTGCAGGCCTCCCAAACTCTATGCATGCCTCATTTGGGGGGGGGGGGGGATGCAGAGCTTTGGGAGGCTTGTAGAGTGCTCCTGTGGGATAGGGGCCACCAAAAAGAAGTAAAAACGGCTCTCCCCAGCCCTCAGGAGCACTTTGCAAGCCTCCCAAACTCTCTGCACGTCCATTTTTCCAAAGGGGGCAGGGTTTCGGTAGGCCAAAAATGCTGTATTTATTCAGTGTATAAGACGCACCCAGATTTTCACCCTCCTTTTTGAGGGAAAAAGGTGCTTCTTATACTCTGAAAAATATGGTACTTTTGTAACCTGTCTTTTAAAGGTTGTACGCCATATTCCTCTAGCAAGTCTTTTCAAGACCCGCTGATTCTTTTAGATATAATGAAGCTATTAGGAATTTTTAATTTCAGTCCTTTTCCTAGAAAATGATTGTTCTGTGAGAACTGTCATACATCACTCTTTTATAATTATCTCATAGAATGGTTATAACTAAAGTATGTGTGTTTCCAGAACAGCACATGTTGCACCCTAGCTCTCTGAGCTGCACTGGTTGTCAGTTTGCTTCCAGGCCCAATTCAAGGTGTTGATCTTAACCTTTAAAGCCCACCTTGGCATGGGGACCTGGTTATCTGAGGGACCACCTCTTCCCAATTATACTAGCCTGGCTCATCATTTCAGAAAGTCCTCAAGACCTAGTTAATATCATTAGATCTGAGGCTCCCAGGGAACCAGAGAATTACTTAAATGGTTCCATTGTTTGAGGTAGTCATTTTTATCCTCGGTTGTTTTATATTTGTTTTTTATATTATTTATTTTGTGTGTGTGTGTGTGTGTGTGTGTGTGTGTGTGTATCGAACTATCCTAAAGACACGAGTTCCAGGTGTAGCTATAAAAGAAGAGACAGACATTGCGATCTCCGGAACTTAAAATATATTATCTACTTAGCTTTCGTTAGCCTCTGCTAACATCATCAAGAGTGTAAAAACTACCATCCGAACTAACATCGGACAGCTCAGCTCATGGAGATGAGCAGCTCAAGCTGTGTGCAATAAGGGAGGAAGCAACAGGAGCTAAGCCTCCATCGATTAACATGTCTGAAGTAAAAACGACAGAGCTAATTACAGGTGGGAGGCGGGTGGATGGGCCCATCATGTGCGCAATGGCCAAATTGATCAGTGATGCATAAAGGCAAATATCTCTTCAATGGTAGTTTTTACATTCTGACGATGTTAGCAGAGGTTAACGAAAGCTAAGTGGATAATATATTTTAAGTTCTGGAGATTGCGATGTCTGTCTCTTCTTTGATGTGTGTGTGTGTGTGAGGGGTGGGTTGCTGCCGGCATTACCACCTGTTCGCTTTGTGCGCTCTTTGCCCAATGTCCACTACTGGTTCGCCCAAATTGGTGAGAACTGGTAGCAACCCACCTTTGGTGTGTGTGTGTGGTTTTCATCTGATTGTTATGTCCATAGCGCAACGTAGCGTAACATAACGTAATGTAACGTAACATAACATAAATTGTTATTCTTTTGTTATGCCAAAAGAATCACTTTGGCAACTATACAAATCTGGCAAATAAATAAATATGGAGAAAAGATGGAAGAATAGTCTTTTTGGGGGAGTGTTGTTTGTGCGTATGTAGCCCTGATGGCTTTGTCAAGCTGAAAGGTTTTTGTTCCCTTCAATTCATAGAAAGTACTTTATCATGGAAAGTTTTTACCCCTTCCATTTAGTAGGAAGTATTTTATTGAGGCCAGCCATACCCTGAGGCAATGAAGCAGATGTTTCAGGCATGCGATACTGAAGATACATGCTGAACGTCAAAGCTATTTATATATGCTATTTATATATGCCATTTATATATGCTGACTTTCTAAATAGCCTGCTGCCTTCCACTGTGGTAAAGATGCCAGTAAGAAGAACAGTTTAGCTGAAAATCTAACTGTTGACAACATGCCTTAGTCAGAACAATAACCTGGTCCAGTTCAGATATGGATCCTTGCTCTTCTCTCTTCCATACATGAAAGTCCCACAACCCATCATGCCTCATTGAGTTCCTTACCTGCAAATAATATTCTCCTTCAATCACATGAAGCCCATCAAAAACACCCAAAGCATAAACTTCATCCTCTTGCTTCTCTGCCATACTGTAGTTCAAATAACAGCAGAGGTTTTTCTGGCAGACGGTATAGTTTCCTGCCTCCTGCGCTAGTTCTGTAAAGGTGAAATTATCAAAATAGATACTGTTATGAAATACTGGGCTGTCCGGTGAGACATGTGGAAGTCCTGACGCATGCAAGCTCCAGTTGAAAGGTGCCGGGTAGGTGGGAGAAAGACGGGGACGTGCCTCAATTTCTGCGAGCAAGAGTTTGCCACTCTGGCTTTCCATATCAAAGTGATAGGCCTTTGGGCCACTGGGTGTAAAAATGCCGCTCCCTGTGAAGACAAAAGAAATGGACAGATCTGTTCATCTACCGGTACATCACAATGGTAAAAAAGTTACTTGGAATGCAGCTTGTCAAGTTCTTGTTAGAAACTGGCCAATGAAAATTTTGCTGAACCAGAAACAACCCAGATACATCCCTTGGGGAGTAAATACAAGAAGACCTGGATTTTGAACATGGATGATTCAGAATTGGAATCCTGATCAGTTCAGAAATCTGTCTTTTAAACATCTGTTCAACTTCATCCTGCACCTGAAGTGGCATCTTGGTATCCCTCATAGAAGGAATAGCAAAAGGAATACAGGTAGTCCTCACTTACTGACAGATGATGGGGCCAGAAAGTCTATTGCTAAGGTGATGCAGTCATAAAGTGAAATGTCTCATGCCTGTGTCAATCTACATTGGTTTATCAGTTCCAGTTGTGATCATTAAGCAAATGCTAGGTGGTTGTTAAAAGGGACCCAGTAGCTCAGTGGCTAAGTTGCTGAGCTTGTCAATCAAAAAGTCGGCAGTTCAGCAGTTCGAATCCCTAGTGCCATGTAACAGAGAGAGAGAGAGAGCTCCCGTTACTTGTCCCAGCTTCTGCCAACCTAGCAGTTCAAAAGCACATAAAAAATGCAAGTAGAAAAAATAGGGACCATCTTTGGTGGGAAGGTAACAGCATTCTGTGCACCTTCAGCATTTAGTAATGCTGCTGGCCACATGACCATGGAGACACTCTTCAGACAGCGCTGGCTCTTTGGCTTTGAAACGGAGATATGCGCTGCCCCCTAGCTTCAGGAATAACTAGCACATATGTGCGACAGGAATCTTTACCTTTACCTTAAGTGGTTGTTAGGCGTGACCTCATGTGATCACTATGCGATCTCCTTCTGGCTTCCCCACTGACTTTGCTTTCAGGAGGGCAGAAGGGAATGGGGTAAGTGGTGATCACATGACCACAGTTCCCTGCAACATGGGTCATTGGCAGCCAGTTATCAAATATCCAAATTGCGATCATGAAATTGTGGGGATGCTGCAATGGCCACAAATTCGAAGACCAGTTGGATTTTTCACTTTTCCCAGCACCATCCAGCATCAACTTCAAACAGTTGCTGAATGAGTGGTTGGCAAGTGAGGACTAATGAAATGCCTTTGAAGAATGCCACTTGTGAATCTCTCCTGTGCATCCAAATGGATACAGAAAAGTCACGAGAGCTATCTGTGGAGCAATAATTCCAGATACCTAGAAATTCACATAGCCATAGATTTCAGGAAATAATATTTTAATGCTCACTTCAAAAGTAATGTGGTCTGGCATCAGAGGTGGGCTGCTACCGGTTCGAGTGAACCGGTAGTGGAAATTATGACTGGGTCGCCGAACCGATAGGGACGGCAGGCTGGCCAAAGCCCCGAACCAGTTCCCCGGTCGCTTTTTAGTCATTTTGTAATGGTCTGTGCATGCACAGAACAATTTACAGGCAATTGTGTATGCACAAGCAATGTGCGATGGGGGGGGGCATGTGAGCCAAGCAAACCGGCTGTAACGCCAGCAGCAACCCACCCCTGGCTGTTTTTGTCAGCTTTTTGATTCTCCTGGAATAATTTTAAAAGGGGAGTTTTTACAAGTCTTTTTAAAATTAATTTTTTTGTCCATCTAATTTTTTGTTTCACAGCTTAGCCGGTCCCTGAATTCATTTTTATATAGCCTTTATAGACTCCTCTAATTGAGCCATTGAATTTTATCCCTGTGGCTGATAAAAATCAGAAACACAGTTTTTCTAGTGGTTCTATATTTTACTATAGGAATGATACATAATGAAACTTAATAATAAACTAATAACAATAGACGCCCTACAAAAAAGGTCCTAGACTTATCCACGTTTGTATGATCCCTCTTTACATGTTTATGCAATTGCCCTATCTAAAACAAATAATGAATTAAGAGTTGGAGCCATCAGTAGATTGTTCGTAGATGACTGAATTACTTAAGTTTTGACACCAAAACCATCTTGGCATGTTCATAATTTAGATTTGGCTAGAGCAATTTTCAAATGCAATTATTTAACAATCAGGCAGGCAGAGTTTTTATAAAACAAGAGTGAATTTAAACCTTTTTCTTCCAGTTCCTCCCTCTTTGTGTTCTTCCGATTTTGTTCCTATTGTGCTGACTCACTTCCCTTTTTATTGTTTACATTCTGCCAACAAGGTCTCTATCCTATTATGCTGAGCCACTTCCAAGTTGCTATTTTCCCATTTCAATGTTTTGCTATATTTTATTTATTTAATACATTTATATAGCCCCCCCCATCTAATAACCAACTCTGGGCGGCTCCCAATCAAAAGTTAAAACAGCATAATAGCCACATTAAAACTATAAAACTAAGCACATTAAAAACATTGAAAGCAATGAAAACCTGGTACCAAATCAAATGTAACCCGCTATCTCTCATCATTAAAATAGCAACTGCAATAGCACTTAGACTTATATACCGCTTCATAGTGCTTTACAACCCTCTCTAAGTGGTTTTACACAGTCAACCTATTGCCCCCAACAATCTGGGTCCTAATTTTACAGACCTTGGAATGCTCATCAGCAATAATACATTATGTTTTCCACTGTGTTTGCCTATACATTATATCAGGGGTGGGTTCCAACTGGTGCCACTTCCAGTTCATTCAGGGACGTGCTATGCGCAGTACTGAGAAAGAAAATGCTTCTGCTAAATGCTAAATACGGTTCCAAAGCTTTAAAGCTGAAGGCACACAACATGTAAAGTAAGACAAACAAACCACCTTATGATTTTCTCTGAAGTGTGAACGCAGTCGTTAGTATGCATTCATTTATATGCATTACACATATTAAGATCTAGTTTTAAACCAAGCATATAAAAATTGTAGTTACCAGTAATGTCCAAACTGGGTTTGTGTATATTAGCCGCAAGGACATTCACACGCATTCCCATTGCCCAGGCTGAGTAATATTGAACAGCAGACAAAAGGGGTAGAGTATTTAACCAAGCAGTTGGAAAAAGAATGGTGTCCACCTTGAATTTTTCCACCAATGAGATGGCAGGTTCACGAAAGTTAAGCATATCAGCGCAAGTGAAAACACCAAACTTCCCAAAGGAGGTGTTGAAGTTGACAAACTGTGGCTCCTTTGCAAAATTGAATTGGATTTCTGAGGCAAAAAGGTTGTACTGTTTATGAAAAGAGAGAGAGAAAGACAATTTATATCATTAGAAGACAATTATTCCCTATAAAAACAGGGATGAACACATGTGATGCTGATGTTTTTCTAGTAGATATTTATTGCTTTCCATTACAATGTTATAAAAGAATCAATCAGTGAAAACTAAGGTCTTGATAATACCTGGATTTTATATTCTCAAAATGAAGAAGTTAGCCACTGAGTGTTTCATGCTTCAAGTAGCACTTGGAGCATTTCTTGCTCCTCAAAGCTTTTATGGAAATGTCAGGTGAGAGTATATGTTTCTTTTAATTCAAATACAGCAGTATTCCTTTCAATTTTGTACTGTGTTTACACAGAGGATTGTCTGACTGATAGGGCTACCATGTTTAGATGGCAACTAATGGACATTACAACATTTGAAGCCTGTATTAGTCATCCTAATAATAGTTACCTTGTGATAACGGGCCAGAAACTTTCCTTCTGAATCATAAACAACATTGGTATTGTACTGATAGCGACCATCGCTGGGACACTTAGGATCACTGGAGTTGCACGTTTTTTTGTCGCCCATGTTGGCAACCACATAGATGCCATAATTCTTTGCCATGCAACTAAGCCTTTTCTGCACTGGGTTAAATCCAAACCTAAAATGGAAAGGAAGAATTGAATGAGGAAGGCAGCATCTAGGAACTAGAAACCAAGTAGATCGATCCACAGTGCACAGATACTAGCTTGCTAAATGCATTCTTGCCGAGCTGGGATAAGGAAGGAAGAAAAGGCGAAATTTAAATGCTGATTGATTCAGAAGCAGCAGGTGGGAGAAGTCAGCAGGATAAATGATGAAAACAGCATTGTACCATCATGGTGAACATTTTGCCTCCTTTGCATCTTGATATTGCATGCCTGGATCAAAGGGCTGGAGCTTGTGTTATGCAATTGCTGATTTTCATTTTGATGAAAGCCTCTGATTCTACAAATACCTTTGTTCAGAATTTTAAAACCCTTTAAGAGGTCTTTTTTTTTGAGTAAGCAGAAATGAATAACATATTTTCAAGGAAACACTAAACAAAAATGATATATGGACGTCTTACTATCAATATATCAGTGGTGGCTAGAAAAGTGACCCCAAAAGAAGAGGCAAATTTATTATCTGTGGCCTGATACATATTTTGCATAACTGTTTGTGTCTTCATAACATATATCAAGATTGAGGCTTGTATATTATTTTACAGTGTATACATTATTCTACATACTACTAAAACTCTCACCGTGATCTTTAACTGGGCGAAACATTACATTAGTCTGCCAGTAGTTCTAGATTGGCAATTTTGAGAATTTCTAGTCAGGCCGTCCTGATGGAGGAATTCCTGAGTGTTACAAGACCCATATTTCTGGGTCAGGGGTGAAATGCTCTGAAGTCTGCTACTGGTTCTCTTTGCTACCTGTAGAACAAAATGCTACTGGTTCGCCAGTCCGAATCAGTAGCATTTCACTCCTGTTCTGGGTGACACTTGGCCTCTGGTCAGGTCGCAGCTGACCAGAATTCTAGAGTTAACTAATATTATCACATCCCTGACATCCCTAAGACAGAACTGGCTGTGACCTTGCTATAAATATTCATGCAAATTGTTGAGCTTCAGTTACTCATCTCGACTGAGGGCAACCTTTTCCTTAATGTTATCTATAAAATATTTCCCTGTAAATGATACAATAGTGACAAGCTGGGGTGGTTTTTTTTTTAAGGTTGTTGAGTTTCACTTGTGCCATACAGCTTGGATTGTAACAGTGGTGTGCTGACGTTGTTTTGTATCTGGAATTTTTCTTTTGAGCCAATTTGGCACACAGCCACCACCGCCTAGTGTGCCAATCAGCTGTTCCACAGTTAGGGGTTTGGCAGTGGTGATGAAGCCAGCAGAACTGGTTCTTAAACATTCAGCAGCACATCACTGCCTGTAAGTGACTGACCGCGCAAAACAGGGAGTGCCTGCTGTTGTGTCACTACGACCTTTTATTAATAAAGTGACTCAAATTCACTGAATTCTTTACTGTGCCTGGGTAGAGATTTGTTTTACCCTGTGATGAGGCAGAATGGGTGTTCTCTTGTGAGCTCTGGTACCTCTGGCTTGGATACACAGTCCTTCTGGCTTCTTCAGGAGGCTGGGGAGGGGGGAGAAGCTGGATCTGGGAGGTATGGATACCCTATTAGGAGAGGAGATCATATTACTCATCACCTTGAAGATGGCAGTGGATTGGCCCCTGCTGAAGAGAACTTCTCTGGGTTCAGCTATACTGGATAATTACCACTCCCCCCCCCTCTTTTTTTTTCTAGGAAAGAATGCTGGAAATGTGGTAGGACTTGAATTACAGAGTGCCCTAAAGGCAGTGGTGAATTTCAAAAAAATTTATTACCGGTTCTGTGAGCGTGGCTTGGTGGGTGTGGCGGGGGACGGATACTACAAAATCACCATTCCATCCCCACCCATGGGGGAAGGATATTGCGAAATTTCCATTCCCACCCCACTCTGGGACCAGCCAGAAGTGGTATTTGCCGGTTCTCCAAACTACTCAAAATTTCCGCTAAGGGGTTCTCCAGAACCTGTCAGAACCTGCTGAATTTCACCCCTACCTAAAGGGAATAAATTGTCTGGACTCCTTACACGTCTCAGTTCAGACCAGGCATCAAAGGGGAAAAGGTTGAATGGTTTTGGTGGATGACATTTTTCAAAACCTTGACTGGGAAAATATGCCCTTTCCAAAACAGCTCCTGGTTTGATTCCATTGAACATGGGATCCTTTTGAATTGGCTGTAAGAGTTAGGCGTATTTCTCTACAATAATTCTGATCTGTTCTAAGTAGGTAATGGCAGTTGGTGGGTGGCAGGGAACATAAGTTTGCTCAGTGAACCCAGCATTTTAAAGATGGTCCATATCCCCCGTACTTGCATAAAATTGTTGGAAGAGGCTACACATGGCTTTGGATTGAATCAGTGGTATGGAAAGTAATGAAGATGAACTTGATGAAGCTAGGCAGAAGCTGTTGCTTAGGCAAAAGGGGATGAAATATTTTTCATCATACTGTCCAGATGATATCTGGAAATTGTATAGGCATATACCCCCCACTTCACTGGAGTGAAAGAAGAGGAAGGTGGTACAGATCGATTAGATTTTCAAGATTCTATTATTATAGCCAGTATCAATTAAAGCAGGGGTGCCAAACCCACAAAGTCACAGCGGCGTCAAGTGACATATCAGGACTCCCCCCCCTTTGCTAAACCAGGAGTGGGCATGGCCAGCGTGTGACGCACCCGGCCCACGGGCCACAAGTTTGACACCCCTGAATTAAAGTATCCTAAGCTTTCCTGTGGAGTTGATTTGATGGTCTGGTCTACCTGGTGGGGCTAACATCTCTGCTGATAATATCCACATATTTCAATCCAGAGTCAGAACAGAAGTCCAGTGGATCTTGATCTGTTGTCTATGGGCTGGGTGGGATACCGCAGGCAGAAAGTGAATTCCACCAAGAAAGGAATGTTGTTTGTTGAAAAAACAACTATATCTTCTTGGGCCATAATATTCAGACAGGGCAGCACTTCCCCAAAGGAAATTAACTTAATTTTTTTACAGAGAATTGTGCTCTCAGATATACAAAAGTGCAGTAAACTAAGGAATTTAAAATATAACTACATTACATGGGGAAAGCTATTTCTATATTGCCACCTAGTGACAGAAATCTGAACAGGCAAGTTTACTTGTCAATTCAGTCCGGAACAATATTTTTAGAACTTTAGCACTTTATTTTTAGAACATAATTCTCAACATAAACTAATAAAAGAAATCCGCAAAATGTGTATGAACATTTTCTCTCAGAGACTTGTTTAATCATGGCAATATGCTTCCCAAAGAACCCAGCTTTAATAAATTAAATTCAGAAAGGTTTTTTTAAACGAAAAATCTAATTTCACTAGGAATCACTTGCAAAACTCACATCTGAACAGCATTTTCTAATTGCATGTGCAATTTTATTCAAACAAAATCCAAGAAAAGCATAATATAATATTTCATATATGAGGTAAATAAAGTTGTGTGGCTATTCTTAATTATCCAACCAATAATAATTCTACCCTTACAGTACAAATACAAACTGGAATCACTGTTGTATACGTACAAGAGCATTAGAAAAACCCACCGTTAGTTCACTATAAGAATGGAGAAGTAACCAAGACTCATTATACTACTTTGTATATGAAGCTTATTTATTAAATTTATATGCAACCAATCACACTAGTCAAAGTGACTCTCTACCTTCAAGGAGGTTCTACTTAGATTTGATGAGATTACCTTTCTGGATCATTGCACGGAATCCAGTTTACTTCAGGATCTGGTATATCCTCAAGATAAGGATAAATTGTTTCCCGAGTAAAGACCCATCCATAAATGCCATCTTCAGAGGTCACAATGATACGGGCTCCCTGTAAAGAAGAAAAGAAGAAGAATGCCAGTTCAGTTAAGAGACTCCACTGCTTCCAAGAACAAAGAACTTACTATCCCTGCATCTGTTGTACCTGTTCAGCAGCTGTCTTGATGGCTTCTTCTAAGATGTCTAGATTTCTGTTCATTAAATTCAGGGCTTCTTCTGGAGAGACAAGTTTTGGGGTGGGTCCTGTAAGTATAACAGCATGCTCATAGACGGCAGCAAGGAATGTTTCCACAGCAGAGGCCCCAAGAAAAGCCCCAGTCAGGAAGACAACGCAAAGGTGAGGCTGGAAGGCAACCATGCTTGCAGAGCCAGATTCTGGCTCAGACTGACACCAAATGGAGGTCTGTTTAGCTTAATAAGAAGGGAGGGATGGGGTTATTTGGTGAGTGACAATTTCTTTGTTACATCACCAGCTACTCTAGGGGAAGATTGCTAAACACAGTGATTACCACATTACATCCTTTGTACCCAAACTTCCTGAAAGTAGAAATATCTTTATTAAGAAACATATTAGAAGAGACAGAGGGAGCATTCAGTTCCTGAAATGAAGTCAGCTTTACCTACCTGACACTGTAACTGGGAAATTCCCCATTCAGGTTTGAAAGATACTTGATACAAGAAGTCAACCAATTACTTGGTATTCCGCAATCTGATCAGAAACACAACTTTTTCTAAAAAAGTTATCAGATATAATAAGAAATGTATAAGAGGTCTGTTAAGCCAGTACATACTAGATTTCAGTAACCTTCCTTTCTCTCCAGAATCACTTTTTTGGGGGGAGGGGGGGAGATTCCCCCTTTTGCGGTTTACTGCTCCTTTTTAAAGTGGCTGATTCAGCAAATCATAATTAATAATCTTGACATAGATCATACATGTACAAGAAACTCACCAGGCAGGGGAGAGTAAAACAAATGCAACGAGTGTTTTCATGAATAAAATGCAACAATTATCTTACTGTTTTCAAGAAAAAATAAATAAATAAAAAGAATAAAAAAAATAAAAAAAATCAACCCCCAGCTACTACAGGTACTATAAACAAATTCTGCTTGAAAGTTTGGCAAAGTCTAAAGAGGCATCTGATGACGTTAGTTACCAAGTGCTCATGGTCCTGGGATCCAGCAGCTTTCAACATTTGATGACTTCCTGATTGCAGGTTCCTTTCTGGCACGCTTTCTGGTAGGCTCGAAAATAATCTTTGTTTGTCCCCTTAATGTATTTCTTATCAATAAAGTCTTTTTTGGTTAAGGTTACAAAACCTGCTTTACAGATACTTGGTGACATTCTAAGATTCTCATGCTCAGAAATGCACCCACCCACCCACAAAATGCTTCCAAAACAGTTCTTCTTCTATAAGTTATATAAAAGTTATAAATACCAATATTTCTTAAATTCTTTAAAATTACAACATCTTCTTCTTCTTCTTTCTGTAATCTATCTGTCCTAATAAACAAAGCCATAAATCGCAAGTTTTATTTTTATTTTTGCATTTTTATGCAAAAAGTCCATAAGAAACCTCCAGTCATCAATAAATGTAGGTCACATCGCACTCATGTCGAAAGCATTGAAGTGCTTCTGGATTGAAAGGATTAGCCAGTGACATCGCTGCTGTCCAGGGGAAGCCCAGGTTGGGGAAGCCTAGTGTCATGTCCCCACCAGGAGCTGGAGCGAAGGATGGGTGCTCACTCCATCCTTTACAGTATCCTTCCCCTGGAGTGGGGTGGAAATGGAGATTTTGCAGTATCCTTTCCCTACCATACCCACCAAGCCTTATCGCACCCACAGAACTGGTAATAATTCTTTTTGAATCCCACTACTTGTTATCTTAATAGCTCTTCCCTGGAGTAGGTTGTCGGTATGATTTTGGACTGCAGTGTCCAAAATTGGCAGAGTTTTCCAAGTGGGATCCATCTGAGCAAGTCAGGATGAAGTGTGGAAGTTACCTCGTGCAATCTGGCCTTTATAACCATGTTAATACAGTCAAAATAGTATTTGTCTTTTTAGCACCCAGGACATCCAGATCTTTTTTTATAATTTCTACTAATCCTCCCAACCTTTAATCTTTATTTTTTTTTCCTCCCCTGATGTAGACTTGACATTTTTCTCTCTTAACTATCACCCTGCTTGTTCTGCCTGTCTATATGTTTTTAAAGTTTTCTTTTTTAAGGTGTAGCTACTTCTCCTAATTTTATGTCATTTGCAAATTTGATAATCAACCCCTCAATCCTTTTATCCAGTTTATTAGTAAACATATTAAATGGCACATTGTCTTGAAGAGGAGCCCTGAGAGGTTCCCCTCAATATTCTTCAATTTAATATGCAGCTTTCATGACCCTTCATGGCTCTGGTCAGTTGGTCAATTATCAATCAATAAAACACTTGTATCATTCTATACCAGGGGTTCCCAATCTGGTAACTTTAAGGCCTGTGACTTCAGCTTCCAGAATTTCTCAACCAGCCACGTTTGGGAACCCCTGATCTAGGCCACTTTTTACCATGTTATTAATGAAAAGTTGATTGCAAATATAGTATATTTGCAAATACAACAATAAGATGCATCAACATAAAGTTCAGTAGCAGAACAGCGCACGCAGCAATAATATTTTACAAAGTGCAAACTTCTTAGTATTGTCCAATCTATATATTAGCTGTTCTTACCTATACTTCAATAGAAGTAAAATTGAATATCACAGTTCATGGAGATAACCACTGATAGCCACGAGGAAAATGTAGCCCCACTTTGGAGGAGATTTTCTTTTCTGAGAATATCCAGACTGGGAAACCCAACTTGTGGGATACACAGCAGTAGCTTGTGGAATACACAGCAGTAGCAAAATTAACATTATAAATTCAAAAAGGTTTGGTTGACTAAATGTAAGAAAGAATTCCCTATATTTTACATATTATATACAATAAGGCAAACTCAGCTGCAGAATTAAAATATTTGAACTATCCCAAAACCAAACAAAAATCATTTCTGACTGAAATAGCTTAAAATATTCACCCATCAACAATCCAGACTTCACTTTACAGCTTGGAGCCTTAGACAATCAAAGACACTGGATTCATTTCCTAGCAATTAAGTCCTAACTTGGGTTGGTAACAGAGCTGGGCATCACATACTGTAACAACCGGTTCGCCCACAACCAAAAATGTGAGCCCGCACGGTAGTGGTGGGTTCCGGATCCCGTTGCAACTGGTAAGGTGCAACGGGGCCTGGCATCCACCACATGAATGCATGCAGCACACGCGCACAGATGCACTCCAGCTTCTCGGCGGAGCATCACGCAGGCGCCGTACGCTTCGTGTGCGTGCGCGGAAGCGGTGAAGAGCTCAAATACAGGTAAGGAGAGTGGGCGGGCAGGTGGGCCCTCCGGAACACCGTATTAGAACACTACCCGGTGCTCCGCCACGCACTGGTACGCCCGTACCAGGATGTACCGCCTGCAACCCACCACTGCCACACGGCATCGAAAAACCGGCGATTATATAGGACGTGATAGTGCCAGGGTAGTTGGGTGGGCCCAGCCACTGGTTGGAACTACCAGTTTGCCTGAACTGGTCTGAACTGGCAGCAGCCCACCAATGGTTGGTAGTTTGGTTCCTGGATAGATCTGAAAACTAATTTCTAAATCAATTCTAAGGAAGGCTTATCTATATCAGAATATTGATTATAGAGGCTATGAAAGCTGGCTGGGCAAAATATTTGTTCTGAGACTTCCTTAAGTTCAAGAAACTACTAATGTCTGAGAGCTTCTTTTTTGCAGAATGGGACAACTTACTGCAGCCAATTCAGACAACTTGCTGCGGCCATCACACCATGGAACAACTCGCCATGGGGCAATCCACGTGGGTAACTCAGTGCAATCAATATTATCCACCACCGTTTCTTCTCATTAATTCCATTGACCCCAAAAAATCTTTTCCTCTTTTCCTTCTGTGGTCATCTGACCAAGCGTGACTATACACCGAAGTGCATGGAACACAATCATCTTCCCACCAAAGTGGTACTAATTTATTTATTTGCATTTACATGCTTTCGAACTGCTAGGTTTGCAGGAGCTGGGGTAAATAACAGGAGTTCACCCCATTGCACGGGTCTCAAACCTGGGCTATCAGCTTTCCATCTGAGAAGCTCAGCGCTTTTAACCGCTAAGCCATGGTGCCCTTCTTTTCAAGTTAGAACCCTTTAAAATGAATATCATTTCTTTCCCCTGAACTGAAGCTTGGTTGCTCACTTGGGGAAATTAATTTTCCAGTTAAGTGGTGCATGATGAGTACTACGTAAGAGTACCAACAGGATGCCTAGTAGACTCTACACACACACACACACACACAATCACAAGCATTTCATTTTAAAACAAAGCTTGCCTTTACTGCTTATCTTTTCAAACATCTTTTGGTTAATGGATACTGGAGTAGATTAGTTCAATGTATTTCACATTATAACGCCCCTTGTCCCCAATTAATGACTGCGAAAGGACATAATAATGGAGGAAGGAGCTTCAAGCACCTACAGTACTGCACATACATCTGACTAAGGGGCATTTGCACCCCTCTTCAAATGAGCAAAATGTGCTCTGTGTTGCCGACACACAGAAGTAGCAGGATTTTGCAAGCCAAAGGCTGTGATTTAAGTATGCACTTCATGTCAAACATTTGCTGCACTTTTGGAAGCCTAAGCTTTAAATGTACATTGAGTTCTTTGACTCTATGAACTTTGGTATGTACGGCAGAGGTGGGTTGCTTCCAGTTTGGCCCAATTCAGCCGAACCAGTAGTGGGGAGCAGGAGGCTCCACCCACTCACCCAGACGCTACTGCGCATGTGCAGAAGTGTTGCACACATGTGAGCACAAGCAAACCGGTTAGCAACCGACACTGATGTACGCTTTCTGTTTCTTCCGTCTTGATATTGACTTTCAGAGAGTGTCTTTAAAAAGGAAAGATACAAATGCATGTACAGAATGCAGTTCCATATCAACGCCCAGTGAACTGACCAAACCAAAGTAGGATCATTTGAAATAATACTTTATTAGTTTGCATTCTTTGTGCATATCCCTATATCAAAGTATAAAAGTCACCTTTTGTGCAAAACACTTTTACCCTGTAAATCTCTTGGACAGTCTTTTCCAGTGCAACATTTTCAGAAGACCACTATAGACATGAAAAAAGTCTAAAACTGGAATGGCTTCTCTAATAATAAAATGGCATGTTATTGTCTAATTAGAGAGGCTAATGCTTTTATAATCCAAAGATTGTGATGGGGGAGTTTGAAAGAACTACATTTCAGGACTTTTGCTTGAGTCTTTTTGCACATTATGCAAAATGAAGTTAGATTTAAACTGGCAATGAGAAAAATGTCTCATTCATTCAATAAAAGAGTCCTTTCTTGCTCTGAACCAAGATGGATTCCAGGATGGGACCTACGCAAAATGAAAAGGAAAAAAAAATGTTCTCAGCATATTGGACACTACAAAGACAAAGAGGCAATACATGCACACTTTTCTCATAATTGGGCATGTTTATTTTGCGTAAATCAATAAATGAATTGTATTACACTGTGGAAACTGGCTGCAAAAACAATGACATTGCTTTACAGAGTCCACTCACAGGTAGCTACAATTTTTCTTTTTTTGTCTGATTCATGTGGGAAACCCAGAAAGGAGCACTGCTGTAGAGAAGGTGTTACATGGCAGCTTCACAGGACTCTGGAAGAATTATCTGGATCCTTTCAATCAGGATTCAGGCCTGGGTATGGGACTGAAATAGCAGCGATCACACTGATAGATGACCACTAGAGGGAGCAAGATGGGGGTGGGTGCGTCTGTTGGATCACCTCCGGCAGGAGTGGGATAGGGGTGGTTCATCCATCCTTGCTCTTCTTATCGTCTCAGCGGCTTTCGATACCAACAAACGGCATCCTTCTGGACTGGCTCCAGGAGTTGAGGGCGGAAGACATGATGTTGTACTAGTTCTCTTCCTTCCTCTGGGATTGGTTTCAATTAGTGTTGATAGGGGAGAAGGGATCCAGCCCTACTTCATGGGGTGCTGCAGAGCTTAGTACACTCCTGTTTAATATCTATTTAAAGCCGCTGGGTGAGGTCATTTAACAAATTAGGTGAGATATCATTAACATGCTGATGATATTACTCAGCTTTATATTCTGGGTGTCCTGTAGAGGTTCTCTCTGTGTCTAGAAGTTATGGGGCCTACATGGGGCACAGCGGGCTTCAGCACAACCCAAACCAGACTGAGTGGCTCTGGGTTTTTGGACCTCCTCCTTAGGACCCTTTCATATTTGTATGAAGTGGTACCTCAAACAGACCCTGGGCACAATCTGGAGGTCTTCCTGCATTTGCAGCTCTGCTCCAAGAGCAGGTGACAGCTGTGGCTAGGAAAGGCCTTTGCACAATTTCAGGTTGTACGTCAATTGCACCCATTCATGGACTGAGGGTCCTGTTCACAGTCACTCATGCCTTTGGGACCTCCATATTGACTATTGCAAATTGCTTTATATGGGACTGTCCTTGAAGAGTATTTGGAAACTTCAACTGGTGCAGAGAGAAGGGACATGGGCAGTTACTGGTGCCATCTAAGACCATTGTTTCAGGAGCTGCAATGGCTTCTAGTGTGCATTTGGGTGCAATTCAAGATGCTGTCTGTCACATTTAAAGCCTTTCATGGTTTGGGACTGGGTTACTTATGTCTCTCCCCAGTGGTATCTAACCATCTTATCAGATCTGGTAGGAGGGGCATGGTCTGAGTACCATATCCTTAGCAGTGTTAGCTAGCACAGACCAGAAGGACAGTCTTCTTCTGCCATGATCCCCACCCTTTGGAATATCATCACCCCTGAAATTAGATTGGCCCCATCCCTGCTTTTTGTAAAGTCCATGCCTAGGTCTCTGGGCACGGAACGAGACACTTTGTGCAGTTAACTCTCCACAGACAACTTGCCACTGCCAATTCTCTATGGCTAACTCATCACGGCCAACTCACCGTGGGACAACTCGCCAAGGCCAACTCACCATAAGACAACTAAACAAGTATTTAAAATCATGTTTAAAAATTAACTTTTGACATTCATTTTCATTCTATCCCTCCTTTGGCATCCTTTCTTTAATGATTCTATTCTAAAATTTCTTCAATATTAGTGTAACTCTGTGGAAAGTTGTCAGACAACAAGTTGGCTGTGGCGAGTTATCCTAGACCCCTCTGGGCATGGGATACAGCCTTTCTCGTGGCTCTGTGAATGATGGGTTGGATGATGCCTGGCTGCTAGCGGTTTCATTTTTATTTTTTATTTCATGTATTTTGTGCATTTTATTGTTAAGTTGCCTAGAATCATGTAACAGTGGCCGTTATGTTAATCAAATGAAAATAGATACTGTATATTTGGTCATTTAAGTTCAAATCTGGTTTTAAACCTTTTTGGAATGAGAGACTTAAAATATAATTAAAACAAGCCATTACTTAGCAGTTAAATAGCTACATTTTTGCTTGTAGGCACCAGCAGTGAATATGGAACAGCAATTTGCAACTGTGCAATGGGGATTGTGATATGCAAACACTCTCAAGGTGAATATTTAAACAATGCAGATATTTTTCTGTGATTAGTTTGGTTTAATTTAATGCGTTATTTAAAAGCAAACATTGAAATAAAGGGACCACTTGGTATGTTGTTCTCAATGCTATTTGAACGGCTGATATCTGTTAAAAGGAAAAGCCAGCCAATTAATTCAGGAAAAACACAGAAGAGCTAACAAAAAATGGCATTTTTTTTGTCTAAATGAGAATCAGTAACAAAGTATTCTCCTTTCATCAAATTTTAAGAAAAAGAATGAAACTTCACTGTACCTCTTCCTTTGCATGGCTTCATAGGTATAATAAATTGCGGCTGCTAGTCCCTTCAGAGAAAGCAATTGTTAGTATACTTGTGACATTTCATATTTAAATGTAATAAAAAATGAATAAATCATGTTAGTATACATACACTTAACAATGGGAATCCTCCTTGTATAGCTGCAGACCATTCGAAACCCAGTTTCTCATTTAAGAAGCCACCTAAAGTTGGACCTACAAAAGACCTGCAAACAAACAAACAAATAAAACCATACATAGCATATTTATCATAGATCTAGAAATAGGTAAGATCAGGAAATAAATACATAGCAGGGAAGAACAGATCGAGGTAATCAGCATCCACACAAACCACCTTTTGGGAATTCCACATTCACAATCATGGATATGACTATTCCACAGGTAAACCAAATCCATTTTGGCAGGTAGCTATTCTGCCATTATCTGCCATCTTCATAACCCTAGACCTTTCAACCTTCCCCAGAAATAAGCTTTTAAATGAATGGCTTCAGTTTTGCTCTTTGAACCAAGATTACCCGAGTAGTTTGAGACTGCAGGTTGTTAAGGACAAACTTCATCCAAATTCCATTAGGTGCAGTGATTAGAATGCATTATTGTATGCTAAATCAAAAGGGACATGGTGGCTCAGGGGCTAAGATACTGAGCTTGCCGATCAGCGGTTCAAACCCCTAGTGCCACATAATGGAGTGAGCTCCCATTACTTGTCCCAGCTTCTGCCAACCTAGCAGTTTGAAAGCACGTAAAAAATATAAATAGAAAAATAGGGAACCATCTTTGGTGGGAAGGTAACAGTGTTCCGTGCGCCTTTGGCATTTAGTCATCCTGGCCAAATGACCATGGAGACGTCATTGGACAGCGCTGGCTCTTCAGCTTTGAAACGGAGATGAGCACTGCCCTCCAGAGTTGGGAAGAGGAATCTTTACCTTCACCTATGCTAAATTAGGTCACTGTCAGGAGTTTGATCCTGACTGGCTCAAAGTTGACTCAGCCTTCCATCCTTCTGACATCATCAAAAATGAGGTCACAGATAGTTGGGGCAATATGCTGACTCTGTAAACCACTTAGAGAGGGCTGTAAAGCACTGTGAAGCGGTACATAAGTGAGTGCTGTTGCTAGTGCTAGTGATATCCTGGAATGAAAAAGAATAAATGCTTTTATCTTAACAAAGATAGCAAAATGTTTGAGATGCAACATTTATGTGAGGTTTATACAGTATGTATCAATAATTAACAGCCTGAACAGACTAAGAAATAAAACCAAGAACAGGAATACATACACAGCTAGTCCAAATTAAGTAAGCCACGTTGAAAAGAAAAGAAAAATCTGGCAATAGTAACTACACATTTCCTGGCATCTTTAATCTGCTTGTTCCAAATCTCTGGGAATACCTGAATTCCTAGGCTCGATCAGATGAAATCTGTTTCTTTAAGGTCCTTGCTTCTCCCTAAGGCCATTAGCCAAGACTCCACAGAAATAGATTCTAATTTTGTTTCCCTTGAGAATTCCATCCCCTGCCTCTTACTTGAGAAAGATAGTAGGTGTGTTTGTAGATTACTTAGGATTCCCAAGAGATCATTCCTGGCCAGGTTCCTAGTTCTACTACAAAGTACAAAACAACTACACAAGATGTACCAAACGTCAGGCCCCACAGACTTTTTATTGTATACGTTACATTACAAGTCTGAATTAGTTGCCAGTTATTTCTAAACAATCCTTACTCAATTTATAGTTTGAATATTTTAAATTACAGTAACATTTCGAAAAATAGCGGAACATATTGTAATTGACTTTTAGTACACTGTGTATATCAAGCTCAATATTAAAACTAAGCGCATATAATTGGCATTAAGAGACACTTCCTGAAGCCAAATTTTACCCACCCTGTCCCACCAAAGCAACTGTCAAGCCACAGACTGTTTTCCTAGAGAAAGATAACAAAAAGTACTTTCTTCCACATCTATGCACAAAGACTAGGCAACCCTGTACCTGTTGGACTATCATTTCATAAATATATTTCCTTAATTACTCACCCCACTCACACACTTGCTGCACCTTCTTCATAACCTTCCACACACACTTGCATCCTCTTTAACCTGTACTGCACCTCTTGTGCCACCGCACCCCACCCCACCCGCCTGTGTCCTCCACCAGGTGTCTCTTGTGCACCCATTTGCGCTCTTATAGCAATAGCACTTAGACTTATATACTGATTCGCAGTTGTTTACCGAGTCAGTCCTATTGCCCCCAACAATCTGTGCCCTCATTTTACCAGCCTTGGAAGGATGGAAGGATGAGTCAACCTTGAGCTGGTCAGGATCGAACTGCTGGCAGTTGGCAGATTTAGCCTGCCGTACTGCATTCTAACTACTGTGCCATCGAGGCTCATGCTGTCTCCCGACCCTCATGGTGATTCTTGCACACCCACTCACACCCATCACACCTCCTGACCCATGTGGCCCTTTTGCACATTGTAATGCAATGTCATGCATCATCCCCAGTATGAATGGATGACATGGGTTGGCGAAGGTGTGCAGCGGTTTCATAGAAATGTGCAAGATGTGGAAGAGTTACTGTGCAGGTCACGGTAGTATGGGGTACAGCATGGGACTCAGAGAGGACACATGGGGGTGTGGCATCGATCAGGAAAGGGTGCGTCAGACTTCACAGGCGACAGCTTCACAGGCGACAGCTTCTTAATAGTCTGGATTCCTGACTTACCACTTGTTGCAGTGGACCATTTTGCCCCATTTCACAAATAAGCAGTTTAGGTGGGCTTGATACATCTGATCCTACTTGACTTTTCCTACCAGTAGGAATAGCTTCAGGAACTCTTCAGGAAGAAAACTCTTAACTATTATTGATAGAGATTATAGGTGTGTTGCTTTCCAATAAAGCAGAAATAGACAACTCCGAACTATGGTTTCAGACTCTGATTTATTGGAAACAGCAGACCAAATCTTCCAACTTTATATACACGTAATTCTAAACCAGGGGAGTCAAACTCAAGGTCCAGGGGCCAGATCTGGCCTGAGGGGTGCTTAGATCTGGCCCACTGGACCGCCCTGGAAACAGTGAAGGACTGGTCCGCGGTGCTTCTGCCAGCAAAAACGGAGCTCGGGAGAGACACAGACCATAGGTGCCCCCGACACGAGTAATGTTGAGTTGGCCACGTCCACTCCAGCCCCCTGAAGTCAAACCCAGTCCTGATGCGGCCCTCAATGAAATCGAGTTTAACACCCCTGCTCTAAACCTTTTCCCCTGGTTTTCTTTTCCCCCTGATTCCTGAAGCTTCTCCATGTGGTATAAAAACAAGCATGTATTTCTCAGCAAATTGTTTCTGATTGATAAACCATGATTCAGTAGCATGTGCTAGCTGTATAAACTGTATATCCAAATGCACTGTTAACAGCCTATCTCTGGTTCTCTATTGGCACCCTTCTTCTTTCCTTCCTTCTTATCTTTGGTTCTTTCTCAGTAATCATTGCCGGACATAGATTCTTTAATACACTGATTAGAAATGAATGAAGCATAAAGTACAATATTTACTAGAACTCTTTGAACTTCAGCAGCAATTAACCTTAATGGGAAATCCTAATGGGACCATGATGGCGAACCTATGGCACGTGTGCCACAGGTGGCACAAAGAGCCATATCTGCCGGCATGCAAGCTGTCAGCTCCAGCGTACATGCATGCACTGGCCAGCTGATTTTCAGCCTTCCGTAGGGCCAGGGGAGGCCATTTTTGCCCTCCCCAGGCTTCAGGAAAGCCTATGGAGTCTGGGGAGGGTGAAAAATGGGCCCAACAAGCCTACTGGAAGTTCGGAAACGATCTGTTTCTGGCTTCGGAGGGTCTCTGGAGGGGGGGGGAGGCTGTTTTCGCCATCCCCAGGCTTCAGGAAAGCCTCCGTAGCCTGAGGAGAGCAAAAAATAGCCCTACCACCCTACCGGAAGTTCCTTTTCCTTTCTCACAGTCCAGCGCACCTCACAAATAAGATGATGAAAAAGTATTACAGATGTTTGCTGCCTTGAGTTACTTTTAAAATAATAAAGGTGGAGTAAAAACCAAATAAACAAATGAATCTCAAACTTTCCAGGCAATTAAGAAATACAAGCTTTGGGATGTGCTCATGACTGGAAAAAAAATCAATCTTGATGTCTGTTTCTAGAAGGAATAAATTTTTGGCAGCTGTTCAGTACATATGACTTTGTAAACATTTTTTTAAAAAGCCTCCTTTATCTATTCACATAATTTAATCCTTGTCTTCTGTTCCCATTGTGAGTCAAAATCATATTTAATCATCAATCTTATAACTGCAGCTATTAAAGCTGCATATTAGTTTGCTTTTAAATGTTAGGTTTATTTTCAAGAGGAAACGGCCAATTTTATTTGTTGCATTAGAACAACAAATCCCAAATCAATAATCAGAAAGCTTTCAATTTGTATTGCTTTTCTTCCCATCACATAGAAAATACTGGATTCCAGTATCGATATCGCTCATCTTTACATTGTGGCTATTTCAATTTTCCTTCTTTCCAATTATATACATCACTATTCTATATATTGTATAATCATATATGTACATAATCAAATATAGAGTTCGATATTGGAAGGCTGTTAAGAGTGGAAATGTGGCATAAACGTTGAAATATGTTTAATAAAAAGTAATTTAAAAAAAGAAAATACTGGTTTCCAAAGGAAGCACTGTGATCGATATCTTTTCTTTAGCTATGCCTATAACCAGCTTTCCGTGCAAAAAGTAGGGCCTGCTTAATAATACAGTGAGATCCCAAAAAAACACAATTGTGATCTATAGATCTGAGAGGATCCTGCATGAATCACTCAACACTTATGGAGGATATAGATATTGGGAGAGATCATATGTTGTGAAAATGTAAGGTGGAATTTTTCTGAGTCGTCTCTTGTTAATATCTCTGATCGTTATTGCCAAAGATTACATACAACGTGCCTAAGCAAGCATCACAGGCTAGTAGCCAACAAAAGTAGCGTCATCACTTGAAGAAATAATAATTTTCTGTGCCATTTTGTAAATCTCAGGTATCGTGTTTTAATAGATAAGGCTGACTACAAATTCTATTGCTCATGAAGCACCAATATAGTCAGTGGTGGGTTTCAAAATTTTTTAGAACCTCTTCTGTAGGTGTGGCCTGCTTTGTGGGAGTGGCTTGCCGACCATATGACTGGATGGGAGTGTCTTGCCGGCCATGTGACCGAGTGGGAGTGGCTTGCCAACCATGTGACTGAGTGGGAGTGGCTTGGCAGTGACTGGTTGGGTGTGGCCAACTTGTAAAATGTGGTGAAACTCACTTAACAACGCTCTTGCTTAGCAACCAAAATGTTGGCTCAGAAACTCTGGCATTTGAAGCACACAAGTCTTAAAGCTGTAAAGTTACAAGACACTTGTACCCCTAACTCTCTAGAAAAAAAAACCCAGGGGTGTTCAAACTTGACAGCTTTAAGACTTGTGGACTTCAACTCCCAGAATTCCTCCTCTCGCTCTTCATCTTGATGATGTGCAGACGGGCGGGGGGGGGGGGGAGGGAAGTGGAACCGGTTCTAAACAGCACTGTAGATTTGTGGAACCTCTTCTATAGAAGAGGTTAGAACTGGCCGGAACCCACCCCTGAATATAGCATCCTGATGATGCAATGATAGTAGCACTATCATGGTGCAGACAGATTATGGGTAGGGCTTGATTTGGGGTGCTACGTTTATCAGTGTGAAAACCCACACCATCACCACTGATGGCTCTCCTCCACAGATGCTACTGTCCTATTTCCTGAAGGGTTATTGGCTTTTATGTATTTCTCCCCAAATCTTAAGAATTTCTTTTGTACTTGACAATGCTGTCTACATAATGTTTAGTCAACAGTTGTATTTCTGATCATGAGTTGTATAGGTTTTTTATGAATGGTTACATACCCAAGTGCCCATAATGCACCGAAGAGTCCAGACACCAATCCTAATAAGCTTAATCCTTCCTCAAATCCATTCTCACTGCGGAAGGAAATCCAGAAACCCAGAGTTATTTCCAAGGATGATACTTTATTTTATAACTTCAAAACATTTTAGAAGGCAATCATCACAAAAATAATTATACAGTCCCAAAGCAGAAACATCTGTAACAGAACAGTTGTCAGTATATGTAGAAAATAAAAATATCAAGGGTTGTCTTTGTCTTCAATACAATATATTCAGCATTTAAAATATTTACAATGATTCGGTTCACCCATCGAACTCTGCCATGGTTTGCTTAGAATAGAATAACAGAGTTGGAAGGGACCTTGGAGGTCTTCTAGTCCAACCCCCTGCTCAGGCAGGAAATCCTAAAAATTTCAGACAAATGGTTGTCCAATCTCTTCTTTAAAACTTCCAGTGGAGCATTCACAACTTCTGGAGGAAATTTGTACCACTGATTAAATGTTTTAACTGTCAGGAAATTCTAGACTGCTTCTCTTCCTGATTAGTTTTCACCCATTGCTTCTTGTCCTACCCTCAGGTATTTTGGAGAATAGCTTGACTCTCTCTTTTTTGTGGCAGCACTTGAGATATTGAAAAACTGCTATCATGTCACCCCTAGTCCTTCTTTTCATTAAACCGGACATTAAACCAATTCCAGCAACCGTTCTTTATGTTTTAGCCTCCAGTTCCCTAATCATCTTGGTTGCTGTTCTCTGCACTCTTTCTAGAGTCTCAACATCTTTTTTGTACCATGGCAACTAAAACTGGATGCAGTATTCCAAGTGTGGTCTTACCAAGGCATTATAAAGTAGAATTAATACTTCACGTGATTTTGATTCTATCCCTCTGCTAATGCAATCTAGGACTGCGTGGCTTAATCATGATTATTTCTGGATTAATCTTCTTAATGATAGTCAAGGGTTGTTTCAGATACAGGGGATAGCAGTTTGTGAAGATGGGGATATACTTTGTTTAGATTGATGTGGCTTTTGTCATATTTCTCTTTTTCATGCGTTTACCAATTCAAACACCAGGAAACTGCCATTAGGTTTCAGCTATCATAAATGGTGTCACTAAGGCAAGAAAGAGAGACAGAGATAGAGCCCTCAAGGGTCACATGTGGCCATGGATTGGGATGTTTATTCCAGTTTATTGAATAAATGGGAATTAACCAAGTACATACAACAGACTGGTCCATGGACCATGGTATGCAGACATTTCCATGTATTATTGCTGAGCAGAATGATGTTGTCTTCTGCTAGTATCAGTGGTGGGATTCAATTTTTTTTACTATCGGTTCTGTGGACGTGGCAGGGAAAGGACACTGTAAAATCTCCATTCCTTCCCCACTCCAGGAGAAGGTTACTGCAAAATCCCCATTTCCTCCCGATCAGCTGGGACTCGGGAGACAGAGAATAGATGGGGATGGGGCTAGTCAGAGGTGGTATTTACTGGTTCTCCGAACTACTCAAAATTTCCGCTACCAGTTCTCCAGAACTGGTCAGAATCTGCTGAATACCACCTCGGACTAGTATGTTAAATGGAAGTCATGGATGTATCTTTGATAAGCAAGGCAGTTCATTATCCAGGGCGGGGGGGGGGGGGGAGAGAAGAAAATGCTTTTCTAAACAGAGGCAGAAGCCAAATCATAATACCTCTGTCTTTAAAACAAGTCATCAGCCTCGAAACTGGGAGACTGGGAGTTTTAGTTCCAATATGAGACACAAAGCCAGCTAGGTGACCTTGGGCTAGTCACTTTCTCTCAGCTTTAAAAAGGAGACAACGGAAAACCACTTTTGAAAAACCTTGCTAAGAAAACTGCAAGGACCAGTCCAAGCAGTCCCCAAGAGCCAGGCATGACTCAATGGAAAAGTGGGGCAGAGGGGAGGAGAGAGGTTAATTATTCGAGTCTTTGAGGGTAAAGAATAACATAAATATGAAGAGAAGTTCACTTACTATGCACTATTGATTGCTTCAGGGTATATTGGGATACCAGTCATTGCAAGAGCAAAACCATCCAGGACCAATATCAGAATGAAAAGCCAAAGCTGACTGCAAAAACATAAGCACAGACACAATGCTTCATTTCAGCTGGAATTCATGGTATGTCTCTGCTATCTGTCATTTATATTTAAAAGGCCACCCAACTGACAGTGACCGAAGAGATTTAGAGTCCACCATTTATTTTTATCTCTTAAGAGTCATTCTCACTGGCTTCAATAACACTACCCTTGCTCATTTCTGTTAGTCAGGACTGCTATGTTAAACCATTCAGGTTTCATGCTGGTGCTGCCCGGATTTTAAGCCATTTAAAAAATATTCTGCCTAAACTCTGGGTCACTTCAGTGAAGATCTGCCAATTAAAGTTTCAATTAAGATTGCCAGATGCAGAACAGAAGCTCTCTATTGAGCAATTCCTTTATGGTTAAAGGTAAAGGTTCCCCTTGCACATATGTGCTAGTCGTTCCCGACTCTAGGGGGCAGTGCTCATCTCCGTTACAAAGCCAAAGAACCAGTGCTGTCCGAAGATGTTTCCGTGGTCATGTGGCCAGCATGACTAAATGCCAAAGGCACACAGAATGCTGTTACCTTCCCAACAAGGATGGTTCCTATTTTTCTACTTGCATTTTTAATGTGCTTTTGAACTGCTAGGTTGGCAGAAGCTGGGACAAGTAATGGGAGTTCACTTCATTACGCGGTGCTAGGGATTTGAACCACCAAACTGCCGACCTTTCTGATGGACAAGCTCAGCGTCTTAGACACTGAGCCACCATATCCCTCATCCCTTACTGTTGGGCCCTCCCAATGTTTCATGCCCGGAAAATAATTGACAATTGTATATACTCATAAACATGCATTTAACGAAAGTTAGGCTAAATCAATACATACAGCATTAAAGTATCAAAATACACATGCATGGAGATAGAACAACCAACTTAAAAAAATAATAATAATCCTTTCTTGCATTTTTTTCCAGATTTGGGTCCATAATGTCTGATTATGAAACTGATACATATAGTCTCTCAATGGCATAGGTCTGGCTGACATGCAGAAATTCAACGATTCAAAACTTAGAGCAGGCATTTTCTTTTCAATTATTATTTTCTTTTTCTGAGCTAAATTTCTTAGTCTTGGCCTTTTTTTGAACAAAGTCACTGGTGCATCTTTTCATTATTTTTCATGTCATCTGAGATGAGAGTTTCACTCCACTTCCCAAAATAGCAGGAACAGAAAGGGGAGGGAAGGGAAAAGACAACTCACTGCAGCCAACCTGCCATGGCCAACTCACTGCAGCCAACCTGCCATGTGATAACTCGCCATGGTTAGCTCGCCATGGTACAACTTGCTTCAGGACAATTCAATAATTCAATTTAATTATTTAGCATAAAACATTATTTTAACAGTTGTCATTTTGTCCCTCCTTTGGCATCCTTTCTTTAATGATTCTATTCCACTGTTTCTTTGATATTAGTGTAACTCTTGTCCCAAGGTGAGTTGTCCCATGATGATTGGCCACAGTGTGTTGGCTGCACCAAATTGGCCATGGTGAGTTGTTATAAACCAGGGAAAGGAAGGGTGGTTTTGCTAAGTTTTAAGCTAGTGATCCTCTGTATGTCAGAGAAATGTCCTAACCAATATGCAAGTGGAACATCAGCAATAACAGTAGCCGGAACAGAGGTTAGAGATTAGTGATCCAGACAAGAGAGTGTTCCAGCAACTATGCACTGTAGCTAATTAAAGTACAAAGATTTTCTAGCAAGAACAAGAAACCAGATAGCAATACTTGAGCTGGCACGAGTGGAAAACAGCCCTTTATGCATAGAGCAAGCAATAACAAGCACAGTTTGCATTATAGGCTGAGGATGGATAGAGGAGGACATTGTTTGATCCTGCTCTCCAGAAACAGGGCTCATACAATGGAGCCACCTGCCCTTAGATTGGCATCTCCATTTCCAGACTAATCATCATAATTGTTAATGTATTCCTATGCTATTGAAGCTCAAAGCTGCCTAATTTCTGATTTCCTCAAAGATATCTACTGAGCTTCCATTCATAACCACTATTTAATTTTGAACAGTGGGATTAACATTTTGCTAATGAGTATCAAGAAACATGTTTCTCACTGCACAGGAATAAGGATGAGAATGGTGGTGGGACTTGAATAACTTAACAACCAGTTCTCTGGATGGGTAGGTGTGGCCGGTTGGTCATGTGACTGGGTGGATGACATCACTCATCGCACCCATCCCCATGCCACTCACCTCAAAGGCAGAGGTAGGATTCAGCCGGTTGGGGCTAATCCCACCACTGGCTGGCCCTGCCCCTGCCCATTTTTGGCTAGATTTTTTTGCCATTTTCAGGCCTTTTGGGGGGCCTTTTTAAGGCTATGCTTTGGCCATTTTCAGGCTATTTTGGGGGCATTATTAGGCTTTTTGGGGGGGATGTTTTCAGGCAATTCTTTGGGCTGTTTTCAGGCCATTTTGGTCTGAAGAATGGCCCAAAATGTTCTTGGGGCCATTTTTTGGCCATTTGTTGACCATTCTCAGGCCATTTTTGGACCATTTTCATACCATATTTTGGGCCATTTTCAGGGCAAAAATGGCCTGAAAACTCCCAATATAACAGCCCAGAAAATGGCCCAGAAAACAGGCTGAAAAATGAGCAGGGCAGGGCCAGCCAGTGGTGGGAGTTGCCGGTTGCCGAACTGCGGAGAATCTTAACTACCAGTTCACCTGAACCGGTCCAAACCAGCAGCAGTCCCCCTCTGGATGAGAAGCAGGAAATGGGACTTTGAGCCTCAGGAAACTACCTAACTTTGTGGGAAGGGCTACAGTTTAGTGAGTAGCACATGGGTTAATCCCTGAATCTCTAACCATCTATTTAAGCCCTGATACCTCCTGGCTTAAATGAAAAGCATGCAATTTTTTTTTTTTTTTTAACAAAAATTTTTATTGGTTTTTCAACATTTATAGGGAAAAGGATAAATGGACAGGTATACAAATTATGGCAGTTGCAAAGTGTGACAGGCGCCCCTCTCTCCATACTCATAGTATACATTTATATATAATGCATTGGTATATAATTAATTACAGTCAGCATATTAGTTCTATTACTAAATTCAATCAGATTAGACATTACAGTATAAAATCCAGATATAATTCCATTATCACTTTCGGTCAGTTTATAATAATATGATTTTCTTGTTTATTTTTGTGATCTGAGTCTTCTTGCTATTGCCCCATCTCCCTCCACTGGCAGAGCTCTGGCCCCTCCCGTGTCCTGCGTGTCCGCTGTAGTGTCTCGTGTTTTTTCTAGGAGTGTTCTGTTTTTTTCCATAAAGGCCTGCGCCTCTATGGGTGAATTGATTCTAATTCTTGTCTCCTCCCAGAATATCAGCATACCTTCAGGCATCAACCATCTAAACCACACCCCTTTCTGGTATAATTTATTCGCTAATTGCGAATAATTCTTCCTTTTTTCTCTAATCTTCTTAGGGATCTGCTTCAGAATGGTTATCTCCATATCATGGTATGTCAATGCTTGCCCCCTTTGTACACCCAGAATTTCATCTCTTGTGCTTTTTCTAAGAAATTTAATGTGAACCTCCCTGGGTACATTGTGAGTTCTAGCATAAGCTGAGTTCACTCTATAAACCAGGTCTATATCCCACCCCATCTGTTGTTTTTCTTTGTGTGTATAGTCAGCCAGGATGTTTATCATGATGTCCCTTATGTTTTCCCCATCTTCTTCTATAACATTTTGAAATCTAAGGTAATAGGACATTCTCTCAAATTCTATTTTCATCTGTTGGATGTCAAGATCTTTGTTCCCTTTCTGCACAGCTTCTACCCCCCCCCTCACCTCCTCCACCCCCCCTTCTACAAGATTCAGTCTTTGTGAGTTCTTATATATTTGGGCTTGATTTTCTTTAATTTCATCTTTCATTTCCCTTAGCTGTTTCTTGATTTCCTCCTGGCCCTGTAAAATTTGTTGAAGCATTTGTTGAAAGTCCATCTCTGTAGTCTTATGTTGCATCAGTTCTGTTATCTTTGACTGTGTGGCTGGACTGGATGTTGCGGATGTTGGAGCAGAAGTGGCAAAACCAGGTTTTCCAGGAGGAGGTCTTTTGGGTGCCATCCTTTATAACGTTAGAGGTTCAGTCCAAATATGAAATAAACAGTTAGAAAAGAAGGGTAGCCAGGTGAATCCGGGAGCAGAAGAACCAGGCAGAAGAGAATCTCTCCAATAAGTCTGGCAATAGATAGAAAATTTCCCCTAGAAAGTTTAAAAAATACCAATCCACAAGAGATTCCTCTGGGAGACACGGAGACAAAGACCGGAAGCCTGAATTTTAAAGGTGGAGTCAGGTTTCACAGTTCATAAAGACAACGGAAGTGTGCCATCTTGCCCTGCCAGTTTTGGGCACAGAGGCATAACAAAGTATTAAAAAGTTCCAAAAGTCCTCAAATCACTGTAATATATAGGATTAAATTGAAAAGAAAATCATCTCAGCCTGAGTGAGGCTTCATTCGTTGGCTCTCCCCCCTCCTCCTTCCCCGGGGGCTGAGAGCAAAATTGTTCCTCGCCGCTTGTCCAAGGGGGGGGGGAAACCCCTCCCTCCAGCCGCACCTCCAAAATGCTCCGAAAGTTATTTTAAAGTTTTAAAAAGCTGAGTAATTCTTCATGCAGAATAAGGGATGAAGAGAGAAGCAACCTCACCGCACTGCAGCTGCTTCCTTCAATTGTTGCATTCTCCGGTCAGCTTATAGCGAGGCGCGAGGCGCGAGGCGCGAGGCGCAGGAATGCGAAGCGCCCTCCGAGCTTGCTCCCCGGTGCCTTGGGCGCGCGAGAGACCTCCCGCCGGCCGCCGCCACTGCAGGAGTCCTCCGCGATGCCGCCCCTCTGGCAGGACCCCTCTACGGGGTGTCCTGTGCCCCCCAAGGAGTGGGGAAGCCCACCGGGGAGCCGGAGCGGGCAAAGAGCTGCCCGCCGCCGCCGCCGCCGGAACCGGAACCCAATTTTCTAATTCCTTTCATATACAGGTAATTCTCAATTTATGATCACAATCGAATGCAAAATTTATGTTGCTAAGTGGAACATTTGCGACATTTTACAATATTTCTTGCCACAGTTGTTAAGTTAGTAACATTGTTGTTAAGTAAATCTGCCTTCCCCATTGACTTTGCTTGTCAGAAGGTCACAAAAGGTAATCACATGACCCTGGGACATTGTGACCTGGGACGTTTGATCATGTAACCGTGGAGATGCTACAACAGTCGTAAGTGTGAACAATGTCTGTAAGTCATTTTTAATCAGTGCCATTGTATGGTCACTAAATGAACTGTTGTAAGTCAAAGACTACCTGTATTCCCCAGGAATACTATTATTTTCTTTCCAAATAAAAACAGGAATAAAATGAGGTGATAGCGGAATTCCTGATCTGGAACATCTCTAAGCCTTCCCATTCACAGGTAAGGAAAAAGAAAATTGTACAGCTGTTTTTCTATCCACAGGCTGAAGAAACATTAAAAAGAATACTAATGCTAAGCAGCAGCACATTTATTGGGGTTCAAAAATTTGATATTACTAGTTAACACACAGTCCCTTCCTTACTGACTTGATAAACAGGAAAACTTCAGACCAGGAAAATTGTCAGCGTAGACATTAGTGAAGTATATCTTACCTTTCAATGTGCAAGATAGGCGCTGGCCCTAAGAAAAAATAGCATAATGAGGTCAGAAAAGCTCCAACGATTAGCAGCCATTTCCTTAAACTCTGTAAGAGATAGACAAAGAACTTGATTCTCATCAAAATATCATATTTGAATAAATAGAATGCATTGATTCAACCCATAGGAAATAAAGTGAACTGAGAAAATTCACATTAGATCATTTCATGTATTCAGTTCAACCAGAACCTAACATTCAACTTCATGTTCTTTTTAGAAGATGTAACCAATTCTCTGAAAGAGGTTACTTTTTCAAGAGCAAAAGGAAAACAGTTTTTCGCTTTCTCCCAATGAAAGTGTCTCACAAAGCAAACTGGTTCTTCCAAAAATTAGGATTCAACTTGCCTGTTTTCAAACAGGAGTCCCTCCTGCCCGTTAAAACGTAAAATGAAAACTATGAACCAAAGGTGGGTTGCTGCGGGCATTACTACTAGTTCGGTGGGCAAATGTTTTTTGCGCACCTAAAAAGGTCTGCGCATGTGCACAACGGAAAAATAATTACATTTTTGCAATGTTGTTCTGTGCATGCGAAAATCAAGATGCTGCCGCCGCCACTGCCGCTAGAACCGGTTTGCGGTTGTGGGCGGGCGAGTTACTACCTACTTGGCCGAACCGTTCCGAACCAGTAGGAACCCACCTCTGCTATGAAGACAGGTCCCTGTGCTATCATTAGCAATGGCTTTCCAAGTTAGAGAGAGCCGTGCTATTGGCGATCTTTTTGCTACGAACATTTTGCATGCAAAACATTTGTTTCATCACATCTGTCACATCAGAGATGGGACCCTTTGATTGGATGGCTTTGACAAGCCAGCTCTACAGTCCCTCCATACATTATGAATATATTGTATTGCTATTTCTTACCATTTCTTGACTGAGGAAACGCATTGGGCAGAAACACGTCTTCATAGCTGATCTATGGGATTTTGGTAAGATCCAATGTCAACACAAGGATTTCTATTATTTGGCTTCTGAAGCATGTCAAACCTAAACACCAATACTGGATAATCACAAGTGGCAAATCTAAAGAAGTTTAAAAATTGAAATAAGGATGGGGTAAGGATCTTGTACTCACCGGCTTTTTATCACTTAGAAAACCAAGAAGTGGTGAAAATAAGGAATAAGGAAGCGCTAAGGCCAGAAAGACCAATCCAACGTATCCTACTGGCAATTTAAACTATAGAAAGAAAACCAATATTCTTGTTAGGGCATAAAAACAGAATATAATATTAATTCAATACAGGTAGCCCTCAATTGACAATAGTTCATTTAGTGATCGTTCAACGTTACAACGGTATTGACAAAAGTGACTTATGACACTTTTTCACACTTATGACAATTGCAGTATTCCCACGATCACGTGATCAAAATTCAGATGCTTGGCAACTGATTCCTATTTATGACGGCTGCAGGGACCCTGGGTCACCTGACCGCTTTTGGTTTCCTTCTCAGAAGCAAAGTCAATGGAGAAACCAGATTCACTAAACAATCATATTACTAACTTAACAGCTGCCGTGATTCATTTAACAACCATGCCGTAAAATTAGACTTCAGTCACTTAACAACTACCTTGCTTAGCAATGGAAATTCTGGTCTCAATTGTGGTCGTAAGTCAAGGATTGCCTGCATTGACCACGTGGCTGAAGATGAATCACATCAGATGTATTTCATGTTAGTAATGGTCTCAGGTTATTTTAAAGCAGGGGTGTCAAACTCGATTGCATCAAGGTTGTTTTTGATCTCGGGGGACTGGAGTGGGCGTGGCCAAAGTGGGCGTGGCCACCTCGACATCACTCGTGTTGGAGTGCCTGTGGTGACCCGAGCGCTCTGCCAGTGAAAACAGGCTTCCGAGCTCTGTTTTCAGCCACCATGGCCTCCTGCAGCCCTCTGCCAGCCAAAACAGAGCTCGTGGGGAAGCGGGGATATATGGCTGGCAGAGGCACTGCGGGCCAGTCCTTCACTGTTTCCAGGGTGGCACTGCGGGTCAGATCTAAGCACCCCACGGGACAGATCGACCTGCGGGCCTTGAGTTTGACACTCCTGTTTTAAAGGTTATAATTTCTGAGGCATGAACTTATTTATGTTTTGGAATCCCTACGGCCCTTTGGTCCCTGGTAATTAGAATTACAATGTAGGAAGAGACACCTAGAAATGTAACAACCATTTGAAAGGTTAAAACACGCTCCTAATATTTGTTACATACCCATGATTTATAAATCTTTTATCAAATCTATTAAGCTTAATGAGTTATTTTAGAATGGATAGGATGTATCGAAAAGATTTTTTTTTCTTCCAAAAATGCACCTACTTTTTCCAAGACAAATAATGACATTGTAGGATCCAGAAAGGCTAAACTTGCACTTAGTCCAAATATATTTAAACAAAGGACTGCAACTTTTGGTACAACAATAAGCTTCAAGAATGAATCTTTCTTAGGAACTGAATCTGTAATTAGAAAAGCATAGAATATAAAATTAATTATTATAGAAACTAATCTGTACAAATATTTTACACATTAAAAGATACTAGTCCTTGCCCTGAGTCTATAGTCCTGAATTCAGATAAAGAGAAAATAACTTTTCACTGTTAATATCTAACCAAGTTGACACACAAATTGTATTTATCATGCTCAAATACAGTTCTTGCCCTCATATCACCTTCAGCCTATCATTTCTATGCATTTCAAATGCTAAAAGAACCTGCTGAACTTGTTTATCAGAAAGGCTAACAGCTTCCATTAGCATTAATGCTGCTACAATTAATTTTCAACACTATAGAAAATTATATTTACTACACTGCAGAACACACACTGAATATAAAATATTATATACACACACACACACACACACTGCTATCATCTCTCTTGCTTTTCATTGCTTTCTAAGCTTTCCCAGAGGCATATGGGAATAGATTGCCATTTAAGAGAAAAAATATTTTAGCAAATACATAAATCCATTGTAGCAGAGCTCTGGCATGCTTCAGAGCAGGAGTGTCAAACTCAATTTCATTGAGGGCCACATCAAGGTTGTGTTTGACCTGGGGGGGGGGCGCGGGGTAGGCATGGCCAACTCCAAGTCACTTATGTTGGGGGCGCCGCGCTCTGCCAGCGAAAACAGCCTTCCAAGTTCCATTTCGGCTACTACAACCCTCTGCCAGGGAAAACGGAGCTCAGGAGGGCTGCACACAGCACTCACAAGCTCCTTTTTTTGCTGGCAGAGGCACCGTGGGCCGGTCCTTCATTGTTTCCAGGACAGCCCCGTGGGCCAGATCTGGCCCCCGGGCCTTGAGCTTGACACCCCTACTTCAAAGGTAGCTCATGTGGCAGTTCTTCAAAACAATCCCGTCTTCTCCCAAGATCACGTGGCAGCAGGCAGTCCTAAGGGAAGATGGAGCTGCTTTCAAGATTTACTGAATGATGACATGATTCATTTAACAACTGCAGCAGCTCGCTTACCAAATGTGGCAAAAAGGTCATAAAATGGGGCAAAACTCACTTAACAACCATCTTGCTTAGTAACAAAAAATTTGAGCTCAATTGTGGCAGTACGTTGAGGACTACAGGTAGTCCTACACTTACAACAGTTCACCTAGTGACCGTTCAAAGTTACAACGGCACGGGAAAAAGTGACTTATGACCATTTTTCACACTTATGACCGTTGCAGCATCCCCATGGTCACGTGATCAAGATCTGGAGGCTTGGCAACTGGTTATGATGGTTGCAGTGTCCCAGGACAATGTAACCCCGTTTTGTGATCATGTGAAATGGGGAAAGCAGAGTCATTTAACAAGCATATCATTAATTTAATACCTGCAGTGACTCACTTAAGAAATTGGAAATTGGAAAGAAAGGTCGTAAATTGGGGCAAAACTCCCTTAACAAATTTCTCGCTTAACAACATATATATTTGGGCTCAATTGTGGTCCAACGTTGAGGACCACCTGTACTCGCAATGACAAAAAGCAACAATCCCCCAATCAAGGAAAGAAAGTCATCATTCATTGAATTAAACAGCACAAACCTTATGTTCCCTTTCCTTTCCCCAGTGGTAATAAGAAAGGCAATAAAACCTCCACCTACTATAATTTGGTATGATGAACATATTCAGAGGCACCATGAGCAGCATTACACTTCCAAGGGCAATGAAAGGGACTTCATAGCCAAAACTCTGGTACAAAAATCCACCAATTGGAGGACCCAACACTAATCCCAATCCGGTGAAGACTTCAAGAATGCCCTAAAAAGAAAGAAGAAACAGCAGTGCAGTTATTAAGGATGGACTTTTGGCACCAGAAGAAACCTACAGGCTTGGTGAATAACTATCATTTATTAACAAGAGTGCTATAAGAATGGACTACATGTGGCTTCTTGCATGTAACAGCATGCAAAATAAAATGGCATCCTGCTTCGCTGACTTGCTGTGCCATTTTAAAACAAGGGCTTCACCGGCCTTCTATGTGTCTTTTCAGGACATATCACTGAAAACCTTCCCAGTGAAGTAAAGTAAGCTGCCTTATGTTTTAGTTAGGGTTAGGATCAGTGGTGGGTTGTGTTAGATACTTGCTCTAACTACAGTGGTTTCCACCAAGGTCCTCTGTTCCAGCGGGAACAGAGGTTTAATCCTATTGGTCGAAGGGTCTGACAGCTCCCTATAAAAGGGCTGCTGTCAGACTCAACCTTCGCTGGATTGTTCTCACTTGTTGTACTTAATAAAGAGCTGTTGTTACCGTTAAGCCTGTGTGTGCCTATCCATTACCCAATCTAACACTGGTGACAAGGATGGGATTGGAAGGCAACTAGGCGAACCAAAAGAGCATAGCAATCCAGCAAGTACATCTAGCTCGGAGCTCAGCGTGGCTTCGAGCAGCCATTTTTGAGCGGCAAACTCAAACGCCCTCTGAACACAAAATGGCCATGCACGCCTCATCGACTCCGTATGACCCAGTCACTGAGCACTGGGACTCGTACATGCTACGATTTGACTGCTTCCTCGCGTCCAATGACCTCATGGGCCTTTCTGAAGGCTCCAAGAAGAACATGTTCCTTGGATACTGTGGCCAGGAAGTGTTCAAGACGGCGAAAGACCTCTCTGAGACAACACCGCTGCAATCAGTCGCCTGGTTTGTGCTCCAGCAGACACTGAGGACCCACTATGCCCCCAAGACGTCCAAGCACGTTTGCTGGCATGAGTTTAACATCTGGAACCAGAAAGAGGGCGAGTCGATAAATGAGTACGTTGCGGCGCTTCACAAGGCTGCAGCGTACTGCGAATTCAGAGACTTGGACGAGCTGATTCTGGACCGCATAATTTGCGGCGTGCAGGACATTAACCTACAGAGGAGGTTACTTGCCACATCTGACCTCACTCTGCAAATTGCCTTGGACGAAGCCAGGGCATCAGAATCAGCTGCTAAGTCTGTAGAAACCCTGCAGCGCCGGGGCGCTTCACAGGACGTGCGGAAGAGCGCACACTCACATCGCAAGGCTGCAGAGGTCGAGAGCTCAGAAGGCGAAAAAGATGGTAGCTGCTGCATGCGCAGTAGCCGTGCCCAGCTGCCGCACAAATTCAAACTGCGTCTCCCGCCTTGCACTATCTGTGGAGGAGACCATGACAGATAATTTTGCCATCTCCGCGATGCTATCTGCCAGCGCTGCAAGTGAAAGGGGCACATCACCAAGGTTTGACGAAGCAAGCTCCCCCCTGATGACCTGGCAGCCACGAAGCTGACCTAACAGCCAGCAGAGGCCTGACCAAGGGGCATGGCGGCCACCACCACAGCGCTCAGAGGGCGACAACAGAGTCACCCATCACACCTCAATCGGCCAAGCCTGCACAAGGCAGTCAAAGAAGCTGAAGGTCACAGTCCTCATCGAGGGCTCTCCATGCGAGTTGGCGATCGACACCGGGTCATCACTGACCATCATGCTGTGGTCTACCATGAAGCAGGCTATCCCTAGCCTGAAGAAACAACATCTACGCACCCCTGACATCCGCCTTCACGATTACCAGGGGAACCGAGTCCCCATCGTGGGCCAAGGCACCTTCTGGGTGAACTTCAACAACTTCAGCGGCTAGCTCCTAGTGACGGTGGTCAGCAGAAACCTGTGGAGCCTCCTGGGGCTTGACTGGTTCGAAGCCCTGGGGTTGGAAGTGACCGGTGTCAACAAGAGCACCAACGAACTACTCACAGACCCTACCTCCGAGACACCAGTTTTTCATATTGACTGCCTTGAGACTGGGCCTGTCTCGTCCAGTGATGATGCCCATCATTCTGCAAAGGACTCCAACATCAAACAAATTTTGAACTGGGTGTGGAGGGGGTGGCCCAAGGGGCCTACTGAGGTTTATTTCAGAATGTATTTTACCAAATGTGATGAGTTATTGGTTGTTAATGGCACCTACACACCCACACACCCAGTTTAGTGAAAGGGGGGAAAGTCACGATACCGCTGTGACAACACAAATTTGACACCCCTGGTGTGGAGCTTTTAGATATTTTTTTTAGAAAAGAGATGCTCATTCTTATAACAGTCATAGAACCAGCCAACCAACCAATCAATCAATCAATCAGATTAGAGCTGGAAGGGAACTTGGAGGTCTTCTAGTCCAACCCCTTGCTCAAGCAGGAGACCCTATACGATTTCTGATAGGTGGCTATCTAGTCTTTTCTTAAAACCTCCAGTGATGAAACACCTACAACTTCTGAAGGCAAGAGTTCCACTGGTTAATTGTCTTCATTGTTATGAAGTTTCTCCTTAATTCCAGGTTGCTTCTCTCCTTGATTAGTTTCCATTTATTCCCTCTGGTGCTTTGGAAAATAAGTTGATCCCCTCTTCTTTGTGACACCCACTCAAATACTGGAATACTGCTATCATGTCATCCCTAGTTCTTCTTTTCTCTAGACTGGCCATACCCAATTCCTACAACTATACTTCCTATGTTTTCATCTCCAGGCCCTTAATCATCTTAGTTGCTCTTCTTTGCCAAAGTATACAACCAAAGGATACATTATATTATAAATGTTATTAGATATACACAACATGGGTATTACTCTTAAATAGCCATTCATCTGGCTCTGTTTCCTAGCATAGCTAGGATGATTTCCCAAAAATCATCCCATGTTACATGGTTTTGATTGGCTTCATACATACCATAACTGTAGCTACATTTTTTGGGAAAGCATTTATGAGAATAGAAAATGAGGCTGTCATTGCAGCAGCAAAACCAATTGCATCCATTGCTCGGACCAAAAAACACAGCCCTATGAATATTGGCCCATCAGGTGCTTTGTCCAAAAATCTAAAGAGAAAGATATAATGAATCACTCTATCTCTTAAAGCAGAGAATCCAGATGTTATTTAGATGGATGTTAAAGTTGTAGTATATTGACTGGTTTAGCAGTGTTCTACTGCAGAATAAAATAGAAGTAATTTGTATTTTCAGCAATGTTCCAAATCATAGAAGCACTGACAAACATTTCATCCTGATAAATTTATCAGGGTCAAGATAATTGCCCGGGGACTTACAGCCTAAAGGAATGGGGGTGGGGGGAGCTACTTCTATTTTTCAAAGGAATTAAAACAATGAACTCCAGAGATAACCCATCCTTTAAATCACTGAGTCTGGTTAATAAAAGAAAAAAGAAAGTAGATACATATGCTGAAATAAAATAGCCACAGCAACACAGTAAAGCTTTTACGAAAAGATGCTGCATAAAACAGATATCTATACTCACCCAAAGAGAACCGTGACACATCCCGAGACGAACATGCCAGCAATAAACATAAATTTTGCTCCAATCTGTACAAGCTGTAAATTATATTTTTTTAAAAAAATTGCTTTGGAAACTTTCTTATATTTCAAAAACAAATGATATATTGACATAACTACATTTGTAACATAGAATTCAACCTAGTTTTACACAGTGAAGTAAACTAGGGCAATTAACTGTTCTTTACTATTACTAACAGTTCATACATTAATGACATGATGATACTTTATGAACTACTGTAGTATCAGTATTGTAATAATGTTTATAATCACCAAAGTTTATTGAAAAGATCTAGAAAAAGTGACTGACCCATAAAATATTTTTTAAAAATGTTAAATGCATACCATAAATCTAATTCTAAATTCACCGCAGCATAAATTGGTCCTGATATTGCTGAAGCACCATGGGAAAATTTTGAAATTTCATAGAAAATGCAAGATACAGTAATAAACTATCAGGCATACATTTTGAGCTAGTGGGGAATTTGAATACTTTTATTTATTTATTTTATTTATTATTTATTACTTGAACTTATTAGTCGCCCCCTCTCCCCACAGGGACTCGGGGCGACGTACAAAAGTATTATATAGCGTACAGAGGAGGTAAAAATAAATAAATAAGTTACAATACCTAAAAAAGTTAAAACCCCAGTGAAATTAACCCTTAAAACTAAAATTACAAATTAAAAATGCCCTGGGCTGGAGAGGTTGTAGTATTATGCCAGGTCAGCTAGTCGAAACAGGTAGGTTTTCAGCTTCATACGGAAGGAGCGAAGGTCGGTTGTTGTCCTGATGTCTGGGGGGAGGTCATTCCAAAGGGTGGGGCCCACTACAGAGAAGGCCCTACTCCTGGGCGCCGCCCTCTGGCACTCTCTGGAGGACGGCACCCGGAGTAGTCCCTCTCTGTGTGAGCGGACGGGTCGCAGGGATGTATGGGGCAAGACGCGATCCCGCAGGTAACTAGGCCCTGTGCCATGGAGCGCTTTGAAGGTGGTAACCAGCACCTTGAAGCGCACCCGGTAGGCCACAGGAAGCCAGTGCAGCTCGCGCAGGATGGGTGTTATATGGGAGAACCTCGATCTCCCCATAATTACCCGCGCGGCTGCATTCTGGACCAACTGCAGTCTCCGGGTGCACCTCAAGGGGAGCCCCATATAGAGAGCGTTACAGTAGTCCAGGCGAGACGTCACCAGCGCGTGAGTGACTGTGCGCAAGGCCTCCCGGTCCAAAAGGGGCCGCAATTGGCGCACCAGGCAAACCTGGTGGAACGCCCCCCTTGCCACGGCTGCCACGTGATCTTCCATAGACAGCCGGGCATCAAGGAGGACGCCCAAATTGCGTGCCCCTTCCACCGGGGCTAATTGATCGTCCCCGATGGCCAGCGATGGCATATGCTGGTTGAACCGGGAAGCCGGAAGCCACAGCCACTCTGTTTTGGAGGGGTTGAGCCTGAGCCTGTTGTCATCCATCCAGACCCGTACGGCTTCCAGACACCGGGACATCACTTCAACAGCCTCGTTGGGGTGGTTTGGGGTGGAAATGTACAGCTGAGTGTCATCAGTGTACAGATGGTATCCCACCCCAAAACCACGGATGATCTCGCCCAGCGGCTTCATATATATGTTGAACAGGAGAGGCGAGAGGATCGACCCCTGTGGGACCCCACAGATAAGGGGCCTCGCGGTCGACCTCTCCTCTCCTGCCAACACACATTGTGTCCGGCCAGAGAGGTAGGAGCGGAACCATCGTAATACGGTGCCCCCGACCCCCAACCCCTCCAGACGGCGCAATAGGATACCATGGTCGATGGTATCGAAGGCCGCCGAGAGGTCTAATAGGACAAGGATGGAGGAACAACCCCCATCCTTTGCCCTCCAGAGATCATCCACCAACGCGAACAAGGCTGTCTCCGTGCTATGACCGGGTCGGAAGCCGGACTGGCGCAGGTCTAGATAATCAGCTTCCTCCAGGTGGCACGGAAACTGCTGAGCCACCACACTCTCAACAACCTTCGCTAAGAAAGGAAGGTTGGAGACAGGACGGTAATTTGCTAGCTCCGTTGGGTCCAGAGAAGGCTTCTCGAGCAGGGGCCTCACCACCGCCTCTTTCAAGGCGGTTGGTAAAAGGCCCTCACCCAGCGAAGCGTTCACCAGCCCCAGTAGCCAGCCTCGTGAGCCCTCCCAGGAGGCCAGTACCAACCAGGAGGGACACGGGTCCAATAAACATGTGGTGGCTCGCAGTCGCCCGCGCAACCTGTCCAAATCTTCGGTGACAACAGGGTCAAACTCCTCCCAGCATGGTCTCTCAAGACTAGCCTCGGACGTCCCCACTGGAGCACTGAGGTGGGTCCATCCCCTTCGGATCTGATCGATTTTATCCTGCAGGAACTCTCCAAATTCCTCTGCCCGGCCCAGCAATGGGGGGTCCCGCTGCCCCTGTGACAAAAGGGAGCGGGTCACCCGAAACAGGGCGGCAGGGCGGTTCTCTGCGGACGCTATAAGGGTGGCACAATACTGACGTTTGGCCACTCTTATTGCCACAAGGTAAGTCCTTACATAGGCTCTTACCTGTGCTCGGTCGGATTCGGAGCGGGAGGACCTCCACTTGCTCTCTAGGCGTCTCCTAAGGCGTTTCATCGCCCTTAGCTCCCCGTTAAACCAGGGGGCCCGGGTCGATCGTGGCCGTCGGAGAGGCCGCAAAGGCGCCACCCGGTCCAAGGCACCGGCGGCCGCATTATTCCACACGGCTACCAGGTCCTCTGCCCGGGGGCGGGGCAGGTCTGCAGGAGGTGGCCCAAGCTCCGCCTGGAAGCTATCTGGTTCCATCAGACGCCTGGGGCGGAACTATCTGGGATAGTCTGGTTCCGCCTCCCCGCGGTGGGGAGCAGCGCCAGGGAAGTCCAGCTGGAGAAGTGAGTGATCTGACTATGACAGGGGCGTGATGACTAAATTCCCTCTTCCCAGATCACTCGTCCACTGGTCGGAGACAAACACAAGATCCAGTATGTGGCCTCCCTCGTGCGTGGGGTCCTGAACTACTTGAGTCAGATCCATGGCTGTCATGGAAGCCATGAATTCCCGGGCTGCCCCGGATGCCTCTCCCGTCGATGGCAGGTTGAAATCCCCCATCACTAATAGCTTGGGGGTTTCAACCGCCATCTCCGCGATCCGCTCGAGGAGCCCGGGCAGGGCCGTTGATGTATGGCGGGGAGCCAGGTATACTATCAACAGGCCCAGCTGACTCCCTGGGCCCCATTTCACGCCCAGAGACTCACAACCAGATATCTGCGACACAGTGAATTCTCTCGGTGCCAAATCTTCCCGGATGATTATCGCTACCCCACCACCCCTACCTTGGGCCCGTGGCTGGTGGAATACACGGTAACCTGGAGGGCACATTTCCCTGAGGGGCAACCCCCCCTCCGGGCCCAGCCAGGTTTCCGTTATTCCTGCGAGGTCCGGCTCCCCCTCTGTGATCAAGTCACTGATGAGGGGGGCCTTATTAATCACGGACCTCGCATTACATAACATCAGCCTAAGGCCCAGGCTCTGCCAATCCTGTCCACCTAGCCTGCGGGGGTTGGTACAAGCGACCGGGAGTATCCAGCGGCCCCGGTCTCCCAACCGACTGTATGTTCTTCTAGTGTCCTCGCGCCCGCCCCTCCCTACGACCGTCGCAATTGGAATTCCCCTTGTAGGAATGGTGTTTCCTCCCACCCCCCCACTCCGCTCCCCTCCGTCCTGACGCCACCTGTTGGCATGGCTATGTCCATACCCCAAGGCCAAGTAACCCTCCCCCGCTCCCTGGAACCCCTTAAAACCTTTAAAAAACATTTTACTAAAAAACCCTTAATCCCCCGCTTCCTCCACCTCTCTGGGTTAATAAACCCCTCATCGAGGTGGGTCCTCACCAGGGCAAGGGGGCATGCCTGCGAGAGGGGGGACCCTCGCAGTCGAAGAATGTCAGACCTTGAATAGATAAAAATGTTAATCAATCCATGACTATGGCTGTGGCAGGGTTTTTCTTTGCAGCAGGTCCAAGATGTAACTTGATGTAAAATAGAGCAATGAGTATTTGACAGGCAGATAAGATGGGAGAGGAAGCAGACCTCGCAATCCACAGTAATCTACAGTCCACCAGCGAGGCCCAGAGGTAGTTCTTAAGGCCCAGAGGCCCAGAGGTAGTTCTTAGGTAGTTCTTAGAGTATACAGGGATCGCACCTCAGCGGGGGTGCGGGGGGTGGGAGGGGTAGGCGGGGTGCCAAGGCCAGCTGCTCGGCCTATTGATCTTCTGGAGGTCGCCCAGAACCTCCGGCGACCCCCTGGCTTTCTTCTACAGTCTCCACAGCTTCTCTCCAGCCCCACCGGCCCCACTGGCCTCTTAGCCAGGCTGCGGTCAGAGAGATAGATGAGAAATAAGGTGCCCGATATTCCAGCGCCATTTCTGCCGCCCCGTCGCCACCGCCGGTCGGATCCAAACACCGCCCCCGCACAGCAGGATGTAGCTCGCCTCCCACACGTTCTCCTCACCGACTCGCTCTCCTCCCGGAATCGCTCCTCCGCTGTCCCGTTGTCCCGCCGCCCTGGCAGCCACACGGACCTCCTCCTTTCTGCTCTTGGTGTTATTTCGCTGCCGCGGCTCGGCCTCTGCGTTCTCTGCATTCTCGCCTCTTCGCCGTCCTCCTCCTCCTCCGCCTCCGTCCTCCTGGCTATCTGGACCCCCCCTAGGGTCCCAGCTGTTAACAACGAGAGCCAGGGTTGCCATTTAATGATTCTAGGCCCCCAGAATGACCAACGGGGGCCGAAAACGCCTGCTGCCCCTGCCAAAGAGCCCCATCGTTCGCGGAGCTTTGGGAAGGTCCGCCATTGCCCCCCGGAAGCTCCTCCTCTATGTTGAAGATATGCTCATTAAATGACTACAAAAGGGATTGTGCCTATTCACAAAATGACTGCCATTCTGCAAGGCATAACAACGGAAACACAGGCCATTTTCTATCAATAATAAAATAATACAATAGTAGAGTTGGAAGGGACCTTGGAGGTCTTCTAGTCCAACCCCCTGCCTAGGCAGGAAACCCTATACCGTTTCAGACAAATGGCTATCCAACATCTTCTTAAAGACTTCCAGTGTTGGGGCATTCACAACTTCTGGAGGCAAGCTGTTCCACTGATTAATTGTTCTAACTGTCAGGAAATTTATCCTCAGTTCTAAGTTGCTTCTCTCCTTGATTAGTTTCCACCCATTGCTTCTTGTTCTACTCTCAGGTGCCTTGGAAAATAGTTTGACTCCCTCTTCTTTGTGGCAACCTCTGAGATATTGGAACACTGCTATCACGTCTCCCCTACAGCTTTATCACTATAGCTTTGTTGTTTAATTAAAGGTTCCAAGGATTTTTTTTTTAAACTAACATGTTCTGTGGCTTTAAAAAGTTTGAAAAGCCATAGTTTAAACCAGGGGTGTTAAACTGACAGCCCGTGGGCTGGATGCATCATGTGCTGGCCACCCCCACCCCCATTTTAGCAAAGGTGGAAAAGTCATGATATGTCACTTGACAACACGAATTTGACACTCCTGCTTTAGATGATCAGGACACTGAAAAAAATATGTTATGTAAAAAATAGAATAAAGGTTTTCAATTTAGCAAAATGGCTGAAAACAGAACAGATTTAACAGAGTTGGAAGGGACCTTGTAGGTCATCTAGTCCCACCCAAGCAGGAGACCCAACACCATTTCTGACAGATGGCAGTCCAATCTCTTCTTGAAAACTTCCAGTGATGAAGCTCCCACAACTTCTGAAGCCAAGATGTTCCATTGGTTGATTGTTCTCACTGAAATTTATCCTTATTACCAGGTTGAATCTCTCCTTGTTCAGTTTCCATCCATTATTCCTTGTCTGGCCTTCAGGTGCTTTGGAAAATAGCTTGACCTCCTCCTCTCTGTGGCAGCCCTCAAATATTGGAACCCTGCTATCATGTGTCACCTGGTCCTTCTCTTCACTAGACGAGCCATTCCGAGTACTTGCAATGGTTCATTGTATCTTTTAGCCTCCAGTCCCTCTCTTATCATTTTGGTTGCTGTTCTCTGCACTCTTTCTAGAGCCGGTGTCAGCAACCTGTGGCTCCAGAGCTGCATGCGGCTCTTTCACTCCTCTGCTGTGGCTTCCTGTCTCCCAGTCTGGTGAGATTTGAACTGACAAATTTCAGTCAGCAGAAGGAACCTGCAGTACTACACTCTAACCACTGCGCCACCACGGCTCATATAAGATCTAATAGGATGGAATCACTAAGTGATTCCAATTAGAATTGTCATCTTAAAGTACGTGTTCAGTCACTGTCTGGAATAATATTTCCTCTGATGTGAGATCAATCTCTTCCTTCCAGGTTTTTTTTAAAGTGTATACTTGGCTACGCTAAGCCTAATGAATGGGGACTAGGCTGTTGTGACTGCCTTTCAAATTGATGGATTGGTTTTTATTCTTACCATAAATGTTTTAGTCATAACTCCTGATTGTATAAGAATATAAAATATTGTTCTCAATTTAAAATTTTGGTTGTAATTTGTAATATATATTGTGGAGTTATATTCTACACAAAGATGGTAGATTTGGAGCGGTCTAGAAACTAGATAAGAGAGAGAGAGAGAGAGAAAAAGAGAGCATGAGAGAATGAGAGAATTGAAAATTTTGCTTGCTACAGATTTGCATTTGTTTATCTGCTGGAAGAGATTGAACAGAATGCCATTGGTATTACTGTATTTTTCGGAGTATAAGAAGCACCAAGATTTTGAAGAGGCAAATTAAAAAAAAGTTTTTGCACTCTGCAGACCTCCCCAAAATGACCCGATTTTTGCAAAAATGGGCCCATTTTTTGTCAAAAAAGAGCATGCATAGCCTTTAGGAGGCTTATAGAGTGCTTCTGGAGGATGGGGGCGTGGGAAAAACGGTCTGTTTTTTGCTCATTTTTGCTCTCCCCAGCCCCAGTTAATATGCACTACCACTTGGAACACTAACTTTTCCCAGGCACATTGTTTTCAGAACATTAGAACATTATGATTTATTTCACTGGTGCAATGAACTTTTTATTTATCAGGCTATGTGATATTTTTTCGCAGTCATCATGGTATTTTTGAAGATACTTACATATTTTCCCATTATCAACGATGTCAGGAAGTTGAATAACGCAAAGCATCCAAAAATAAATCCAACAATTGTACTACTAACTCCTTTCTTTTCTGCCTTAAAAAATCAAATACAAAAACTTAAAAAAGAAAAGCCTGTAGAATGCACAAAATAATTACATAGCTCAAATTTTACAAAATGGCCTAATGGAAATTGGCTTACCACTATACCATAGGAAAAGCACTTCTGACTATTACCGTATATACTTGAGTATAAGCCGAATTTTTCAGCCCACTTTTTGGGCTGAAAAATCCACTTCGGCTTATACTCCAGTGAACAAAAAAAAAAAAAATGTGGCTCTTTAAACATTTTAATGCGGCTCTTCTGTGTGCTGGGCGCCCGCTTCCCTCCCTCCTCTCGGGCTTCGGAGGGAAGCTTCTGCATAACCCCGGCGAGTGACAAGTCTCCCAGGCTGTAATTTGCCGAGCTGTACGCACGCGCCTGTTTTCCACGGCGTGGAGCAGCGGTGAGATTCTGGGTGGCGAGCGATGATTCCGGGGGCCATCAGTGGGGGGGGGCAGGGTCCCCCCTCGCGTTCCTCATCTTCCCAGATGGCCCCTGGAATCATCGCTCGCCGCGCAGAATCTCGCCACTGCTCCATGCCGTGGAAAACAGGCGCGTGCACACAGCTCGGCAAATTAAAGCCTGGGAGACTTGTTGTCACTCGCCTTTGCAGAAGCTTCCCTCCGAAGTGTTCCGAGGGAGGGCTGTAAACTTCCCTCCGAAGTCTTGGGATGTTCTGAGCCCCCCAAGGCAAAACGCCGCTGCCAGGTAGTTAAAAGTACGTCTCTGATTCGTCTCTGTCAGTCTCTCTCTGATTCCTTCTCTCTCTCCCTCTCTCTGTTCCTCTGTCTGTTTGTCTCACTCACACACACACACACCCTTTTAGCAATTTTATTGTTATCTACCTGTATTTTTATTTTTGAAATTTACCGTGAGCTGCTGCATTTCCCAGCCTCGGCTTATACTCGAGTCAGTAACTTTTTCCAGTTTTTTGGGGTAAAATTAGGGGTCTCGGCTTATACTCGAGTCGGCTTATACTCAAGTATATACGGTATATAATATACATGTCTTTTGCCTGATTTGTTTCCTATAATTTGCATTTTTTGTGATATGGTTACGTTTATACACTCCCTTTTAGCTGTAAGTCTTACAGTATTGTGAAAAATGATTGCAAGTATAAAAGTATAAAATAAGAACAGGAAAAAGTGGCATGTTGGCCTAGTGGTAAAGCTGCTCACCTTCTACTCACAAGGTTAAGAGTTCAATCCTAGATAGCGGCAGATGTTTTTCTCTTAGAGCGCAAAGAAAAAATATCTGCTGCAAACTCCACATGGCATCAGGAAAGGCATCTGGCCTGTAAATGCCAGTTCCACTCAGTCGGCCCAGCTTTACCCTGAATTAAGGGACTACAGCAGGCATGTCAAACTTGCAGCCTGCCGGATGGATGCATCAAACACTGGCCATGCCCGCCCCTGTTTTAGCAAAGGGGGAAGAAGTTGCAATACGTCGCATGACAACATGTTATTGCAACTTTGACACCACTGGACTACAGGGTTTTAAAAAGCAAAAAAAAAAAAAGCAACAAGACAAAAAATAAATGCATGAATGCCCGTGGCATTGGAATGGTGGCAAATATTGAAAAGTAGTATGATTTTTTTGCTGCTTTTGGTACCCCATCTCTCTGAGTTCAGTCATTTGTATAATTATTTTTTGTCAGCTTAGGTGAATGTTTAGCAAGTGGTAACAATTTGAGAAAAATCGCACATATATACAAATGTGTGAGTGATTGTAAATCGTACACCAAAAAGAACACTGTTACAGCAAATTGAGGTGATGTAATCATTTGTAATACATATCCACGATTATGCAAGCATTTTCTGAGTATGAATGCGAAGTGAATGTTCTGAATTCCCTTTTAAAACCCAAGCAGCACAATGGTGCTCAGTCCTCAAAGAATGCAAGTATACAACTTTGTAGAAACTGCTTTTAAAAGACTGCTTAAACTCAGTGGAAATCTAATCCAACCAAGAGGCAAGATGTTGGAAGACTTGCACATATTTATTTGGTTTTTTAAAATAGTAAATAGACAAAGAAAAAAGCTACCTAATGATATAATTATTTTAAACTAATTCAAAACTACACCAACTTTTTAAAATGTTGTAACTATTATGTTGCTCCTACATATGTACTAGATTTGAGGAGGGAGACAAAACACTTTTTGTAGCAAATAAAAGTTTACAAAATGTGAGTTTTTATATTTTGTGAACTAAGAACTGATACAAAAGCAAATGAATCTTTGTTATATGCACTGCTGTATCACAGAGGCCATCATTAAAGAACCTTATTGCAGACTTTTGTTTTAAACATATACACCCATTTACCTCCTTTGGAAAAAATGGTCCCAGAATCGAGTAGCAAACCATTGAACTGAAATTGAGGGATGCTGCTGACATCATGATAAATATCTGCTGTCTGCTCAGTCGCTTTGGTTCCTCATTGGCAACCTGCGATCTGTCATTATCTGAGGAGCAAAAATCTCTCTTAGAATAGAAAAAGGAACTCAGCCTTCAAAACTAATAGAAACAAACAAGTTTCTGACACCGATCACCTAGCCCCCCCCAAAAAAAAATGCAGAACCTTGTATTTCAATAGGAGCATGCTTGTTTCATAACTTGTCCCAAATCTATTCATATGACTACAGTTCTGTTATAAAGCTGTAGTGAAAACAAGAACAACAGATTTCTAAAACACACTCACTAGATAGTGCATTCTTGAGCAAGTTTTAGAAATACAGAGATTAATATTCAAAATCTGTATTTCAGTAGGATTAGGAATATGAGAATTCAACTGTACTTTAGCCTCCCCTAATCCAGAGCCCTCCAAATAAATTGGGTTGCAGCTTTTAGAATTCATATGCTAGCTGGAAACTTGAGAAGATTCAATCCAAACAGTTGAAGAAAGACTGATCGAGAAAGACTGATTTTGTTGGTATCAGATTTTTGAAACTAAAATATTTATGTCTTGAAATGCTCCAGACTAAATACTAGGTATGAACTAAGCAATGAGAGAAGAAAAATATCACCAAGATAATATTTATCTTTAATTTAATATTCTAAGTTATTATTTTACATATATACAATGCAACTCAGTGCTTCTTTATTCAGATCAAGTTATAATGTAATATCGATCTTAAGTGTCTTTGTGTCCCTCTTGACTGCTAGTGAATTAATGGACAGGTCCCTGCAGGTTTCTTTACAACACTTTTCAGAAGTGATTTGCATTTTCCTCTTTCCTAACACTGAAAGTGACTAATTCAAAGTAACTTAACTGGTTTCAGCCTAAGGCAGGACTAATCACTTAATGGTTTTCATTATATTTTCATACTCATCTTTCTTTACTTTCTCTGTATTTATTTATATATACATACATATTTAATCTACATGTAATCTAACCTATATGTAATCTAATGAGAGAGAGGGGGGAGAAGGATCTATCTAAATTCCTTCATGGAAGTGTCCCAGATTCTAACCCAATTCCTTTAACCTCTGAACCAAGCTGTCATATACAATATTGTTTTTAATGTCTTCAAGTTAGTCTCAACACCTGGCAACTGCCTGGACTATTGTAGTATCTGTAGATATTTTTTTAAGCATTTGGAAGAAATCTTTGGAAGTGGTTAGCCTTTGCTTTCTTCCTAAGATTTTGTGTCTGAGGCAGGACCTCAAGGAACACTTTCCCAGTTTGTTAAAAAAACAAACAAACCTCAAGCACCCCTAGGTAGTAGACATGACCTTCAAAAATGCAGTTTACAAGGCTAATTTTTGCAAGTATGCCAGTTTGATGTAGTGGTTAAGGCACTAACTTAGAAAACCAGAACACAGTGAATACTAGCCCTGCCTTCTGCACAAAGCCAGCTGGTTGACCTTGGTCCAGTCACTTTGTCAGTCCTGGGAAGGAGGCAATGAAACCTTGTCCCGCCAAGAAAATGGGTAAGCCTTGCCAAGGAAAGTAGCGGACTTGGCAAGAAAACCTAGGCCCTCACCAGGAATCAATACCATTGCATAACCTCTTTCGAAGGATAGAGCGGTTAAAATCCTCTAGCCTTACATACGATCAAACATGTGGAGAGCACAGGGCTGTTTGTAATTCCGGACTGACATTCCTCCGATGAGAGCATTGCGGGGAGGGGAGAAAACTACCCCAGGAATGCCGACAATACCCCCCCCCCCTCACCTGGACTCTCGCCATCCGCGGGATCCATCGCTTGGTAGCTTTCCATAGCCGCGGAGCTCCTGCTGTAAAGCGGCTTGGAAAGGAGCGGAGCCTGAGCCCCCTTGCCTGTCTCCTCGCGGTCGACTCCACCCTCACAGAGTCGATAAAGTTCAGCCGCCGCGGTCAGGAACTTCCTAAGCGTCTGGACCAAGCGATTCCGACTCAGCCGGAAGCCGAAATCTACCCAAGGCTGGGATCCCTCCTTTTAAATTAGCCGCTGAGATCGGAAATTATCTCATACTCACCTGTCAGCAAGCCAGATTTATTACTATGGCGACGTCCCAGGCACGCTTCAGCGCCCTTTTGAAATTAAGGATAAAAGGTCGACTTATGCTCTTCTCTGCCGTCTTATTTATAACAGCCGGTATTGCTTTCTTCCGGATTTTAATTCCCCCCCCCTTTTTTTTCTTTACTTCCCAGTTTGCCTTAAAAATCCCTTGATCTCCCGTCCAAGTATTAAGTGGTTCTGTTTTGCTTGTTGATATCAACCAAAAGGTTAAGTAAATGAGAAAGAAACATATGGAATATCCGAACCTTAATTGTATTCTAGGGGTCATTTGGAAATGCACTTAGTTTTATATATTTACACTGTACTGTAATATGGTTTATGTTAATGTGTTGAACTCAAGCCACGGTGGTCAGTAAGCCATAATTTATGGCATATTAAAGTTATCTAAATCTTTATCTAAAGAGGAGGAGAGAAATGAGTGGAAAGGGGAGAGAGGAGTAGGAGAGAGGAAGGGGAAGTAGAGAAGGGAAGGAGGACAGAGAGAAGAAAGGTGGTAGGGAGGGGGATGAGAGAGGGAGAAGAAAGTGAATGCACAAATATAGTGTATGGAGAGCAGAAGAACCAATAACTGGGTTTTTTTTTTACTTTTTCTTTTGGGGAGTTGATGGTAAGATGAATTGATATAAACATTTAATAATAGAATACGATGTTGGCTATGTAATAGTATGCATACAATTATATGTTATGAAAACGAAAAATAAAAAAAACTTTGTGGAAAAAAAAGTTATCTAAATTCTTCCAAATGCTTTTTAGAGTAAATTATGATTGCTCAAGGTGTTTTGGTGGGGGCCTTGCATTTTAATGGGCATTTTCTGCCATTCATTTTAATAGATGCATTCATGTATGTGAATTTATGGCTTATTTATCTAAATGTAGTTAATAAATTACAACTGATTGAAGTCATAAAGCCTGTTTTACTAGCCTCAACATGCTCATTTAATGTTTTAAGTCAGAAACTAAACTAGCCACTTTCAGTTCAATGTACCAGCCCAAATGTTGGCTATGTTTGCCAGACAGGCTTATGCCTGGTTAACAATTATGACTTATTGAAAATAACCAATCTTCTTGGTTCCTATAGTAAACAGCACAATATTAACTGACCACATGGGTTTGAGTTTGCATAATAGATTAAATGTGATTTGCTAATTTGTGTTTCAGAGAATCATGTATATCCAGCAAATATGTTGATTTATTAGATTCAAATCCTGATTTTCCTGTAGGAGCACAAGATGTCCTAGATCAAACTCCTGGCGTCACAGCGTCTTATGTGATGTGTTGTGACTTTTCCCCCTCTTCACTAAACCGGGCATGGGTGTGGCCAGCGTGCGACGCATCCAGCCTGCGAATTTGACAGCCCTGTCATAAATAGTGCTGCTACCTCCATTTTTCCCAGAATGATCCTGTAGGATAGATAAGAGCTGAGAGGATCCTCCAGCATCAGTTCTGTACTTTAACCAATGTACCATTGGGACATTTCATGTTATCTTCATATGGTGTAGCAAGTTAGCACCCACCCCTCTCCTAGAAAAATGAATTATTCTATAAAATGTTAAAAAGGCAGAATATTATATTTCCCTAGATGAGAAATGGAGAAACATGATTTTTTAGGTAGGAAGCAGACTCACTCTTAATAGCCCGCACCCTCCTCAATAGCCCACAGCAGATGTCCACACGTAAGAGATAGCTAGGTCCATAGGCAAACGCCCTCACCCAAGATCCAACAAAGGTAGGATTAGCCCTCTACCCATCTAGCAACAGAACTCACCACATGGCACCTGGGAAGATTACATCACCCAGCAAGGCTCAACCAAGCTTGGAACACAGACAAACCTGCAAAGTTACCCCTGCATCGCCCCATGGGAGATTGACAACCAATCAGAATACAATCAAATTCAAAAGCCCAAAGAGAAACCTAGATACTTTCAGCATCTCTTCCCTTTTTGCCCAGGATCTCAAACCATGTGATCCTGTCTACCATTAAACCATCTTTCCAAGCAGCCTCCATGTTTCCAGTGTCTTTCTTCCCACTTGGAACTGAACCCAGATGGACATTTCTTCCAACAATGGAAAACAAGGTGCCTAGAATAATCATAACGGTCTCACAAATCATAAACCTGAGAAGAGTCTAAATAGGTTTTAAACAAAATTTGCTCTGTGAAAATATGCATATATTTCTATCTTCAAATCATTTCCATTACCCTATGTTCAACAATAAATAATTATCAATCAGTCACTAACCTTCCCTTTGGGGACTGAGAAGTGATCTTCAAAGTGCCCTAACAGAAGCGAATTGTCTCTAGATCCTTTTCAGTCAGGGTTCCCTCAGGCCTGGTCATGGAATGAAAATGGATTGTTCTGGATGATGAATTGTGTGTGTCAGGACCTGGAAGATAGTAGTGTTCCACTTGTAATCCTGTTACACTGGTATTTTAATACCATGGTATTTTGAGATAATATCCTTCTGAACAATGTAAGAGTGTTACAGAATTTGAGGCACTGTTTTGCAGTAGTTCCATTCGTTCCATGATAGATGGCTCCAGTTTGTTCCAATGGCGCAGTACTTGGTAGGTCACAGCAGGTTGACAAGAAACAAACAAACAAAAAATAAAACTTCTTACCAAAGCTGCTAACTTCCAGACAAAGCCAAAGATACTACTACTACTTCTTTTTTATTTCCTCTTTCACTACTTCCGATGTTGAGGAGAAATTCTGGTTCTTTCTAGCCAAAGGTACACCCAACCAAAATCTCTCTCCGTGTAGTATTCAACCCACCTTTGTCTACTTTCACTGCACTCTGCAAAACTGAAGCTAAAGTTGGTTAAAACTTACTAAAATATTTAGAATGATTGTATCTTTAACTTGTGAATATTTATCTCTCTGCTGTTAAAGTCTGTCAGTCTTCTGTAAATGAGCACCCTCTGGATGAAAAAAAATGTATGTGTTATTTTGAAATTCAGGAAATCAACGTTAGTAAAAATGCCCTCAGCTTCAGAAGTGATGCTAAAATTTTGACTCCTTTACTTTTTAAAATGTTACACATTTGAGCTTTTTTCCAAAACTGCACTGCAGGTTTTCTGCTTTAATGTTGTGTGATGTTTATGTGTGATGCTCAGAAATAAACTAAATGCATTTTTAGCCAATATTTTATACAAATTCCACTAAATGCAATGAATAATCCACAATCCCTATAGAAATGGTAAATCTATCTAAATTTTACCCAAGTGGATTTGCACAGGAATAGCCTTAGAAAATAACACTTTTTTTTTTTTTGCTTTGGTAGGGCAACTTTTGAAATAGGATGCATAGGGCTCTACTACTTCCATTACCATATTACACTGAATGAGTTCTCCATTGAGTTCCAAATTATTACTTCCTCATAAACCTTTTATTGAAACTTTACATGTTTATGTTTACATATTCAGTCGTGCCTCCTAGCAAAAGTCGAAACATAACAACTTCACGTAAAGTTTCACAATTTGCTGCAACTGGTTTGCAGCCTTTTTGCATGATAGCAAACTTTGCAGGTTGCTACCATGCAAAGAAGAGCGCCTCCAGGTGTTAGGTATCAAAAAGTATTGTCTTCCACTTGAGAGGTACCGTATTTTTCCTGGGAAAAATCAGAGCGAAAATCCTGAGATTTTAAATCCAGGACATCGTACGGAGTTCCAGCAACATTCTGTGAACGAGGAACATATACCAAACACTTTGCTTAGTTTAATTTATTCTAAAATTTTGTTAGAAGAGTGTGTTCTGTGTCGCACTCAGTAGTAATTCAAGGAGTACAGCACATTTACTAATTTCAACAACTAGTTTAGAATTAGGAATGGTAGGGCAACAAAATTATCTATTACCGAGTAACGTGATTTTTTTAAAAAAATCAAATGTATTTTTAAAAATAGAAGTATAAGAATATTAAAATAAAATTTGACAGCTATTAGATGTTGACCTGCGTGACGATTTGGTTTTATTTACCTCCAAGCACCATGCACCTATTGGCTAGTCCCCATATGAGGTGAGAGGGGTGAAAGAGAAACACGTCAGAAAGACAATTCAGTTGCACGTGTTTTTTTACGGCGATCTTTAATAAGGCAAGTCAAACAAAAAGTTCATTTTCCAAAAAAACAAACCAACCCCGATCCAAAGTAACAGAAATGTACCTTGTCCTTGATAATTTATACCAGGGGTGTCCAAACTTGGGAACTTTAAGTCTTAAAATTCTCAAGTTTGGACACCCCTGATTTATACATTAAGCAAGTACCCATTTCCTTTACACTCATCCACTGCTTCTATCGTCCAATCAAAACTCCTGAAAAGAAGCCTCCCTCGCGCCTATCTGGTGCTGTGCTGGCCGGAGGGATATACTTCCGGCACTTAGCATAGACACCTAATTGGCAAAGCTCTCATGGCTTCACAGATTCCCGCCGCCCGAATAGGCGACCTTCCTCTTCTATGTAGGATGGCGCCTAGTAGTTCTGTTTAACCTTTGAAATCCCTACAAGTTCCCGCCCCTCCAACCTTTCCCGTTCGTGTGCCACAAAACAGGCAATAGAACCAGACACCTATTTTCAGAAACGGGGCTTGGGTCCTTGCGGGGGTTTAAATAGGAGCCCGGAGGCTCCACCTCTTCCTTTTCATCGGCGACTCGTGGAATTTGTAAGGTGAGCGCGCGCCTTGCTAGGCCTGTAGTGTAGTATAGTTTAGTTTAGTTTTTTTTTTTTTAAAGGTTATTCGTTTCTTTTCTCTCTGCGGGACGGGGGGGGGAGAGGGGGGGAAAAGGCGGGAGGAGAAGCCACAGGGGAGTGCGTGGTTCCCAAGGTTTAACGGGGATTTTTGTCTTGTTCTCAGGAACTCCGGGTGGGAGCATTTACCACCAGCCATGACCGAGGAAGGGTAAGTGTGCGCGAGGCGGAGATGCTTAGAACGGGGTCCACGAGGCCACTGGGAGGGCCGGGCGCGTGCTTCCTTGTCCTCGGCATATGCATAGAGCGCTGGGTACTGTCCGCTTCCTTGCTTGCTTTGCTCCACGTGGTGGGGCCTAGTGCTCCCCCCTCCAAGAGTTATTAAAATAATATTCTCTTCTGATTTTTGCTCGTCAGCGAATTCTGTAATCGCAGAATATGTGTGTGTGTGTATGTATGGTATATATATAAATATATATATGTATATATATATATTTGAAAGTGCACCCCCCCCACCACCACAATACAACTCACAGTGAAGACAAAAAACAAAAAATATCCCTAACCCAATCATCGTATTAACAAGCACCCACTCCCATTACATCAGCGTGAACATGTTACATGGTTCTGCAAGTCCATTGTACTACTTAGCTATGTTATTTCGCATTCAGGAGTCAGAGTATACACACCAACCTGATTGTCAAAAATATGATTTCTGTAACAGTTGTCAAAGTCCGGAATCCCCTACCTGATTCAGTTGTCTCAACTACAAATTTTCACAGTTTCAGTCACAAATTGACTTCATACTTTGGTCAGTTAGATGGGGGGCGTTCATAAGTGCACGAGCTCCTATTTTGCTAAATAGGAGTTAGTGCACTTATGGAGTTTGCTAAACTCCTAACATGCCTATTCTCCCTGTCATTGTATTTTTATTCTTTTATTCTCATTTTTTGTTTGACAAGTTCCAATAAATAAATATTCAGCCATTTCATGTTATAATGTGTGCCAGTGTGTTCACAGGAGAGAGTGATAATAAAGGTTATTATCATAAAGGTTATAATGATAAAGGTTATCTCTATACATTTATATTTATATAAATGGTACAAACATATTCATAAATTTATCATGTACATATATTTATATTTACATGATCTATCTATGCAGTGTTCCTGCAACTATTAATAATTGTGGCAGAATTGATTTTATTTGCTGTGAGGTTAAAAACTGGATGTGAGATTTTATCGCTAGTGAGCAAAATAAAATAATAAAGTGGCTTCAGATGGTTTTTACGCAGAGATGGGGTGAGTTATTTAAATTCTGCCTTGAACACCTAAAATCTTGAGGCATTGATGGAAACGTTTTCATCACTTTTCTATAGAGTTGGGCAGGAGGGGTTATGTATCATTAAGGTGAAATAAACACTGTATAGGAAAGATTTTCAGTAACCGCTGCCAAATTCAGAGCAGCATTGAGGGAAAAAATAGCATAGTTTCAAGTAATTAAATCAGTTTCTTCTACTTTGCTTTGAAATGCCAGTCTGTTTGGTTTTTTTAGAGTTTTATCCTACCATTTTTTTAACATATGCAGCTCAGAGTGATGAACATACCAATGCTCTATTTTCCCCACAACAACCTATGAGGTGAGATGGGCTAAGTACAGTCGTTCTGGCCCAAGTCACCTACCTGGTTGTTCATGCCCAAGGCAGAACTGCAACACAGTCTTCTGTTTCTAGGCTTATACCTTAACAGGTGAACCAAACTGGCTCTCAAAAAAAAAGGACACAATAGGTTTTTTATTAAACTTTTGTGCCTTTTACTTCAGCACCGTCCTACGTCAGGTGATGGTTTTTTTACATATATTCACTAGCTACCTGCTTGTTGGAATGCATATTTTACAGGCTTAGTTTTGTGTTCTGATGGCTAGAAGTGGCATAGACCTGTGTTTTGTGTCCAGACGCTTGTCTAAATCACTAATGTTTCTCCAAAGTATGAAATTATTTTTCCCCTAATTTCTAACTTGTTAAGAACTTTCAATTTTCCTCTGTACTCATAATTCATATCTGTTTTGAACTTCTGCATCCTTTTCATTGTTCAGACCTTTTGCATCCTTGTGCTTCAGGTTACCATTAGAATTGCAATCAAAATTTTAAGGAGTTTCTAAGTTACATGTGTTAGCTTGCTTATTTTCATACTTTGTTACACAGCATAACTGCTGGAGGCATAATGGATGTCAACACCGCCCTTCAAGAAGTGCTCAAAACAGCACTTATCCATGATGGATTAGCTCGTGGAATTCGTGAAGCTGCCAAAGCCTTGGACAAGTAAGTGATTAGGCTTTCTCCAAATGAAGGTGGGATTGTGCAATCTATTTGGTTTTGTATGAGATTCATGTTTGCATACTACTTTAGGGGAATCATAAGATATTTAAGGACATACATATTCTAAATGTTAAAGTATATTGTGCCAATAGTTCTGTTATCACTGTGCGGTGAAATTAAATGTGGGACTTAAATTGCAAATTTCCTTCCTTACACTGCAAGGTAATTGCTGACATGTTTGACCCAAATGTGTTGTTAGTGATTAGTGTAAAGTATGTTATGATACATCAATTCCAAGTTTAATTCAGTTTCAGTTGGGTTCAATCTTGCATTCCTGGTGTGGGACAAATTGGTGAAGGTCTTACTTTCCTTTCCTTTGCTGTGTTTTCATTTCTTTCAAAATATCCTGAAAGATGCCCCAGAATGAAATTTAGGGATCTTTGGCAGTTATATTGGAAAGGGGAACAAAACATGCTGCTGTTACTGCTTCCTCCAGCAGTACAGATAGTTCTCAACTTATGACTACAATTGAGCCCAACATTTCTGCTAAGTGAAAAATGTGTTAAGTGAGTGTTGTCCCAATTTATGACATTTCTTGCTGCGGTTAAGTGCATCAATAATGTTAAGTTAGTAACATGGTTGTTAAGTGAATCTGGCTTCCCCATTAATTTTGCTTGTCAGCAGGTCACAGAAGGTGATCACATGACCCCAGAACACTGCAAGCATGTTCTGCACTGCAAGTGTGAATCAGATTCCAAACATTTAAATTGTGATCACATGATCATGGGGATGTTGCAATGGTCATAGGTCACTTTTGTCAATCCCATTGTAAATTAATGGTAACTAAGTGAACTTAGTCGGACTACCTGTATTACATACCGGATCCTAAAAACGTGTAATTGTTTGAGCCCAGTTTGGATGGTGCTTGAAGAGGGTGTGTAATGTAGAGAAGCTATATCTTCCAGGCTTTCTAGTCACTTCTCTCCGAAAAATACTGTGTTCAGTAACAAGCTGCAATAATAACACCCCATCAGCATTTTCCCTAGCACCGTGATGGCGAACCTATGGCACGCATGCCACAAGTGGCACGCGGAGCCATTTGTCAGGGCACGCGAGGCGCTGCTCTGTCAGCGGCCAGTGCGCATGCGTGCGCTGGCCAGCTGAGTTCACCTTTTTAAAAGCTATTTTTCGCCTTCCCCAGGCTCCAGAGGTTTTATAGGAGCCTGGGGAGGGCGAAAAGAGCCTCCCCGCCCCCCCCCCCCCCCCAAGGCTTCAGGGACCGTCCCTGAAGCCTTTGGAATGCTTAAAACCACCCTCCGAGCAAACCGGAAGTGACTTCCGGGTTGCTCGGAGGGTCGTTTTAAGCGTTCCGAAGGCTTCAGGGACCCTCCGAGGCTTCCCTGATGCCTTCGGAGCGTTTAAAACGAGCCTCCGAGCAACCCGGAAGTCACTTCCGGTTTGCTCGGAGGGTGGTTTTAAGCGCTCCGAAGGCTTCAGGGAAGCCTCCGGACGGTCCCTGAAGTCTCCGGAGGGCCTCCGGGGGGTTGGGGGAGGCTCTTTTCGCCCTCCCCAGGCTCCTATAAAGCCCCTGGAGCCTGGGGAGGGCAAAAAAAACATGTAAAAATGGGGGGGTGTCGCGCATTGTGCGTGCATGCGCACTGGGGGTGTCGCGCGTTGCATTATGGGTGCGGCACGCCTGCACTCGACCCTCCTGCGCTCCCCCCACTTGTGGCACGCGAGCCAAAAAAGGTTCGCCATCACTGCCCTAGCATGAAATGCATTTTTTCTGGGACCATGTAACACTATTTTAAGGCTCTGCAGGCCCATTATATGTATACATTGGTCACTTTCAGTAGTCTGTGCATGGATTAAAGCACACATGCTTTATATGTGCACTAAACTAGAGCGTATGTTTGGTCTCTGGACAGAGACAGCACATGACTTGATCCAGAGAGGGATAAAGGGGAAAGGAGAGCCAGTAGTATGTGATGATGTTGAGGTAAAGTAGGTCCATTGGATGGCTACACGGAAGTGATGATAGAAAGATAAAACTGGCCATCAGATAAATTAATTAAATGTAGTTGGGAAGGTGGGATAATAGCCGGGTAGGCTGAGCTGGTATAGTTTAATTGTGGGATGCGTTTCAGATTTCAGCCAGAGGGCAAAGATGATGTTCTGTCATACTAATTTTAGAAAGTGGCCAGGTGAGCAGCAAATGGTATATTAGATTCAAAGATAAGAACTACAGTGTTTGAATGATGACTTCATGAAAGTCGGATACCCCTTCACTCTTTTTATGAGTGACAATGATAGTCTGACAAACCTGTAGATAGGAGTTTATTTGGTGAGTTAACAAGCCAGAAACAGCATAAACCTAAAGGTCATTCTTTGAATGACTAAATGGTTATGCTAGATTTACCCACTTCTGAGTGGTAAACGGATGGATTTTGTTAAAAAAAATAACTTAAAATGGAATAGATGAATGATAACTGGTTTTATCATTGATTAAGATATTATTTTCATTAAGATAATTACTTTTAGTCAGTTACTTAGTATTAAAAATTTCTCTGTGAATTAAACATATAAAGCTTCACAGAAACATTTTAGCTCTACTAAAGCTCCTTTTCATCTTTCTATACCACCTTCCCAAATCTATTTCTGTAGCACAACTAAGAAATGATTGAAAATTATGACTTGGACTTTGTGGGTATAATCCCCCCAGTCTTCATATTTTACACCTTACAAATCACAATATAATCCAAACAGCTATGTTAAGGAAACAGATTATTTTACCAATTTTATTTGATAATTTTTCCATTTTAGACGTCAAGCCCATCTTTGCGTTCTTGCATCCAATTGTGATGAACCTATGTATGTAAAGCTGGTTGAAGCTCTTTGTGCTGAACATCAAATCAATCTGATAAAGGTAACACCTCTTTTACTTAAAATTGGTAATGTGAGACGATCAAGTAGTTTATAGTAAAAGTATGCAACTGTTTAGGATTTCTTGATTAAAACAAGTTAGTAATGCTGTACCGTGATGATAACTTGGCTCCCTCTACTGAGAATTGTGAGGAAAACAACCACAAATTGTTACCCTTTTGGTCTGAGTGTACAGCTGCTGTTGATTCTGTCTTTATTACACTGTATTGTTAGCACTTCTAACAAAATGCAAATCTCTCTTGACAGGTTGATGATAACAAGAAGCTTGGTGAGTGGGTAGGTCTCTGCAAGATCGACAGAGAAGGAAAACCTCGTAAAGTTGTGGGCTGCAGTTGTGTGGTAGTTAAAGTAAGATAACATGTTCTTTTTATTTTAGATGATTTGCGTTTATTCAATTGTATACTTGTACGGGCTCCTTAAAATTGCAAGTACTACATATCCTTTGAGTACTACACTTAAAGTACAGGTAGTTCTTGCTTAATGACTGGTCATTTAGTGACTGCTCAAAGTTATGGACCTCCCCAAAGGTATTTAGGATTCAGTTCCAGAGTTCTGGCAACCAGTTACATCCCATCGGTCATGTGGTTTAGGTTTATTTGGATTTATATGCCGCCCTTCTCCAAAGGACTCAGGGCGGCGTACAACATTAAAAACACACATCACAAAAGTTAAAAAAAAGATTAAACCCAATTCTAAAAAGACCAAACCGATTTTTTTTTTAAAAAAAAAGAAACAGTACATTTAAAATAAATTAAAATTAACATTAACAGGCCAGGCCGGCTTGCTGGAAAAGCCAACTTTTTAGGGCGCGTCGGAAGGACCGGAGGTCAGGGATTATGCGGAGCTCCGGGGGCAGCTCATTCCAGAGGGAAGGCGCTCCCACAGAGAAGGCTCTCCCCCTGGGGGTCACCAGCCGTGATTGGTGATTGAACAATGTGATTGAATTTTGGGCATGTGACAAGCAGCTTACATTTAAAGCTGTTCGTAGCAGTCAAACAGCTTTAATAGGACTGTCATAGGACTGTAATTGGGTATTTTTTGCCAGTTTCTGGCAAAAAAGCACCCATTGAATAGGTTCATTTTAACGACCATGACCAAAAAAAGTGTAAAATCAAGCACAGTCACACGGTGCCCCAATTAATGAGTGCTAGTTCCTAAAACTAATTCCTAACTCAATTGCGGTCATAAGTTGAAGGCTACTTTTATTTCTGCCACATAGAAGTTGTTCTGTTGCTCATAAATAGTAGGGGAAAAATGGAAAATCGCTTTTTTAGGAAATGTTAGTCTATATAACAAGACAACAAGTGTGGCAGAGAAATAAGGGACAGTTTTCTAATGTTCTATTGCCATTGCAATTCTTCTAAATTACCACAGTTGCTTAGTACGCCAAGGAGTTGCCAGTAAGACAAAATCTGCTTAACTTACAAATGTTCTGCAGAAGATCATTGCTGGCAATAATAATGCCAGAGCACGAGCCTTGAAGACTTTGTAGTCATTGAGGTCCCAGCAACGGCCACATTGATATCTTATGGAAGGATTTTTCTTTTATCCTAAAGCAGTGTTTCTCAACCTTGGCAACTTGAAGATGTCCGGACTGTTCGTAGCAGTCAAACAGCTGGCTGGGGAATTCTGGGAGTTGAAGTCCAGACATCTTCAAGTTGCCAAGATTGAGAAACACTGCCCTAAAGAATATGGTTAACAACTGTTAACCTAAATTGCCTTTTTTTCTTGATTCTGCAATTATAATAGATCACTAAATACTACTAGGGACATTATGTAATTGTTTAAATCAATAATTTACTGGAATACTAACATACTGTTTTGTTGCAGGACTATGGCAAAGAATCTCAGGCCAAAGATGTCATTGAAGAATACTTCAAGTGCAAGAAATGAACAAATAAAATACATTTGAGCTGACAGTATTTGTATTTTGCTGGTTTATGATGAGCCTTTCAATTATTTATATAAGTTTATGACAGACCTACAAAGACTGAGCGATGAACAATGAAGAAAAAACACATGGTACAATGAAATATAAAATTGAATCAGTGATACAACTATATAGTCACATGGCGATCTACAATTGCCTTACAAGTCAAAAGTTTTTTGAAATACAGGTAGACCTTGCTTACCAACCACTTGCAGTGTCTGAAGCTGCAACAGCGTGAACGAATAATATTTAAAAGGCTGGTCCTTGAATTCCTGGCCATTGCGGTGTCGCTGTGCTCACATGATTTGTGCTCCAAGCTCTTGCAACTGGCTTGCAGTTAACGGTTGCAGAATGGTACTGTCACATGATCACCATTTGTGACCTTCCTGTTGGCTTCCCAAAAGCAAATTCAGATTTCAGAAAATGAATATGGCTGCCCAACTCGCTCTCGGTGACCCCAGGCGGCTTATTCCTGAAGGGCTGTTTACATGCTGAGCTGACCTGAAGTTTTATTTTTACACAACAGTTGTAGCCTGCCATGGTTAAGCAAACTTAATTTTCCAGGGGTCGCAACTGAATACAATAGTTAAGAATATCTCAAATGGACTCAGCTACAGAGAAGTCCCATGATAATCACTGATGAGTGATCCTCAATTGCTCAGCCAAAGTAGCAATTTTTGTGCTGAATTGGAGTTACTTGAATTTGAACTCCATATTTTGTTAATATTTTATTTAAAATTACAAATTTGGAAGTGGTGCAAACCACACAATGAACTATAGAACTAAGGTTTATTTTTGAGTTTTTGCATCTTTCCTGTATTTCTTGGCATGAATTCTGTATAGAAGATTCAATTCCATAAAAAGAATCCTTTTGATTAAAGAGATTTTTGTACAGAAACTAGGTTTGAAAAACATTTTTGGCCCTAGAGAGCAGGCACTCAATATCTGAAATTCTATGGAAATTAAGTTCTATGGAAATTAAATGAAATAAGGGTGATGCTGCTGTTATGGGTATTTGGCCTGATGCCGAAGAATTTTGAGGTAAATAATATTCAGTTGGAAAACTAATATGAAACGGGTCATTTGTATAAAACCAAGTTTGTGATATGCAATAAATGACCACATAAAGAAGGGTAACGTGAAATTGGAGCTGCTCAAAAGATATTCAAAAGTGTATTGTGAATGAAACACCATCATTTCCCCCATTAAGGATAGTTGCTTCAGGGATTTCCCATTCTCATGCATGCACAATATTATATTTATAAATTTAATATTAAATGTGTATAGACACCCAACTCAGATGATTGTGTGGCTTACATTATAGACAGACAAATCCTTGTTTTGTGAATTTCCCGGGCAATCCTTTTCACAGCCTTAAAAATTGCAAGCTGTTGATTAATGGCAACATTTGCATTAACCATAAGAACTTGCATTTTGTTTTGAAAAGTTTATATTGTTCAGAAAGCACATGCCTGATGTGATGGTGTAATTAGATTTTTTTTAATTGGTAATAAATCAGGAAGCAGTTAAGCAGATTCATAACCTCCACAACTTTCTGAACTATAAGGAGAAAGGACTCTATAAACTTCAAACCATCACAGGAAATAGTATAATTCAATAGCATCTCTAGACACTGTTAGCTTTGGACTACCTAAGGGTTCACTGATGTATCCTGTTTGACCAAGTTTTAAGATTAAGCTTGATGCAGGACATAACAGTCACTTGTTTTGATTCAAGCTTTTACAATTTGTTTTTAAACTCTTAAAATGTATTCCTCAATTTTAAACAGGTTGGGAAAAAATTGTTTATTCACTAAGCATGTTTACAATTTGGCGAAGTGGGTTACAAGAACCTGTTCAGAATAGCTGGCAAGTTGACAAAAGATTGCTTGATACTGGAGAAAATAGAGTTCTGTCTGTGTTGTGGTTTTATGGTTGCCTTGAAAATGGGCTGATTCTGGCAATGTGGTACCGCAATAGTATTTTACTACACTAGCCTATTATTACCTCCTGGCTAAATTTATGAGTCTTAAATTGATTGTAGGAATTAAACGGGCCAGATTGTGAGGAATTTGAAAAAAATTAGAGGCAATTCAGACATAACAGATAAGAAAGATTAGTAACTTCATAAGGGGCTTTATAGTCTGGAAAAACTTTAGAATTGAAACCATTCATAGAGAATCTACCTTCAGGAACTAATAAAAGGGGTGGTGGAGGTGTGTATTAACATTTTCCAGGATTCTTTATCTTACCTAATATTTTCATTAAAACTTAGTGAAATTTCTAATCATTAATCATGTAGTATGGGGCTTGACATCAGTGACATCGATTTTTTTTGGCTTCGTTCCCTCTCTGCTGTTACAATTTTACATTGTTCCAGAGTACCAAGGAAATGTTGGATTAAAACTAACCAGCATAGTGGTTGATACGTGTGGTTGCAAGAGAAACCTAAACCATACAGTGTAAAACAGTTCAATGCTTTTTCTGTAGACTTCCCTACAGCAATACAATAATGTTGAATCATTAGTAATACTCTTAAAATGAATATGCTTTAATAAATTGAGGATTACAGTTACAAAACATTCTATCTGACCATGAAATATGCCTGAGCAAAACTTCCCAATTATATCAGATTGTCCCTTTTAGATCTGATAGAGAAGGTAGTTACCATTTGTCAGGGACTGAAATTTGGGGGAGGCGGACCTTCTTAGCAGTGGCACTTACCTTGTGGGACATTCTCCTGGTGCCCCCCACCCTGGGTTATGCTGGTTCCACCCCTATTGATGTTCAGTAACTCCCTCAAGACGTGGTTATGTGTCACCAGAGCTAGGGAATCTATAAAACAGATTGCATCTATTTTGAGATTGTAATAATATTTAACTTTTAACACTGACTTCATGTAGTTATACGACTGTTTTTGTATATGCACTTTTTTGTTGGATTTTTTAAAAAATTGAACTGCCCAGGGTCACCTTCAATCCATATAAATTTGATTTAAGAAAAATCAATACAATTTTGTTGTTTTGAGCTGTTTGTGGAACCGATAGTTTTAATTTAAATAAAGGCTTCATACTTTCTGCAAAGGGGGGCGGTGGCTCAGCGGCTAAGATGTTGAGCTTGTCGATCAGAAAGGTTGGCAGTTCGAATCCCTAGTGCTGCATAATGGAGTGAGCTCTCGTTACTTGTCCCAGCTTCTGCCAACCTAGAAGTTCGAAAGCATGTAAAAATGCAAGTAGAAAAATAGGAACCACCTTTGCTGGGAAGGTAACTGTTCCGCGCGCCTTCAGCGTTTAGTCATGCTGCCACATGACCATAGAGGCGTCTTCGGACAACGCTGGCTCTTCGGCTTTGAAACGGAGATGAGCACTGCCCCCTAGAATCAGGAATGAATAGCACATATGTGCAAGGGGAACCTTTTCCTTTTTACACTTTCTATTGGATAAGATAACAGCATTCCTGTCTAAACAGGATGTTGAACTATTTTGAGGACTTCCTTCAATTCCATAGCTCCCTGTTGTGTTATCAGACACACTTCCATGTGTGCCTGGAATGCAATACAGAAACGATATGAGATATGATGTGCCTAAAGCACATAGGTTTGTGTTGTTGAGAGAATAGGGATGTTAGATACAATGAAGTCTAGCAGGCTGCATGATAAAACTACACACAAGGGGACTTTGTAGACTTTTCAGATGTCACTATTTTACAATTTTTGTATACCTTGAACAGAAATAGCATTGCTTGGGGAACTATTTCCGGTAAATGTCCAGTCAGCCTTTTTAATGCGTTCTGTTTTATTTACATACTTCTATAATAGATGCCATAAAAAGAAATCACCAAGGCACTTGAGAAAGGAAGATTTGGGGGGATTGGGGGGAGATGAAAAAGTGAAACAGCAGGTGGCAGCATTGATATAGGTCTGCAGCAGTTAATGCTTATGCAAGGTAGAGGAGACTAGATGGATAGTCTTGAATAGGAGCCCAGCAGATACTCCAGTGTTCCTTTCAACTTCCTTCTTAGAAAATAAATTAGAATATTGAAGAATTATGTCATGCATTTCCCTAATACATGGACCATAAACTTGTATTATGTGCATTTTTTTAAAAAAATGCCTTTTTACAAATATACCTTTGAAACTTAAAGTTACAGTTTTGCTTTTCCTACTAGCCTGCTTCCTGCTGCATCTTCTCCACAACTATAAGGATATGATGCTAGTAAAGAGGAAGAAAAGCCCTGTAGCTTTGTCTATATCTGCAGAAAGACCCTATTTCTAATCTGGTCATGTTCTAAGAGATACTTCTTATCTTTTTGGACTGTCCGAAGAAGAGAAAAAGTTTGGACCAAGAACACTAATCAGTCTTTCACACTTCCTTCAGAGCGCTTAGCCTTCAGCTGAACTGGCAGAATAATATTGATGGTGGCCACCTGAAAAATGATGAGCTCATCTGGCAACAACTGTGGCATGTACAAGATGATGGCTTGGGATGTAAAAGGAGCAAATGACAAAAAACATTTAAACTTTCATAAGGGTCATTCCACTCTTGTATTCCGTCCACATTCATCACACAGTCTTTTGTGATCTCTCTCTCCTAGACATACTGCTCACATTGAAAACTTGTGGTTGCTGCTACTGTTCGGAAGAGTGCTGGCTGAGAATTTACTAGCAAGACTGCCATTTCAGCAAAAGTGGATCCTCATCTCCCTTTGTCACAAACTTCCCAGATAGTACTGATTACATAGCTTTCCACTGCTACAGGATGTTGCTTCCATGTGCCTTTTCCATTCGGGTGAAGTTTTCACATTCCAGCTGTCACTGAATAATGGCCCCTGTAATACTTTTATTTAGCCACCTGATCACCGTGGCATCTCTAGCCAGGGAATGCTAGAAGCCAGTGGCGTCTCTAGCCAAGGAATGCTAGAAATGAAGGGGAGATTTTCATCCTTGCTTCAGGTGACTTCACAAAGAGGAATTCCAGGATGAAGAGGACTGTGCTAGCCTTCGGGAGATGCTCACCAAGAAGACACGAGAACCAACGTGAGCTGAGACGAAGTTCCACTTCTGCCAGCTAAGTAGCCCATTTAACACCAAGCTCCAACATCTCATAGACTGATGCTTCTGCTTCACTGAGCAATTGGGATATAGAGATTTGTTGAATTGCCATATCCTGAAAGAGATGGTGATGGAGGAAGACCAATCGCTGCCTGCTTCTCTCACAGTTGAAGGTGTGCTTCACATTGTGCTTAAGGTGGTCTGTGATACTCCTGTCCAAAATCCATGATGCAATCTTTTTTATCTGCTGAAGGGGATCCCATGCAATGCTTTTTGCGGGAGATACGGGGGACATAAACATGCAAATCCTGCCCCTCCTGCCACACTATCATTGGTATTCTAAGTTGCAGGCTCAGCAGAGGAAGGTCTGCCTCACCCAGTCAGGAATGTCAGTTTGAAGGACGACTTGATTAAACTGCCTTTGAATCAAATCAAACTTGGAAGCTTCACACAGCCATTATAAAGAGATCTTCCCATATTAACCTGCCTGGATGCATCATGTCGGTTCAATAAAATTGCAGCACACTCACAGAGTGCCATTTAGTTGACATTCCTATACTAAATGCTTGTGGTTAAGCCCATAATGTACTGCTCGCTGGAGTTTTGCTATATGTAATACAATCTCTACATGCGCATAGGGCATGAAGTATTTTATTTTTTTGCTTAAGCCAGAGAATGTGAAATTAAATTTATCAGTTGAGGAATTTGCACAAGAACTTATAAATAGTCCTCGACTTGCTTCTTGTGCCACATGGAGAAGGGGAGGAAAAGGAGGCTAAGAATTTATGAGGGGGAAGGATTTTTTAATAAAACTTAGTCCACAGCTTGGTCCAATCTCACGTCCTTCTACAAACTGACCTTGAAGCAAGTAAAAAGAGACAGATTTTTACAATTCTTTAGGCAAAAAGTAAAATAAAGCTTTTAAGCAGTCAGCGCTTATTTCTTTGAAGATAGCCTTCTAATTATTTTCTCTGCTTGTATCCCCCTGTCAAGCCAACTTGCCTTCATAGCTTTCTAGAACGGCAGATACACCACAAGCAGAATGCACCAATTCTGAATTATTCAGAAGGACAGAATCCTGGTAGCTCAGATATAGAGTCAGTTCCCAACACCCCTTCCCTTTCTGATGAGAGAAAAGCAATTTTAAAATCAGATTGAAAATCCAGAAGTTGCTGGTTGAAATGCTGGAGATCAACAGGCTTTAGCATCTCCCCTCAGATTTAACTTGGAATTTGCAGGAAACAAGATTTCAGAGTAACTGAATGTGGCACTAAAGTAATGTATTCTCTAAGGCTTGTCCATTCTCCAGAGGAATTTCTTTTTCTACTAGGATTTCAAATATCTTTCTTTTATGAAGAATTTGTAGAATGGTGTGTACTTATGGACTTGTCTCTAGCTGTGTGCCTATGTGCTTTCTCATAGTTCATGTTCAGTAAACCATGTTTACTATTTTATGCAGTTTGGAATCTCTTTACAACAATGGCCCTCTAAATTAGGGATAAAGCTATAACTTCTCCCTACCCAGAACCTTTAAATAGGGTGTGATTCAAAATGTAATGGCATGGATGATAGCAAAAGCAATAGCACATAGATTTACTGCTTCATAGTGCTTTACAGCCCTCTCTAAGCGGTTTATAGAGTCAGAACATTGCCCCCCAACAACCTGGGCCCTCATTTTACCGACCTCAGAGGGATGGAAGGCTGAGCTGAGTCAACCTTGAGCCCATGACAATCAAACTGCCAAACTGCAGGCAGCTGGCAGTCAGCAGAAATAGCCTGCAGTACTGCATTCTAACCACTGCGCCACCATGACTCATAAACATAGACTTATATACTGCTTCATAGTGCTTTCTCTAAGAGGTTTACAGACTCAGCATATTGCCTCCAACAATCTGGATCCTCATTTAACTGATCTCTAAAGGATAAAAGGCTAAGTCAACCTTGAGCCGGTGAGACTTGAACTGTTGGCAGTTGGCAGAATTAGCCTGCAATACTGCATTCTAGCCACTATGCCACCATAGCTTATTGTAACTAGTGTGCTTTGACGCCTTCAACACTACACCAAACCATCTGTCTACTATATATAACCACTGTCATACTTAAGGTGTTGAAGTAGCACAAGTCAAACTCTTTCTTCCACCAGGTGAATTATTTTAGGACAGTCATTCTATTTTATTTCCACCTATTTCATAAGGCTGATATTGAAACAACTGAAGGAAAAAGGGCTATGTATGCTGCCTTAGACCCCAAAAGATAAAGTAGAATATAAATGTAACATATTATATATATGGAAAGAGTTGTAATCAGTACTAAGGTTTATTAAAATACAGTTTCTGATGTTTCAGGTTACTTGGATCCTGTCTTTTGCATGTTACATCTGAAAATATTATTTCCCCCTCTTCTACATTGGCAATTCCAAGCTTTTCTCTCCTTCATGCATCTTTTAACAGGGTAGAAAGATACAGTTTTAAAAATACAGACAATTCCATGTTGAGACAAATTGGTCAGAAATCCTCATAAAATTCCATGTAATGCCTGTCAAATGCATGATAAAATCCTCATCTTTTATCACTCAAGGGAAAAAAAAAACCATATTTAGTTTGGAATATATTTCTCCTATGTACAATTTGCATTTGGAAGCCCTTCAGCACAGCACAATACTGTATATACATTCAGTCCAGCACATGTAGAAAAGCTGGAACAAGAAAAGAAACTCCTCATCAATATTTCATACTATATTTCAACACAAACTAAATAGCTACATCAGGTGGATAATTAAATTGCAGTCTGCCAAGAATCCTGAATTTAAAACAATAGTCTAGTTGAGTGGAAAGTTTAGACTTTGAAGCAGTCTATATTAATGAATGTGAATAAATGGGAAAGAACAGCTGGAAGCCATGGAACATAATGTGTGTGGGGTTTTTTTTTCTGCCAGTATTCACCTTACAAGAGCGAAGTAAAATATGACAGAGTCATGGCTTTCTTTCTACACCTCTGAACATGTGTGACCTAAATAACTTAAGCAATTTCTTTATTTAAAATCTTATTCGATCCAAAACTAAAATCTGGGAAGTAATACTTTGGAAGTAAGATTAATATTGGGGTATGTTATATAGCTCAGTAACTACCTGCGGTATTCTTTTCCTGGATATTTGGGAACACCATGGGCTGTAGTGCAAAACATTTCAATACCTTGAATGTGTCTGACCTCAAAGGAACTATCTCAAGTATTCTGAACTCAAAGCAAATCATGGATCAATAAAACTTTGGAGTAATGTTGTTTCAGCTATTTCAACTGCAGCAATTGGGCTGTGGTTTTGTAGCTTGTGTGATTGGGCTGCTTTTTTTTTAAGCATAAGAGGAGCCAGGCTAGTTGAGGCCAAAGTCCATCTTGACCTAGTTATTAGTTTCTTACAAAGATCAACCACATTCCTCTGGAGTGCTGAGGTCAGAGGATAGAGACCTATCCTTTCCCTTTCATTGTTCCTGTGCAGCTGGCATTGGAAGGTGTCCTTCAGGCTCCTAGTAGACCTCCATGCATTTATCTAACCTCTTTTAAATACATCCAAGCCACTCCATCTTGTGCTAATGAATCTCATAGGCTTCTTTTGTCGTTATTAAATTGCCTACTCCTAGTATTTTGAGGAAGGTGGAAAATCTTCCTGATAAATTTTCTCCAGACCATGCTCGATCATATCCTAGTTCAGTTGCCTCTTGTCTAAGCTAGAGTCCTTGAATTTCTCCTAAAACAGGCTTTGACTTCCAATCACTTTGCTTGCACATTTCTTCCCTTCTTGCTAGCTCAACTACATTCATTTTTGAAAGTGGTGATTGGAACTGTACCCAGTATTCCAGATGCCAATGTCCAACAGATTTGTATAAAAGCATTATAATATTAGCAATTAACATTCCTTTCCTACAGAACCCTTATATGGGATGTGCCTTTTTCACAGCTACCACCCAGTGTGTCAACACTTTTTTTTTGAGTTATCTACCCTGAACCAAAATCTTTTCTCTGGCTAATTGTAGGCAATCCAGACCCCATCACTATATATGTAAAATACTGTGCTAAGTTTTGCTGCCCAGCTCAGATACCAGCAATCATTTATCACTGCCTTCAATGTTTATTTAAAGCAAGATTGCTTCACCCTGTTGCATGGCTGAAGTAGCTGGGTATATCCTGACCTTGTATTTGAATGCCCAGCATGCAAAGTCTCATACTCTTAAATCATCTTCGTTATACCGAAAGAATTAAACACATATAGTACTCACGTCTCTCCTCTACTTACAACAGGTAAGATCTCGGAGAGTTTTAATTTCAGATGGATTGTGTCTTATGAAAATACATCTGACTTGTATATTTTCATTGTCAAAGCTAAAAGAAAAGTGTATTAAAATTGCATGCATAGTGAAAGAATATAAGCCATAGTTTAAACTCTTAAAATATTGGCTCGAATTATGTTACAAAACTCAATTCAGTGCCCCAAACCACATGAGGTACCAGGCTTGTGTATATATATCCAAATGCAGACTGAAATCTAAAATTTTCTCAGCACCACTTTAATGATGCTTTGAATGGCTTGAGAAACCCAAGTGGGTTATCAATGTCAACAAACCCCCAGATGGAGTTACAGTTCTTAATGCACTGTTTGGTTATACCTTATTTGCTATAATACACAACAAAGATAATGTTCTATTAAAAATATACAGAAGAAAGCATTTGTTAACCAGAATAGTTTAAAATGTAGATTGGATTTGACAATGAATTGTAAAGTGCAGACTCAGCTTTATGGATGAAGGTTGATGGATGGAAGCATTGGGGGAAAAAAAGAACAGCACTTTTTTTAAAAAAAATCTAGCTTTGGAATCTTAGTGTGCATTGCAGCTAGTGAGAGTCCAGTTGAATTATAATGAGCAACATTGTTGTAACCCGCAATGTTTCATATTGTAGGAATAAAAGGTGGCCAATGAGCTTACAATATTTATGTACCTAACACCCACTGGAATAACATGGATCTGAAGGGGCAAACATAATTTGGAAAAAATTAAAGCTCAGCTGATACACATGCCTTGAATTTAAGGTGTTCCTGATGCAGTGGTGGGATTCAGCCGGTTCGCACCTATTCGGGAGAACCGGTTGTTAACTTTCTAAGCAGTTCGGAGAACCGGTTGTTGGAAGAAATCTCCTTTTGTTTTTTTTCCCACTTTACAGGGATAATCCTGTAAGGAAGGCAGGAAGAAAACATTCTGGTATTATTTCTAGCCTAATCTTTACTTCCCTGCTTACAGAAACTGCCTCTCCAGTTAACCCTTATAACATTGTAACAGCAAGGCAAAGCGCCCATCGACCTGAGTTGGGCATGCCCACCCAGTTACATGAGCCCCACCTACCCAGCTGGTCATTAGGGCAGAGAACTGGTTGTTAAATTATTTGAATCCCACCACTGTCCTGATGGTGTCTAGGATGAAGATAGAATGTGGACCCCTCCTTTTTTACTTTTACTTTACTTTACTTTTATTTAGATTTTTATACCGCCCCCTCTCCCCAAAGGGACTCGGGGCGGTGTACAGTCAAATAAAAACACATCAATAAATAGAAAATACAAACACAAAGAGGAGGCAATAAGAAACTGTACATATCTGCAGTAAAGTAGTTAAAAGCAATATTTAAATACCCTAAAAATACCCAATTAAAATATCTGCCAGGAGGTAGAATAAAACTATAAATGGGCCAGGCCAGCTAAACGGAACAGGTGAGTCTTCAGTTTTTGTCGAAAGGAGCGGAAGTCGGTGGTGGTTCTGATATCGGGGGGGAGGTCATTCCAGAGGGTTGGGCCCATCACAGAGAAGGCTCTACTCCTAGGTGCCACCCGTTGGCATTGCTTAGTGGACGGCACCCGGAGGAGTCCTTCCCTGTGAGAGCGAATCGGTCGCAGGGAATCCCACCCCTTTCCAAATTCCTATTTCCCATCCTGGATAAGTATGTACTCATCCTGACAGAAATCATTGCTGATGTTGCAAGATGGAAAAGATCTGTACCCCAATTGGCATTTTTTTCCACAACCCCACAGCCAAATTCTTTCATGTATAAAAGAGACATGATTGATGGATCTTTGCATGTAATGTACAGTCCGTAGTAGCACTGAGAAAGATAGTTTACTAAAAAGAGTTAAGCAAATATTAGTATAAAAGGCAAAATAATAACAGACCAAAGAAAAACTACCGATATCTCATAAATGTATCAGAATGTTGCTGCAATCACTATTACTTAAAATAACCATAAATAAAATAAAATAAACATGAAAAAGTGTTTTGTCTGTGGCAGACTATATTTAGCTCTGGAGACCACAAATTAAACACCATTATTATAAACATTTTATTGAAGAGAAGAAAAGCTCATTCTTCAATCTACTAGATTAGTTTGCTTGCCTGTTTGTCAGGAAAGTAGATCAGATCTACCAAAGAGAAATTAGGTTGTTATCAGTTAACCACCATAATTGACAGGTCAGTCCATATCACAGCACAACTTAAAAAAATAGCAGTTTCAGAGCTGTTTTCCTGACAAAAAAAAATGTTGTCTTTGGAGAGTTTGGTAAATTGAAAATTATTTTGAGAGCAAAGTTTTAGTTGTAATATTTCAACTCTGCAAATAACCATTGTGTCTGGCAATAATATCCTAATAGCAGAAACAGAAGTCTTGAAAAGTCCATTAAAATGTTTATAACTTATTAGTTGAAATGCACACTTGCTAGGGAAACGTAAGATGCAGAAAAATTCAGCTTCTATTCAACTGCTTCTAACACCGTCCGTCCGAAAGAGTTAATGTCAAAACTGATTAGAGTAAGCAGGTGTTTTGGGAGGCATGTATGCTCCACGTTTACATGAAATTATGCATATATCTTATACTCTTTCCCTTCATTATGTGTATATTTTGCCCATTTCTATCTATTATTGATTTTGGAGGGTCCAAATAGGACAAAATAAATTCCATAATGCAAGTTTAAATTTCAAATGCAAATTTAAAATGGACTGATTATTGTTTGGCCAATTAAAACTTCAAATTATTATTTCCAACTAACAGTTTTATTCCACAAGGAGTTATTTCATTTACTAATTCTAATTATGCGGTTATGATTAATACAAGTTTATTGCACTTCTGTTGTTTCCATTTTATCTTGCTTTCATTGCATTTCTAGTGCACTGCTCCCATAGGGGCTGTGAACTCTAGGGGGAAAGATTAAAAGGTTTTCTGATCGATCATTATCTGTGCACTATTAAAACTCTCCTGTGTGTCTGCTTGTAACCTTCAATTAGCTTAAATGTTTCATGATAGTGCAAAGATTTGAGTTGAAGTACCTCAAATGGGGGGCTGCCACAAGGAAGAGGGGGGGGGGTCAACCTATTCTCCAGAGCACCTGAGGGGAGGACAAGAAGCAATGGATGGAAACTAAGGAGGAGAGATCCAACTTAGAACTAAGGAGAAATTTCCTGACAGTTAGAACAATTAATCAGTGGAATGACTTGCCTCCAAAAATTGAGGTTGATCCAACACTGGAGATTTTCAAGAAGAGATTGGAAAATCATTTGTCTAAAATAGTATAGGGCATGATGGCTATCCTTTTCCGGACCGAGTGCCCAAAGTGTACCCAAACCCCCAAAATGCAATGCATGTGCAGCCCCCTGCTCCCATGCATATGCCCTTGTGCATGTGTCCCTCCTGCACATGCACCCCCTACATGCCCCCCTCACATGCATGGCAGAGACCCGAAGACCAGCTGGCCAGTGGGATGCGCACGTCCGTGGAGCTGAGTTGGGGCGACAGCTCATGTGCCCACAGAGAGGGTGCTGCGTGCCACCTCTGGCATGCATGCCATAGGTTTTCCATCATGGGAATTCTTGCCTGAATAGGGAATAGGGAAAAGGTCCCTTCCAACTCTATTATTGTGTGAAATCTTTTAACTGAAAGAATGCATACAAAATCCAGGACCCATTACTCTCAGGTAATTAAAATTTCAATGATCTTCACACAAACTGCATTTGCGAAGTTATGTCCAGTGCAGCATCGCTACTTTTAGCCACAATCACATGTTCATCATTCCTGATGCTCCAGGCCAGCTTCAAACTAGTAAAGTCAATGGGGAAGCTAGCAGGAAGTCGGAGATTGCTCCCACTGCTTTTTTTGCCCACCCATGGTCATTCCGTTTCTCTGTTTAGGTAAGGAAATGTCTCTGAAAGCATGACCCAGTGGGTCACGGGTTGCCTAATTGCATCTTAAAATTCTAGGAATATTTAAGCTCCTGGATGATTGATTTAATTGTCAAGGCTTTTTTTTTTCCAGTTTACACCGCCAACTGCTTTTAATAGCAGAACAAGCTCCAACTGATCACAAGGCTCATTCTTAATATTTCATTGTAATTGCTAGCAAAATATAATTTCACTCTAACATGCTGAAGTGGTAACAAAGTGCCCTTTTTCCTCCAGCAGGAATAAGAATGTGGACCAAAATGTGCCTGGATGGTTCCAATTAGTTGGAGGAATGCTTAATGTAAAGCTTCACTTGATGAATATAACTAAAGTCCCTGACAAGCTAATAAAGTGGAGTTAAGAATACAGTTACGTTGCATTATGCAGACAGAGAAGTAGTACCGAGCTTGAGCCATCAATTTTAGTCATGCTTTCCTGCTCTTTTATATTAAAATAATAATGGACCAGTAATGTGATTTTCTTCCATCTGTAAACATGAAATGAGACTCAGAAGGTATCACATTCAGTTGAAATGAAATAGCCTGGTTACCAGTATTTAAGTTGCCAGCCGGAATTTGAAATACAGGTAAAGGTTCCCCTCGCACATATGTGCTAGTCGTTCCCAACTCTAGGGGGCAGTGTTTCAAAGCCAAAGAGCCAGCGCTGTCCGAAGACGTCTGCATGATCATGTGGCTGACATGACTAAACGCCGAAGGTGCACGGAGCGCTGTTACCTTCCCACCAAAGGTGGTTCCTATTTTTCTACTTGCATTTTTACATGCTTTCGAACTGCTAGGTTGGGAGAAGCTGGGACAAGTAACGGGAGCTCACTCCATTTCGCAGCATTAGGGATTCAAACCACCGCACTGCCAACCTTTCTGATCGACAAGCTCAATGCCATAGCCATAGATAATTTGAAATTATCCATAGATAATATGGATAGCCATAGATAATTTGAAATTATCTTAAACTAAAAAGCAGAGAGCTTTAAAGCATACAAAACCAGAAATCAGAAAAGGGATACTGATTGCTAATGCATTAATCAATGTTTTGTTTACTACAGCAGTAACCACAATAGAGTGTATTATAAATTCTGGGCTCATACGACAGGTAGATGATGATCCTGAGAGACATATCCTGGGAGATGATCCTGGGAGACATACTCCATATGATTGGAGTATGTTTGCCCACATTCGGCAAATTTCTAACTGTAGGACCTATCTTGGTAAGTGAGTACCTATTGGTGTTGCATTTTTTTTTACCACTGTGTATATAATTTAACAGCCAGTTTGATGATGTGGTTAATGCACCAGGCTAGAAACTGGGAAACTGTGAGTTCTAGTCCCACCTTAGGCAGGATCCAAGCTGGATGGCCTTGGGCTAGTAATTCAACCTTGGGAAGAAGGCAAGGAGAAGCCATTCTGAAAATATCACCAAGAAACTTGGCAGTTTCCAGGAATTAATACTGACTCGAAGGCACCTATAGATCAGTGGAAAACATGAGCCAAAAAAAGCAATAAAACCAAAAACTAATCTAACCCAAATCCACAGGACCCTAATAATGAAAAATCACATTAGATTAAAATAATTTTGGTGTTTTGTATTTTAATCTTTCTTGAATAAATTAAAACTTTTGAAGAAGAAACAAATCACATTGATGGTCTTAACCAGCCTCCAGATTCCATGCCTGAGGGAACATCCAACATTCTTGACATTAACATTTTTATTGAGTTATAAAGTATTGTAAAATACAAAGTAAATAGGAAAGCAATGGGGAGGAAAGGGGGAAGGAGAGGTGAGGAAAACTAAGAAAAGAAAGAAAGAAAAAGAAGCATTGACTTCCGACTCTCTCTGTTATGGTAAAATAAGGCATTAACATCAAATCACAACTTTTTGCTTTTTCTTCCCTATTGCTTTCCTATTTACTTTGTATTTTGTATTTTACATTACTTTGTAACAAAATAAAAATGTTAAGTTGAAAAGGAACATCCAACATTATTCAATGCCTTATAAAATGCTAGCATGACTGAGGCCAAATAAATCTCAGAGATTATGATATGACAGAGAAGACACTATGAGATCACGGGTGTCAAACTCACAGCATCATGTTGGCCTCATGTGACGCTTCGTAATGTTTTACTCCTACATGGAGCTGGGGTGGACATGACCTGCATATGACACATCTGGCCCACAACTGCCACTTTGACACCACTGCTCTAGATAGATACAATTATTGCAGTACTGTCGTACTTAAAGAGTAATTTTGACATAATGGAAACAAACCATGCCTGACATTTTCTGAGCGGGATATGCATATATGTTTTCTTAGATTTTCATGGGTACGGGTATGCAGGTCTTGGCATATTCAGGTCTTTTCCAGTGTAAAATTGAGAGTATCTTGGCGACGTTTGGTGAGGTCCCACTCGCCATCTTCAGGCTGGTGCCTTCGGCTTCATGCTTGTGCGAGTAAAGCGTGGTCGGAGTTGGTGTCTTTCTATAAATATATTTATAGAAAGATGGCATAAATATATTTATAGAAAGACAGCAACTCTGATCACGCTTTACTCGCACAAGCACGAAGCCGAAGGCACCAGCCTGAAGATGGCGAGTGGGACCTTGTCGAAACGTCGACAAGATACTCTCAATCTTACATGGGAAAAGACCCGAATATGCCAAGACCTGCATATATATACGTGTGTGGGTGTGGGTTTGTGCATGTGTATGTGTATGTGTATGTATGTATGTATGAATGGAAACAAACCATGCCTGACATTTTCTGAGAGGGATATACTGAATGAATGAATGAATGAATGAATAAATGAATGAATAAATGAATGAATATATGTGTATCTGTGTGTGTGTGTGTGTATGTGTGTATGTACACATACATACATACATACATACATACATACATACATACATACATACATACATACGATTGGGAATTGCCCTGAGTAGGCTGAATGAGGCAAGTCTATATTATAATCAATCAATCAATCAATCAATCAATCAATGATTGTTTAAAGATTCAAACTGAGGAAAAGAGTGAATACTTCCTACAGTTGTTCTATTTTTACTCATGTTTCTTTCTTAACTGCCTTCTTGCAACCCGAGGGGAAAGTTAATTTAAATGGGGAAAATGACCATAATAGGCATAAAAAGATTGCTTCCCACTAGTTTTATGAATTAAGAGGTTATTATTGCCTGATGGCATTTTAACTATTACTGGTCCTTATTTCAATACTAACATGCATGCAGAACGTTTTAGCTGTGGTTTAATACACCTAACTCTTTTGATCAGAACATAAAGGGTTACGAGGCAGCCTACACAAATTCCCCGCCTGCAATATTAGCAATTCCAGTTGTGATGCTTGGGGATTTAAACTTATTCAGTCCTAGATGATGTTGCTTGAGTTATTTGTTAGCTTCCGGATAACAACAGCAAAAGCAAGGACAGAAGATTAAATTTATATGCTGCTCACCTTTCAGCAAGTCTAGGTGGTTTAATGCCTTTAAATGTGAAATTGTCTTATTCCATCTCTCTTCATTAGATTATCTCTCAGCAACAGACATTTTTCACTTACAGCTTAAACATAATTTCTTCTTTTGTTGGCTTAGTGAATCTATAACTGCCTTTTTCAGGGATTAATACAATGGTGGGTTCCGGATCCCGTTCCAACTGGTATGGTTGGAACGGGCCCAGCGGTGTCCACATGGACGCGTGATGCACACACAGCGCGCATGCGTCTTATGGTCTCCGCGAGCCTCCACGATGCTCCAGCTGCTCAACGGAGCGTCGTGCAGGTGCTGTACATGCCGTGTGCATGCGCAGAAGTGCAGAAGCCTTAAAACATTGGTAAGGAGCTCGGGCAGGCGGGTGGACTCACTGGAGCACCATACTGGAACAGTATCCGGTGCTCCGGGCTGGCTCCGGTACGCCCGTACCAGGGTGTATCTCCTGCAACCCACCACTGGATTAATACTAATACCAGTGGTGGTATTCAGCTGGTTCGGACTGGTTTGGGCAAAACGGTAGTGGTGACCTATGGGTGGGGTTGGCCCCAGCCCAGCTCTATGTCGTCTATTTAGCCACATTTTCTAAGCTGCGTGCATGCGTGCAAGCTGCGTGTGTGAACAAAGCTCATGCACTCACAATTCCATTGCACAGCGAACCAGTGGTAAAATTATGTGAAACCCACCTCTGACTAATACCCTGTTCAAATAAGTGATTTCAGACAATGCTTTCCTTCTTCCGCCACCCAGGGCTCTGATAAATTGATGGTCTGAATCTGAAAATACTGAAATCTATCAAGCCTCCTTTTGATTCCTCTCCGCAGAATTTTGTCAAGAGCATTTTGTGTTACATTCCAATCATGTCTGCTACATTTGATGTACTTGGCTTTCTCTACCAACTGTGCACAAGGCCAGTGCAGCAGCAGGGTGCAGATGTTGGAAAGGAAACCAGACCGTCATTGTCTCCTTCCTGCCTTTCCTCATCCGGCTTGTGCAATTCTTCAATCCTCCATTTTACTTTTCTGTCTGATGTTTCCCCTCTCATGCTGAAACTTTCCTCTTTGCTTTTTGCACTTTGTAGCAGCAGACTAGCTCATTTTTTTTAAAGGGCTTAAACTCTCTTTTCTTTGTAACATTTATTTTAGTTTATATCTTGCTGCCAGAAACTATCTATAAGCCTACAACTCTGGGAAAAATATTGACGAAATTCTACTTGGAACCCCCAATTCATGAAGTAGTGAGACAGAGACAGAAAGAGGTGGTATTCAGCTGGTTCAGACCAGTTTGGGTGAACCTGTAGCGGAGATCATGGGTGGGTCTTTCCCCCCGCCCTCCCTCTATGCAGTCCTATTTAGCCACTTTGGGGGGGGGCAGGCACATGCGCAGAAGGTGCCCGCATGAGCAAAGTGCATGCACGGAAGGTTAGGTGCATGCACAGAAGGTGTGCTTACGTGGGGTGAACCGGTGGTAAAAATAATTGAAACCCACCGCTGCAGTGGGAACAGAAATGTGAAAAAAACCCAGACCCATTAAATGTATACAGATTGTCTTCAATTTACAACTCTTCACTTAGCAACTCTTCGAAGTTACAAAGTACTCTTATGACCTAGTTTCGAAGTTCCAACATTGCCCCTCCGCAGTCATGTGACTTCATTTTGGGTGCTTAGCAACCGGCCTGTTTACAACACCCCATGGTCACATGACTTCAACTTATGACATTTTTTCCATTTTCATTTCCCTATTTTATATTCTTGTAGCTGCCTATAGTAGCCCCATGGTGAGATAGGCAACAAATACATGTAATAAATAATAAATATATTCACTCCTGAAATCTGAGAAAAGGAACTAGTTCTACCCACCCACTGGCATATCCAAACTGTTTGCCAGATTCTGACTCGTGTGATTACTGTCAAGGAAAATCAGGAGATCCAGACAGTTCAAATGGGTATGAAGATTTGTTGTAAGCTAGAGCTTTCTATAAGAATCTGAACTACTAGCGGCCACAATTAGCGGAAGATAAGAGTAGAAGGAATTCAAGATAGGCTGGATCTGGATGTCTTGTGGGCCCAAATGGCCTCATGACAGATGAGGCACTCCCTTATGCTCAGCCTAGTCATCTCTTATTGTTTCTGGACTTCAGCGAGGGCTGAATTTCTCAGGTTTATCACCAATGGGGGGAAAATCCACTATGGAGTTCTCTAGGCACCATAATCAACCCTCACTGAAGTCCAGAAAGCAAGCCGCACCTAAGGAAAATTGCCTCTATTATCAATCACAGCCAATCTTTCCTTGAAGATAATAGATGACAAAGATTAATAGAATTTAGAGATCTTGAGAATTCCCTTAGGGAGTGCTAGAATAAGATGGAAAAGTGTTATTTTAACTTCAGTACATCTAAAGATGACTTAAACATGTCTCACTCATGGGGTGGGTCTTGGCTTCTCTTAGGGCCATCTGGCCATTTCATTGCCGCCATATGTAAGAACTGCAATAAATGTTGTCAGTGTCATTTTTTTTCTGACCAGTGTTTCACAACCTCAGTGACTTTAGGAAGAATGGACTTCAAGTCCCAGAATTCCCCAGCTGGTAGAAATCCACAAAACTTAAATTTGCCAAGACCGAGAAACATTATCCTAAGCTATTGGTTTTTTCCAAATGCAGAACTCCTGTACTCTAGTGTAAACCGTTATAAAATACTTCTGAAATCTGGACGACAGAATTGATTCTGCTGGGTGTGTAAGGTTTCTACAATCTTGCTCCAAAAAATACTTTTTCAGATATATGTTTTCAGCATAGCTGACGGACTGTTTTTGAGGCAGGAAGGAATTTTGAAAATGGAGAGTAATAAGAATAGAATTGTTGTGAAAGGAGTTGCCCTGCAGTACTCAGGGCCAAAAGCTTTTATTAAAATTGTATGAAAATCTTTCCTGCTTTTTGCATTCCAGTTCAGTCTATCCACTTTACAGATTTTGATTATAAGCAGGTATAAAAATACTTTTTACATTAAATACAGAATTAGCAACGGAAATTGAATAGCAAAGGTTTCAGTAGATGGGGAGGTTATTCTAAAACCTTTTCCCCCTGAATGGAACATTAATGTCAAATGTAGTTTTTAGTTTTTGTTATTATTTTCCCTTGGCTTTAAACTTATCTGTTACCTGTTTAATAATTTGCTAAACTTTGTCTTTACCATCAAGCAGAATTGTATGAATGTAAGAAAGGCCTGTTTAAAAAAAAACACGAGGGTTGACAAAAAGGAGCATTTGCTCATTTGCTATCTAGTGTAGCAAAATTGTCTCTGCCGCTTGTGACTTTTAATTTAATCATCTTGCAGAACTTTAGCAAGCGTTTTGCTTCTTCCGCTGTGATATGTGTTTCTGAGAGCTTGAATCATCATGGCTGGAACTCACACATCCTCATGTTGGAAGAAATGTCCTTCTGGGTTCGGCTCCAAGTGGGGGAAAAGACACTGGAGACATGGAGGCTGCTTGGAAAGATGGTTTTATTGGTAGACAGGACCACATGGCTTGAGTCCTGAACAGAAAAGGTGATCACATGCTTCAATGTTGGTGGAGAAGAAGAGAAGGGAAGGGAAGACTGAGATGCTGAGTCCCTGGTTTTATGCCCTCTCTGGCCTTTGAGCTTGTATTCTGATTGGTTGTCAGACTTCCATGAGGCCATGCAGGGCAACTCTGTAGGCTGTGTTTTGAATCCAGGTTTGGCTGAGTTCTCACATGCCATGTTGGGTGAGTTGGGTAAAGGGCCAATATTATCAGGCCTTAATCCCATCCCCCTGGAGCTGAAGGGGAGAACTCTTTATTATGTAAAGAGACTGGCTTGGCCACCTTAATGGCCCATTGACAAAATGGGTGGAGGCAGGAAGCTACAGGGAGATATTCTCAATTTAAAACATGTTTCTTCCTTTTCACATCCAGGGAAATGTAATATTCTGCCTTTTCAATATTTCCTAGGATATTTCATTTTTCTGGGAGAGGGCTGGGTGATAACTTTCCACCCTCAGACACAGAGATTTTTTGCCAGAGATTCAGCTGCTTTTCTCATCCTTCCTGGGCTGGAAGTTAATAATGAGCAATCGTTTCTAGTTTTATCACACCAGGAATCTAATATTGCCATCTGCCAAACAAGTCCAAACTTTGAAGTTCTTAGAAGCTGATGTAAGGATCTGAGGTTGCTTTGGTAACCATAGTCCCTTGCCTGAGATAAAATGGGGAAATTATTAATAATTAGATTGTTCTGCAAGGCAGTGCAATCTTTGGGCTGTCATTCAGGATCTGGTTCAGCACTGAGGGTCTTCTTGTTTTACAGTTAACATTTCTGCTTCAACCAGGAAAAGAGAGAGAGAGAGATCCCAGTTTTAACCTCTGAAGAGCAGTATTTATTTATATACAAACACAAACGTCTAAATTATCATATTAATAATTATCTTTAGACAGGTTAATAGTCAACAGAAGAAGAAAGCCCTAGTTTTTAAAAATAATTCAGATTTTCCAATCTCTTTCTAAGATCTAGATGTACCAGAAAGAAACCACCTTCATTCGCAGTAATGTAATTCCGAGGATGCAATTCATTAAAGAGACTATTACACTTCAACCAAAAGAATTGTAAACCATTTACTCTTCCAGCAGGTGGCAGCAGCCAACAAGCTCCAATAGTTCTTCCAATCCCCCCCCCCCCCTTTAGTGTTGCAAAACTAGGCAGGACAGCTATTGCTTAGTTGATTAATAGGAACTGCAGGTAATGTATCTCAAGTGGTACTCAAGATTCTTACCTTGTAGTCACTTTTTTGTAGCCAGTAGGCTCCACTAAATTCAGCTGGCCAATGTAGATGATTTTAACACCGTATCAGGCACAGCACAAGAAATGCCTATTTAAGGGAACAATTAATTCTGTTCAGATCGTAATAACTTAGAAGCGCATATACATCTATTTAGTTCTATGTATCATCGACTAATTATGTGCTATCAGGTTGGTGTCAGCACTTAACAACAAGCATATAGATAGATCTTCTCCATGACAATATGTCTTAATTTGGCCTTTCAGGTCTCCCAACGTGTACCCATTTCTGTTGTAATCGAGACCATCCATCTTGCTATTTGTTGTCATTCTCTTTTCCTTCACTTTCTCAGCATCATGAACTTCCAAGAGATCTGAGTCTCCACATAATGTATCTAAAATAAGACCATTTTAGCCTGTCAAATAAGACTCTGGATTGATTTGTACCAACAAATCAACAGCTTCCTTGGATATCCATAATATTCTCAAGAGTTTTCTCCAATACCAAAATCTAAAATAATCAGGACTCCTTCTATTCTGCTTCTTCAAAGTCCAATTTCACATCTACAATTCTGAACTTTGAGGGTATAATCAAATCTGGGTATCTGAATATCTTTTCCAAGGTCTTCATGGCTCCTCTACCAAGTGCTAGTCTGTGGAACAGTTCTTGACTCCTTGTTCCTTCGCTGATGATACTTATCCTAAAAGGTTGTAGATAGTCATCCTAAAAGCAGACGGTATATATCACTTTGGTATCTTCAGTATCTTCATTGCCAGTTCTAAGGCTGATTACTCTGTTATTAGTTTGGTCTTATTCAACTTAACTGTGCCCCCATTTTTTCACCATGCTCTTTGACTTTCATTACTAGAGCTAGCAGATTATTTGCAGTTTCAACTATTCAAATACTGGTAGTATTAAAATACTGGTAGTAGCCACTGAGGGGTGGCTCAGTGGCTAAAACGCTGAGCTTGTCAATCAGAAAGGTCGGCAGTTTGGCGGTTGAAATCCCTAGCGCTGCATAATGGAGTGAGCTCCTGTTATTTATCCCAGATTTTGCCAACCTAGAAGTTTGAAAGCACATAAAAATGCAAGTAGAAAAATAGGAACCACCTTTGGTGGGAAGGTAACAGCGTTCCGTGCGCCTTCGGCGTTTAGTCATGCCGGCCACATGACCACGGAAACATCTTTGGACAGTGCTGGCTGTTCGGCTTTGAAACAGAGGTGAGTACCATCCCCTAGATTCGGCAACAACTAGCACGTATGTGCGAGGAAATCTTTACCTTATGTTAGTCTTCACTTAGTGATTAGAGTTGGGAACAGCAACTCCATCCCTTAGCACTATGGCAAAAAGTCATGTGGCTGCAACAGATTTATGATGTCAATTTCCATTTGGTTGTTAAGCAAGGCATCACAAGACTACAACTTGTGGTGTATTTTTTGGCTTTCTCTACTATTCACAATGCAATCCACAAAGCAATAATTCACTTTTGAAACTAACATGAAGTTGGACTTTTCTTAAAACATTTGGGATCTTCCTGAGTTGAATTATATGATTGACTATCTCTTTAAGGATCACTGTAACATGATCAAAAGCCGCGAGCTGGCGTATGCTGCGTGGCTGAAAGGAGATAGGATTTGGCAGCAGCGGCAGCAGTGGAGGGGGGAGGGGCTAGCTTACACCAGCTTGTGGCTTTCGCAAAGGAAGGTCTTCAGGCCTTGCCTCGCGAAAACCGTGAGCTGGTGTATGCTGCATGGCCGAAAGGAGGTGGGCGGCAGCAATGGGGGGGAGAGGCTAGCTTACACCAGCTCGTGGCTTTCATGAGGGAAGGCCTTCAGGCCTTGCCTCATGAAAGCTGCGTGGCCGAAAGGAGGTGGGCTGTGGTGGTGGTGGTGGGGGGGAGAGGCTAGCTTATGCCAGCTGCAAGCTGGCATACACCGTGTTGCTGAAAAGAGGTGGGCAGCGGTGGGGGTGGGGGGGGTGGGGGGGAGAGGCTAGCTTACGTCAGCTCGCAGCTTTCACGCGGGAAGGCCTTCAGGCCTTGCCTCCAAAAGCTGCGAGCTGGCGTACGCTGCGTGGCCAAAAGGAGGTGGGCTGCTGTGGCGGGGGGGGGGGGGGCTTATGCCAGCTCATGGCTTTCGCGAGGGAAAGCCTTCAGGCCTTGCCTCCCGAAAGCCACAAGCTGGCATACCTCACGTGGCCAAAAGGGGGTTTCCTGCTACCCTCCCACCCACCCCTGTCTCCAGCCTCGCCTGGCTGGCTAAGCCTGCCAGCAGTGGCGTAGCGTGGGGGGTGCAGGGGGGGCCGGCTGCACCGGGCGCAACGTCTGGGGGGGCGCCCTGACTCACCCCGCGCCGCCCTTTGCCGGACTGTGGCCACCTCTTTCTGCGCCCGGCTCGGCCCGCAAACTAAGCTCCCCGGCCCCGGCCCGCCCAGGCCCCTCCTGCGCACTGCCTACCTCCCAGCGGAGCCGGCAAGACCCGCCGCGCCGCCCCCGCGGGAGCCGAAGGAGAGCGGCGCTGCGCTCCGTCTGCCCGCCGCTGCAACGCCACCGCGTCCTCCCCCTCCGCCTGGAGCGCCCCGGGGAGCCGGCGCCTTCCTGAAGCCCCCGGTGCGCCTCCCACCCCCGCGGCACCTGCTTCCCTTCATTCGAGCCTTTTCCCGCTGCCCTTCGAGTTCCTTTTCGGGAGGAAGGCAGGAGGCCAGCATGGAGAGCCTCACTTGACTGATGCTGACCCAGGGGCAGCTGCAGTCGGGCCGCCTTTGGGTTAGGGGGCGCAAATTACTTGCCTTGCCCCGGGTGCTGACAACCTACGCTACGCCACTGCCTGCCAGGCGACGGGCCTAGCTGACCCGGTTGTTCCTTGTCCCTTCAGTCCAGCTTACCTGCTGCCTTGTCGCCTGCCTGCTTCCTGCTGCATCCATCACATCGGAGAGCTGCTGATTCTGCCTGCTGGTAAGTGACCCGTTTTTTTTTCTTTTATGCTTTTAATGTTTTTTTTTTAAGAATATTTTATTTATTGTGTATAGAATTTTTTAAAATTGTTTTATTTAAAAGTATTGAGTATAGAATTTATATGTTTTTCCTGTTTGTTTATATCTTTCCTTTTTGTTGGGGGACATCCTTCCTGAAAAGACTGTACATTGTTGGTTGAAAGCAGAGGTCCCTTCTGTTACCTGTAGTCCTCAGCTTACAACCACAATTGAGTCCAATATTGTTTTATTTCTTTTGCAGTTAATATTATTTAACAGAATGAAGAAGAGGCAACAGAGTATGACCACTTTCTTCTCCAAAAAAACAAAAGCTGGGGAATCAGCTGATCCACAACAGTCACCAGCACCACAAGCATCAGCACAACAGCACCAGCACAACAGCACCAGCACCACCAGCACACGGCTGATGATCCACGAATAAAGAATAAAAGACCAAGAAAGCTGCAACTGAGGAGTCTGGAAGCCTAAGAACAATATGGGAATATCAACAACCAGAAAACCAACAACACAAGTAAGTACTTGAGTGTATCTCTTTCATTGTGTAATTCTTATGTAAGGTATAAGTGCATGCGATTAAAGTCCTCCTTTCTGTGTCTCTTCTTTGTGCAGGTTATTGGAGCAAGGTGGTGAGGTGGTGTTGTGCAGAAGATCTGCAAGGCAGTAATCTTCCCTCTGTAAGTAGCTGTCTTTATTGCTGGGTGTGCTGGGTTCATCCTTAATAAAGTAAGTGCAAGCGATTAAAGTCCTCCTTTTCTTTTTTTAAAATATTTTTTTATTTTTAATTTTCAAGACAAACACAACACAAAAAATCTTCCTTCTTTACATGCAGTAGAAATTATATCAGTTGGTTACAAAAAACTTTTGTGCATCTCTTCCACAGTCATCAAGCATAATTCATATTAACTCAAGTATTTTAACTCAGATATTTATACATGTTACCATCATCATACCTCGATTTTCATTTGACTATAATTGTTTAAACGTCCTTCATCATAAAATATATCAAAATTTAATATATAACCACCCACTGGCATTTCATTTACTATTTCTAAAATCTTCCAATAACATTGAATCCTTATGTTCTATTCTAGCTAAGCATCCATAATATTTAGTAACAAAATTTTCTAATCCTCCTTTCCAAATCATTGTTTACAATTTACATCCAGTTTCCTTATGTTGTACCCATATGTATATATACGTTGTTATGATTATCCCTCCTTTATTTGACTATATCCTGTATCATAACATTTCCCCCCCTAATAATCAAGACTTAACAGAATCTAACTTAGTTCTTTTTTATTAACTTTTATATATAATCCAAAAGGATTTCTAATCTTCCTTTCATGGGCACCATTCAATATTCATATCCAATTATTACTTATCATAACATTACACATTGTATACATTATTATCATTATCAATTATTTATTTAACTATATCTATCGTCACTAAATTTCACTGTTTAACTAGTTTTAAATTATACACTTCCATCTATCAACCTGTGTCTTTCCAGTAGCAAAACAGTCTCATATCTTCTGCCATTTGCGGTGTCAGTCCTCTGGTCACCTCCTTAATCAAATTTGTATGGACTCCTCTTAGCAACTCCTTGCTTATAAAATCTCTCATGTAATTTTGATGCCTTTCTTCTCTTTCCTTAATCAGCTTATCTTTAATTGTCAGTAGTGCTATCAATGATGTTGCTAATAAAATTTCTCTCTTTAAATCCATCAATTCTTTTGTTTTTTCTTCTTCTGTGTCTTGCCATCTGGGGTAGAGTTCCCCTCCATTTAATTCCTCTTTCAGTATTCCACTCTTTCCATTTCCAGAAACAAACCAATCACCAAAAATGTCAGCAGATTTAATTTCTTTATGGTCATTTTCCTCTTCGGTTTTTAGGATTCTAACCTCCACTTTTTCCACTTGATAAACATCAACTTCTTCATCATATTTTACTGTTAGATGGTCTAAGTCTTCCAACTTCTTCTCCATCCTCTCAAATGTGTTTGATAATTTCTGAATTTCTAAGAATATCTTTTGCAGGCTTAAAGTTTCTTTGTGCTGTTGAAGTTGTGTCACTATCTCCAGCTAACAAACACTGCTGCTCTAGCTTGGAAGGTTTTTACAAGATTAAGCATACATTCACAATAAAGTTTTATTTTCACTTTTATCTGGTTAAAGATATACCTCAAAGGGACATCTGCATGCTTTTCTTCTTATCACTCTCTATAAATAAGCAGTGAGACCTTGGAGTGCCAAGCCAGGATAATCAGTAAGAAAAGTAAAAGTGTTTCATTTCCAATACACAAACCTCCAGCCTCTGAGTAGCAGTGTTATTGTTGCAATTTTCTTTGTTTCTTTTTGTATCTTTTTTGTATTTCAAGTTTTAAAAAAGTCCGATTCTTGAATGAGTTAGAAAAATACCCACAGTAATGAAAGAGGAGAATTTTAGTCCATAGGTTACAAAGAATAATAAAAGAAAAAAAAATAGAAGAAGAAATCTTAATCCATTCATTTTAAAAGGCTTGCATAAATTCCATCCATGAACATAGCATTTAAAAAGTAAGATAACCCACTGTCCAAAACCATTCCAAACTTAATTCCGCCACTTATTTCTTCTGTTCTCCAATTTAAATTAATTTTAAGTTTTTTATAGGCAGTCTTTTTTAAACGGTAAAAATTCCTCATCACTGGAAACACTTTCTCTTTCCGTATCCTTCCATTTTGGAGCCATCCTGACTTCATCAGCCTTGGCTGGATTTTTTGTCGCCGGCTTGAAGAACTTCTCTAGCATCGATCAGGACTTTGCGATGTTCCTGAGACCAGCAAGACGTATTCTTCCTGTTCACCATCTCTGCGGGACGGTTTAGGTCCGATTGGACCACCCAGCGGCAAAAGTATCGGCTGCGGTCTCAGAGCATCGAGACCGCACGACCGTATCGTCACGATGTTGGCACCTCCTCTCTATCTTCCCTCTGTAAGTAGCTATCTTTATTGCTGGGTGTGCTGGGTTCATCCTTAATATAGTATGTGCAAGCGATTAAAGTCCTCCTTTCTGTGTCTCTTCTTTGTGCAGGTGATTGGAGCAAGGTGGTGGTGCAGAAGATGGAGAAAAGGACAGTAATCTTCCTTTTCTATTATTTTGTGTGCTTGTTTCATCCTAATGCAGTGCATGCGATTAAAGTCCTCCTTTCTGTGTCTCTTCTTTGTGCAGGTTATTGGAGCAAGGTGGTGGCGCAGAAGACGGAGAAAAGGACAGTAATCTTCCTTTTCTATTATTTTGTGTGCTTGTTTCATCCTAATGCAGTACATGCGATTAAAGTCCTCCTTTCTGTGTCTCTTCTTTGTGCAGGTTATTGGAGCAAGGTGGTGAGGTGGTGGTGTGCAGAAGACCGGCAAGGCAGTAATCGTCCCTCTGTAAGTAGCTGTCTTTATTGTTTTGTGTGCTGGTTTCATCCTAATACAGTGCATGCAATGGAGGAGTTCATTTCTGTGTCTCTTCTTTGTGCAGGCCATTCGTTGGAGTCAGTGATACTGAAGACTGGCAAGGACAGTCATCTTCCTTCTGTAAGTAGCTCTTTTATTGTTTTGTGTACTTATTTTAATCTTATTGTAGTTTATCCATTGGGGCAAAGAATTCAGTGATATCGTCTTGACCACTCCCACCCAGTCACATGGGCTGCAAGCCACTCCCATCCAGTCACATGGGCGGCAAGCCATCCCACCCGGTCACATGGGTGGCAAGCCACTCCCACAAAGCAGACCACACCTACACAAGAGTTTCCAAAAAAAATTGAAACCCACCACTGTGTGGATGGTATTACTGGTATTAAAGAAAGCTAGAGGTTTCTCCTGTCCAGTCATGTTTGACTTTAGGGGGCGGTGCTCATTTCTGTTTCCTATCTGAGGGAGCCAGTGTTGTGTGAAGATGCTTCCGTGGTCATGTGGCCAACATGATCATACACCAAGGCTCATGGAACTCTGTTACCTAGGTATCAAAGTGGTACCTATTTATCTCAGAGGTGAAATCTAAATATTTTTGCCACCAGTTCTGTGGGCGTGGCTTGGCGGGGGGGTCATGTGATTGGGTGGACATGGCCAACTTTTTTTTACTTTTTAAAGCATTGTCTTCCTGCTGGTTCAGGCGAATAGGCAGGAAAAATGCTTTAAAAAGCAGGGGGAAAAGCTTCTGATGATCGCGTGGCTCACAGCTGAGCCACATGATCCTCAGAAGCTTTTTTTTTACTACTAGTTCTCAGAACCAAGGACAATCATCCCTATCGGTTAGGCCAAACCCGACTAAACCAGGCCAAACCAGGAGGATTTCACCCCTGATTTATCTACTTGTATTTTTTTTCCCCTTCTGTTCAATTATATCTGATTCTTGACACAGCCTGGACAAGTCCCTGCCATTATTTCTGAAATAATTTGTCATTGCTTCATTCCTAAAGCTGAGAAAAGTGACTATCCAAAGAACTCATGGTCTTCATGTTTCTACTCTGATGCCTTACGAGAGAGAGAGAGAGAGAGAGGGAGGGGGAGATATTTGCTTATCATTTAATATTCATGTAAAGCTAGGAGATTTTTCAAAATATAAGTTTTGTTTCCCAAGCTTTTTTGTTTTTATACTGTTCTGTTTTTTTTTTAGTAACTGCAGTAGTGCACCATTTCATCATTATTCCAGCCACTTCCTGTACAGCAATGAGAGAAATGATGAAACGAATTTCTCGACTTAACTTTGAAAAGAGTGGAAAAGGAGGCAGCTCAGGGAAAGAAAAATAGTAATTAAACAAAAACGGTTTCGCTAGGTTTCCAACCAGCATTGTTCTACATGCTAGCTAGACAAATCTCATAATTACTGCACTATTGCACAACTCCCTTAATGATAGCTCTAAAAAATATTGAAAACCATGGCAACCACCATCTCAGTTGAGGGGGTGTTCCTTTCACTACAAAGGAGCCAATTGGATTGGCCTAGAAAAAAAATAGTGTGCCACAGGCAAAGCAGACAGCAGCATCTGAGGCACTGAAAGCAGGAAACAATATTGTGAAAGCAGGGCAGAAAATGTGCTTGGAGCATCTTTTTATGGTGAGACAGGACTAAATACAGGGCAATATCATCTCTGCCTCCATCCAAAAACAATTGGTAACTCGCATTGGCAAAGAGTCCACTTGGCAGAGTGAATATACCCCCGAGATGGAAATCACACATTATTTGTTCAGCAACTATAAGTAAAGATGTGCCTTTCCTGCAAATCAAATGCTGAAGAATTACTTTTTCCAATGCTCCATCCAGCTTCAAACATTGAGTTGGGCTGATCTACTTCTGAACTGGGCCCACAAGTTGGAAATAATGGTTTGGGTATATTTCTAGCATCTAACCCAACAGCCTATTAATCTTTTAAAAAAAACACCCATCAATATTTTCACTGGTAGCTGACCTGTTTTTGCTTTAGTTTTCTCTTGAAGTTTTTATTATGGAAAAGGCCAAAAAAAGAGAAACCCAGAGGAATGTGAAGTCCATCATGCTTTGCTAACCGGCCAGCTATTCTATATTTAGGCTGTATTTCTGATTTTTCTCTGAATTACATGCACAGTAGCAAAAGGCTTTCCCAAAGTCACTGGAGAAAAGAATTTATGCAGCAACTGGTTAAAGAAACCTTCCAATTGCTTTCCATAATTAGCTTCCAACTGCTGAGTTAGTCCTTTACATGGCAATCATTTAAAATGTTTTCTGAAAGAAAGGAAAATATAAAAAGAAGGCAAGAACAAGATTAGGAAAAGGGAATAGAAGAAAGAGTTGAGGAGATCGCAGGGCTAATAATTACTCTCTGCCCTTCTATAGAGGCTACATTGAGAGCAAATAAATTTGTTTTCATTCCTAATTAATTATAGTTCAATCTATTCCACTTATATTTCTATCTTCTAGTATTCTTATATTCATGGAATCATTAACATTCTAATTTCTTATGAAATGAAAAAAAATGCTGCAATAATGTAATTTTGGTGTTTATTATTAATTTACCATTAGGTAAAAGTAAAGGTTCCCCTCGCACACATGTTCCAGTCGTTCCCACCTCTAGGGGGCGGTGCACATCTCTGTTTCAAAGCCAAAGAGCCAGTGCTGTCCGAAGATGTCTCCATGGTCATGTGGCCGGCAGGACTAAATGCCAAAGGCGCACAGAAAGCTGTGGAATATGTGGAAGCTGTTGAAAAAGTGGAATATTGAAATGGGAGATCGATAGACTAGAATTTTACCTCAGATTCCAGAAGATAGAAGAAGAAAAGGGATGAATTTTGGCAGAAGTAATGATAGAAGCATTGGTGATAACTAAAGGAAAGATGGTGGAAGGAACGGATGAGGGGTTTCCAGCCTTCACAAGATACACAGTGAAATATAAGTTGCCAAGAGATGTCCATACAAGATTTACTAAAAAAGCAATTAGAATACAAATACCATAAATGGCAAGAAATAAAAGATTGCACTACTATTGGATGGATACAGGATGATGTAATGAAATGTTATAATAAAATTAATTTGAATTTATTTAAAGTTAGAATATTTTGTATAAAATGAAGTAATAATAGTTATAGTCAAATAAATGATTAAAAATGATAATACTGTAAACATATATATTGATAATATGAGATTTTATATAATTTGTAAGTGAGGACTATGGAGAGGATGCATAAAAGTTTGGTAACCAAAGATAAACAATTTTATAAAACATGGGACTTATCTTATCAATGGTTAGACAAAGAATTTTATAAAGATGTATTATTACTGGGTGGATATAGGATAATGTAATGAAATGTCATAATATAAATTTACCTAAAATGTAGAATATCTCGCATAAAATGAAGTAATGACAATTATAGTCAAATAAATGTATAATAATGATAATAATTATATACATATATATCAGATTGATAATACGAGATTCTATATAAAGTGTAAGTGAAGACTATGTCCAAAAATTTTTTGTAACCAATCGATACACTGTATGGAATTGGAAGATGTTACTCCTTCCTTCTCAAATTGTCCTCTCTAATCCACTCACCTCTGAATGTGTGGGATTATAGCTCCCATCATAACCTACCAAATTGCTCCACACCTCCGTTTTTTTTTAAACTTGGCCACTTTAAGATGTGTAGACTTTAGATCCCAGAATTCCCCAGCCAGCAGGGTTGTCCATGCATCTTAATGGGACCAAGTTTAAAAAACACTGCTCTAAATCACTTTAAGAGTTATAAGTAGAAATCTAAATTCAAACGGATCATTTCAGTAGACAAAGAAATATTTCATAGCACGCTCCACAGCTAAGTTTATTTCTTGGTACTCAATACCAAATTTAAAAATTGTCTTTCATTAACCGCTGAATAAATGAAATTGGTACTTATAATTGCTTTTCATTTTAGCTTGCCAGATTGAAATACGTTTTGCATGAGACTTACAAAGTCTGTCTAAGATATTTTAAATTACAACAAAGGGTTGAACATTTGAACAGTTCTCCCAAACAAGCAACATAATGCTTTAGAAAAATAATCAACAGCTTTTCCATCATCAAACAGCTTTATTTCCTCCATGAGGTTAGGGTGGTCTCTGAAGTTCTCAGCAGCAACTGATCAGACCAAATCTGAAACAAATTGCTTTGTGATAATCCTTTACTGGCATGAAGTACTGGATGGAACAGAAATTAACTAGAGCCACATAGCAAAATTGGCTCCAATAGCATCCTGAATAGCAATGGTCTAATTGGCTGAGCAACCCATTTGTGCAAATTTATCAAGACATATTAAACTTTTATTTGGGCTGTTGTGTGCCAGTGGAAATGATTTATACTGTTGTTTAGCAAGCTGATCTACACTGTTAAGCACTATGGTTATTGTTTCTTTTGAACTGATTTATCCTATGCAGTATTATTAATGAGATCAGCTTAATCTCTTCTTTCTAAACAGAGTCGCATTATCTGGCATGTGACTGCATGTTTAAAATGAAGATGAATTTAAGATTCCTTTTGTGCATAGTTCATTAGTGTTGGCCCTGTGATTTAATGTCCAAATCAATAACTTTAATTTTTATAGGATCTAGAGCCGCCATTACAAACAGAATTTTCTCTATGTAAAATATTTTAAATTTAAAACTGATTTAAATTTGAAACACTCACTTCAAGCCCATTTGTTTTTCATATTCAGAATTGAAGGTTTCAATTATTGGAAGAGTCTCAAGCTTGAATTAGCCTTGTTTTGAGGTGAAACACTTGGCTTCATGCAGGGGGTGAAATTCAGCAGGTTCTGACAGTTTCTGGAGAACCAGTAGCAGAAATTTTGAGTAGTTTGGAGAACCGGCTGGCCCCAGAGTGGGGTGGGAATGGAGATTTTACAGTATACTTCCCCGGCCCACCAAGCCACGCCCACAGAACCGATAGTAAAAATTTTTGACTTTCACCACTGATTTCATGCTTAGAACATCCAGAATGATAAAAACATTATTATTTCCTTTCTGCTCTAGATTTATATATAAATATTTCCAATATATGCATATATTCTCATACCCTCCTGAGCTTTTTGTTTTGCCAATTGGACTTGCAGTACTTGCTGATGTCATCTATCCATCTTGTTTTAGGTCTCTTTCGTTGATGCTGTTGCTGTACATACATACACAAACACATACACATATACACAGATTATATGTATATGCTACAGATATTTTTATGCCGTATATATGGAATTAGAACATTGCTTTCTTCTGCAGACAGCAGAAACCAAAATTCAGAAATGTAGCTGCAGCAGTCTGAACAGGTCATGGTCTTGCCAGACAAAAACTTGGCATCACTTAAATAGTCTTGGTTTTGGTCAAAACAAATTCTGGAAGGTCTGGCAGGGTTCAAAATGCTAGTGTAATACATGTTGTTCCCATTTGCTTGCCTGTTTATTGCAAATAAACATATTCAGCTCCTTAATCCATGGCTCATGCACATGCCCAATCATTATGACATTGCATCCAGTCTGATCTGAATTCTTGATTCTCTTACTGTAGATGTTGGTAAATAAAATTGGGTGCATCCAATTATGGATTTGATCAGGATTGTCCATCCAATTGGTTTGATTCCAAGATTTGATTTAAATGACTTTTTAATTCAAAAATAATATTTGTCCAGGCTCTTTTGGGAAGGGGGGGGCATATAAATCTGTAAACATTGTATTTTTTTTAGAGAAATAAATAATCAAATATAAGATTTATAGGCCTATAATCTCTTGGTAGGAAGGCTACAGTTGCATTCATTTGTTATAGAACAAGAAAACAAAGAAAAATTATAGGTATCTTGCCAATTTTATTTTGTGAAAGTTGTAGTCTCTCATCTCATATACTGTAAAATTTCAGAGTAAGATAATATGAACTTCTAAATATCAAGTTATTGGGAAATTCCTCTCCCCTAACTTAATTATTGGCCTGAATTCGTTCCTTCTTTTTTCATAGAATAACAGAAAGGAATTAGAAGGGCTTATCAAGTTATAAATTAATCACAAAGTACTTAAGATAGTGAACACTGCCAGAATGATTGTGTTACTGCCTTTCAGTCACATCTGACAAACATCCGTCTCTAACCTGGCATAGTTTGTGATTATGCTTAGCCCAACTCATCCTCCAACATATTTATTTGCAAATGTTTATAACTTGCAAGAAAACATTATGGAATCCTCTTCTTGTTTTTTTTTAACTGAGTAGAATAAGAAACAGCTGCAAATTAGTCTCCCAAATCCACTAATAGACATTAGATATTTAAACAGAAAATCATAATACTGATTTTATAAATGGAAAATTGGTCCTTCTGGCTGATGAAAATTGACATCTGTAGCCAAAAAGCAAGCAAGCAATTGAAAATGGCATTTGAATAGAGGATCTTATGGACACCAAGTCCATAATACTTAGTGTGATACCAGCATAATTGAAATAGAGATTTGAGATTTGGACAGAGAATTTTTTTCTATCCAATGCATCATTCTAATTTTTTTTTAAGTTAAGAGTGTCTTCTTGATGTTAACACCTAGGTTTTAAACAGACTTCAAGTCTGGCTTTTGCAATTTTAAACTTAACATTATGCATCAGAAACGTTTATCTAGATGAGTCAATTGGTGGGTTATTTTGTTGCAATATCTGAAGCTTTGGGTAGACAACTGCTTTTTGGTTACTTAGAATGGATTTGTACGTTTAATTAGGAAGAGGTGCTATGTTCGGCAAGGACTCCTTCTGTTATCCCAGATTCTATTTTATACCTGCAACTTTGCTATTAGTGGGATTTATGTTTTAATAATACTGCATTAAATATACTGCAATACTTTGTCAGCTGTTTTAATTGTGGGAAATCAGTTTGTGACTCTCCAATAGATTCCACTGTCCCAGGGATCGTCTGTAGCCTGAAAGTTATTTGAATAAACTGGTTTCAGGAAGCATAATCTTGGATATCATCTGTAGAGTTAAAGTTTTCCGATTGTAAATCACTGACAAATAAAGTACAGATGGATTCCCCCCCTCCTTTTTTTTCTTTTTTCTCTCTTTTCTTTTTGCCTACAGGCTTCGGCTTGCCCACTCAATTCTCTCACTTGTATCTTTGTTTCAAACGTTTTTCACTACCAGTAGTTATTGAAAGCTGTTTATGTAGATATGTTGCAGGTACTAAAAACATGACATTTAACATTAGTCATATGGGGTTTTCTCCTTTGATCAAAATCCCTGACAAAACAGGGTTGGCATGTAATTCTCGGCGTCTAGTTGTACCACCTGGAAAAATTTGCTCTGCCAATCAACAGATGCCAGACAGATTGTTCCAGTTTCTGGAGAGAGGTTTCAGATAAGGAGTCAGGTTTGATAAACGGTTAAACCTGAGCTGGCAAATTCCATCAGGTACTTTTCTTCCTCTATGGGATGTGTGTGTGTGTGTGTGTTTGTGTGTGTGTGTGTGTGTTTGTGTGTTAACTGGAAAGGCACGTGCAGCTTTAAAGATGGGTTGGACACAAGCAGGGTGTTAAAATTGAAATGATTGATGATCATTCCTTTAGGGCATGCTCATGTCTTGGAAAAAATCTTGCAAGTTATTACAGCTATTTGCAAGTTATTAAAGGCTACGTTAGCAATTCTTCGTGGCTATTTAGTTATTAATGAAAGGGGAGGGGAGGAAACACACAGAGAAGTTTCAGCAGTCTTGGGTCTTTGTTTCTGATTACTTTAAGGCTTACGCATATTTTCTTTGTTGGTACCCAGTTGTTATTTATTTGTTTTTGGTCTTTGATCTCCATTATGCTGCCACATCATAAAAAACACATACATCCCTGGTCAAGTTCTGGATTAGGCAGTTCGGTTTATTTTTTATTTTGTATGTTTACCAGGCAAGCTGCACATACAGAATAAGACTCTTTGTTTTTGATAGAGTCCAGGTGTTTATCACTAAGACTTAACTAATGGATTTGTGTGAGTGTGTGTGTGTGTGTGTGTGTGTGTGTGTGTGTGTATGTATGTATGTATGTATGTATGTATGTAGCAGTGGTGAGTTTCAAAAATTTTTGGAACCTACTCTGTGGGTGTGGCCTGCTTTGTGGGACTGGCTTGCCGGCCATGTGACTGGGTGGGAGTGGCTTGCCGGTCATGTGACCAGGTGGGAATGGCTTGGCAGTCATGTGACTGGGTGGGAGTGGAAGACAATGTCACTGAATTCTTTGCCCCAATGGATGAACTACAATAAGATTAAAATAAGTATAAAAAATAAATAATACTAACTGCAAAAGAAATAAAACAATATTGTGGCTGTAAGCTGAGGACTACAGGTAACAGAAGGGACCTCTGCTTTCAACCAACAATGTACAGTCTTTCCAGGAAGGATGAGAAACAGGAAAGATATAAACAAACAAGAAAGTTATACTCTTTCACCCAAGAAGTTAGTTCAAGAATGAATGTCATAGGTAGATTCCCAGAGCAATACAGATTTCCTTTTTCTGAAATTGAGTTCTCAGTTCCAAAAAACAGGAATATATGAATTAGGTTCAGTACTTAGGTCGGTCCAAGTGGCTATTCAGAAGTTAGTGGTTAGAAGCAATGGTAAAGCAAGATATGGAATTAAAACCAGAAATATTTTGTTGGCTATTTGAAAGGGAGTACAATATATATTTATACACATGTTAGCAGCTGCTGGAATTGTGTTTGCACAACAGTGGAAAAACAGAGATATGAACATGAATAAATATTACAATGTGCAGGAATAAATAAATTGACAATTAAAATCAAGAAGTCTTTAAATACTTTTTCATGTGGGATTTGTTTTAGCAATTGCTAACAGAAACAGAAATTAGAAATCCAAAAGTACGAAAGAAAACACCAATTATGTAAGGAAAGGTCACTAAAATGTATAAGGAAATATTATTAGTTCTTGATCATTATTAATGTGTAGATAACTGCGGCACACATTACACACCCACACCCACACCCACACAAACTATGACAGTGCCAGGAGAACACCAAAAAATAAGAATCCCCTCCCCCCAAAAGACTGTAAATGAAACCAGTTTTTTCCCCCTAACCCTTAGGACAGGAAAGACAAAGCCACTGGAATAAAAACCATCAAGGCATTGTGGGAAATTATAAAGGACAGTGCCAGGAAGCTAACAGAACCAGCACCACCTCACAATTACCTAAACAACCAGGGTGAAACACACTAAATCTGGCAATGCTGCCTTGCACCAACCTGGCCTGCCCATAGAAAAGCAGCCACTTTGAGACACATAAACCTGGTCTGAACACTTAAAAGCAGCATATTGCATCACAAAGAAAACATTTGCAAAAAGGAATAACATTTCTTGTAGTAAATAGATTTTATAAACAATTAATAAATAAAAATTCCCTAAAAATAATTTAAAAAAGATATTCTATAAATAAAAAAATCCTTAAAAACCATTGTTAAGTATTCCGCACACAATAATTTATACTGTAACCATTTCAAGGTATTCCACACACAATAAATTGAAGTAAACCATTTTAAAATATTCTATACTCAATACTTTTAAGTAAAACAATTTTTAAAAATTCTATACACTATACATTTTAAACTATTGAGTATAGAATTTTTTTAATGGTTTATTTTAATTTATTTTGGATAGAATCTTTTTTTAAATAGTCTAAGACATTTAAAAAAAAGAATCCACACAAAATAAATTGAAGTAAACCATTTTAAAATATTCTATACTCAATACTGTTAAGTAAAACAATTTTAAAAAAATCTATGCACAATAAATAAAATATTCTTTTAAAAACATTAAAAGAATAAAAGAAAAAAAACAGGTCACTTAACAGCAGGCAGAATCAGCAGGTCTCCGATGCAATGGATGCAATAGGGAGCAGGCAGGCAATGAGGCAGCAGGACAGGTAAACCGGACTGGAGGCCCGTTGTCAGTTACCTAAGCACGCCGCCTGGCAGGCTTAGTCAGCCAGGAGAGGCTGGAGAGGGGGGGCAGGGAGCTTTCGGCCGTGTGGCATACGTCAGCGGCTGAAGGCCTTCCCTCATGAAAGTTAGCCCGCCGCCGCTACCCACCCACTTTCGGCCGCGTGCAAAAACCGGTGCTGGCACCATCGCCAACCAGTGCCTTTTGGCCATGTGGCATACGCCTGGTCATGGCTTTAACGAGGCAAGGCCTCGAAGGCCTTCCCTCATGAAAGCCGTGACCTGGCGTAAGCTAGCCTCCCTCTGCCCCACCCTCGTGCTAAGTTGCTTACCTGAGGGAAGCAGCAAGCTGCTGGAAGGCGAATCGAAGCGAAAGGAGAACCGATCAGCAAACGCAATGCAACATCTGCTCGGGAACAAGAAAGACTCTGGCGCCACACTTTTAAACGGGTTGCCTCCAGCCCGCTCACTGATTGGCTCGACTCCAGCCAATCAGTGAGCGGCGGGCTGGGCTAGTTTAGTGCAAATGGGCGAGGGAGTGAGCGAGCTGCGATGGGACGGCCAGGGCAAGTGAGTGACAGGGCTGGGGCGGGTGTTCTGGAAGTTACTTCCAGGTTCACCGGTCGAACCTCCTCTCACTGGATCGGTAAATTTCACCAACCGGTTCTCCCGAGCCGGTGCGAACCGGCATAATCCCACCACTGGTATGTAGGTGTGTGTGTGTGTGTGCGCGCGCGTGTGTGTGCGTGCCTATCTATCTATCTATCTATCTATCTATCTATCTATCTATCTATCATCATCTATCTATCATCTATCTATCTATCTATCTATCTATCTATCTATCTATCTATCTATCTATCTATCTATCATCTATCTATCTCAGAGTCTGCTTTCCAGGAACCAAATACCATGCAGCATTATATAAAATGAATTCTGTAGTGATCCAAAAATTGAATTCCTGAATTATCAGCTTGCCCACTCAATGATGATGAATAATTCCATACAACTTAATACTATTGTAGTCCTATTATTCTGACCCAGCTCCCCAAACATGACAAGCCCTCTGTAGTTGAAGCAATGGCTCCTTTATTAGGAGGGTCAGCAGCCCTGGCAAAAAGTTTCTCTCTTACTGCAGGCTAACAAGTCTGTTTGGCAGGGAGATGAATAGTTGTCTGCCACATTCATCTCCGCTCCCTGCCTTTTATCCCCAGAGCTAGGATGAAGCTTCGCTAGCAGCAGCAGCTTTTCTGGCCCAAGAATCAGTCCACAGATTTCCACTGTTCTCCTCTCCTCTGCCTTCTGCACATCCATGCATCAGGTACTACCCAGCTGTTTGTCCTCTTCCTCATCAGCCACATCCAGACCTGGGGGCTGTTGATTTTCTATCTGAGGGCTGATGGACCAGGATCTATCTATCTCTCTCTCTCTCTCTCTCTCTCTCTCTCTCTCTCTCTCTCTCTCTCTCTCTCCCTCCCTCCCTCCCTCCCTCTCTCTCTCTCTCTCTCTCTCTCTCTCTCTCTGACAGGTCCAATCCATCTTCCCCCTTGGAGCTATCAGGTTGCTTTGATGCTGACTCTGACTCCCATGCCTCCTCTTAATCTGATTCGGGTGCTGGAGGGGCTGGTGGCCGACAGGCCACAATACCTATAGAGACTTAACTGGAGTTGTGCCTCTTAGATTAGGTGATAGTAAAAAAGAGCCAATTTGAAGACGTGGTTAAGGTGCCAGCCTAGAAGCTGGGAGACCATGAGTTCTAGTCCACCTTATGCATTAAGCCAGCTGGGTGACCACGGGGCAGTCACTCCCTCTCCGCCCTGAGAAGCAGATAATGGCAAACCATTTCCAGAAATCTTCCCAAGAAAACTGCAGGGATGAATCCAGGCAATTGCCAGGAGTCAAAAAGAAAAAAGATTCATTTATACAGCCCAACAGTAGGATTTGTCTAGGCACTGAAGATGTGTCAAGCAAAAGTTTTGTGCCAAGGCTACAGTGAAAATAGTGCACAGGATGCATCTGATCCTGTTAAATTTCTGGGTAGTTATTCCACATGCCCATTTTGTATATAGGTTTCCCTGGATCCTCTTTCGTATTTTTTTTTAAAGGAGGGGGGGGACATGCCTTTCAGAGAGCCCAGTTTGCACCTTCCAGAGCATCCAGTTGTATTCCAGGCACAAATGAACAGCTGCAGTTTAATTGCTGCTGAAAACCTAATGACTTGCACCTGTCACGAGCTCAGATTTGGGGTTTGCATGTTTGGTGGTATTGGAGAAACACCCCTCCCCTTTCTCTGCTCCTCCGGACTCTGCTCTTTGAATGGTTGAGCTGTTGCAAAATTAGCTTGCTATATTTGCACAGAGAGTCTTCTTTTGGCACAGACTTCTACATGTTCCAATACTAGCACCATGTAGGAACTAAACCGGGCAGTTTCCCGTGTAGAACTGAATAACTTGTCTCCTTCTTCGTTGGGAATTTTACCAGATCAAAGTGCAAAATGTAACTCAGGTCAGGTGTGATCTTTGAGGACTACATTTCTTTTTCTGTGACCACAGTATGGAAGTGGCTTGGCATTACTGTGTGAAAATTCACTATGATAACTTTGCTAATTTGTCAACAAAACCTGGATCCCAGGACTGATCAAGGCGGCTATTAACCTTTCAGACTAAGTGCTGAAAGGTGGCTGGTCAGGGCCGGATTTAGATGAAAAGAGGCCCTAGGCTATTCCACTTATGGGGCCCTTTCACCTCCCATTTTTAAATTTGTAAATTACATGAGAGATAATAAAATACATAATTACTGTGATATATATCAATATATTAAATGAAACATGTTGTAATTGGTATTAACCTTTATAAAAAATGTGGCACGGATAATAAATAAAAATAAAAGGCCCCTCTTGATCTTGAGGCCCTAGGCTGAAGCCTAGTTAGCCTATAGGAAAATCCGGCCCTGTGGCTGGTATTTGTGAAGCTTTGGCAGAAGTTTATGAAGTTTTTATTCTTCTCCTTGTCATGAGAAGAACAAACACTTATAAAATCTTATTCAGTAAAATCCTTTTCGGTAACTTATGTCTTTGAAATTTGTCAAGATATCTCCCCCTGCCCCAATCAAACAGACTTTCCATGCTGTAAAGATCAGAACTTTTTAAACAATTGGAAAAAAATGAAATTTCTTTGATAGTTGGAGTTTGTAGCCCATAGCCTAAGCTTTGCAGAAATTTGTAGAAATTTGTAGTTTTCCAATACCTTATTCCACTCACCTTTTTCCCATATATGCTTGGTGTTTTTTTAATCTATCCTCTCTCTCCTCCTCTCTTCCCCTCTTTCTTCTCTCTCGTCTAGCTTCTATCTATCTATCTATCTATCTATCTATCTATCTATCTATCTATCTATCTATCTATCATTTATCTATCTATCATCTATCTATCTATCTATCTGTCTGTCTGTCTGCTTGCCTGCCTGCCTGCCTGCCTGCCTGCCTGTCTTTCTGTCTGTCTGTCTGTCTGTCTGTCTGTCTGTCTGTCTGTCTGTCTGTCTATCATCTATACCCTTCTTTTGCTAGATTAATGGCAATTCAGGGTTACTTTCTAATAGTGATCAGGAATGCAGCCAACATTTCTATCGTGTTTGCAATTCTCATACTTTGCAGCACTAATAATTATTTTTTCCACATTGCTCTTTCTTGGCAGTACAGTAGTTAGTAACAGATAACAGGCAAAGTTTGTCTTTAAATGCACTTTCCTTTCTCTTCTGATAACTTTCTCAAAATGCCTTCTGGGATATGATCATCATTCATTTTTCAGTGGCCTAAAGAAATAACATCAAAAACTTCAGAGGGATTTTTTAAACAAGTGCAGGTGCTTTATCCAGCATTTAATTCAGTTAGCAATATTTCAAACTGTCATGCATGAAAGCATCCCTGTTTTTCTCAGGCAGCCTTGTTTCTGAGAACATCTAATCATTGCGACTGTTCTGTATATTCAGTGACTATTCAATCTTCCATCTGCATTGGGCTAAAATCTCCAGAAATGAGGGCCAGTATCATCCAGAACATTTGAAAATGTCCCCATTGGAAAAGAGATGTAGTTGAACATGCGGCTCAAGATATATAAAAGCCATATCTGTTCTTATTGTGAATGTCAAAAAGGACAATAAAGGTAAAGGCTCCCTTTGCACATATGTGCTAGTTGTTCCTGACTCTAGGGGCAGTGGTCATCTCCATTTCAAAGCTGAAGAGCCAGTGCTGTCCGAAGACGTCTCCATGATCATGTGGCCAGCATGACTCAATGGTGAAGGTGCACGGAACGCTGTTACCTTCCCACCAAAGGTGGTCCCTATTTTTCTACTTGCATTTTTTAGGTGCTTTCAAACTGCTAGGTTGGCAGAAGCTGAAACAAGTAACGGGAGCTCACTCAGATACGCTGCGCTAGGGATTTGAAAAAAGGACAATAGGTTGCCACAAACTGGTTTAATGAACCCTACAGTACTCTTCCAAACATTTTAAAGAGATTTCAGCCCACTGGCTGAATATCACATAATTTTTATTCTTCCCAACCTTACCCAAAGTTGAAAGAAGTTATGTAACATGGCTATACACTCCACCCATCTGCCGGTTCATGTGTCCACTTGTTTGTCTAGCAGCAGAAAACTCTTTGAAAACAGAATATGAGAACATATTTGATGTGGAGGAGAAGCTGGCAAAACCACAATCCAGTTTGAAAATAGATCAGATCCAACCAGGGCTGCAGAGAAAAAATTGCACAACTTCCCCCTCTCCCCCGTATCCTGCTGGGAAAGAGAATTGGGCAGCAGCTTGGACTGCTGCCAGCTTTACCATTTGAAGCCCCCTCCTTTTCCTTTCCTAGTCCTCTGACCCAGAGTAGATCTATCATTAAGAGATTGGAAAGTATTCCATAGGCCATGCTTTGCATGCTTTTTGAAAAATGCTTGGATAATCTGATCATTGTGGAAACTGGATTCATGTCAGAGCAGTGTTTCCATCCAGGCTAGTGAGAAAACTGAATTCCACTGAGGTTTCAATGATCTTTTTGAGGCTTGTGATGAAAGCCATTTAACTCTCATATCCTGACTTTGGAATTATATTTTTAAAAGTCTTTCGTAGGTTCCTTTAAACGGGTGTTACTTCAGCTACTCAGTAGATAAATACTGACATATACAACTTTGAAGGACCTATAGGAGAATCTTTGAAGATCTATCAAGCATCAAGTATATTCCCATCTTTAAGGTGCAGGATAGGTATGTTTTCACAGATTTCTTACGTTACTCTTCCAAATTAAAGAAACTCTTATTTCAGAAATAAAGTATATTACTTTCCAAAATACAAAAACCTGCCACACATGACTGATTATTTTGCCAATAAACAGTTAGACTAAATTGTTCTAGTTATTATTATTGGATACCTTGTAAAGTCCTTAAACTAAAAGGGAAGAGTTAGGAATAAGGATCAGGATTTTCATTTAATTTGCCATTTAATTTTAATTGTGGATTACCCCAGATTTACAATCTGCAGTTGTCTAGGATGAAGGTATCTGCCTAAATACTCATGACGAATTGGATTGGCCGAAAGACAACTGTTGCATGCAGTAACCATTTTGCACAAATGTCTTATAAGGAACATTGTTTAATGACAATAGATGTTTGCAATTTAGAATTTGACTCAGTCATAGGATAAACAGAATGATCCCAAAGGGAACATAACATACCACAATAGATTTAATTTGGGGAATATTTTTCTCTCTGAGTGTGTGGGCTTTCCAGATCATTCTGTTTTCAGTCTGCACTTAGCTACTCCGATGACACAGCAAACACAAGGTGGTAGCATGCGTTTCCATTTTTGTGCTCCAAAAATGATGCTTCAGCAGAAAACACAAGATCATCACATTCGGGATGATCACAGCTCTGGCCCATAGGTAGAAGGAATTTAATTCTTTTCCTAGCTCCTACTTACATGTATTTGGCAGGCAAACGCTGCCATTTACAGAAGACCTACCCATAAAACATGTGCATATGTCCTGAGAGCTGAAAGTAGATTATGATATGGACCCAGCTGCATCTCATAAACCCCCTTAGGTTTGCAGCCAACTCTTTTTGATGCATCCCTATTCTTTCAAGATGGGGTTCAGAAAGCAAGTGAAAGATTGGGATATGGCCAACTGTGTAAGGCAAATGTTTTTAGAATTAGTGAAAAACCTTGGCTTCATCTGTTAGCTTGATTTAAAATATATATATGTATGTATATCTGTACACCCCACAAGCGGTTTCTCTTCCTTTGTTCCTAGTGTTAGTTTTGGATCATATTCTCCCTTTATGGTTTATAAATTCTATAAAATGAATAGAAGCATGCAAAAGAGAGTGCTTCAGTCAGTTTGGAGCCTTTCCTGCTATATCATTATAAACATTTGCCTGTCTTACTGTTCGGGATGAAAGATCCTATTTCCACCTGAAGGACAGTGATTTTAAAAAAAACAACCCACTCTACATGCTTTCCTAGACCGAGCTAAGATAAGGTATTCCTGACTGGTGGTAAATACTATTTTGAGTCAACTTTTACAACTAATGATTACAAGAATATATCTGTGGTTTGTTTTCTTGTTTTTCCTTAGCAACAACACAGAGCTGGCTTGCCATGGCCTCCTTCTTGTTCAACAAATCATGGTTTCAAAAATTCTTAGTGTTTTATGGGAGCACAGCTAGTGTGCGTCCATCAAGTGGCTCCATTGCTGTGTCATGTGGGAGATTCTAGAACTTTCCAATTACCACCCACTTTGTTACTTTGCCCCGAAAAAGACACAATGATTCAGCTCAGAAATTGCACTGGTCCCTATCTACAGGATTGTTCCTAGCCATTTATCTAATTAAACTGGAGAGGGTAACAATTCATTCCTGGAATGCTAGTCAATTTCAATCATCTGTATCTAGTGCATCTTTAATCTTAGCCAGGAATGCCTGATTAGAAGAGGTTGCTTAATTCTCATGTGGAATTCAACTGGGCTGCAAGTATTGTAAACAAAAGGGCTTTTCAGATGTGGTTGGGGAACTTTTGAAGTGGCTGGTTTTGAGAGAGGACAGTTGTATGGACAGAAAATGTATAGTTACCCTGATCTACAACATTTGTATTGTTTTAGCTAAACATGTTTATGAATTATTTAGCGTAAGTTTTTCTTTTTCCCGAAAGTTGAAACAATGTGATATAATGAAATGGGGGTTGTTTTTTTTTAAAAAAGACATCAGGATAATAATATGCTATTTACAATAGAATCTATATAGTTAGGAGTAATTGAACTTGTATTTTCATTTTCCTTGCACTCATGTTTAGAGAAAAAGTATTTGGAAGTCAACACATTTTTCTTCTTCTCTTGTATGTCACATTTTCCCCTCTCTTTTTCCTTCCCTTAATTTCCTATTTTTTTAATTTTTATTTGTATTTATACATTGATAATAAAAGGCATGAGATAAATAGAGTAAGGGTATTCTAAACGTAAACAATTAGTAACGTTTATCCAGAAAGTTTTCACTGTGGCATGAGAAATGGTCTATGGCAGGGCTGTCAAACTCGCAGCCTGCGGGCCAAATGTGTCCCGCACTGGTCAAGCCCACGCCCAGTTTGGCGAAGGGAGAAAAGTTGCAATATGCCATGTGACGCGGCCATGATGATGCAAGTTTGACACCCCTGGTCTATGGGAACATAGAAGAGTCAAAGGGGTAATAAGAAAATAAGATGTTTGACAGCCTGTTTCAAAAAGTTGAATATTACTAGCCCCAACTTATATTCCTTACAGTTGTTAGGGGGTTATGCTACAGCATAGCACCAAGAACAAAATTCTACATATGATCCATATCCTTGCCTGTACTTTACTTTTCCCTCAGCTAGTCTGGGCCCTTCTGGGGAAATTGGGGTAAGTGTCTTTCTTTCACTTGAGTTGATGATATGTTTCTGGGCAAACCAGCATTAGTCCACTAACCTGAACCACTATTTACCCCACATCTCCTTTAGGGGAGATTCTGTTTCTCATTTGTCTGCTTATGCTGCAAATGATGCCCCATATCCAATAAATGTGCTATTAAAGCTTTGATAGATTGTAGATAGCTTCCCCCCTACCTTTTACATATTAACTTTGTGGTCTTGTTAATCTTTTCTAGGTACTGGCCAGTATTTTGGGGTTTACAGTGTAACTAGAAGTCCTTTGTTTGAATTTGTTTACTCGTACTTTATATAATCCTAGGAATATGATGTATAACTCCTGAAGATCCAATATTACAAGCATGGGTGGGCTTCAAAAATTGTAGCAAAGGGATCGCTGCCCCATTGCTTGGTGGGCGTGGCCTACTCGGCCTCCTTCATCATGGCAGGGGGGGGGCATTTTTCACCCTCCCCAGGCTCTGGAGGTTTTCCTCAAGCCTCTGGGTGGGCAAAAACTGCTTCTCCCAGGCTCTGGAGGCCCTCTGGAGACTGGAAACAGGCCAGTTTCTGGACTTCCGAAACCTCCAGTAGGCCCGTCTTCCCCCCTTCCTGAGCCTCTGTGTGGGCTCTGCACTTACCTGGCATGATGAATGGGCCACGTGGAGACTCCTGGGAGGTGGGGTGGGTGTGGCCAGCCAAGGAGTGGCATTTGGCGGTTCGCCGAACTGGGCAGAATTCTAGCTAGAGGATTGCCCGAACCCTTGTGAACCCCCAGCAGCCCACCTCTGATTGAATGTTGCACTTGCCCAGATCAATACCCCAAATCCGTACTTCCTGGTGGACCATAAATATTGCGAAGAGGAAGAAATATATCGTTGGTGCAATTTCACTATATCCAGGACTTCCATGCAGCTTATGAAGAACCTCCAAGTGAATTCAGCTGCTCCAGTTCTGAAGAGCCCCATGCCATGTTACCTTGCTTTAACTTGTGGTAGACATGCAAGAGCATAAGATTGGGGAAAGTGGACCTTCAAACAGAGACACCATGTGATTAATCCACCAAGGAGCCTGGTGGTTCAATGCGATCTAATTGCAAAACTTGAATAAGGGTTCTCATGGAGAGGAATGAATGCTATAAATAAACCTAGCTAATGTTGATCCACCTTCAGTTCTCTTGGGTAAATTATCTATACTCTCCTCCTTATGTATATATTTGAAGTTCCCAAGGAAATACCGTACTCCTGCTCTTCAGTAATGCTATCGATTCTTCAGGCCTCAAGACCTTAAAGGAAGTTGGTTGTAGGCTCTCTTACATAAAGTGGCTTCAAACAGTGATGAACACACCTGACTGCAGGTTCCTGAAATAATGTGATTTCCATATGAACAATTCTGGATACCTAGGAAGTTGGCTTTGGAATTGCGTTTATTCTGAGCAGCATCTTCTATTTTAAGTTAACTTTTCTTTTTGCACACCCGCATTCATGGATGCTCATATAATAGCAATAGCACTTATATACCACTTCATACTGCTTTTACAGCCCTCTCTAAGTGATTTATAGAGTCAGCATATTGTCCCCAACAATCTGGGTCCTCATTTTATCCACCTCGGAAGGATGGAAGGCTGAGTCAACAATGAGCCGGTGAGATTTGAACTGTCGAACTGCAGCTAGCAGTCAGCTGAAGTAGCCTGCATTACTGCACTCTAACCACCTCAGACATTCCTATTGCTAAAGGTTTTCTTAAAATGGGAATGTTTCCTATTGTTATTGTTAAAGGGGGAAAGTTTTAAGAAAAGGATGCCAATCTGTTACAATACAATCAAATATTTAATTGTGATACTGATCTGCTTATTAGTTCTACCCAATACTTTTGAATCACAAGAAGCAAAAACAGTATATATACAGTATGAAAGGATTAAAGGCCTGTTAATAAAGGTTTGTCAATGGAACAAAATACTGGACCTTCGAAATCATTTGATTAATTCATTTACTCTGATTTAGAGTACTTGAATTAAATTTATAGACTCGGGTAGCATTTTGTAGGACTTCAGGATTAATTTTCTGCATGTATCTTTTTCATAGTACAGCTCCTGCTGCTTCCCTGTACTTTACATAATATGGTTTTGATTATGCTGGATCCATATTGTTGCATGTTTAGCCTGGGAAAATTCTATTTAACCTACAAAATTTTTTTTTTAAAAAAAATCCAGTGCTTTGGGGTTCTTTGAATGTTTTCCTGCCGCTGCTAATTTTGTTGTCATGCTTGAAATACTATGAATGGACAAATTATGTACGATTTAGGAGATATGTGATTAGACATCCCATTAAAAAAAAAACCTTAGGAGTAGGAATGTGTTCTGATTTGGCATAAATTCTGAATCAATCATAGAATGGGGTATATTTAGGTGGTTTTTAAGATATTTGAGGCATGACAGATTTGTCTAACCTGTCCTGTCTCCAGTTAAAAACTCTCTGTGGTGTTTGGTCTCTAATGTGTGATTTGAAAGCTTGGTGTTCTAAGCACTCAGTGGATGCAAAGTTAGTCAACCAGTGTTTAGATGTACAACCTACCTTGCCTTTATAAATCATAAGGTGGCATTAGTACTGTTCTCTCTTCTTATTTTTCCATACAATGACAGCCCTGTGAAATAATCTGGCCAGAGGGAGAGCAACAGGCCCAAAGTTACTTTGTGAACCTTTGCAGGTAAGGGTGGCCTAGAACCTGGATCTTCCTGATACCAGTCATCTGCTACCCCATATCAACTATATTCTATCCTGCATGGTTACAATATATTGTTCCTACTATGCCCAGTGGATGGGAACCGAGTTTTTCCAAGTAATGTTCTAAACTTGGGAATCTTAGTCTTCTTTGAATAACAAAGTTAGTTGAGCTATTTTCCTAGTTTGGTATCCAGTCATAAGATGGTTGCATAGTTATATTTCAAGCTAACTCTTGGGAGCTCTGGATATGATAGAGACAGCGAGATGAGCTCTTAACACTCCAGTCATTCTCCTGATTTAAAGACTTCATTCAAAGTTCCTGTTAGTTCTTATGAGAGGAAAGTATACATATCCATATGCTGCTAGCTTCACTCCTCTATTTTTGTTTAAGAAAGGAAGGAAATATCATCTCCTACAGCATTAAATGCTTTTTTTAATGGGAAAACGAGATTATACCTGTTTGGGTCCAGAGATGACAATTCTATGTAATCTCTTTCTTGAGTAGTTAATAGCTTCTACTGAAGTTTAGTTGGTTTTTGAGTTTATACATATATTCCTCATAGCTGCTGAACATGGTCCAGTCCAGAAGGGTTTCAGCATTAATATAGAAATCTGTGCTTTCCTATTATATTTAATATTTTTATAGGATGTCTCAGACCATTTCATATTGGAGCTACTGGCTCCTGGATAAAGTAAAAGAGACCCATGTCATATGTTTAGGGAAACAAAATTGATCAGGAATCAAAGGAAGTATCTCCCTCGTCCCCCACTTTTTGTTACATTGATTGAAAGACATATGAAAAAAAGTTTCACACCACTAGTGGAGGTTTCACAGTATAGTTAAATGGTACATTTAAGGAAAGAAATTTCCCAAACCAGTTTGTAATGGGACATTGGAGTATGCTGTTCATAGTATCATAAGACATATAAGGTATAAGGTGGAAAACCTAATTCATACCACTGGGCATGGCTTCTCATAATTCTTGGATCCCAGTCGCTGATTCCTTCCATTGTTTCCCCATTTTCAGTTCATTGAATGAGAGTAGCAGAAGGAGACACTGGATGAAAGTTGTCAGCTCTGAGAAAATAAAGATTGGTTTATAAGGTAAAGGTAAGATAAAGGTTCCTCTTGCAAATATGTGATAGTCATTCTTGACTCTAGCAGGCGGTGCTCATCTCTGTTTCAAACCCGAAGAACCAGCGCTGTCCAAAGATGCCTCTGTGGTCATGTGGCATGAATAAATGGTGAAGGGGCATGGAATGCTGTTACCTTCCCACCAAAGGTGGTCCCTATTTTTCTACTTGCATTTTTACATGCTTTTGAACTGCTAGGTTGGCAGAAGCTGGGACAAGTAATGGGAGCTCACTCCATTACACAGTGCTAGGGATTCAAACCGCCAAGTTGCCGACCTTTATGATCGACAAGCTCAGTGTTTTAGTCACTGAGCCACGCACCCTGATTGGTTTGTAGATATTTAAAATATGGAATAATCATGTTTTTACTATTTTTAAGTCATTCTTCATTTATATAAACTGCCTAGCGTTGATTAAAAATAGCTATTTTTAATGAGATTAAACCGTATTTTTACATCTTTACAAATGTTAAAAAACATTCTAATCCAGGTTAAAGCCAGCCCTTCAAAACAACCATAAAAATCTTCTGAATGCTTGTTGTGGATTTTGGACAAGACTACTAAAACATATTTATATAATCACATGCCAAGAAGTTCTCAAATATTAAAAGAACTTGATTTTCCTTTCTAAGGGGGAAAAAAGAGAGAACCAAATACCGTAAAATGAAACTATTGCTTGTAAATGTAACAATTCGGAGCCAAGGTTTAACTTCATACTTAGTAGCCAGGGATCTCCTTTTTAAAAAATTATCCACACACAAGTACGTTCCTCCTATGCCCAGGAAGCCATCAGACCTGCAACCCAATTGATTACACAGGAAAATGCTTTTTAACTCTTGTTGAGTTGCCAGGCGGTGAGAATCCTTGAGAAAATCCAGGTGAGATCCAGAAACATCTTGATAGATGGGTGGTGCTCATCTCAGTTTAGAGTTAAAGCGCTCCCTGTAAAAGTATGTCAATGCCCATGATCATGACCTGCTCTGTTTTGAAGTGTTCTGCTGCAGAAGACTCGCTTGCTAGAAATCCAGTCCCCACTGGATTGAATTATGGAATTATCAGATGTTTGCAAACTAGCACCCACTGAGCTTTAGAAAATTTGAATTTCACTGAAGATCGTCGAGCTTTTTCCCCCTGGCGGACTGATGTGCCCTATCTAGAAGAGGGGGCTTCTGTAACAAAGTTTCATTTTGTTCATGTTCTTTGATTTTAAAAAAAAAATAACACTTTGTTTGAAGGTGAATTTTAGAAGCCTGGAAGATTTGCACAATTTTTCATGTGCCACTGTGTGTGTGTGTGTGTGTGTATCTTTTAATTTTTAAATGGATTCATACATTAAATAAAGATGGGATGTTATATGTGAAGCTGGTAAAAGTTGCAGGAAATATTTTTTCATGCACACACACACACACACACACACACACACACAGAGAGACATAGACACACAAAGGGAGCTTCTAAGCTGTTGTTAAACACATTGAGATATTTTGGGAACGAAGTATAAATGTACATGCAAATTTGCCTGTGCTTTCCGATTCCCATACTTAAGACTTGCAATTGGCTCTTAATTTCTCTGCCATATGTATCTGCAAATGCATTATATCAAAGGTATGCATCATAATAGTTAGTATTTCCTCTTTATGTTTCTTTTCTGTAATAAATCCTTTTCATATTATATAAACCTTTGGTGCTGCAAATAATGCTATGAGCTAGCATAAAAAGGCAAGATTTTTTAAAAACAAAAATAATTAACTTTATGGTAGACTGTCATATTGCGTCTCTTTAAGAATTAGATCTGATGTGTCATTTTATTCACAGTTCATGGAGCACAGCTCTGACTGGCATTCCTGCCTATTCTTGTCTTGATAAGCTGCTAGCAGCTTAAGCAGAAATAGTTTTTAAAAGCAGAGCTGCTGTTTTGATTAGCCAAACTAGCTAAGCCAAACCTGACAATAACGCATGTGCTTTAGATTTCCCTGGTTCGAAGCACTGTTTACTCTGGCAGCTCTATCATTAAGTGAAGCTCCCCCCCCCCCTCCTCAGAGCTGTTACATGGTAGATGGATATTGGCTGACCCTGAAGCAAAAATATGAAAACAGCACATTTATTTTCTCCCTAATGCTGAACACACATGCAATGAGGCATACTTTGGCATAACCTGGACATTTTTCCAAAATCACAATTCATTCATTCATTCTTTCTTTCTTTCTTTCTTTCTTTCTTTCTTTCTTTCTTTCTTTCTTTCTTTCTTTCTTTCTTTTTTCCTTCCTTCCTTCCTTCCTTCCTTCCTTCCTTCCTTCCTTCCTTCCTTCCTTTCCTTTCCTTTCTTTTTTCCTTTCTCTCTCTCTTTCCCTTCCTTCTCTCCCACTTTCTTTCTTGTCTATCCCCCCCCCCTCCTTCCTTCCTTCCTTCTTTTTCCTGTAAATGTGAAAATTGAATTTTCTCCAATGGCAAAAATTCTCTCAGATACAGCAAACCACAAGCAAAGTTTTTAAACCACTATGGTGATTTTGGATCCAAATATAGGCTCTCCTCACTGAAAAATTTGCCCCCTTAGAGACACAATTCTATGCACAAGTAGTGTGATCCAAAACTATTTCTATGACACTGTGATTCAGCAGAGCTGTATCAGCAGCTGTTCTATAGAATACTAGCTTATATGCATCTGCCCTTAAGAAATGACTAAATTCAGCAGCTGAATTATATGGACTCAACTGTTGGAAACAAGCAACCAGACCTGTTAATGAATCAAAGATTTAGAAAGTCAAAATTTCCTGCTTTAGCTTTACACTTTTGCTCTGCCTGTTGCTACTCCCGCTGCTAAATGAATAGCTTCAATAAGCGTACACTTATAGCTTCCAACACCCCACCATCCAACATACTGCTGCAGTGACATGCGGTGACGTTTATGACTGGTGAGGCTGGTGACATCATCAAACCACGTGGTTGCTCCGATCGCAGGGGCGCAGCCCAAACGGAGAAGTTTCTTCAGCTCCAGCCTCAATCAGCGCAGCCGCGGTCCCCTTCATCTTGCCTCAGGAAGGAGGGGAATGAGACCACGTGTGCAGGGGAAGGGGATTTGCTGGGCGGCTGCTCGTGAGCATAGTTACCTCATGGCTGCTTCGCCCCTGAGGCTGTGCCCGGCTCTTCGGGAGCCAGTTCACAAGAGAGCAGCTGCCCGGCAACTCTCCCCTCTGGCCGGACAGAACGCCACTCCCCAACCTAGCGGTATACCGAAGGCGGCAAGCAATGTGAGCGCTCCCCCCAACCCCGGCTCCTGTAACTTGGCGCTTTCGGGATAATGCTAGGTCAGTGAGCACGGGACAGGTTGTATTTTCGGGGAAACACGGTACCTAGGCATTTTTTACATCGGGCGAGCCCGGGATCCTTGCAAGGGGAATGGGACCACGTGTGCAGGCGGCTCCTCAGCGCACAGCCTCAGATTAGCAGAGCCGCGATCCCCTTCCCCTGCACACGTGGTCCCATTCCCCTCCTTCCTGAGGCAAGATGAAGGGGACCGCGGCTGCGCTGATTGAGGCTGGAGCTGAGGAGCCTCCTGCACACGTCCCATTCCCCTTGCAAGGATCTTGGACTCGCCCGATGTAAAAAATGGTGAGATCGGCATACTTGGAGCTGCTGCTGAGATGTCCAGGGAGGCTAAACCAAGCCGCGCACCTCTCCCAGCCACTTTCACGGCTTCCTGGAGTAATTCTTTTTTATTTTCATGATGAGAGTGGTGAGGCTCTGCCTCCCCTGCCTCCAATGACCGCACGTCACTGTACTGCTGTCAGTGTGATAGTGATCCAATTTTAAGAAACAATGGTCACAGGTAGGAAGTGACAAATAGTACACTTCTTATGTGAACTTATAATGATTGAACATCAATTCCCCATATAACAACCTAATTCATAGTGCATTGCTAACTAAGTAATGAAAAGCAGTTTAAGAAAAGCCTATTGAAATATTGAAATTGAAATTGAAACATGATGCTGAATCTACATTCTTGCTGCTCTTTTGGACTAATTGCTATCATGTACTATTTGTAGAGATGACACAATGTGCTTTATGTGGTTTCTCAGTTTTTTTAAAAAATATTTCCATACTAACACAGGTGAAACTTGAAGAATTAGAATATTATGCAAAAGTTCATTTATTTCAGTAATGCAACTTAAACGGTGAAACTAATATGTGAGATAGACTCATTACATGCAAAGCAAGATAGTTCAAGCTGTGATTTGTCATAATTGTGATGATTATGGCTTACAGATCATGAAAACCCCAAATCCACCATCTCAGAAAATTAGAATATTACATGCAATCAAGAAAACAAGGATTGTACATAGAACAATATCGAACCTCTGAAAAGTCTAAGCATGCATATGTACTCAGGACTTGGTTTGGGCCCCTTTTGCAGCAATTATTGCCTCAATGCGGCATGGCATGGAAGCTATCAGCTGTGGCACTGCTGAGATGTTATGGAAGACCAGGATGCTTCAATAGCGGCTTTTAGCTCTTCTGCATTCTTCAGTCTCATGTCTTTCATCTTTCTCTTGGCAATGCCCCATAGATTCTCTATGGGGTTCAGGTCAGGCAAGTTTGCTGGCCAATCAAGCACAGTAATCCCACGGTCATTGAACCAGGTTTTGGTGCTTTTGGCAGTGTGGGCAGGTGCCAAGTTCTGCTGGAAAATGAAGTCAGCATCAGCTCGTGTGCGGAAGGAAGCATGAAGTCCTCCAAAATCTCCTGGTAGATTGCTGCATTGACCCCGGACTTAATTAAGCACAGTGGACCGACACCAGCAGATAACATGGCTCCCCAAATCAACACAGACTGTAGAAACTTCACACTGGACTTCAAGCATCTTGCAGTGCGTGCCTCTCCATTCTTCCTCCATACTCTGGGTCCTTGGTTTCCAAATGAGATGCAAAAGTTGCTCTCATCAGAAAAGAGGACTTTGGACCACTGAACAACAGACCAGGTCTGTTTTCCTTTAGCCCAGGTAAGACACTTCTGACGTTGTTTGTTGTTCAGGAGCGGCTTGACAAGAGGAATATGACATTTGAAGCCCATGTCCTGGATCCGTCTATGTGTGGTGGCTCTTGATGCACTGACTCCAGCCTCAGTCCACTCCTTGTGAAAGTCCCCAACACTTTTGAATGGTCTTTTCCTGACAATCCTCTCCAGGCTGCGGTCATTCCTGCTGCTTGTGCACCTTTTTCTTCCACACTTTTCCCTTACACATAACTTTCTATTAATGTGCTTTGATACAGCACTTTGGGAACATCCAACTTCTTTTGCAATTACCTTTTGAGGCTTTCCCTCCTTATGGAGGGTGTCAATGACGGTTTTCTGCACAACTGTCAGGTCAGCAGTTTTTCCCATGATTGTGATTCCTATTGAACCAGACTGAGAGACCATTTAAAGGCTCAGGAACCCTTTGCAGGTGTTATGGTTTAATTGGTTGATTAGAGTGGGTCACTATGAGCCTAGAACAGTGATGGCGAACTATTTTTGGCTCGCGTGCCACTAGTGGGGGGAGCGCAGGGGGGTCGAGTGCGGGCGTGCCGCACCCATAATGCAATGTGCGACCCCCCCAGTGCGCATGTGCGCAAAACGCGCGACCCCCCCATTTTTACATGTTTTTTTGCCCTCCCCATGCTCCAGGGGCTTTATAGGAGCCTGGGGAGGGCGAAAAGAGCCTCCCCCGACCCCCCGGAGGCCCTCCGGAGGCTTCATGGACTGTCCAGAGGCTTCCCTGAAGCCTTCAGAGGGCTTAAAACCACCCTCCGAGCAAACTCGAAGTGACTTCTGGTTTGCTCGGAGGGTGGTTTTAAGCATTCCGAAGGCTTCAGGGACGGCCCCTGAAGCCTCCAGGGGAGCGGGGGAGGCTCTTTTCACCCTCCCCAGGCTCCTATAAAGCCTCTGGAGCCTGGGGAAGGCGAAAAATAGCTTTTAAAAAGGTGAACTCAGCTGGGCAGCATGCGCATGCGCGCTGGCCAGCTGACAAGGCAGCGCCTCGTGTGCCCTGACAAATGGCTCCGCGTGCCACTTGTGGCACGCGTGCCATAGGTTCGCCATCACGGGCCTAGAATATTGCACCTTTTCACAATATTCTAATTTTCTGAGATTGTGGATTTGGGGTTTTCATGAGCTGTAAGCCATTACACACACACACATATATATATATATATATATATATATATATATATATATATATATATGTATGTATGTATGTATGTATGTATGTATGTATGTATGTATGTATGTATTTAATAGACATAATTTAGGCTCCCTTTGATGGTTCCAGTCTTTCTCAAATCACTCATAAGATATAGGTATTTAATAGACATAATTTAGGCTCCCTTTGATGGTTCCAGTCTTTCTCAAATCACTCATAAGATAGAAACAATGCAACAATATTAAGCACTTTTTATTTGGAGAGAATAGTTACCAAATTTTTACAAAAATTCCTAGCTGATTTCCAACCTTAGCTAATAGTGCTGGTATTATATCCTTAACAACTTTGGATCATAGTAACTAATGGAAACTTTTCCTCAATGATCCTATCTGTTTGTGTGTGTGTGTGTGTGTGTGTGGGTGTGGGTGTGGGTGTGTGTGTTGGGTGTTTTCCTTGCTGTGGTGTGGTTAATGGCTGCCTGCCTAGGAAAGTGTACCTCACTTATGGACCTTTCGTTTCATTTCCATATTAGCATCTATTTTATTAGTTTTCCAAGGGGAGACAAAGATTAGATTATGTTCCTTGGCCTTTTAAGAAGTTGATATTTAGATTTGAAAGCAGTGATTAATTTGTTCATAGACAACCCACCGGATGTCTATGATTTTATTGTTTTCATTTTGCATTTTATGTCACCTTTTCAGTTTTTAAAATGTTTAATCTGTTTTTTAGTGTGCATGTGTAAGCATTCCTGAGAAAAATGTTTGAAAAGGTGATTTCCAATGATGATAGATAGATAGATAGATAGATAGATAGATAGATAGATAGATAGATATAGATAGATATAGAGGAACAGATAGACAGACAGACAAATAGAAAGACCAACAGACATATAGAAGAATTTCAACCATGTAGTTCAACATGGCAGAAAGCCAGTGGGTGTTAATTGACTGAATAATGGAAATGTTTCCATTGAGCAATCTAAGTTGTCACTTGAGAAGATATGCTTCTTCAGCTTAATTGGGCTGGTAGTATCCAGTGTTGGCTTTTCCTATTTCTCATCAGCTGCATCAGAGAAGAAGAAGATTAGAAGAGAAACATGGCACACCAAGCATGAACTTAGAAGACAGAAATTTGGCTCAGCACTTTGCTGCTCTTGAACTTCTGCTAAGCATGTGATGAAAGAGACTTTTCAAAATGCCAGTTGTGGAAAGGTTAATAAAATAAAACAAAAGTAATTCAGAGCATTAACATTTCAAACTTTGTTGATTTTCCAATTAAAAATAACAAGTTGCAAAGGCCATGGTTGCTAAGAATTCACCCTTTTAATTTCTGTTTTTGTACTGTTATTTTTATAACTTGGGGCTGCCTACTTGGTCAATATTTTTAGTTGGAACGATGCAAAGTCCACGTTGCAAACAATGGTTATTCCCATAAATGCCTAATGCAAAAAAAAAAGAGCTGCTGAACTTTGATCAGAAGGGGAAAATCCAGCAGATATACTGGGTCATAATCACATTGTGGTGGGCAGATCATGTCTTCTGTTCTAAAAAAGCAGGGATGAGATTTTCCCACCTTTGCTAGAATAATTATGCCAGTTTTGCCCAATCTGAATTTGGCTATATTAGTTAAGAATTATGAAAGTTGCAACCTCACATTGAGGAAGGCATGGAGAAATTATCATGGAGAATTGTGACTCTTCAAATATTAATATTATTGATAATGTTCATATTTCTGGGATAATTTCAAGATCTAGAATCTAAAGAAAATGATCTTGGGGCATTGGTTATCCCTCAACAACCTGCGTAGATGCTGGAGTTATTGCTTCATGATTCTGGACAGCAAGGCTAGCATTCATAACTTCCTGACCTTTATATAGATACAGGTCTAAGTAGTAGAGTGATTGATATAGGGGGAAAAAGATTGGAAAAGGACTATCTCCTTACTTTGCTAATGTTCCTTGGGTATAAATTCTTCCAGCTATAAATTGCTACTTTTGGTCTTCTTTAATTTGTTCTAACTGATCAAACGTCCTCAACCTATTTCTTTCATGTGCTAACTTGCTTTTGGGTTCAGTCAATGTTCATTCAGCACCCATTCTTCTTGACTTTGTCTCTTCTGGTTATACAAACACACTGGCTCGCAGTTGAACGCCACAATCCCAAACCTTTAATCTCTACCCACACTGATACCAAACAGTACCAGTTTGATTGGAGCAATACAAAAATCATCAGCCATGCTACCATCCACCATGCTCGTGAGTTCATCGAAGCTGGGCACTTCACAAGCAATTCCAGCAACAGACACCTTGACTTACAATCAGCCTACGAATTCCTCAGAATCTAAATCAACCGCACAGTCAACCAGAGACAGCACCAACCCTCAAATAACCCCCACAACCCCCACACCAGCACTTCACTTCCCAATGACTCTGACCTGATGTAATCTTCTTATCACAAGACCCATCACAACTCACTGATGACTCACAGCTGACCCATCACAAGACCCTCACTTGACACACCCACCCCTGAAGCCCCATTGACTCTGACATCCCCTAAACTCCACTGAAGATGTTACCTAGCCCGATAATGAAATGTTCAAAAACCAACCCACAAACTCGGAGAACGAACCTTCATCCTCATCCTACGCCTAAGCTATAGATATTCACGCCTATTGCAAACATATTTCTTACATAGCAATTTAAGCTTACTTTAAGATTTCTATCAATGTAACCACCTTCACTTCCATATAACATAGTGAGCAGAAGCATAGTCTTCCTATATGCAGCCATTTCTTTTACAAACATACTTTCTTCATAAAATAGGGTATTCTCATTACCTTCATATCAGCATTTTCACATATTTGTCCATTTTGCCAATTTGAAAAGGGTTCTACTAAGATACCCAGATTAATAAACTTGGTTTTTAGAGGTTCTTTTCCCATTTATGCAGAACTGACAAGTGTTAATTCTATTTTCTCCATAAAACACAATTACAGAACCTTTGATACACTCTTTGATACTCCAAGAAGCTGAAGAAGCTTTTTGGATGAGAAGAGAAACATCTTCAAAGAAAAACCAGAAAGTTCAGTTGCCTCTTGAAAAAGCACCTTTGGGACTTTAATCTTAATGCAACAATGGTAATCATAGTTATTAATGATTAAAAGTTAATACAACTCTGCTTTTAAACAGTAGATTGAACCTGACCATGCAAAATCATATAGTCCAGTTCTTCCTTTGGCAGAAAAACAGCCAGTTCAAAGGGTGAGAGTTAGTACATTTCATTAAGCAGACTTTTTCTTCTTGTATAGAATATAGAAGTGTCTTTCTAGGAACACATGACCATCTTTTGGCCAACATTTCAAGTATGGTAAATCCAAAATTTCTGATAGAAAGACAAGTTCCAAGTTTTGGGAATATAATTTAGCAACACATCAGCATTTTTAATATTAACCAATTCACCATTGTTAAGATACCCAACCAATAAGAAGCAAGAGGGCATGATCAAAACATTACTAATGTACCATCAATGTTTATTTCTGTGCATCTCCAACATAAAAGTTAGACACCCAACCTTTGAAAATACCTGTTGAACAATCCCAAAGACTTGATATATTTTTTATTAAGCAACTTTATTTTAAGATAATAAGAAATGCATTTCACATGTTTTGAAACTTGAGAGGATTGATTTTGTAAAAAGGAAATTCCAATTCTCCATTCCAAATTTGTTGCATATTATTCATATTTATTTTAGTAAAGTGTTTTAACTGGCAATAAAGCTGGATTGCTGGTTTAGCCTCTAAAATTTTCTTCAATGCACTCAAAATCAGAAAGGTTTTCAAAGCATCCAGTGCATCTGGTCCAAAAAACATAAAAAATACTTCAAGTGAAGGTTCTGCTATTCAACTTTTTTGGCAGATTGTATTCTCTTTGTAACCTTTCAGCAGCTTTAAAAGTATCGTTGATAAATATCTGATTAAGGATAACAATGCTATTTTCATCCCTTGCTTTCTAAACAAAAGCTTTACCCATCAATTTTAAATAAGGATAATTCCTAAATTTCTTCTGAGATCTAGAGTTAAATTTAAGTTTTCTTATTCAATATCAACAAAATAAGTCTAATTAAACTTTCAGGGTCTGGAAATTTACCTTGAAAGAATAAATTAAAAAAAAATTTAAGGGAAAGCTCAGAGTGACTTTGGAAAGGTTTTCACTTTATAAAAGCTTTTAACTCTTTTTCTTCTTTTTTGGTGGCAGTGTTTACCTCACTCTGTTTTGGAAGTTGTGCCTCCTTTCTGTTTACTTTTTCTTTTTTGAATTTTTTTTCTTTGTTAGATTGTTTTAAGTGAATTGGACTGAGGGAAAATTTAAACACTTTTTTCTTTTTCTTTTTTCCTTTTCATAATCTTTGCATCTTCATATTTCTATATTTTTATTTGGGGACTGTTCCTTTTCCCCCTTTTTGCTCCCCCTTTTCTTCCTTCCTTTCCCTTTTTAAATTAGAATCAACTGGACAAGGGCATACAAGAGATTAAATATTTTTACCTTTTTGGTTTTTTATCATTGATATCATTTGAACCTTCCTGAAGCTAGGATTGGAGCTGCTGGAGAGAAGGGGGAGTGAGTCACAGAGACAAAGACACTGAGGTGGGGGCCCTTAAACTCCATATCATTTGAACCTTCCTGAAGCTAGGATTGGAGCTGCTGGAGAGAAGGGGGGGGGGTGAGTCACAGAGACAAAGACACTGAGGTGGGGGCCCTTAAACTCCATATCATTTGAACCTTCCTGAAGCTAGGATTGGAGCTGCTGGAGAGAAGGAGGGGGTGAGTCACAAGACAAAGACACTGAGGTGGGGGCCCTTAAACTCCATATCATTTGAACCTTCCTGAAGCTAGGATTGGAGCTGCTGGAGAGAAGGGGGGGTGAGTCACAGAGACAAAGACACTGAGGTGGGGGCCCTTAAACTCCATATCATTTGAACCTTCCTGAAGCTAGGATTGGAGCTGCTGGAGAGAAGGGGGGGTGAGTCACAGAGACAAAGACACTGAGGTGGGGGCCCTTAAACTCCATATCATTTGAACCTTCCTGAAGCTAGGATTGGAGCTGCTGGAGAGAAGGAGGGGGTGAGTCACAAGACAAAGACACTGAGGTGGGGGCCCTTAAACTCCATATCATTTGAACCTTCCTGAAGCTAGGATTGGAGCTGCTGGAGAGAAGGAGGGGGTGAGTCACAAGACAAAGACACTGAGGTGGGGGCCCTTAAACTCCATATCATTTGAACCTTCCTGAAGCTAGGATTGGAGCTGCTGGAGAGAAGGGGGGGTGAGTCACAGAGACAAAGACACTGAGGTGGGGGCCCTTAAACTCCATATCATTTGAACCTTCCTGAAGCTAGGATTGGAGCTGCTGGAGAGAAGGAGGGGGTGAGTCACAAGACAAAGACACTGAGGTGGGGGCCCTTAAACTCCATATCATTTGAACCTTCCTGAAGCTAGGATTGGAGCTGCTGGAGAGAAGGAGGGGGTGAGTCACAAGACAAAGACACTGAGGTGGGGGCCCTTAAACTCCATATCATTTGAACCTTCCTGAAGCTAGGATTGGAGCTGCTGGAGAGAAGGGGGGGGTGAGTCACAGAGACAAAGACACTGAGGTGGGGGCCCTTAAACTCCATATCATTTGAACCTTCCTGAAGCTAGGATTGGAGCTGCTGGAGAGAAGGGGGGGGTGAGTCACAGAGACAAAGACACTGAGGTGGGGGCCCTTAAACTCCATATCATTTGAACCTTCCTGAAGCTAGGATTGGAGCTGCTGGAGAGAAGGCGGGGTGAGTCACAGAGACAAAGACACTGAGGTGGGGGCCCTTAAACTCCATATCATTTGAACCTTCCTGAAGCTAGGATTGGAGCTGCTGGAGAGAAGGGGGGGTGAGTCACAGAGACAAAGACACTGAGGTGGGGGCCCTTAAACTCCATATCATTTGAACCTTCCTGAAGCTAGGATTGGAGCTGCTGGAGAGAAGGAGGGGGTGAGTCACAAGACAAAGACACTGAGGTGGGGGCCCTTAAACTCCATATCATTTGAACCTTCCTGAAGCTAGGATTGGAGTAGATCCTAGCGGCGCGCGAATCATATATCTATAAAACAAAATAGCAATAATACATTCTGGATTAGTGTGTTTGAGATTGTGATTTTATTTATTTCAAAATGACTGGCTTAGTTCAATGTAATAGCTGTTTTGCACCTGTCTTTCGCAGTACTCTTTTCAAATTTGGATACTGTCCCCTTTGTAAACAAATTACGAGTCTACATAGGCAGATTACCTATCTAGAATCTGTAATCTGTGCTCTCCAAGCAGAAACTAGGTGTCTACGTCAGCCATTCCACTCTATGGTGAAGCCACACTATCAGCCCCCTCTACGACAAAGATCTTGCAGGAGAAGAGCTGTCTGGACAACTGTGGGATCTGGCAGGTTGAGAGCTGTGAACCATAAACCCAAAGCTTTTGCTGTGACCCAGCAAAACAGATATAGTGCCCTTGCTGACCTTAATGGGGACACTAAAGAGATAGGTCAAGGCAGTTGTGATAATGATGACTCAAATAAGCAGGGGATCGTGGTCCAAAACGAAGAACTTTCTTCGGAAAGGCGAAAAGGGGAACCAGGTATCACACATCAGTCGCAGAAGAAGATCAAGGTATGTAAAAAGAGAAGTCACCTTCTGGTTGGTGATTCAATCGTAAGAGATGTTAATTTAGGAGAGGATACGGAGGTTTTAAAAGAGGTCAGGTGTCTGCCAGGTGCTACTGCCAGCAGAGACAAGAGGCGTATTCTTAAGATAGTCAAGAATGCAAGTAAGGACTGTGACGTTGATGCTATTATACATCTTGGCACTAATGATCTATCCCAGAAAGATGTACTTTCTGTGCAGAATGATTTCCAGAACTTGGGGTATGAACTTAATAGTATAGGTTGTAGGCTTATCTTTTCAGAGGTTTTACCTGTATATAAGGAACAAAAAGGGAAGGGCCAGCGTGGAGCAGAGTTTAATGTTTGGCTAAAGGAGTGGTGTAAAAGGGAAGGCTTTGGTTTTATTAGTCATGAAGCCTGTAGCTGGTCCAATGAAAAACTGTACAAAAGAGATGGGTTGTACCCATCCAAGAAAGGAACTGAGTTACTTGGCATTAAATTCACAGATTTTCTTGATAAACATTTAAACTGAAGAGCGGGGACAGAGAATTAATAGATACAGAACATCTCTGTCCCCAGCAAACTAAAATTCATAGGGTTATAAATGCATGTAACATAGATGTGTGTGTGGGTAAGATTATCACTCCTGCTGTCAAGCAAAACCAAGCATGTAATAGTGATTGTCATACCATGTGCATGAATCACACAAGTGGCAAGAAAATAGGGGCAGTCAGGCATAATACAGGTTATGTAGACAGTAAACACAAGGTCAATCAAAATGGACTCAAATGTCTATATACCAATGCACAGAGTATGAGGAATAAACAGGGAGAATTAGAAATTCAAGTAAAAGAGGGCAGATATGATATTATTGCCATTACAGAAACTTGGTGGGATGAAACTGACAAATGGAACATACAGCTAGAAGGATTTAAATTATTTAAAAGAAATAGACCAAATAAAAGAGGAGGTGGAGTTGCACTATATATAAGAAATAACTACGTCTCTACAGAAATAGAGCACAACAATAATGAGAACTATCTTGAATGCATTTGGGTCAATATTAAAGGTTGTGGGGGAAATGACATTGCCATAGGTCTATACTACAGGCCACCCAACCAAGCAGAGGAAGAAGATGAACTTTTTGCTAGTCAGCTAACTAAGGTATGTAGGAAGCACACCACAATAGTAATGGGAGATTTTAACTACCCTGACATCAACTGGGAAACAAACTCTGCACCAAGTGGAAGATCCAACAGGTTCCTAACAAACCTAGCAGACAACTTTGTTTTCCAAAAAGTAGAGAAGGAAACAAGGGGATCAGCCATACTGGACTTAATTCTCACTAACAGAGAGGAAATGATAGAAGGTGTTGAAGCCATAGGAACCCTGGAGGCAAGTGACCATGCAATATTGGAATTCAACATTATCCAAACACAAGTAGTAGAACAAAGTCAAACTAGAGTCTTGGACTTTAAGAAAGCTAATTTCAATAAACTTAGAGAGAGCTTGGGAAAAATTCCATGGATGAGAATCCTCGAGGGGAAAACAACTCAAGAAGCTTGGGAAATTTTGAAAAATGAGATTAGAAAAGCCCAGTCTAACACAATACCAATGAAGAAGAAAAACAACAGCTCCCAAAAGAAACCAGCATGGCTGCATAAACAACTATCTGACAAACTGAAAGACAAAAAAAGTAAGTATAAAAAGTGGAAGGAGGGGGACATAACTAAGGCAGAATATCAGCAAATAGCCCGAGCCTGTAAAGATGAAATGAGGAAAGCTAAGGCTCACAATGAAGAAAGGCTTGCCACAAAAGTAAAAATTAACAAAAAAAGCTTCTTCCAACATGTTAAAAACAAGAAAAAAGTTAAGGAAACAATTGGTCCATTGCTAGGAGAAAGTGGCAAGAAGGTGACAAGCAACAGGGAGAAAGCAGAACTATTTAACTCATGTTTTGCATCTGTCTTTACACAAAGGGATAAAACAGTCCAACCTATCAAAAGCAGCACCACAAAATTAGGAACACAAATTGAAATAGGGAAGAAAATGGTAAGTGAGCACCTGTCTACCCTAGACGAGTTCAAATCACCAGGACCGGATGGATTACACCCCAGAGTTCTGAAGGAACTAGCAGACGAGATCTCAGAACCACTGAATTATATCTTTCAGAGATCCTGGAACACCGGGGAACTACCAGAGGACTGGAAAAGAGCTGATGTGGTTCCCATCTTCAAAAACGGGAAAAAATTAGATCCAGGAAACTACAGACCTATCAGCCTAACCTCAATACCAGGAAAGATTCTGGAAAAAATAATCAAGCAACGAATTTGCGAACACCTAGAAGCAAACAAAGTAATAGCCAAAAGCCAACATGGATTTGTCAAAAACAGATCATGCCAGACTAATCTTATTGCATTCTTTGATAATGTGACAAAATTAGTGGACCAGAGGAATGCCGTTGATATAGTTTACTTGGACTTCAGTAAGGCTTTTGATAAGGTAGACCATAACCTACTACTAGATAAAGTAGAAGAATGTGGGTTAGACAGCATCACCACCAGATGGATTGGTAACTGGCTGACCAACCGCACTCAACGTGTAGTTCTCAATGGAACTGCATCTACATGGAGGGAAGTATGCAGTGGAGTACCCCAAGGCTCTGTTTTAGGCCCAGTACTCTTCAACATCTTCATCAATGATTTGGATGAGGGAATAAATGGGGAACTCATCAAATTTGCAGATGATACCAAGCTGGCAGGAATAGCCAACACTCCAGAAGATAGGCTTAAGATACAGAAGGATCTTGACAAACTTGAACATTGGGCACTATCTAATAAAATGAAATTCAATGGTGAAAAGAGTAAGGTTCTACATTTAGGCAACAAAAACGGAATGCACAGGTACAGTATAGGTGATACCTTACTCAGTAGTAGTAACTGTGAAAGGGATCTTGGAGTCCTAGTGGACAACCATTTAAATATGAGCCAGCAGTGTGCAGCAGCTGCCAAAAAAGCCAACACAGTTCTAGGCTGCATCAACAGAGGGATAGAATCAAGATCACGTGATACCAAATGCCTTGGTAAGGCCACACTTGGAATACTGCATTCAGTTCTGGTCGCCACGATGTAAAAAAGATGTGGAGACTCTAGAAAGAGTGCAGAGAAGAGCAACAAAGATGATTAGGGGACTGGAGACTAAAACATATGAAGAACGGTTGCAGGAACTGGGTATGTTTAGCTTAAGAGAAAGAAGGACTAGGGGAGACATGATAGCATTATTCCAATATCTCAGAGGTTGCCACAAAGAAGAGGGAGTCAAACTATTCTCCAAAGCACCTGAGGGTAGAACAAGAAGCAATGGGTGGAAACTAATCAAGGAGAGAAGCAACTTAGAACTGAGGAGAAATTTCCTGACAGTGAGAACAATTAATCAGTGGAACAGCTTGCCTCCAGAAGTTGTGAATGCCCCAACACCCTGCCTAGGCAGGGTTTCCTGCCTAGGCAGGGGGTTGGACTAGAAGACCTCCAAGGTCCCTTCCAACTCTACTATTGTATTGTATTGTATTGTATTGTATTGTATTGTATTGTATTGTATTATATTATTGTATATTTTCCTTTTTCTTCTTTTGGCTTTTTCTGTTGCCCCTTAACTCCTGTTTATTGTTTTATTTTTTATCTTTTGACCTCCCCATGGTCACTTGGGATTATAATCCTACCCCACTAGGCGGATTAAAACACAAAAAAGAAGATGAGTAAAAAAATAACAACTGTTGGCTCCGCAACAACAACTCCCTCCTCTTCACCCTCAGGAGGACAAAGATCAATACAGATGATGCTTCAACAGGAAAAAGACAAGGGAGTAACATTAGAGACTATTATGCAAGGAATGCAAAAATTGCAAGTAAGAGCAGAGAGCATTGAAAAGAGAACAGAAACCATTGAAAAAAGAACAGAGAACATGGAAAAGAAAATTGAGATGATAGAACAACAAACAGAAAATATAGAACAAAAGATAAGTAAAACAGAAGAAAAAATGAAATTATTCAACAATGGATGATGATGTATGAAGACAGACTACAAAAAATTGAAGAAAAGGATGAACAAAGAGAGAAGAAAATTGAGGACATTTACACTAGATTGAGTATGATAGAAAAAGATAACAGCAGAATATTGGGAGGGGAGAGGGATCGGTCATAATTTTTCTTAAGATTCCAAAACATAGAAGAAGAAAAAGGAGAGAACCTGGCACAAATAATATCAGAAATTCTGACAGATGTGTTAGAGATAACCCAAGAGAAGATGATGGATGGTATAAATGAGGCATTTCGAGTTTACACAAGATATGCAGTGAGAAATGCTCTCCTGAGGGAAGTTAATGATTTACTAAGAAAATAATCAAATCACAAATTCTACAGAAAACAAGAAATAGAAAACTGGAATATAAAGGCAAGGAGATTGTAGTTTTGAAACAAATTCCAAGAAGAGTGAGAGACACTAGAAGAGAATATCAATTCCTGACTAAGATTCTACTTTAAAAAGGCATCACTTATAGATGGCTTATACCAGAAGGTCTAATATTTGCGTGGCAAGGACAATGATACAGAATAGACACAACTGAAAAAGCAGAAGCATTCTTCATAGAACATCTGAGAGGGAAGGCTGAGAAGGCTGGAAAAGAAGAATTATTGGTAAAACTCCAAGAGGCTTCCACAGCTGAGACTGAGAAAATTGAAGGTGCTGTAGGCGGGATTGAACAGAAGAAGGTGCTGTAGGCGGTGTTGATATTAGAGAACCACAAGAACCGAGATCAACTAGAGCTATAAATCCTACTTATAAAATATAAACACGGAAGAGAAAAAAATGATTACAATCAATATAAATGGACTTAACTCTGCAATTAAAAGAAGAATATTTCACAAATTAGAAAAATTAAAATTGGATATAATCTGTCTACAAGAAGTGCATATACAAAAATGGTATGAATATTTATTGGTGGAGCCAAAACTTGGGAAAATATTTACCACATTGGCAAGCTGTAAGAAAAGAAAAGTGATCTTTTACATTAAAGGCACAATTCCAGCGAAACAAATTTATACAGATGACGATGGAAGAATCTTGATGGTGGAAATTATGGACAACTCCAAGAAAACACTTTTAATTGCAATTTATGCTCCTAACAATAAACAAGATGAATTTTATAGAAAACAGCACAGGAAAATAATTGACTTGGACTATGCTGACATTTGTATGATGGGAGATTTTAATGGAATTTTAGATCAGAACATGGACTATAAAACTAAAAAAAAAAAAAGCTAGATAGAAAACCACTCCCAAAATATTTTTTTTAAAATGACAGATGAAATAAATTTAAAAGATGTCTGGAGAGAAAGAAATCCCACAAAAAACAAAATACCATTTATTCAAATAGACACTTATCATGTTCCAGAATCAACATGATATGGGCGACAACAGAATCGACTTGTAATGTACAGGAACTTGAGATTGAAACAAGTACCTTGGCAGATCACAATCCAATTATAATTAAATGGAAAAGCAAAGGAAAAGCTCTAGATGGACATTAAGCAACACTATATTAAAAGAGAAGGATTTTGTACAGAAAATGGAAAAAGAACTGGCTTTCTTCTTTAAAGAAAATAGAAAAGAAGATACATCGATGCAGAACCTCTGGGATACAATGAAGGTCTACACCAGAGGCTTGATAATAGATTACACAAGAAAGAGAAATACAAAGAAAAGACCAATTTTTAAAGGTTTAGAGAATGACTATAAGGCCCTTGAAAAAGAACTACAGAAATCCCCACAAAAAAGAACATTAAAATAAAAATGGAGATAAATAAGCACAAAATGGACCTACTGGAAAAGGAGGAATTAGCACAAAAAATTAGAGGTGCTAAACAGAATTATTTCAAAAGTGCCAATAAACCAGGTAGATGATTGGTGTATACATTGAAAAAAGAGAGAGAATCAAAGAAAATATTGCAATTAAGTGATGACCAAGGGCAAATTTGTCATGGAAACGCAGAGAAAAAGAAAATTATACAAGATTACTATGGTAAACTGTATGAACAAGTGAATATAGAAGAGGGATGAGTTAAACAATACCTACAAGAAACCAACCTTCCTCAGATACCTAAAGAAATTGAGACAATATTAGAAGGCAGAATAACTATGATGGAGCTAACTGAAGCACTTAAAAAACAAAACAACAGAAAGGCCCCAGGCCCGGATGGGCTGTCAGTGGAATTCTACAAGACACTTCAGGAATCGTTGTCCTTCCCACTATTAGAAGTTATGAATGAGGTTGTTAGGGTTCTAAATACCATGCAGAAATAAATCATTGTCCAAGGCAAAACATCCTTAATGGTGCAATTTATTCCGCAGGCATGTTAGCACGGCTATGGAAAATTCCAACTCTAAATTACATCCTCTAAGTTCAACCAGTTGAAAGTTCATGATCTCTCCCCACACCCACAAATCCATCACATGTTCCAATCATATTCTTCCACGCTGGCATGTACACCCATCTTCTTCCGGCCAGGTGTCGAGATGCGAAGACAAAAGATGACCTTGGCTTCTACAAAAGAATGTCAACAATCCATTCTACAATCCTACTCCTTTCTATTCCCCCCTCCCAACTACTACACTAATGAAACAGCATAGAGAATTATTAAAAAGTGTGGCAGGCCAAAGATCCTAAAAAGAATATAATTACAGGCCTGACAGAGGTGATGTCAGAGAGCAGGATACCTAAATCATGGTCAGAAGCATATATTACACTTCTACCAAAAGAGGAGGCTGATTTATCATAAATTAAGAACTATAGACCCATTTCTTTGTTAAACTCAGACTATAAGTTATTTGCTTCAATATTAGTAGAAAGACTTAAAGAATACTTAAATAATTTTATCCACCCTGACCAAAATGGGTTTTTACCAAAAAGACAAATTAAAGATATTATGAGAATAATTCTGGATGCTTTGGAGTATTATGAGGCGCACCCCGAAAAACAAATGGCTTTGATGTTTTTAGATGCTCAGAAAGCATTTGATAATGTGAATTGGTGATTTATGTTTTTTCAACTGGAACAGATTAATTTTGGTAAGAAATTTACCCAAGCCATTCAAACCATATACCACAAACAAATAGCAAAGAAAATGCTAAATGGAGAACTGACAGATTCTATTGAAATAAAGAAAGGTATGAGACAAGGCTGCCCATTATCACCTCTACTTTTTGTTTTAACATTAGAAGTTTTAAATAGAAAGATCAGAGAAGAAAAAGAAAGAAAAGGAATGAAAATTAAAAAAGAAGAATATAAACTACAAGCATTTGCAGATGACTTGGTTTTTATTCTTGAGGACCCATTAGAAACGGCACCCAAATTGATAGAGAGAATAGAGGAATATGGAAAAGTAGCAGGTCTGAAAATAAATAAAGATAAAATGAAGATTTTGACAAAGAATATACCATCAAGACAAAAGGAAGAATAGGCAGAAGCCTTGGAGATTCAAGTCACAAACAAAATCAACTATTTGTGGATATACTTAACTGCAAGATGCAGCACACTTAAAAAGAATAACTATCATAACCTTAAGCAGCAGATTGCGATTGACTTGATGAAATGGGAAAACCTACAACTATCAATGATAGGGAGAATATCTACAATCAAAATGAACATCTCACCCATCATTTTATATATATTTCAGACAAATCCAATTAGATTAGGAAAAGACTATTTTGAGGAATTCAATAAAATAGTGCTGAAGTTTATTTGGCAGGGGGGAAAAGCAAGAATAAAATTAAAATTGTTACAAGATGCTAGAATAAGAGGAGGACTGGGATTACCTAACTGGGAATTATATTACAAGGCAACAAGTTTGATGTGGGATAAGGAGTGGATAACATTGAGGAATTCTAGATTATTGGCTGTAGAAGGACGTGACTTACTGTTGGGATGGCATGCTTTTCTATGGTATAAGGGAACTAAAACACAGGGTTATTTTAGAAGACGCTATTTACGGGAGGCTTTGTTACTGAATTGGGAGAAGATCAAAAGGCAATATTATTTAAAAATCCCAGTCTGGCTATCAACTATTGAAGCTTTTTCATATCCAATAATATACCGTTAGATATGGTGAAATATTGAATGCAGAGGGTGAACTTAAATCTATGCAAGACTTGAAACAGGAAGGAATAGGAATGAATTGGTTTTCATATGTGCAAATACAATCTAGATATGATAAAGATCGTAAAATGGAAGATTTCTATGATAAAATGACTGAATTAGACAAATGTTTGACAGGTACTGAAGAAAAAGTAATTAAAAAACTATATGGACACTTACTAGAGGTTATGTTCAAGGAAGAACAAGTTAAAGAATCTATGATAGCTTGGGGAAAACATTTTGGGATTGAACAAGAGAAATGGCAGAAATTGTGGTCTCAAAATTATAAAATGACAATGTCAACAGCATATAAAGAAAATTAGTATAAGATGTTCTACAGGTGGCATCTACCCCCAACGATAATAGCAAGAATGTCCAAGAACAAGTTGGAAAAGTGTTGGAAATGTCATCAGACACCAGGTTCATATTACCATATGTGGTGGACTTGCATAGAAGCTAAAAGATACTGGACTAAAATCCACACGTGGTTGGAGAAAATGATACAAAAGCACATAGACTTTAAACCAGATATTTTTTTATTGGGAATCATATCATATTATTACTAAATAGATTAATAATGATGTAATGGAGTGTTGGTATATACATGAATCTAATCTTTAGAATATTTGTTTAAAAAATGAAGGAATAACAATTGTAAGCTGAACATATGATCTACAATGAGAATAATGTACCTATGTATATTTGATGGACAATCTGTGATTATATATAATTGAAAGCGGTGATGCACAAATGTTTGTAACCAAACAACATGCTATATGTATATGTAATTGATGATGGTTTTATGTTTCATGTGTTGTTCATCTTTGTTTGTCTAAAAATAAAAAATTTAAAAAATAAGTCTAATTGTTTTCAGTGCTAGAAATAAAGTAACTAAGTAGTTGCCAAGATTTCAGAGATGACAAATAGCAATTCTCCAATTTGGGCTATAATACTACATAATCATTATCATGTCTCTTAAGTAAGTAAGCTCCCCATTAGGAGAGCGAGTGTGCAGAGAAGCATAATGAGAGTGGCATGGAAGAACACGCACAAACCAGCATACAGGGACACCGAATAGTACACAGTACCTCACAGTACAGTACCTCACAATACAGTACCTCACAATACACCGATCGGTGTCTAACAGAGAGCTAACAGTCATTCTGGCTCCCTCTTATGGCTGCTTGAGGTAACAGCAACCAATCACATTACAGCAGTACTTAAAGCTACAGTACTACCATCCTGGTTTATATATTGCTAACCCAACTGTTAGCTTACATTCCTAACAATGTCCATACAAAATAATATTAATCTGTCCAGTGGGTATATTTTAAAATCAAGAAAATTCCTTTCTTCTCAGCTATCATCTACAAATCACAATCTTATAAACACAACAATAATATGACCATTACATACCATTTAAATAATTAAATTATCAATTTATTTAATAAATAAACATGAAATTAACTTTAACAACTTTCCTAAAACATTTACCAATCTTGAGGGGATGTTCATTCCTACATTTGTTCTTTTCTAAGGTTCTCTAAGTTACTTTCAGTCATAAAGTATAATAAAGTATTATATCAATTCCTCCACACCATAAATCTTTGTTATATAGTTTTAATATTCTTATCTATCAAATAGGATATTTTCCTAGGAATTATTATGATCAGGCATAAGTAGATGAAATCTCCACCATGTTAAATAATTTGTGCACCCACTGCATAAACAAGCTACATCCCTATTTTAACAGTTTTTTAATTATACTGTCTACACTTACAGCTTTAGCATTTAACAACGTGATCATAGCTTTGATGACTTCTTTTTCATCAAGGTTTCCTTGGACTCTAACATTTATAGCATTTGTTTCAACACCATTCTTCTAATGCAGGGATGTTCAAACTTGGGAACTTTAAGACTTGTGAACTTCAACTCCCAGAATTCCCCAATTCTGGGAGTTGAAGTCCACAAGTCTTAAAGTTCCCAAGTTTGGACACCCCTGTTCTAATGTAACTGTAATTAGAATCTCTAATGGCATCTTTAAAATACTCTTCAGTATTCAGCTTAATCCCAAATTGCATTTGTTTTTACTTGCCTTTGTTATAATGGAGTCTCCTTGTTCAGCCCTTTTGACCTACTTCCAGAGCAACTGTTTATGTCCATCAAAATTATTATTTTTCTGTTTCTTTTCTGGTTCTTGATTATATGATTATATCATAGGAACTATGATTATACACTTTGAAACTATATTTTTATTTCATCATTCCACTAAGCCTACTTTTTCATATTTCCCATTAGCATGACTTCCCACATTTAGGTGAATCGGTGCAACATAATTCTTTTATTCTATTCCAATTAACTTTCACACATTCCTTATATTAATATTGTTGAGAGAATAATTTCTTGTCTAATAACTTTTTCCATCTAGGACATACAGTTTCTTGTCCTAGAGTCATTCAGTTATTTCTTTTATATCTTTCCTTTTTTCTTCCATTCCCATTCTTCCCCCATGATCCACCTTTGATGTTCCTAAGAAATATTCTTTTTTTAAAAAAATATTGTGATTACATAATAGAATACAAATAATCGCCAAGTATGGTGGTATTTATACGCTATAAACTAGAAACTACTCACACCGCAATGATTAAAGTTAATTGAACCTTTCAAAACAGAAAATTTGAACAAAAGAATGCAAATTCTGATATTATACATATGTCATATAAAACATGTTATCTCAATTCAAATTCAATTTCTAAAATTGTCTGTTTGCGCTATTTATATGTTCCAAATATTTTGTTGGTGGAGGGAGGGAGGGAGGCAATGGTGGGATTCATTTACCTTCACTACCAGTTCGCAAATGTGAGGGCGCAAGCACAGAAGGTCACGCATTATGTCGGGGCAGGTGGGCAGAGCCTCCAGCTGCTATCACTACAGGTTTGCACTGGAGGGTGGTTGCATATCCATTATATGTGATAAAATATTTATTTTGCTTCAAGGAACTTTACATTAATTCTGTTGGGAAAATACTTTTTCCCTTACACTGTAGCTTCTTGTCTTACACACATTTAACATACTTGTTTCCTTTATTTCTTTCCTTTTCTTCCATCCCTATTTTTCCCTCAGGACCCATATTTCATAGCTTATTCTAATCAGGGTACAGTATCTGACTTCAAGCTTCTTATCGGCAAGTTAGCTTCATTATACAACTTTTTTCATGATTTATTTAAACATAAAAACACCATGTAAAAGTTTTCCTTTTTCTTCTCCAAGTATATAGATAAGATTTTTTTTATTGCTTGAACTTAAAATTTTGAATTTAAATAATGATAATAAAAAAAAACCCTTGCTGAACCTTGGGCCTCTTCTGGCATCTTCTTTAACAGAATAGCGTTAAATTTACAAAGGTCAATTGTGGGTTCTATAAATGCTATGACAATTCATTTGGTGGTCAGTAAAACACATTCCAAATTTATCTTCCGACTCTGTCAAATACGGCTGAGTGTGTGGGTCATAAGAAGACATATTTCTGTTATAGGACGGCAGACAGATGATTTATACACTGCAATTCAAAGGGATTTCAAGGTAGTTGTAAAATACTTCTTTTAAGGGGATAAAGCATTTCATTTATTTGAGTTGAATGTTTAAAAACAAATAAAAAAGAGCCATATTTCCTCCCTCATTTTATAGAAAATAAGATAAATGAGATTAAATTTGATACTGAGAAAGGGGGAAAAATGCATGGCTTTTGGCCAGCTCTAAAGCCGATTCCCTCCACGCCTCCTCTTTTATTTACCCTTAAAACCTGCTGTTGATCCCTGCCAAAGTAGAAGTGTAGTAACTTACTACAGATTTTGCTTTCAGTTAAGGCTGAAAGAAAGAAAGAGAGAACCCACAAATGAAAGAAACTCTTTAATCAGATAATTGACCAACTTGTAATCTTAGCTCTTTTGTGACACACCAGTTGGATTTTTTTCACTCAATTTCCCTTCCATTTGGACACTTATAGAGCTCCTCTGTCTCATGAGTCTCCAGGGAAGTTTCCCAGACATTTTGAAGTCCTGAAAAAAAGGGCAAACTCTCAGACAGAATGATTACCTGTGGACACACAGATGGCATCACCTCAGAGATTCAGTCTACCTACCATGGGAAGGAATTGGGCCATTATGTGTGGTGCATCAAATTCAACAGCAAAAAGGTCCTTCTAAAGGTACAGGAACACTACCCTGCAAATCTTTAAAGCGGCTATGTCTTTTGCCAGAATCACATGATGTTGAAGAAAGTCATATGGTTAGGGCTAACTTCTGGTTAGAATATTTTTGCACATTCTATTAACTGTTCATTGTCATTTTCTGCATTATCCTCTTTTAGTCCCAAAGATGCTTTTTTTTTTTTTTTTTAAAAAGAGACAATTGGACTTACTGGTTTTTCTTTGAAGACGTTTCACTTCTCATCTAAGAAGCTTCTTCAGCTCTGACTGGATGGTGGAGAATGGAAGAATTTATACTCCTTGCAGACAGCTGGTCATTTGCATCCTTTTAGTGAGTTGCTCCACACCTATTTGCACCACTCAGGTGACCCTGATGACACAGATAAACCTCCAGGTGACCTTAACAACTTGCTAAAAGAATGCAAATGACCAGCTGTCTGCAAGGAGTATAAATCCGATAAAAAAGTGAAATGTCTTCAAAGAAAAACCAGAAAGTCCAGTTGCCTCCTGAAAAAGCATCTTTGGGACAACCATGACCTGCCTGAATGACTTTGAATCTCCATAGACATTATCTTTTAGCATTCTTCCCCCCTCTTAATCTGCAAAAATAATTATGTGTCACCAGGTTTCTGTGAATACTTAGTGAACACATCAATATTCTCCATGAGCAAAAATAGTACATTTGGATAAAAAAAATAAAATTCAAAGCCATGATAGGGATGCTTATCCCTTAGAACCCAAAAGAAAACTAGTAATGGCTTAAAAAAAATATCTACTCAGAATTTACAAACTATTTAGTAATAATAGGTGGCCAGTTTGAATGCCTTTTCTTTTATCCACTGAGCGCAGCTAGACCCGTGATGGCGAACCTATGATATGCGTACCACAGGTAGCAGGCAGAGCCATACTTGCTGGCACACCAGTCATCAGCTCCGACATGCATGCTCATGCCAAGCAGCTGATTTTCGGCTTCTGGGGGGCTGGGGGAGGCTTTTGTCACCCTCCTCAGGCTTCATGAAAGCCTCCAGAGCCAGGGTGGGGGGGAGTCATGCGCGCATGCGAAGATGGGCGGAAAGGATTGAATTGGTGTGGGCACGCATGTGCGCGCAATAGCACGCTCGCACATAATTTTGGCATGCCATAAGAAAAAGGTTCGCCGTCACATATTCAGACTTTAACTACGTATGTAAACTTTAGAATTACTGAACATCAATGCTTATGAATAATATTTGCAACACAGACCACTGCATGCCATGAATGATGAACATTTCACACATAATCTGAAAAGGATCACTAAGATGATTGATATGTGGATCCTATGCAAGCACAATATCCTTTTTATACTGTAAAGTGTCCCTTATCCTTTTTTAAGGGGCAAAGCAAGAGAGCTTGTGAGTAGAACCTTGAGAAATATTTCCAGTAAAACACAGATCGGCAAACTGTGGCTTAATGAGCTATTGAACCTGACATATATAAATGTCTTAGAAAAATATGAAATTATTCTTCTATAGATGCTTCAATTTTCCCAGTCAGAATTTTCACGCCTTATTCATATGCTCAACATGCATACAATGAATGAATGCCCTTCTGTTTGGAAATAGTGAAATGCTTCTTACTGCGCTATGAAAATTTTCTCCAGCCTTCTCTAATGTGATAGATCCGGGTAGTTAGGCCCAGGATGATATAAACAATATCATATATATAAATGGCTGCGTGTGTGTATGTTCCAAAATAACTCTGGAACACCTCAAGCAATTTCAACCAAACTTGCTACACAGATGACTTACTCTCTGGAAAAAATATTTGGGGGGGGCGGGGGGATAAGACACCCCTAAAATTCCTTGGTGTGTGTGTTCTGTTAAGATACAGCCTGTTATGCCTTAAAATGGCTTCTATTGTACTGCCGTAAAATGGCTTCTACTGTACAGCGCAGTGGAGTTGCCATGGTAATGGCTTCACAGTACTCCATAAATAAATAGAATTTCTTTAGAAATAAATAAAATAATAAATAAATAAATAAATAAATAAATAAATAAATAAATAAATAAATAAATAAATAAATAAATAAATAAAATAATTTATCTAGAAATAAATACCCGGGCAATGCCAGGTTATTAGCTAGTATATAATAGTGCATATCTGCTTTAAGGGCATGAAAAAAAGCCACTTGCTTTTGCTAACCAGAACTGGCAAGGTGGGCATCCTTTGTATCTTTTCTATTAATCAACATCATATCAGGGGATCAGAAGTCATGACTTCGATGCAGTGGTGGGTTTCAATTTTTTTTGGCACCTCTTCCGTAGGTGTGGCCTGCTTTGTGGGAGTGGCTTGCTGGCCATGTGACTGGGTGGGCATGGCCAACTTGTAAAATGTGGTAAAACTCACTTAATAACGCTCTTGCTTAGCAACCAAAATGTTGGCTCAGAAACTCTGGCATTTGAAGCACGCAAGTCTTAAAGCTGTCAAGTTACAAGACCCTTGCACCCCTAACCCTTTAGAAAAAAAACCCAGGGGTGTTGAAACTTGACAGCTTTAAGACTTGTGGACTTCAACTCCCAGAATTCCTCCTCTCTCTCTCTTCATCTTGATGATGTGCAGACAGGGGGAGGGAGCTGGAACCGGTTCTAAACAGCACTGTAGATTTGTTGAACCTCTTCTATAGAAGAGGTTAGAACTGGCAGGAACCCACCCTGCTTCTATGTCACCAGCCATATCCAATGGAACAACATCTTAAACATCTGATCCTTCCCTCCAGCATTTGGGTCAAGACAATTATGTAAGCCTTGTTAGCTTGTTTGATTGCAGTTGCCTTAATGATTGTAAAATTACTTTTAGAACTCTGGCACCTGTTAAAATGATCTCTCATCTCTACTTTTTATTCGTTGTGTTGTTTTGGTCTGTTCTTGGTGAAATCTTTTTGTCTGCTATGCAGAATTCTGAGATGGTCAGCCATACTGTTTAAACAAAGAAACAATCAATCCCATGTTGAATACATCTGATTAGGAAAGCCCGCTGCATTTAAGTCACAAAGAACTAGAAAAAAAAAGTGAGTGTGCTAATATATGAGAAGGGGGAAAAATTCAAAACATTAAAAAAAAAAAGATCCTGAGATTGAAATGTACCTTGGTTAAACAGAGGGTCCCAACCCCCAGACCACAGACCAGTACTGGTCTGTGGTCTGTTAGGAACTGGGCCATGCAAGTGAGCAGAGCTTCATTTGCACATGCATAGGATCTAGATAGCATGTGAAAAATGTCTGTAGAGATTCTCAGTCATCCAGGTTGCGTTGTCCCAAAGATGCTTTTTCAGGCAGCAACTGGACTTTCTTGTTTTTTTTCTTTTGAAGACATTTCGCTTCTCATCCAAGAAACTTCTTCAGCTCTGACAGGACAGTGGGGAATGGAAGGATTTATATTCTAGAGAAAAACTTGCTACAGGACTACAGGAACCAAAAGCGCTACTCAATTGACTTCCAAGTGCTTTAACGACCATCTAAAAGGATGCAAATGACCAGCTGTCTGGAAAGAATATTGCATTGGGAGAAACATTAACGTATCAGATTAATAAGAAGAATTAAAAACTGCTTGGTAAAATTCAATATTACTAACATCACATTTTCTCCCACGTCTATTTCCCCCCCCTTTTCTTCTCTTTCTCTGGCTGCTCATGTCTGCTGGGATGTCTAAATGAAATGTAACATGCAAAATGACTGATATCTATTAAGACTCTTTTACAAACCTAGGGCCTTCCACTCGAAAAGATACACACACATACAGAAACCCACACACCCACACAAAGAGAGAGAGAGAGAGAGAGAGAGAGAGAGAGAGGGAGGGAGAGAGAATTGGGAGACAGTACGCAGGAGAAAGACTAGAGGACAGTATGTTGTTTGAATCTGACTCAACTGAAGCATTGCCAAACGCAGCCCATTCCATTCAAAGGATTGAGTGAATAAATGAGAATAACATCCTTGGGGACTTTCTGGATCAGTTTACACTAAAAATGTTCAGCCTCACAAAGGGTCAGAGTCAAAAGGTAAATGAAAATGGCTGGGAGGAGACTTTGAGGGCCGAAGCACTGTAACTGTAGAAGACTTGAAAGAATTTAAAAAGAGAGAGAAAGAGAGAGAAAAACACCAAGTAGACAGGAGACGGCAGGAAGTGACTTAGAGGTAAAGACAGTTTGAAAGGAAAATCTAAAGAATTCCTTCTATGTTGCTAATTTTTCATTATTTTTTCAAAATAATGGTTAACCCTGATTTATAACATAGTTAGCAATTTCCCTCTTTTTCTTGTAATCCAAATTAATTGGATTTGCTTAAATGTTTGTGTACTTTTAAATTCTAGACATCTAATGTGAAGAATTCCTGTACTGAAGAGCAGAAGACTGTTATATCATAGATAGTCATTCTTCTGAGCTGGTGGCAACAATAGGAATTTTGAGAGGACTTCATGTGTCCTTGTTCCAAAGGGAATGCTGTGATGGGATCTCATTTCTTCAGTAAATGGCAGCCAAGATGGTTGTAACTAGACACAAATATCACATCCATTGCCCAGAAAGCCAACTGGTGAGATTTTTTCCCCACCACCTCTTCATATCTTGTCCCATCAGCATCTTCTCCACAATCTCTTAGATTATCTTCTTCTTTTTTCTGGATCTTTGGATGCACTTCTAAACAAAGCTATAGACTGTATCTACCCTGTTTCCCCTAAATTAAGACCTCCCCGGATAATAAGCCCAATCAGGCTTTTGAGCACGTAAGCTAAAATAAACCCTCCCCTAAAATATTTAAACGCACGTGCAGCCGGTCCCTGCTATTTCCAGGGGGGAAGGAGGGAACATACACCATACGCACCTGCTATCCATGTGCAATGGCCTCGTGGAGGCCGCTCCCCAAAAACCTAGCTACCATGCTCCTTCTCTTAATGGCGGCCAGCCAGTGATGCTAGGGCTGGTAAGAAGTGTGCCAGAAACAGTGACAGAACTTCCAGCCCTCTTTGGATCAGCTGATCCGTGGGCCATGAGCCGTGGGCCGCAAGCCAAGGTTAAGGGGCCTCCTGCATCTCAAAAATAGTAAGACCTGTCTGAAAATAAGGCCAAGCACTTATTTCGGGGGTTGCCCGAAAATAAGACCCTGTCCTAGTTTCAGGCAACACAGTACCTCTATTTTTATTTCCCCAAGATTCCTTTGAATCATATCTATAGCCAAATTGCATTTTGGGAAATAAATGGGATACTATAATCTAAGCCTTTATATTGCTGCCAGCCAGTTTTCCAGATATTTCTTCTAATAGCGACAGAGATTTAAGAATTTTTTTGGTAAGCAAGTAACTTTGAGTGCCCCAAATTTCACAAGGCTCAGTATAACGTATCAGACTACTCCATGGTTTAGCATGAACATAAAAAACAATCAGTATCCTTGCCCTTCATTTATGTATTTATTTTGCATTTTAAAATAGTATAAATTCAATAACCTACTGAGTGAAATACCTGCTTATGAAATAAATTCTTTCTATAAAGCTTTTGGGATAGAACAATGACAATTGGTCTGGGAAGGCCTTTCAGAGAATTTTTTCAAAGTTTCAAAAGAGGATGCTTTGCTTGTGCCAATACAAAATTTCAATTATATAATAAAGTACTCATTAAATTAGGAGCAATGTGAAAATAATAGTAATAATAATAAAAGAAGAAGAACATAAACTTCTTTAGTTAGCAACAGAGGTGGTTTTCAGTAGTTTCTGACCAGTTCTGGAGAAGTGGTAATGGAAATTTTGAATAATTCAGAGAACTGGTAAATACTACTTCTGGCTGGCCCCGCCCCCATCTATTCTCTGCTTCCTGAGTCCCAGCTGATCAGGAAGGAATGAGGATTTTGCAGTAACCTTCCCCTGGAGTGGGATGGGAATGGAGATTTTACAGTATCCTTCTCCTGCCCACCCACTAAGCCATGCCCACCAAGCCATGCCATGCCCACCATGCTACCCAGAACTGGTAGTAACAAAACTGAAGCCCACCACTGGTTAGCAACATGGAGTTACTCTTAGGAACAGGACTTCTTTCATTGAAGTTTTCTGTACAAAAAAATGCAAACTATTCTCACAATATTGCTAAGGAAGCTCAACATTATAATAGAAAAAATATACATAGAAAAGTAATAAAATCATTTCCCAGATTCTTCAAGTATATAAGAAGCCCAATTATACTATAGATAAAAGAATCCATAATAGCAAAAGAAAAAATCTGCAGAAAAAAATCTTTCACTGGGTGAAAGTAGGATATTGATGTTTCTGTGTAAGAAATATAATAATTTTATAGTAAATTGATTAAAAGTTACAATTGAAAAGGTAAGAACTAATATAAGCTAAAAATATAAAAGAATAAAAATACTGAAAGTATAGAAAAGAAAAAACAAACAGAAAATAGAAAGCAAACAAAAAAGGAATATAACAAAGAAAAATAAATATATAAAGAAATAACTTTCCCCTTTATAACAACAATAATTTTACTAATATCACCCTCTCTTAAAATACAACAAATGATCTATTCTTCCTCTATCACATTTCTTATGTCTAAATGAATCCTGGTCCTCATTGTTCCAGCAAAAGTCTGTTAAGGGTTACTAAAAGTAAGAACATATCTATTTTAAATGTAATCAAAGAAACTTTGTAATTCTATTTTTTTTTTACTTTTAAAAATCTTGATCTCTAGTCCCCTCAAATAATGTCCTAAAATGTGATTTCTCATAATCTTTTTGCCATTTATTGTAATAGAATTATTCTAAATACTTAAATTTGTATTTAAAACTTATTTCACTAAGGATTGAAACAAACTCACCTGTGCTATTCCTGTCCATCCCAAGGTTCCTAAAAGCTGAAAAGCATGATTAGAAGAGGAAGTATGCAAATTCAGAGTACATTTGAACGTGCTGACTATGGTTTAAGCAAGATATTTGTTTCCTTATCTCTCAGCACTCTAAACTCACTGGAGACATTTGTCTTGCACTCTCCTAATGTGGAGCAATTATGTTTAGCACTTGTGGGTGATCTAAGTCCTCTCTTTGGTCCAATTACGGGAAAAACCTTTGCCTATAGATTCCATAATTTAACTGTTAAATGTAGCCTTTTGTTCCTTTTGAGCTATATCATTTGGAGTTGCCAAATCTATAAATAAAACGTGCTTTTCTTCAACTAATACAATGTTTGGCATGTTGCATTCTAGATGTGACCAACCATAATAATAATAGAGTTGGAAAAGTAGTAAAAAATGAATAGGTTAAAATATTTGTGGAATTTCTGAATAATCATTTCCAAAACTGATAAAATTTCAGCTCACAGTCTATCAGATTTAACTCTGGTTGAAAAGAATAAAGTGTGGATAATTGATGTAGCAATACCAGGAAACAGAAGATAAAGAATTAGAGATCACAAAGGAGATCAAGTTCTGAAAATCGAAATTGAAAGATTATGGCATAAACCAGCTGTGATGGTCCCAGTGGTTATTCCCATATTGGGTTTATAACCAAGCTTAGAAAAATCTGTGCATTGGCAATTTTTTAATATGTTAATTACAAAAGGTCACACTGCTTGATACAGCACACATACTACACCAATATATTACAACATTCTAGGTTCTTGGGAAGAACTTGATGCTTATCAAGACCAATACCAGCTGGAGAACTGGCAGTTGTGATTTCACATTTTATATACTGTAACTGTACAGTATATAATAATACATTAAACCTTTATGCCATCTGACTCTCAAGTACTCAGGTAGCAAAGGAGAAGGCCAGATGTCTGTGGGCAGCCAAGTATTCAACTATAGTTTTGGATCTGGATGAAAGTTGATCAATAAGGGTATTTAGAACATGTGTGATACATATTTCCCCTGGACAGAGGATGATTCATCAAAGAAGGTGACAGCAATCCTATACTGGTCTTGTTATCAGGAAAAAGATCCAGCATGACAGATAATTCATAATACATATGGTGGCAAGTGTAAGGCTGATGGAGTCATAACATTATTCAAGTACTGTAGAAATAAAAACCTCAAGTAAAATGGGTCTATCTCATTCTTATCTCAGGGGTGGAAAATAACAAAGAAGAACCAGGAAGGAAACAATAAACTATCTGAGTCATTCGTCGGATGCTTTGCTTTTGTTTGTAGCTGTGAGAGATTGTCTTACAAAGAAAAGCAGTTTTAAAGTGTCATGACGCTTTGTAACATACAGGCAATACTTCTATCTTAGAAAGTGATAGAGTTCATTCGTTGCTGTTGGGGAGGCCTAACTTTTCTTCCACACTTGATTCATCTGAACAAGATAGAGATATATTTTCGGGCAGATAGTTCAGCTGCTCAGGTTTTCATCTTTGTTGAAAAACATGTCATTGCTTACTTCAGCTGCTTTAGAGTGTAGTGTGGCTTTTATCTAGGCTTAATAGAAGGTTTTTGTTTGCTTTCCTTTTGAAGAAAGAAATAACGGATGACATAATAGAATATCAGTACCAGCACTGCTGCATTTTCATTCTTTTGTGAGAATTGAATGAATGAATGAATGGAGAGATGGAGACATGGAGAGATGGAGGGAGGGAGGGAGGGAGGGAGGGAGGGAGGGAGGGAGGGAGGGAGGGAGAGAGAGAGAGAGAGAGAGAGAGAGAGAATATATTGTATACTGTGTTGTCATAGGAAAGGGTGCCACAGCCACGGTTTCTATTGTGACCTCAGGGTCAAAATCATATGGATAAGTCCAGTATGTTCAATTTGCCACGCTCCATCATTATACACTTCCCTTAATTTTCAAAATAAAGGTCTAGCACATGTCCTGAATATACTAGGGGCCATTAAGGGCTGCTTCCTACTGTATATCACTGGCTGAAGGGACATATTTGCTCATGTCTATGGCATGTTGCAGAGATGTGGATCCAGGATTTCCCTATGGTGTACTATAGACCAATAGTAACGCCATTCAAAGAAAACAAATATAGATTCTTTGATTAATAATAATAATAATAAATAAATAAATAAATAAATAAATAATAATAATAATAATAATAATAATAATAATAATAATAATAATAATAATAATAATAATAATAAAATATTTATTTCTTAGCCGCACCCTCTCCCGAAGGACTCGGGGCGGCGTACAATAAAACATAGGAAATAAATATATAGACAAACATACATATAACAAAACGTATACCAAGACATATACATATACAAGGAGGAGGTGAGTTGATGAATAAAAACAATTAAAAACACAATGTTTAAAAACCCCTAAATAATTGAATACAATTAAAATACCCCAAATAGAAAACCCGTCAGGAGCGATATAGTTGGATCAAAGTTGAGCCAGGGCAGCTACTTGAAATAGGTTGGTCTTGAGCTTTACACGAAAGGAGCGGAGGTCAGAGGTATTCCTAATATCTGGGGGGAGGTCATTCCACAGGGCTGGGCCCGCCACAGAGAAGGCTCTACTCCTAGGTGCCGCCCCCCGGCACTGCCTGGTGGACGGCACCTGGAGGAGAACCTCTCTGTGCGAGCGGATTGGTCGCAGGGATGTATGGGGCAGAATACGATCCCGCAAGTAACTAGGTCCTGAGCCATGGAGCGCTTTGAAGATCGTTATCAAAACCTTGAAACGCACCCGATAGACCACAGGAAGCCAGTGCAGCTCGTGCAGGAACGGTGTCACATGGGAGTACCTAGTACTCCCCATAATTACCCGCGCGGCTGCGTTCTGGACCAACTGTAGCCTCCGGGTGCATTTCAAGGGAAGCCCCATGTAGAGAGCGTTATAGTAGTCCAAGCGAGACGTCACCAGCGCATGAGTGACCGTGCGTAAGGCGTCCCGGTCCAGTAGGGGGCACAATTGGTGCACCAGGCGAACCTGGTGGAACGCCCCCCTTGCCACGGCTGTCACATGGTCATCCATGGACAGCCGGGCATCCAGGAGGACGCCCAAATTGCGCGCCCGCTCCACGGGGGCGAGTTGGATGCCCCCGATGGCCAATGATGGAATTAATTGGCTGAACCGGGTAGCCGGTACCCACAGCCACTCCGTCTTGGAGGGGTTGAGTTTGAGTCGGTTGTCATCCATCCAGACCCATACGGCTTCCACACACCGGGACATCACTTCGACGGCCTCGTTGGGGTGGTTCGGGGTGGAAAAGTACAGCTGAGTATCATCAGCGTACAGATGATATCCCACCCCGAAACCACGGATGATCTCACCCAGCGGCTTCATATATGTGTTGAACAGGAGTGGCGAGAGGACCGACCCCTGTGGTACCCCACAAGTAAGGGGGCGTAGGGTCGACCTCTCCTCCCCTGCCAACACACGCTGCGTCTGGCCAGAAAGGTAGGAGCCGAACCACCGCAAAACGGTGCCCCGGACCCCCAACCCCTCCAGCCGGCGCAGCAGGATACCATGGTCGATGGTATCAAAAGCCGCCGAGAGGTCTAATAGGACCAGGATAGAGGAGTAACCTCTATCTCTGGCCCTCCAGAGATCATCCACCAACGCGACCAAGGCCGTCTCCGTGCTGTGACCGGGGCGCGGCCGGGAGAGACCCCTCGCTCAACGATTAAGATGTGATGATGACTAGAGCTCTTTTCAAAAACTTTGCATGTTTGAATAAAACTGTCTCAATGATTAAACAATTCCCTAATTTGGGATGTTATGAAATGGCACTAAATTTGTTAATTGCCAAAATATTGTTGGGAATATAATGACAATAAGAACAATCAATATTGATATATCATTATGATTGCAAGTCTGAATGTCAGCTTGACTTAGCAGTGAAAGGAAGCCAGTACTGTATCTGCTGCTTTGTTTTAGGCAACAAGGTACATGCTAGGTTCTCATTTACATGAGAACGTGTACATTTCTGTACATTTCTGTTCATTTCTGATTTCAGAGTTGAATGTCCCGTGTATTTTGCTGAGTTCTCTTTTGCTCAGAATACGATGCAAAAGCTGACAATTATTACATTCCTTATGTCAGTCTCTGTTTTGCTATTTGCTTTTGGCTGCCATTGAAACGGGGAGGAAGGGGGCCTGGTATTTGGGAGGGGAAGTTTAAGTACAGGAGAGATTGTAAAAAGGGAGTTTTGGTCTCACTGTCTACTGCGCATGCTGGAGACTAGTGCTTGGTGTTGGTCAAGGCCAACCGTCCTGCATACCAACCTGATGATGCTCCTTGAAGATGGAACTCACATGCCACCAAAGGGATTTGCAGATTGGACAGTGGGATGAGGGTTATCAGGGGGAGGGGGTTGGTCACATATTGATATGTATGATTTCGCACGCTTTTGCCTCAGATCTTGCTTTGCTTAGCTGCTATCTTTTCATAACCAGTAAAAGTACTCTTAATTCTGCAAAATGGAGTTAAGTGGTTTCTTTCTTGGTTGCTGAGGGAGGCCGGCTTGACACCTTATTTGTGATTAAATGGAAAAGAGAAGATGCAGCCATATTTAACTCAGCACCAAAAACTTTTTTTCTGGATGGTGTTCATTTTCTCTGGTAATATTCTCAATCAAAACTTAAAAGTGAAGGTAAAGGTTCCCCTTGCACATATGTGCTATTTGTTCCTAACTCAAAGGGGAGGTGCTCATCTCCATTACAAAGCCGAAGAGCCATCACTGTCCAAAGATGTCTCCATGGTCATGTGACTAGCATGACTAAACGCCGAAGGCGCACGGAACGCTGTTACCTTCCCACCAAAAGTGGTCCCTATTTTTCTACTTGCATTTTGAATGTGCTTTCGAACTGCTAGGTTGGCAGAAGCTGGGACAAGTAACGGGAGCTCAGCCCATTATGCAGTACTAGGGATTCGAACCGCCAAACTGTCGACCTTTCGATCGACAAGTCACTGAGCCATTGCGTCCCTTAAATTACAACTTAGACAATATTATTGATTTATATCATGTCCTCGTGGTTCTGCATTCTTGTGTAACATAATATCCAGCTGCCAGTTCTCTTTATGGACAATAAATAAAGCAACATAACTCTTTTGTAGGCTTTAGGCTGCAGAACATGTGAGTGAAATATAATGGATGAATCTCTTGCCCAAACCCATTTTCTAGATAATTTCAACATTCTATACATCACAGATGAAATTGGGTGAACAAGTAAATACTGAGACCAATGTCGGTGTCCCCAAATATCCTGAAGAAATATGGAAGATAAATAAATTCTATTACTCGCTTAGGATTTTGTCCGTGTACATTATCAGTTGCTCAATATGACATAATTATCCCCAGATTAAGGAAACATTGCAATCATTCTTTCATTAACCTCCATATACAAGGTATGTTTCTCCAAGTTGAACTTATGTTATATACAGTAGATAATAACATGAGTACCTTGCTTGGAAAGTCACCTGATCTATTAACTGCTTCAGATAGTAATTGAACAATGGTTCTTAACATTTAATGCAATTGTATTGTACTGTCACAGTTCATCCATTGCGCAAATCATAGTCCAAGCTTCTTGATCAGCATGAAAAAAAAAGAATTTCTTTTCTAGATAACTGGAGACTTCATGTTTGCATATACATATAAATATGCCCTCTTACTCATTCTCTGCATCTTATTCATATTTTAATATTGTTTAAAATCTCTCTTCTACTCCTCCTTATTTTCTGACTTCAATTTTTACATTAACATCATTTGCAATCAAGCCTTCTGTCTTTATATACTTGAAAGGCTATCAAAAAATCTCTTTAATGAATATTTAAAGGAGGGAGGAAAAGTGAAAGACCTTTGGGGGCAGTTCAATCCGTCCATCCATCAATCAGAATAAAGCTGGAATGGACTTTGGAAGTCTTCTAGTCCAACTCCTTGATCAAGCAGGAAACCCTATATCGTTTCAGATAGGTAGATAGGTTTTAAGTCTTTTCTTAAAAACCTCCAGTGATGAAGCAGCTACAACTTCTGAAGGCAAGCCATTTCACTGGTTAATTGTTCTCACTGTTAAGGAAGTTCTCACTGTTAGTTCATTAATTATTTGATTTATTTGCAAACCAAATACACTTCCCAAAAATTTTACAAAAGTGTATATTTAGAAGATTTTGTTTCCAGCCCAATTACAACTTTTCTTTTTCCAAACTGAATTAACCTTCACATTATGGCAAAGACCAGCTGCTTAATGAATGCAATGATTCAGTCAAGTTTTGCCCTGTTACAGAATAATAGGAAGAATGTAAATTAACATAAAGTGTTTACAATGGTGGTGATAATTCCCAGTATCATCACTAATGAAAGATGACTGAGCATTTACTCTGTAGCAATTCGCAATCACTGACTCTCCATTGTCTTTCTGGCCTTAGAATTTTTTTTATAGAGATGAATGATCAAGGCTCTGTAATATTAGAAAGGGAATGGAATGTTTATAACTGTGAGAGTTTAATTCATGGAAAAATGCCAAGTGTCTTTGAAAACAATATATGAGATACGTGTCACATACAATTCACCATTTTAATAATTCCAACTGGAACTATAACACCATCCAGATTTCTTTCGAATTTCATACTCTAAAAAGAAATAGCTTTAAAAATATAGCTTAAGATTTGTTAATACAGCTAAATTTGCAAACCTTTGAGCAGAGAAAGTAGGTATTGTAGCATGGTCCCAGACAGGGGTGCCTGCAAAGGAAGATGAAGGTTGAATCAGTGGGTTGCAAACCAGTGGTGGGATTCAAAATTCTTTCCTACCATTTCTGTGGGCGTGGCTTGGTGGGCATGGCATGGCTTGGTGGGTGTGGCAGAGGAAAGATACTGTAAAATTTCCATTTCCTCACGATCAGCTGGGACTCGGGAGCCAGAGAATAGATGGGGGTGACATTTACCAAGGTGGCATTTACCGGTTCTCCAAACTACTCAAAATTTCCACTACCAGTTCTCCAGAACTGGTCAGAACCTGCTGAATACCACCTCTGTTTCCAACCCTTTGGGTATAGAAACACCCCCTGGAAATGCCTTGAATGTCCACAATGTGCTTTATGTGGTTTCTCAGTTTGAAAAAAAATATTTCCATACTAACACACATTGAAAAATTAGAATATTATGCAAAAGTTCATTTATTTCAGTAATGCAACTTAAAAGGTGAAACTAATATATGAGATAGACTCATTACATGCAAAGCATGATAGTTCAAGCTGTGATTTGTCGTAATTGTGATGATTATGTCTTACAGATCATGAAAACCCCAAATCCACCATCTCAGAAAATTAGAATATTACATGCAATCAATAAAACAAGGATTGTACATAGAACAATATCGGACCTCTGAAAGGTATAAGCATGCATATGTACTCAGGACTTGGTTTGGGCCCCTTTTGCAGCAATTACTGCCTCAATGCGGCATGGCATGGAAGCTATCAGCCTGTCGCAATGCTGAGGTGTTATGGAAGACCAGGATGCTTCAATAGCGGCCTTCAGCTTTTCTGCATTGTTCGGTCTCATGTCTCTCATCTTTCTCTTGGCAATGCCCCATAGATTCTCTATGGGGTTCAGGTCAGGCGAGTTTGCTGGCCAATCAAGCACAGTAATCCCATGGTCATTGAACCAGGTTTTGGTGCTTTTGGCAATGTGGGCAAGTCCACGTCCTGCTGGAAAATGAGGTCAGCATCCCCATAAAGCTCGTCTGCGGAAGAAAGCATGAAGTCCTCCAAAATCTCCTGGTAGATGGCTGCGTTGACCCTGGACTTAATGAAGCACAGTGGACCAACACCAGCAGATGACATGGCTCCCCAAATCAACAAAGACTGTGGAAACTTCACACTGGACTTCAAGCATCTTGCAGTGTGTGCCTCTCCATTCCTCCTCCATAGTCTGGGTCCTTGGTTTCCAAATGAGATGAAAAAGTTGCTCTCATCAGAAAAGAGGACTTTGGACCACTGAGCAACAGACCAGGTCTGTTTTTCTTTAGCCCAGGTAAGACGCTTCTGACATTGTTTGTTGTTCAGAAGCGGCTTGACAAGAGGAATACGACATTTGAAGCCCATGTCCAGGATCCGTCTGTGTGTGGTAGTTCTTGATGCACTCACTCCAGCCTCAGTCCACTCTTTGGAAAAGTCCCCAACACTTTTGAATGGCCTTTTCCTGACAATCCTCTCCAGGCTGTGGTCATCCCTGCTGCTTGTGCACCTTTTTCTTCCACACTTTTCCCTTCCACATAAGTTTCTATTAATGTGCTTTGATACAGCACTTTGGGAATATCCAACTTCTTTTGCAATTACCTCTTGAGGCTTTCCCTACTTATGGAGGGTGTCAATGATGGTTTTCTGCACAACTGTCAGGTCAGCAGTCTTTCCCATGATTGTGATTCCTACTGAACCAGACTGAGAGACCATTTAAAGGCTGAAGAACCCTTTGCAGGTATCATGGCTTACTTAGCTGATTAGAGTGGGACACTTTGAGCCTAGAATATTGCACCTTTCACAATATTCTAATTTTCTGAGATTGTGGATTTGGGGTTTTCATGAGCCTGTAAGCCATAATCATCACAATTACGACAAATCACAGCTTGAACTATCTTGCTTTGCATGTAATTAGTCTACCTCATCTATTAGTTTCACTTTTTAAGTTGCATTACTGAAATGAATGAACTTTTGCACGATATTCTAATTTTTTGAGTTTCACCTGTACATAGCTGTCTGCAAGGGAATATAAATCCTTCCATTCCCCACTATCCTGTAAAAGCTGAAGAAGCTTCTTCGATGAGAAGCGAAATGTCTTCAAAAGAAAAAAAATAAGAAAGTCCAATTGCCTCCTGAAAAAGCACCTTTGGGTCAACCATGACCTGGATGACTTAGAATCTCTACTGACTTTTAGCTATACAATTTGGGATGAACACCTTTGAATGGTGTGGGGGTAGGAATGGATTTCCAGAGGAAAAAAATGCAGACTACAGGAACCAGTAGCACCACTCAGGTGACCCTGAGGACATAGATAAAAATCTCCAAGTGCTTCAACAACCCTCTAAAAGGATGCAAATGACCAGCTGCCTGCAAGGAATAGAAATCCTTCCATTCCCCACTATCCTTGACAGAGCTGAAGAAGCTTCTTGGATGAGAAGTGAAAGGTCATCAAAAGAAAAAACAAGGAAGTCCAGTTGCCGCCTGAAAAAGTACCTTTGGGACAACTATGACCTGGATGACTGAGAATCTCTACAGACTTTTTGGACTAAGCTACTAAAAATACAGACCAAATTGACATGTACAACCGGCAGCTCCTATAGTCACAGCCATTGAATTCCAGAACCTCATGAAGATCCCTACATACATACATTTAATTGGACACATACACACAAACCCTGTTTGATGTGATATGAATTAGAACTCAATTAGTTATTTAAAAGCTGGTGGTGAGTCATAGAATAATGAATGCATCTGATATTCCACGCCAGGATAAAATATGCTGATAGGATCTACCATGTGTTCAGCAGCTGCTCTTTTCAGCTTGAACAGGAGGCGAGAACAATCACAACGACTGGTAGTTCTACCTACAAGTATTTTCTGATGCTTTGTGTAACGTTATTGTAACCTGATTTGGCAGTTAAGTTAAAATATACTGTATCTTGAACAATGGATCTCTCTTTTTATGACTATATTTATAGTGTTCAGGGTCATCAGAAAACCTGATATAAAACATCATGGAAGGTACTTTTAGGATCTTATTATTGTCTACTTTGTGGGTTATTTCACGGTGGTTCGGTATTTGCTGGAAAAAAAATTCTATTAAGACAGAACAGGGGGACTGTACCTTGCCCGATTAAAAAAAAAATCAGCAAGTGAGTCTGCCAGTGCACTAAATGCTCTTCTCTGCTTCAAGGTGGAGAAAGGCTTTGTCTTCATTATACAGCCTTCCAATGCAAACAAGGGGTGGGTAACTATATCCACTGATGAGAAATGTAGAGGCTGGAAGTGCAGTAACCAAACTAATTACTCAGAAATGATTGCTAGGGACTGGGCCAAGTAATATCTCATGTGGCTTCAGCATTTGCTGCAGTGGCAAGACAGGGACGCACTATGATAATGTGAGAATGAGGATAAAAGTTAAGAGGAATGAGGAGGCAGGCACTAAAGGAGTGTATTAGGTATGCACCCATGCTATGGTGTGGAAAGCTAACTTAAGCGTCAAGCCATGATATGGTTTGTATCAGTGTATGTTGCTTTTAATTTACTTGGTAGGTGAACAGATGCAAAAGAAAAAGCAGGATAGCAAAATCTCGTTTAGCCCCTCTCATTAATTTCTTTCCTCCTTCCACCCTCAGTCTTGCCCTGCAGTAGACCTAATACGTCATTGTAACATATTGCATTCAAATAAAGAATATTGTTTAGCCTTTTCTACTTAAAAATAACTCAGAAAAAACTACTGGAGGGAGCAATTCTTCTTCAGCAGGCAAACACCACTTCCGGAGCAATTTTGGAATCGGGATGGCTCATTTTCCATGGGACTGATGCTATGGTGTTCATTATAATCAAAGATAAAACTTGCAGCCCCATACCAATCAACCAATGGTTTTGGAATTAAAAACAGCTGAAATTTCACAAAAATGCTGATGAGATTTTGTCATTCTCATGCAGGATGCTGTAGCAGAAACAAAATGCAATTTGGGTTGTGCTCTCCCCCCCCCCCCCCGGTTTCAAGACCCAGTTATTGATTTTTAAATGATTGAAATTTCATGAAATTGTTCTATGTTTAAGATACTTTAAGTATGGCTTGAAGTGACCAAATTCGTCATTCTGATTCTTTCTATAAGTGAGTATGCTGTCAACCATAGCATCTTTCTTCACTCCTGGGAATCCCTACTGACATCTTGTCTGGTAGGTGGAAGAATTTTTAAAAGGCTTCTTTAGTGTGAAAAATCAGAGTTGGGTGCAGCTCCCTATTCTCTGAGGAAAGCAAATTGCAGTGGGATGACGATTGCAGTGCCAGGAGCCCCGCTGTCCTTTCCTTCCAATCATTGCTGTCCCAAAGTACCCCCTGTTCTCCTCCTTCCTCCTGCAGACTGGGCATATCCTCCCTTAAGTATACAAGGCTGGAAGGATCTCAAGATATCTCTGATGTTGAGGAAATCGGTGGCCATCTGTTTTTAAAGAAGCCTAATTGATAGTTGTTAAAAACGGTTGATTTGATTTCATATCAACCATTTTTAAGAAGTATCAATTTTTGTCATCATGTGCCGAATGCGCGCATGCCCATAATGCAATGCACATGTGACATCCCCTGCCACCACCCCCTGCACATGCGACACCCCCCCACCCAGTGGTGGGTTGCAGGCAGTACGCCCCGGTACAGGTGTACCGGAGCCTGCCCAGAGCACCAGATACCGTTCCGGTATGGTGCTCTGGAGGGCCCACCCGCCTGCCCGAGCTCCTTACTGGTCTTTTAAGTCTTCAGCACTTCTGCGCACGTGCATGGTGTATACAGCTGGAGCATCACAGAGGCTCGCGGAGGCATTAAGACACATGCGCATGCATGCTGAACGCATCCATGTGGACACTGCCAGGCCCATTCCAACCATACCGGTTGGAATGGGATCCGGAACCCACCGCTGAACACCCCCACTTCCCCTTCCCCCAGCACATATGACCCCCCAGTGCCCCATTTTGGGACCTAGTAGCCCTCCCTGAAGCTTCCTGGGACCAAAAAGGAGGTGCACGGGGGTGCCGCACCCCTGCGCTTCCTGCTGCCCCATTCATGTGCGCACATCTCCCGCATGCGCCCTGCCCCTGTGCATGCATGACAGAGACCAAAAAATCAGCTGACCGGCAGGAGGCACACACACATATGCAATGGAGCTGAGCTAGGGTGACAGGGCTCCGCGTGCCACCTGTGGCACATGTGCCATAGGTTCGCCATCACAGAATTAGGCTTACCTTACCCTCCTATCCTTGTGTTATATTGACCAATTAAAATAATGTTGGCATTATTGTGATGCACTTGTTCTCTGCTTCAGACAGCTACTCACTGGTGCACAGTATAATATGCCACTCCTACTCACTGTCTTGGTGAGTGTTACTGGGTTTTGGCCCAAGGCAATTGTGTTGGCTTTGAAAGCTCCTAATAGACCCGGTCTAATGGAGGTACCAATAGTCCTCTCACTGTGAACGTGTGGTTATGAAGACTTATAAGGGAGGCCCTGTCAGAAACATTTCTCTCCCTCCAGCCTCAGGGAACTGTTTTTCCTCCCCTACCCAGGAAAAGGGCTTTCTCCTCACTCATCCTTCAGTGTGGAAAATTGTCCCCTTAAGGCTACAATTGATCCCATTGTTTTCCATTCTTAGAAAAAGGATGAAGACATTTTCAAAATGCTTTTATGTCAGAGTTTTCACACATTGGAGATGCTTCTTGGCTACCTGTGTTTTCTATGGTCCCTGTTGCTGGTGCGCATCTCGGTAATGTTGTTTTCAAGAAAGATGATGTGCAGTATAATTATTGAGGCTTTTAAGGCATGACAGTCACTTGGTAGAACATGGCACCTCATCTTTTTCCAGAACAGCATCATTTTATCACAATTGTTGGCGCTTTCATGTTGTGTAAGGAAATCCCTTGATGTGCCAAGGAGGAGTCCTCCTGTATTGCTTGGAGTGTTCATCTTCTGCCAAGCTCTTGTTTTGGACAGAATATTATTTAGGCAGCATTCAAACTCCCTTACTGTCCGTCCTGGAATGTTTACAATTGAAGTATAAAATTATCTGCGTAGAACCGCCTAGCCACTGTCATTATTAGCTTACTCAATTATTCAACTGATCCGACTGGAACATAGCCATTTCTAAATTCTGGTTTTAAACCCTTCCTTAAATAACAATGGCAATAATAAGATAATTGATCGCAACAAGAGGAACAATTTCAATTGATGACAACCCTCCCTCGCAAGGCACCCTGAATGAGAAATACAAGAGACTGACTACCAATTCTCTTTTTTATCTGATGTTTTTATCCCCATTTATGGTGATATCCTGCACGGCCAGAATTTGGAAAGGGATGACTAAACTTTTTCTCCCTGCGTGCCGAAATCATGCACATGTGTGCGACGGTGCGCATGCCTACACCCATAATGCAATTAATTCCTTCCCCTACATATAACCCCCCGCACTTCTGCCACCCCACATATGCCCCCCTGTGCTTCGCCCACACATGCGCGCAAACCCCCCTTTTTGGGCCTAGCAGGCCTCCCTGAAGTCTCCTAAAACAAAAAATGGGGTATGGGGGTGCACTGCATCCCTCACAATCCCCTACCCCCCCATGCATGCGCACGTGATCCCCTAACCCCTGCGCATGTGCACGCGTCTCCCGCATGCACAGCACAGATCCAAAATTCAGCTGGCTGGTGGGAGGCGTGTGCGCACACCTGTATGGTGGAGCTGAGCTGGGCAACAGCTCACGTGCTCACAGAGAGGGCTCCGCGTGCCACCTGTGGCAAACATGCCATCGGTTCGGCCATCACGGGCCTATCTACTCTGTAGATGAGATGAGTGTGTTCCTAAAAAAAACTTTGCGACATTCATTTTGAATCTTCTTTCAAACTACCCATCCGTGATCATTAGTAGATTCCTTCTGCTCACATAAAACATAGGCAACCGGAGATCACATTGTCCATCTATTTTTTAGCCCACCAAAGTTGGATGAAGGGTAGCAGGCCAGATCAAGTCCCTTCAAAACAACAGAAGGGCGGGAAGGGCAGCTTTGAGTGGAGCCTTATTTCAGAAGCCACTACTAAAACAGACAAGGTGTCTCCAGCATCCATATCAAGGTTAGTTATAGGTTTCAGCAATCTAAGTAGTAACTTAGGGCACCAAATTTTGGGAGGCGCAAAAAATGAAAAGACTTCCAAAATGCACAATACTAGTATAAAATCTGATAACCTTTCCTTGTTGCTTTAGAACTTTTTCTTTCTACGCTTTTCAAAAACACCCACAAAAGCAGTTGAGTGGTAGTAAAAAGCACACTACCCATATGTTTCAAGTCGAGAAAAAGAAGATACTATGGATCTCAGGAAGCTGATAATATTGTCTCGGTAAAACAAAAGTCTGATCGGAAGTGACTGAGTAAGTCATGTGACTATCAAACTGGAAAAGTGGTGATGGCATACTCCATGTCCTAACACTCCAGCTCAGAGGGTTAACTATAATTTCACAGAACTGTTGCCCCATGACAAGGATAGGTGCTGATACAATTAAAATAATGTGATTCTCAGTAAATAGGGTGAAAATGTCTGAGAAAACAAAAAACACGAGACTAAGAGTTGTAAGCGAAAAAGTAAAAAATGTGAAGGAAAAAAAGAAGAAGCAAGAAAGTGCCTTTTTGAAATTCCTAACAAAAGAGACATACCAGAATAACTTTGCCCAAAGGTCTAGAGACAGGTCTGATCCTGAGAGATGACATTGATAGATTATTAGGGGAGTGGAGGCTAAAACATATAAAGAACAGTTGTTGGAATTGGGTTTGTCTAGTTTAATGAAAGGAAGGACTAGGGGAGACATGATAGCAGTGTTCCAATCTATCAGGGGCTGCCACAAGGAAGAGGGGTGTGTGTGTCAATATATTCTCCACAGCACCTGAAGGTAGAACAAGAAGCAATGGATGGAAACTAATCAAGGAGAGAAGCAACATAGAACTAAGCAGACATTTCCTGACAGAACAATTAATCAGTGGAATGATTTGCCTCTAGAAGTTGTGAATGCTCCAACACTGGAAGTTTTGAAAAATAGATTGGACAGCCATTTGTCTGAAACGGTATAAGGTTTCCTGCCTGAGCAGGAGGTTGGACTAGAAGACCTCCAAGCTCCCTTCTAACTCTGCTATTCTCTTCTTTTCTTTTCTCTCCTACTCTACTCTACTCTACTCTACTCTACTCTACTCTACTCTACTCTACTCTATGGTTTATTTGAAGGAACCCAGAGACTACCAAACCTACCAGACTGAATTGGACAAACAGATATCATGGAAAATAACACTAAATCCTTCCTTCCTTCCTTTCTCCCTCCCTCTCTCCCTCCCGCCCTCTTTTCCATATGGCTGTTCATCTAGCAGCAGTAACTCTGCAGGTACAAGGTTAAAACACAATTTAACAGTCCTATCCACAACATTCAAGGTTAAAACCACTTGCTGGGAGGGAGAAAAAGAAGGTGTAGGATGTATGCATAAATTATTGCATGTGAATAAAAGTGCATGTGTCTGAACCACTAAATGGGTGCATGTACTACCTGTGTGGTTCTCAGGATCAAATGCTGCCCACCCACAAGGTAGAAAGGCCATCCTGAGCCAGGCAGGCCCTGTACAATGCCCTCTCAGTGCATTGATTGTCCTTGGGGAAAAATTGTTTCTTGCCTTTCGTCCTTTTGAGGAACTCAGCCTTCTCAGAAACCCATTGCTCTGGTACCATTGGGCAGTTGGCACCATTTGATGCAAGACATGCAATGGTGAGCAAGGATTTAATCATAAGTGACAGCTGACAGCTTATGGGACTTTGCCTCTTAAGCCTGCCAAAATCAGAACTATCAGGAGATGCTAGTAAGCCTTTAAACATTCTGATTTCTACATACATATTGAATTTCAGCCCCGAATCCCTAACTGCGTACATAAGTCCCGTTTGCTTTAATGGGGCTTAAACAGACCTAATTATCTCATCATGGTGCCAAATGTGATTCATTAGAATATTTTCAGTCTATTTTCCATTGGGTTTTGTTGTTGCAAAAAAAAGAGGAAGAGACGCTTTCAGCTTTAAGAATTAATGTTTGAACATCTATTTTTTTAAAGAAAAATCTTTCTTTCTTTCTTTCTTTCTTTCTTTCTTTCTTTCTTTCTTTCTTTCTTTCTTTCTTTCTCTTCTCTCTCCATTCATATTCTTTCCTTCACCCTTGGTGGCCATCTGACTTCTCAGACAAAGAAAGGGCTCCAATGTGCAGGTCGGCCTCCTCCTCCTCCTCCTCCTCTCTAATGCAAACCAGCAGCCCAAATTACCTGCGTGACCTTTCCCATGCGCGCAAGGAGAAATCTCTCCTGGAGTGAGATAAAGAAATTAGGGCTTCATTCTTCTGTGGTTTTACTCCTAGGAATGCTTCTTGGCTGGACGCGGAGAATAAACCAGTTATTGAAAAGGGGAGCTGGGAAGCTGACAAGCATGGCTAAGCCGAGTAAGGAAATTTGATGAGGAAATAAGATGCTTTGTAGATCAGTGTATAGTGATTAGTCTTTTGAATGCTGGGATTATTATATAAGCAAAAAAGAGAGGGGGTGCTTATTGTAACTGACAGCTTCCACTTATGCAGGTATTCTTCCAACTAATGAGAAGCATAATGGACTATTTGTTTATAAATCTTTCCCTTCACCCCCCTCGCCTGCCCTTTCCTCAGGCCAATTAAGTGGGCTGGAAAGCTAGAGACAATAATATTTCTCCCTTCCCACCGCGCTCTGGCTGCCTCTCCCTGCCTGTCACAATCATGGTAGTTGAAATCTCCATGGGCCGAAGCAGCCAAGAAGAACGAGGAAAGAGCTTCTTTATTTTGGGCCTGTGGCTGAGATCACACAACCTGAACAGGAGGGATAGGGCGTCCTTTATAGTTCAGAAAGAAGGACTTGAGGGCCCATCTGCAGACATCTTTGACAAACATCTTCTCTTTTCTTGGGGCAGATAAAGAAAAACATAAACTCAATCCTTTTGGACCTTTCTGTGCAAAGGGGTGGTTTAAGGCCAGGTGGCTGGCCTTGACGGCTATGCAAAATTAGTTCAGGGTTCTGTGTAATTTTTTATTTTGTCTTTGTATGCATGTGTGTTACTTATCTGGAAAATCTTTCATTCACTGCCAATTTACCACTTAACGGTTTCTTTCAGAAGCAAATTTATTCTTTATTTTTTAAAAAAAAACCCGGCAGAGATGGAAAATGCTAATGGAAGTAAAAATGTTTTCCCCCACCACATCTCTTTTCCTGGAGAATTTAATATTATGGTTTCTGCCAGTTCTTATTGCACCTGCTATTGCCACCTTCTTCATTTCTTGCTGAAGCACATCAGCCACTCCAATTAATAAATGCTGATGCTACAAACAGGAATTCAGTAGAGTGTATCAATACAGAGAAAGCATGCAAGTATCAGCCTTGGCAATAGACATTTGGTCAGGAATAAAACACCCTGTAGAAGGTTTCCTTCCTTCCTATTGTAGGAAGTTAAAATCCACCCCTCTGCTAGAAAATGGAATATTTTAGGAAATACTAAAAGGACATAATATTTCCTCTAAATGGGAGACAGAAACTCAGCTCCCCCACACCTTTGTCAATGAATCATTAAGGTCTGAGCCAGTCTACTCTACATAACAAAGATCTCCCCCTTCAGCTCCAGGGTGATGGGATTAAGGCATGATAGTATTAGCCCTTTACTCATCTCACCACATGGCACCTGGAAAGAAGCAACGCTCAACCAAACTTGGACTCAAAAAACAGCCTATAGAGTTGTCCCTGCATGGCTCTATGGGAGTCTGACAACCAATCAGAATACAAGCTCAAGTTCAAAGCCCAGAGAGGGCATAAAACCAGGGACTTTCAACATCTCCGCCCTTTTACTTCTTCACCCAACATCTTGAAGCATGCGATCACCTTTTCTGCTGAGGAACTCAAGCCATGTGATCCTGTCCACCATTAAACCATCTTCCCAAGCAGCCTCCATGTTTCCGGTGTCTTTTTCCCCACTTGGAACTGAACCCAGAAGGACATTTCTTCCAACACTATTTTTTTTTAATTCTGCTTTTTAATTTTTATTAATAGTGGCAAAACATATCTAATACAGCTTCTTTCTTTTATTTTTCCCACAACTCTATGAGCTGAATTGAAGTCACTCAATTAGTTTTCATGCCTAAGGCAGGACTAGAACTCACAGTTTCTTGATTTCTAGCCAGGTGTCTTAACCACTAGGCCAAACTGCTTCTCTATTTACAGCTACCATTGATTAAATTATTACCTCAGATAAATTAGTTCAAGGGTTTCATTGTGAGATCTATACGATCCTGTTGTTCTTTATAATTAGCTTGGCCTCATTATTTTTGGCAGCTGGAGGATCAGATCTATAGCATGCCTGTCTCTGGATGTAAAAATAACCCATCTCATCTGCTATAAAATGAAAATGAACGGAGAGGACATCTTCTGGATATCCTTTCCTTTTGAAAAATGTCACTGTGCCATAGTCTTTCCATGAACAAAAAATTAACCCGCACATTTTCAAGATTTTAAAATCTTACGGAGATGGCATGGAATGGGTAACCATTTGGTTTTCTACCTTTTCTACAACAAAGTTTGCTGATAACCTCTTCCAAAAGTCGGACAAACATGAAAAATCCATCTTTTATGCTTTTATAAGTAACTGTGTTCAAAGGCAGGTGGAATCCATTGTACAAAATTCAAGAAGTCCTTCCTTATATGCTTCCAGGATGGCTTAAAAAGGATGAGATGAAAAGGAGACATATTCAATCAATATATTCACATTTATACTGTATGCAGAAGTGAACAGTCTCTAATCTCAACATTGTACCCTCAAGCCTCTCCAAAAACTTGTTGCTGAACAGTAATTTTTATTGGGGTGAAAGGGAATGATTGTTCCAATTGTATTTAATTTTCCATTAAATCATATTCAGTTTTGTCCAAGCTCAGCTCATTTCTTTCTTTGTCTCTTTGCTTACCTGGAATATAATTCAAAACCAACAATGGTGTTCCTGGTCTACCATGATACTTGGCCATAGGCCTTTGATATAGTACAACATTGTTATTGATGCTGTACTTCTTCAAAGAGTGTCTACTTCATTAATTCCCACCAGAGTACTGCAAATACAAAGTATTTCCCACATCATAGTTACTTCTTCCAGTCTTACTTACCAGAGCTGGTCATTAAGGCTTGTACTAAACAGAGGCTGGATAGAAACTTTCAGTGTGGGTGGATTTTTCCTGAAATCTAAGATGGAAGTCAGCACCACCAACAAACTATTTGCCTTCTTTCAAACTAATGTGAAACACACTTTCTTAGAAATATGTCTTACTGAATCAAGATGGAGTTTCTTTTTGTTAATATGCCAGCAAAGCCAGGGGCAGGTTAAAGTAAACGATTTGTTTTATGGCTTATGAATGCTCAGTCAGATAACATTTCACTAGAATGACCTAACGCTTAAATCAAGCACGTACTAAGGAAAATTCATTTATTTGCTGTATTGGTATTGCTTTCCGAATCATTCAGGAGTGCTTTGGTTAACTTTAACCAGGATAAACTGGTTATCATTCTGCTTAATATTAATGTGCAGTTAAATATGATTTCAGTATTACTTTCACATGGCTTCTGCATTTTTTCACTCTTATTACATTATCAATAAAAATGTAAGCAAGCCACAGGTGACCTTGTATGGTCAGTAGGATACCTATTTTCATTTTTCTCATAAAATATTGTGCCAAAAACTGAAGGCAAGCTCACTGGGTATTTCCACAGATACTGTAGCTTTAAAAAACTATTTGCGCTTAAATCTATAAATGATGTGAAATAAGATCTGCATTTGCAGAAATGTATGTTCAGTTTCTGTGCTGTGTTGAATCCCCCATGAACATATTTTGCATATGACACACACAGCGCAAGTGAAAAGTAATTTCTAGTATCACATGAGAAAATCGCCAGGAGTTTTCTTCAGATGCAGCCTTGGAGGAAACAGTATGCAACCCATAGCAATGATATTCAATCCTCTCAGCAACTAATTAAAAAAGCATTACCTTTGTCCAGCCCTGACCTCCAGCAGTGAAAAAGATAGAGATGGTTATCTGCCAATCATGTTTCCCAAACAAGCTCTGGCACAATATTGTGATGAACAGACAGATCTAAAAAAGGATGCATAATATTGCTCAGAGCTCCAAGGTACTCTTAATGCCACATTTAAAGAAGAAGACCTCATCAGTAACTTGAGAAGTCAGCTTGTCTGTTAAGGATTCACCAGAGCTAAATTTTGCTCAGTCCCGCAGAGAGTAAACCGACAAAATGTAGCAAGAACCCTTGGAAGTGATGAGGTCGCATGTGGCACTGACTGAGAATATAAACCCCGTATCCATTTGTAGGGTTGTATTTATGCTACACAGAGTTTAAAGGAAAGTAAGGGATACATAAATCCTATTATAGTAACCAGAGATGGTACTTGATTGTAATTAATCAGTTCTGGTCGCCACGATGTAAAAAAGATGTGGAGACTCTGGAAAGAGTGCAGAGAAGAGCAACAAAGATGATTAGGGGACTGGAGACTAAAACATATGAAGAACGGTTGCAGGAACTAGGTATGTCTAACTTAAGAGAAAGAAGGACTAGGGGAGACATGATAGCAGTGTTCCAATATCTCAGGTGTTGCCATAAAGAAGAGGGAGTCAAGCTATTCTCCAAGGCACCTGAGGACAGAACAAGAAGCAATGGGTGGAAACTAATCAAGGAGAGAAGCAACTTAGAACTGAGGAGAAACTTCCTGACAGTTAGAACAATTAATCAGTGGAACAGCTTGCCTCCAGAAGTTGTGAATGCCCCAACACTGGAAGTCTTTAAGAAGATGTTGGATAGCCATTTGTCTGGAACGGTATATGGTTTCCTGCCTAGGCAGGGGGTTGGACTAGAAGACCTCCAAGGTCCCTTCCAACTCTACTATTGTATTGTATTAATTCTGATGGTTTTCCGCCCTGCATAATGTTTCTTGCCTAAGTTCCTATCCTGATTTAACATAGGACTCCAAGAAGTAGACTTTTTCAGATGGCACTCCCTTGAATTAGCAATTACCCATTCCGCAGCTTGGCTGCTGCAGCAGCATAGCCTCAGGAAGAGGCTTTCGACCCATGTTCAGTGATCTTCTGGAACACCAGGAAACATTATAGAGCTGCACCACCCTACTCCCCCAAACCCAAATTAGGCCCTGCAGCACCTATGCTACAATGGATGAGCAGCTACATTGCAAAAGTTTGATTTGCGAAGCCATGTCCATTCCACTTCCTTTTACCAATGGGAAGGAAAATAAAAGGAAAATAGCTATCCACTTTATGTGAGAAAGTGGGCCTCTTTGATACCTGGATAATTGGCACCAGAAGAGCCATATTTACCTCCTCTCTTCTCTGCACTTTTTTTATTGCCAATTCTCTGTTTCCGTGGAGTTATTACTGGAAGCATAAACCTCCTTCTCTGTTATTTTCCCCTGCTTTTCTTGCCATGGGTGGCAGGAGAAACAGGGGGACTAAAAGGGGAAAATATGGCAGAGAAGACTCCTTTGCAACATTCCTCCAGTCCCATGGAATGATCATTCCATAGGATCGATAAGTGATAACAGAAGACCTGTGAATCTTTGCTACCCGTGTCTAGTACCAAAAAACATATTTCCCCACCCTGCCTCTCTTCTCTCCCCACTTCTTATGTAAACTGAACTCAGGTTCTGTTTCACTGCCAAGGCTGAAAAGGGATTGGAAGTGTGGCAAGCACTTCCTTAAGCTCCCATACTTTTGTGCTCTACCACAAAGGAGGGAGGTGTTGAAGGCCGCATGGAATAGCTGATGGGGAGGGGTGGGAATTTGTTTAGTTGGCAACCCAAGGAGGAAGAGGATGAAGGATCAAAGGGATTAGCTGGGCGTGGATGGTTTTATGAGATTATTAGTTGCATTCACACCAGATTTAAGATGACTGTGAATTTTGCTCCTCAGATAGAATTCTTGCTGCTATTAATCCTGATCATTGTCAGCAAGAGTTTTGGTGGATTTAAGCATCTACCCCAATGCTTGTGCATGCAGTAAAAAGATTTTTAACCATGTACATTGTCCAAGTAGCATCTGTGTGGGAGTGTGGATTAGATATAATTAATTTTTGTGCTTTGAAAACCTAATCCTCATTTTAAAAAAAAATATTTCATATTTATTATGAGCGCCTATTTTTTTAAATTCTAAAGTAATGTTTTGCCAAGACTATATGTGTAGGCAGCTTATCATTACTCTCTACATATTGGAAAGTATACAGTCCCTCATGTGCATTGTTTGCTTGCCTACAACTTCATTGCCATTTTATCAGGATCCCAAAGCTCTCCAGATGAGGTTTGAATAGATTGAGTCAATGCATCATTATCCAAATGGATTACCATGGGCAGCTTAGGAAACTTTTCAGTTGAAACTAACATCTCTGTGGGAAAATGTCAGTGAGATCAGAAAATGTTCTCCTTCTTCTCCTTTTCCTTCTCCATTTCCTTATTCTTATTTTACTGCAATGTGCAGCAGGCCACTAACATCCTAGTCTGGAAGGCCTTGAAGAACTGATTCTTCCCCAAGCATTCAGTTAGGGTTAGGCTAACTCAATGCTCATTGCCAGGAGTTCGATTCTCACTGGGTCCTAAGTTTACTCAGACTTCCATCCTTCTGAGGTTGGTAAAATGAGGACCCAGATTGTTGGGGGCAATATGCTGACTCTGTAAACTGCTTAGAGAGGGCTGTAAAGCACTGTAAAGTGGTGTATAAGTCTAAGTTCTATTGCTTAGAAGAAAGTTCCCTGGTTGATTATATCTGATAGTATAAGTTACAGTAGAAATTAGTAGACATTAGTAATAAAAGATGGATAATTTCTTGTTAAAAGTTACTATACCATAATAATTCTTTCAAAAACACATTGCCAAAAAAAAAAAAAAACAAACAAACCCCGAGACAAATCCTTTTGGGTCAATATGCACATGATTTTTTAAAAGTTCCAATAATTCTGATCATTGCTTAGATGGAGTGCTAATAAGAAATGTTCAACTATAGTACAATTTACTATCACGTGTTGTACACAGATGCATTTGAAGTGACCACAAAAGTGGAAGGCTAATTTCCTTCCCCCCCCTGCTTATGGACGTGATAGACTGGATTAGCGGGGGAGTGGCTGAGGCGGCTGGCATGGGTATTGATGCAAGCAGAAGATGGCTTCGGTAGTTGGCGAGGGTGCGGTTGGAGTGGGGGGGGGGCTCCTGTGTTGTGGCCTCCACCGGTAACCGCCATTGCCTAGGCCACCATACTGTGCCATTTGGCCATTTGACCCCTCCCCTTGTGACACTATGGACTGGGCTAACAGAGTGCAGCCCCGGTGACGGATATGAGTGCGGCTGGCATGGATGGAGCTCAGTTGTTGGAGTTGTTGGAGCATCGCCGCTGCCGCCACTGTCCTCACCACCGCTATCATTGGCCGCTTCACCAACCCACAATTTATCATCTGCTGCGATTTTAATATCTGACCGTTACCCTTACATATTGTCTTCAACATCGACCATGGCTATGATGGAAATAAGCCTCCCGCTACCCCTTTGAACACTGTCAGCTCCCCCCCCCCCCATGGATATGTCATCTCCTTGCTTCACCTCCCTGTGATGTCACTCCGTTTTGGTTGATACCACACTCTCAGCTATATTATACTGCGACAGAACTTTACTCCCTTCGGAAACTCCCCCTTTCCCAGGGATGGCCTTCTTGCTTATCAAGACACTTCCTTAATGACGGACCTTGGGATCCCGAGAGGTGGCATGCGAAGAAGAGGCTTCTAGAGGTTTTTACAGGGGTTTTTAAATCAAATTTTAAGGGGTGGGAGGGGGGCTGATTCGGATGGCTCAGACAGACTTGGGGGGGATTCTGCCAGGACACAGGCCAAAGCTAACTGATGGGCATAGGTTGGGAGTGCTGGAAAGGATTGGGATTCCGGGGAAGACATGAAACCATTCCATTGGGGTGTTTGCCATCTCTACTGTATGTGGGAGGGGCAGATACGGTGGGGGTCTAGGGCCAAATTATGTCCAGGGGACTTGGGTTTGCTGTTTAAGAGCGATCGTGTGCTCCAACCCTCATTACCCCTCTCGCACCCTTGGGTGCTCAGGATTACAGGACTTGGGTCTCCGGCTGGTATCACTTAACGCCAGGTCCGTAGTATATAAGGCTCCCCTCATTTACGACCTCATCAAGAGGAGAGAGTGGACCTGGTGTGCATTATGGAGACCTGGTTGGGCCATGAGGGGGATGTTCCCCTCATTGAATTATGCCCACAAGGGTTCCGGGTGTTTCACCAGCTGAGAGCCCAGGGCAGGGGTGGGGGGGAGTGGTGGTGGTTATTAGGGAACGTCTTGGACCTCAGGAGATCACTGTGCCTCAGATAGGTGGGTGGGAATCCCTTTTTGTGAAGTGGGGCCTTGAAGTCGAGGTGGGCCTTTTTGTTATGTACCTGTCTCCCTGCTACGTTTCATCGGCCCTGTTGGAGCTGCTGGATGTGTTAGCCGGATTGACGGTTGATTTCCCCAGGCTTATGGTCCTGGGAGATTTCAATCTGCCTTCCATTGGTGAGACATCAGAGTCAGCTTGGGAGTTCATGGCTTCCATGATGGCTATGGACCTAACTCAGTTAATTCAAGACCCCACTCATAACAGGGGACACACGACCTGATTATCGTCTCTGGACAGTGGATGAATGATCTAGATTTAGGGGATATTTCTATCCAACCCTTGTCATAGTTGGATAATTTCCTCCTTAGGCTTGACTTCCATACTGCCACTCCTCACCGCAGGGAGGCGGAACTGATTAGATGGTTCTGCCCCAGGTGCCTGATAGACCCTGAAAGGTTCCCGATGGAGTTTGGGACTTTTCCTGAATCCCTTGTTCACAGTTTGACCGAAGCCCTAGCGGATGCCTGGGATAGGGCAGCCACTGGGGCCTCGGACTGCATTGTGCCTTTGCGGCCTCTGACCCAGTGCCGATCCCAGGTACTCCCTGGTTTACTGAGGAGCTCCAGGAGATGAAATGCCGGAAAAGACACCTAGAGATTGATTGGAGGGCCAGCCGAATCCGACTGAACACTAGTTAGAATTCATATTAAATCCTACTTAGTGGGGATAAAAGCGGCAAAATGGCAACATTTTTCCTCTCTTATCGCATCAGCAGATAACTGCCCAGCCACTCTGTTTAGGGTGACCCACTCCTTACTTAATCAAGGAACTGGGGAAGACCCCTTGCAGGATAGGGCTGAGGAATTTGTTCAGTATCTGCAGGATAAAATTGCTCAGATTCGGACAGGCTTGGACTCTGACTGTGTAGATTCGGGCAAGTCAATGGGGATGAATCTTGTGGAAACTATCTGAGATGAATTTGACCCTGTGACTCCTGAGGGCATGGACAGAATTATGGGGAGACTCAGTGCTGCCACTTGTGTGCTGGACCTGTGTCCCTCTTGGTTAGTTTCGGCTTCTCGGGAGGTGACACGAGGCTGGCTCCAGGCGATTACCAATGCTTCATTGAGAAAGGGGTTCTTTCCCACCACCTTGAAGGAGGTGGTGGTGAGGCCCCTCCTTAAGAAGCTTTCCCTGGACCCAGCCTCTTTAGCCAACTATCGTCCGGTCTCCAACCTTCGCTTTGTAGCGAAGGTTGTTGAGAGCGTAGTAGCATGTCAGCTTCCCCAGTACCTGGACGAAGCTGCCTATCTGGATCCGTTTCAGTCGGGTTTCAGACCTGGGTACAGCACAGAGACGGCATTGGTCGCATTGGTTGATGATCTCTGGTGAGTCTGGGACAGGGGTTGTTCCCCTGTCTGGTCCTATTAGACCTCTCGGTTGCTTTCGAGAACATCGACTACTCCGACGACTCAGGGGGTTGGGAGTGGGGGCACCATTTTGCGGTGGTTCTCCTCCTACCTGTCGGATTGATCGCAGTTCGTGTTGACTGGAGGGCAAAGATCGACCCTGAGGGGCCTCACTTGTGGGGCGCCCCATGGGTCAGTTCTCTCACTCCTCCTGTTCAACATATACATGAAACCGCTGGGCAAGATCATCCATAGTTTGGGGATACGGTATCATCAATATGCTGATGATACTCAACTTTTCATCTCTACCCCAAACCACCCAAACGATGCCCTCAAAGTGATATTCCGATGCCTGGAGGCTGTATGGATCTGGATGGGAACAAACAAGCTCAAGCTCAATCCTTCCAAGACTGAGTGGCTGTGGTTCCCGTCATCCCAATTTGTGCATCTTGTACCATCTTTGATGATAGGGGGAGAAATTTTTGCCCCCTCAGAGAGGGCCCGCAATCTGGGAGTCCTCCTGGATACGTGGCTTAGTTTAGAAGAACACCTGACGGCCGTGACCAGGGGGGCCTTTTACCAGGTTCACCTGGTGTGCCAGTTGCACCCCTTCCTGGATCCGGATGCCCTGTGCACAGTCACTCACACCCTCATCCTTTCTTGCCTGGACTACTGTAACGCTCTCTACATGGGACTGCCCTTGAAGAGCACCCAGAGGCTTCAGCTGGTCCAGAATGAAGGCACGCGGGTTGTCATGGGTGTACCTAGGTGCTCCCATGTGACACCCCTTTTAGGCAGCCTGCACTGGTTGCCGGTTGTTTTCTGGCTGCGATTCAAGGTGTTAATTATGATCTTTAAAGTACTCCATGGCTTAGGCCCAGGATACTTGCGAGACCACCTATTGCCACTGGTAGCCTCCCACCATCCAGTACGATCCCACAGAGTTGACTTCTGCAGGGTACCATCGGCCAGGAGTGTCGGCTGGCGACCCCCAGGGGGAGAGATTTCTCTGTGGGAGTGCTTTCCCTTTGGAATGAGCTGCCCCCAGAGCTTTGCATAATTCCCAACCTCCTGTCCTTCCGGCGCACCCTAAAAAGTTGGCTTTTCTAGCAAGCTGGCCTGGCCTGAATAAAATAAATTATTAATTTTAATTGTTATTTTTAATTTAATTTTTAAATCTCATTGTAAATGTCTATTGGGTTTTTGGGATATTCTATTTAATCTTTCTTTTAACTTTTGTAATATGTGTTTTTATGTTGTACGCCGCCCATACAAAAGTATGTCAGAAGTCAGGAAGAAGATGTGTGAGAAACCATTGCTATTTGAAGGGAACAGTATTTTTTTTAAGGGAATAGTATTATGGGCCAATATTATTAGTAATATGGGTGAGGGTCCTTGGCGCTCTCTAAGCTTGGTTGATTTCTTGCAGAGGTTTCACACCCAAACTAGGTAACATCATCAGTGGTAATGATGATTAGCACTGATGATGTCACCTATTTTGGGTAATGAAATGTCTGCAAGGAAATAACCAAAAGTTCAAAGAGTACCAAGGACCCCTCATTTCAATCCTGAATATTCTCCTTTATTGGGATTGTGGGCAAGTTTTGACCTTAAATGGCACCCACTTTATCTTTTAAACTTTTCTACTAATGCAGGCAAGGTCTGTGGCTTCCATTCAGTCAAATGATTCTATTCTATGTTCATTCACACAAAGGGAAACGTTGAAACAATTTCTTGGGTCCATGGTCATTTTGCTCTTTGACACTTAAATCTAGTTTTATTTCCACATGTATCTACCGAAACCACTGTAGGATTTCTAAGGAACTCCAGTGAATTTCAGAGATAAAGGGAAGGGAAAGTATCAATCATCATCTAACTGCTACAATATAAACAAATTAGACCAAGGAGAGGAATTTCCCAGGGGTCTCTTGGGTGATTTAATTCTGCCAGCTGTTCAATTTCATCACTAATGCCTGAGCTAAAGCTAAGAAGGAGCTGTTCAGGAATGTCCCTCTGCCTAAATAGCAAGGCATTGTTTTATTTAAAGGAGAATTTAGGAAAAGGAGCTAGGAAACCTGTTGAGATAAATCATATGAATGCCCAACTGGATATATACATAGACATTAAGACCAAGCTTAGTAAAGAGATTCTTTTGACTTTAACAAAATTCTATCTTTTAAAAAGTCACAGTATTTTATTGACCAGAGTTGATTTATTTGACATATTTGAGTTTTTTTCCTTCATCTGTATATCTAAGTCACTGGTCAAGTTCATTTGATGTATGCCATTTTCTTTAATTTTGTCTAAATTTTTGTTTTCTCCAAGTATTACAGAAAATATAAAAGACCCAGTGATGGCTAATTATTAGTGATAGGATGGAAAAGATACATTTTAATATTTCAAATCAAGGGTATGATAAGCTTATACCAACATACCATGCACTGAAAAAGAGTAATATAGGTATACCATTCAAGTGTAAATGCTGAAAATAATTTCATGCATTCAGTAGCATCTTAATTATTCAGTTGGCACCATCAATAGGGATATTTATTTGGAACATGAAGATACTACAGATTTATTTTAGCCCCCAGACATAGCAAATGAATAATCACTCTCCTATTTCTATTGTAAACATTGATAATCCCTGTTAAGAGAAACTAATTCTAACATTCTCTCTCTCTGTTTACCATAAAATAATTAAGTGATAAATCTTAACTGCAATTCAAAATATCATTTAATTGAAGATGATCTCTGCAGCAAGTATCTTATTTCACTTAGTTAATGGTGCTCACAGAAATAGTGAAGTAATTATTAATTAGTAGGTGTTCCCTATTTCAAAAAGTAATTCCATTCTCCACTCAGAATCTATTGAACGTCAAGGGGGCAACACTGAAAGTTATCTAATGATTGCTAACCCAGAAAGGATGAATGCACAGGTATAAATGGCTCAACTTTATTGTGGGTCACAGTGATGGAAGGCTGGGTAGTGACCTGGAGGTTTCACTTCTGTGTATGTGTACACACATATTTGTACCACAAACTCAATCCGGGAGTGTGCATGCCATTTGCACCAAATGCACAAAATTCTGCAGCTCTTCTATAATTCTTCTCTCTTCCAGTAATCAAGGTTCCTTTTTCCCTGCCATATCCTCTCTGTCTTCCTCCCAATCTTTACAATACTGTCCTCTGTTTTATTTTATTTCTTACTCTTCAAATAAAATTTGGCAGCTATATGAATTTGATAGCAGTCCATGCAGAAGTCAGTCAAGTCACTTTCCAAGGAAGCCAAGAAGCCAGTCAAGTCACTTTCCAAGTCACTTTCCAAGGAAACTGAATGGTAAATTCAGTTCCCGCCACATTTCCCATTTTTCCACAACAGTCTATCTATATTTGCATCTACCAAATCCACTCAATCTTCACAGGGCCATTGACGTTTCCCATATTCATTTCCCCTACAGATTCCCTCAAGACTACTGAGGGCCTCCTTCTCATACACAGATGGTTTGGCCTCCATTAAATATCCACTTTCAGAGAATATGTTCCCTATTAGCCTAGAGATATAATTCTTTTATTCTGTTGAGGACTGCATTCTAGTGGCTACAACAACAAAGTGAACGAAGCAATAGCAGATGAATAAATAATCTTCCCAAATAAAAAGCATCCTGCTGGGTGGGTTTTTTTTCCTTTTAAAAGAACACCTTAACAAATTTTAATTACTAGCCACCCTGAAATAGTAATAAAATACAGCACAAGCAAATTACAATTCTGAAATTCAGTAGTGGATGGAGAAATGAGTAGGGTGGAAAGACTGGTTCCCTGCCCATATGAAACATAATATATTTGTTAATACTTCTTAGAATAATTCAGAAATTCTATGCAGAGTAAGAGCTCTTTCAAATTATATTTAAAAAGTAGAACTATATTTTTCCCTAGATACCATTTTTTCCTGGGCTTATTGAATACCTTCGGAATAATGGATAGAATCACGGGTGATTCAACATCCTTTGAATGTTGTACTTTATTCTACAGCTGCTACTATTCATGTGAATGTCTGGGAGCAAAACTATATAGGTAAATCTAAGGAAATTGGCATCCTAGATTGGCAACCACTTGGTCTTATCCATGCAGAGCAAGATGGGTGTGAAGTTCATCCATTGTACCGATTAAAGGTAGCCTTGAAGGCAAAGTCATGATGCTGGTGTTCTGACCGAGGCTTCCCAAGAGCATGAAGCAAACTCCTTGTCCTGACAAAAAGCCCCTTTATTAGTTTACTGTGGATTCTTCTCATTCACATCCAACAAAGTCTTTCAAGGGAAGATTTTCAGTCACAGACCTTATCTGGCTTGGAGAGCTGCCAGGTTGATAGCTGCAAAACTTAGCAAGGAGTGTCAGAGAGTCACGAACCAATTAAGTGAACTATTGTCTCCTGCAAACTCCACTCCCCTTTCGCTCCCCTTTTATTTCCTCTGGGAGGGGCCATTCATCATCCACCTGTGGCTTTACTCCCAAGTCGACCCCTGTTCTTTAGCTGCTCCTTTCGTCTGGCAACTCTGCGCATGCATACACTGGGAACAGGCTCCAGCTGTTTGTCTGCCTCACTGATGTCTGACTCTGAAGGCAGCTGATAACTGGCATACAGTCCTGGCCCCATCTCTGCCTCTGACACAGAGCCCTCATCAGAGCCTTCCCCAGACTTCAGGACTGGCCCATGTTCTTCCCCAACCCTTCTTACTGTCTGAATCTGCTGTCAGCTCCGCTGGCTGCTGGCGGGCCACAAAAGTTGGAACAGTCCTTCATACCCAATACTGGAGACCTAGAAAAATGATTGGATATTCCAATCCAGAATGACACATATTTCTCTGATTCCTCAAAATCTTAGCACAATTAACACAATAGTATGAAGGAGGCAAAGTAGGGTAAGAGGAGCACATTATGTAAACTGCACTAGCTAGATTCTAAAACAGCTAGATTGCAGGGATGGTGAAGTTTGTCAAGTCCATGTACCAATTTATTCTGCATTTTGCTTTTGCAAGGCATTTCCTAAGTAGTTTAACATACCAAGTCAGAGATTTATGGTCTGCAGAAAATTGCAGGTCTTATCTTAAATCTGGCTGCGAAAGTTGAACCATAAGGAAGTCTGAGCACCAAAGAATTGAGGCCTTTGAACTATAGTGCTGGAGAAGAGTCCTGCAAATCCTTTGGACTGAAAGGTGATCAAACCAGTCAGTCCTAGAAGAGATCAACCCTGACTGCTCTTTAGAAGGCCAGATCCTGAAGATGAAACTCAAATACGTTGGCCACCTAATGAGAAGGAAGGAGTATCTAGAGAAGAGCCTAATGCTGGGAAAGATTGAGAGCAAAAGAAGAAGCGGACAACAGAGATTGAGGTGGCTGGATGGAGTCACTGAAGCAGTAGACACGAGCTTTAATGGACTACAGAGGATGGTAGAGGACAGGAAGGCCTGGAGGAATGTTGTCCATGGGGTCACAATGGGTTGGACATGACTTCGTAACTAACAACAACAACTACTACTACCTTAAATCTTGGAAATAGATATCACAAGGCCTATAGTGGAATCTAGCATATGTTAAAATGAGAATACAGTTGAGATGTTTACTCAAGTCATTTGAATTTGCTGAAAGAAGAGGAAGGCAAATGACAGAATGTGAAGTATTGTTTCATTTTATTATGAGAACACACATCTTTTCATGAAGAAATATTTTTATTACAGTATTTCCTGGAGACTTGCCAAAACTCATGGCATACGCTGTTAGTTCCAGTAACCGTGACATTAAGATAAGAAAATGGGAGATGATTGGAAGAAGAGCACTTTGAGATCTAGGTAAACTTGGTGTTACCTTTGGCAAGAGGGATTCAAAGATGAGCAGTTACATGTTCTTTTGCTCTGTTAGCTTTGATTCTGAAATTATCAAGAGAAATAAACAATGGCACAGAATAAGCCACAGAGACTGAAATGGAGAGGCTAAAGGGAAAAAGCAAAGAAATGGATAAATAATCTGTTGTCCGCTAGGCTTAATATCTCTAGTCCCAGCAGAATCAGATTTGATGCAGGAGAGAATGGTTAGCTGCAAAGTTGGGGGGAAAAGTCTTCCCTGCATTCATTCAGAAAGTTCATATGTTCATACCTATCTATCTATCTATCTATCTATCTATCTATCTATCTATCTATCTATCTATCTATCTATCTATCTATCTATCATCTATCTATCTATCTATCTATCTATCTATCTATCTATCTATCTATCTACCTACCTACCTACCTACCTACCTACCTACCTACCTACCTATCTGCTGGTCTTGTTGTATTTGGGTCTTTTCCTGTGTAAGATTAAGATTGTCTTGGCAACGTTTCAGCGAGGTCTCACACGCCATCTTCAGGCTGGGTTTTGGACTTAGTGTGGTCCAAAACCCAGCCTGAAGATGGCATATGAGACCTCGCTGAAACATTGCCAAGACAATCTTAATCTTACACGGGAAAAGACCCGAATACAACAAGACCAGCATACCTACACCCATGAAAATCTACGAAAACACACATGCATATGTGTGTGTGTGTATGTGTGTGTGTACATGCATGTGTGTGTATGTTCCAGCAAAACTCTAGAATGTCTCGAGCAATTTCAACCAAACTTGGTACACAGATGACTTACTCTCTGGAAAAAAAATATTGTGGGGGTAAGACACCCCTAACAACCCTCGGTGGGTACGGGGGTATTCTGTTACGATGCAGTCTGTTGTGTCTTAAAATGGCATCTACTGTACTGCTGTAAAATGGCTTCTACTGTACAGTGCAGTGGAGTTGCCATGATAATGGCTTCCACAAGGAGGCTCCCTTTGGTAAGGGGGAAAATCCAACATTAGAAATTAAGTTTGGTCCGGACATTTTCCCCCTATAAATAAATAAATACCTGGACAATGCCGGATTGAGCTAGTATATCATAAGTCACAAGAACCTACTTAGGCTTGAACAATTTGTCATTAAACAAGATCCCCTTGTTCATTCTGTTATCACTTTCTCCTGCTCCTTTTCCTTTCTCTTCTCTTGATTCTCTTTTGTTGTTTCCCTTTCAGATTGCCTAAAAACTATTAATTGGAGCTTTTGACAAAATATGCCTTTAAAGGTGGAGATTTATGTTTTATGAACCTGGGAGCCAACTATACATTCATTTCAATGGGGATAGCAAATATTTGCAATTTTGCAGCACAGATGACCACGAACCCGAAGAAAGTTAAATTTGTTCGGTGCATGTTGGCAATGTAGTTCATTGTTGATGTCATCATTATATTTATGCTTAAGAATGCAACTTGAAATGTTGAATAAATGAGCAAAGTAAATTTCCCATGTTAGAAAATGATAAAATTATGGCTCGAATACAACACTCTTTCTCTGAAATATATTCCTTTAAATGAACTCACTCTCCATGCCAGGTATCTCACTTATCTCCATCTCTGTCAGATCATTTAAAAAGCAATGTACATTTCCTGCTGTATTAATTAGATAGTTAACAAGATGGCCATGGGAAGAAAAGGAATCAATTGGATTGGAATCCTGCAGCTTTCCATGCCAACTCTCTTAGTACTTATGAAAATGAGCTCCTCCCTTGAAGAAATATTAAGTCTTCCTTGACACCTTATCTCTTCCACAGTGCTTCAACTGCATCTGTGTTATCTGATAACTAGTCAGTCATAGGAAGTTAACATTTCATGATTTCAACAGACTCTCCTGGAAGTGAAAATTGAATTGAACTGTCCACTTGCACAACAGCTGTGAAAAGATCCTAGTTGTAAATGACAGTCTCCAAGGAAAGATGTGCCAAAGGATCTGACAGTAATCATGCAACTTCTAGATGGAGTCAGTTGATTTATTCAGCTGCTGATTGAGAACAATGTCATGATTTGACTTAGTGAACCAATTTCAAGAAATAAATATTGAAGGAGTTATTTGGGTGTGTTCCTGGAGATAGAAGTATAGATAGAAGACTAGTGAAGTAACTTTTTATCTTGAACAGAACAAAAATGCATTACAACAAATATATGGGGGAGGAATAGAAACAACTTAACCTCCAGGTAGCTATAATTTATCAGGTCGAGATTCAGAGAAAAGGTGATCTGGAAAAACAAAGCTCAAAAAAATCACTCTGACTGATCTGACATTATTTAGTTAGGTAATAAAACCTCTTCAAGCAATCAACCAAGCTCAAAGAGCACAAGGACTTCAAAATTCTGTACTCAAGGCCTCCACTATATTGCCTAAAACACCATAAAGGGTCATAGAGAACAGTCTTCAAAATGATTTCTTCTGTCTGCAAACAAGTAGGGCATTCCTACTTTTTTCCATTGATAGGTCTATCAATTAGCTGGGCAATGGCACACGGGACGTCGCTCAGCTCAGCTCCACTGTGCATGTGCACGTGCCTCCCATCGGCCAGCTGATTTTCAGGTCTCTGCCACGCTTGCAGAAGATGCATGTGCATGTATGGGGGTGTCACATGCACATGCATGGGGATGGGGAGCACAGGGGACACAGCACCCCCCGTGGCCCATTTTTGGTGCCAGGAGGCTTCAGGCAGGCCCAAAAAAGGTGTGTATGGGGGGAGTCAAGCGCACATCAATGAGGGGGAGCACAGGGGGGGTCATATGTGCATGCACAGGGGTTGGGGCAAGCAGAGGGTATCACGCATGCATTGAATTATAGGTGTGGGCACGCGCACAGCGCTGTCGGTATGCAAGGACAAAAAGGTTAGCCATCACTGACCTAGACTGATCTAGTCCAACATCTAGTTCATCTGCCATCCAAGGCTGAGTGTGAGAAATGGGAATGTATCACAGGAACAAGATGCCTGTGGCTCAGGTCCAGTGAGTGGCCCATTTCTTGACTCTTACCATATTTTCCTTTACCAATCACTATTGGTATCTTATAGCCTGTCCCCATCCCTTCAGAGCCCTCCACGCTTCCCTGTTCAGAGCAATGCATGCCCCAACCTGTGGCTCCCACCTCACATGCACAATTCCTGAGAGGTTGCTACCCAAAGGACCTCTGTTGAGCACTCAGTACATTAGCATCTGTTGCTTCACTGCAAATGAATACTGTTCTAATATTTATTCAGCAGCCCTTTTGATTTTGGCAAATAGATTGAGCTATGTAGGAAGAAACGAGGTACAAACAGAATTGTAAACTATGCTAGCTAGTATATTCAATTCAAAAAGCATTTGAGAGCTATTCAATCACATGTAGCTGTCAAATACTGTATCTTCAAATGCTTTCCCACTATATAGAATAATGTCATTCTTAATGTGCCAGCAAATATTTGCTAGGAAAAACACTAAAAGTCTTTTGGCTTAGATTTCTCACAAGCATGCAAACTTTCTCTCTTCATGAAGATTATGTAGGAGATTCCTCTTCCTTTTTTATTTTGTAGCTGCACGCTTATAATCTAATTCTCATGGTTAGATTTGCCAAGATATTCAGGGAGAGGAAGGACCAGGAATACAAGTCAGACATTAAGTGAATGAATAAATATTGTATCTTAGATGTAAACAGAGTGTATTTTATCTTTCCGGTGTGATTCTTGTAAGGATCAAGCTGTTGGGAAAATGCTGAAGAAGCTAGAAGTGCCAAAGGTATCAAAACTACATGTCTAAACTCAAGATCAGAGGTGGGTTCCTACCTATTCAGTCTGTTTCAGCCAAATAGGTAGTAACTCTGGCGGACATGTGACCGTACCGGTTCTATGATAGGCGGTGGCAAATTTTTAAAATACCAAACCAGGAGTAATGGTGGCCGGAACCATCCCCCACTCAAGATGATCTGGATATTACGTTATCACAAAGTGGAACACTCACTCATAACAAGAGGAAGGAGGATTTGCTTCCTTGGCAATTCCACCCTCAAAATGGAAAGCTAATTCCATGGTGTATTCTCTCTTTCAATTGCCTCGAATATACTCTGAAATATCCTATCAAAGTTACAGTGTTGTAAGAGACATGGGGCTGCTGCCAATGTATGCTTCCAACTTCATCTTTCTGATCAAATTTGATAATAACCATATTTGGTAGTAATGATATCATCAGGTTCCATCTCTTTCCATATCTCCAAAAGTGCAAATAGCAGCCAAGAGCTATGGAAGCGATGTGAAAAATGGATGTAGCACATCTCCTATAACATGTTGTTGGGTTCCAAAACACTGCTGAAACTTTACTGCAACCATTCAGGGAGAGATTATATTTCTATCAGGTCAGGGAAATTGATGGGCACAAAATTAGCTTGTCTTAAAATATTTATAACCCTTTAGAATATTCGATATAATAATAATAATAATAAATATTTATTTCTTAGCCGCACCCTCTCCCGAAGGACTCGGGGCGGCGTACAGCAAAACATATGAAATAAATATATAGACAAGACACACACATTACAAAAACACATACCAAGACATGCACAAGGAGGAGGTCAGCCAATGAATAAAAACAATAAAATACAGTGTTTAGAAACCCCTAAGCAATTAAATGCAATTAAAATACCCAAATAAAAACCCGTCAGGAGCGATATAGTTAGATCAAAGTTGAGCCAGGCCAGCTACTTGGAATAGGTGGGTCTTGAGCTTTATACGAAAGGAGCGGAGGTCAGAGGTATTCCTAATATCCGGAGGGAGGTCATTCCACAGGGCTGGGCCCGCCACAGAGAAGGCTCTACTCCTAGGTGCCGCCCCTCGACACTGTCTGGTGGACGGCACCTGGAGGAGGCCCTCTCTGTGCGAGCGGATTGGTCGCAGGGATGTATGGGGCAGAATACGATCCCGCAAGTAACTAGGTCCTGAGCCATGGAGCGCTTTAAAGATTGTTATCAAAACCTTGAAACGCACCCGATAGACCACAGGAAGCCAGTGCAGCTCGCGCAGGAACGGTGTCACATGGGAGTACCTAGTACTCCCCATAATTACCCGTGCGGCTGCGTTCTGGACCAACTTTAGCCTCCGGGTGCATTTCAAGGGAAGCCCCATGTAGAGAGCGTTACAGTAGTCCAAGCGAGACGTCACCAGCGCATGAGTGACTGTGCGTAAGGCGTCCCGGTCCAGTAGGGGGCGCAATTGGCGCACCAGGCGAACCTGGTGGAACGCCCCCCTTGCCACGGTTGTCACATGGTCATCCATGGACAGCCGGGCATCCAGGAGGACGCCCAAATTGCGCGCCCGCTCCACGGGGGCAAGTTGAATGCCCCCGATGGCCAATGATGGAATTAATTGGCTGAACCGGGGAGCCGGTACCCACAGCCACTCCGTCTTGGAGGGGTTGAATTTGAGTCGGTTGTCATCCATCCAGATCCGTACGGCTTCCACACACCGGGACATCACTTCGATGGCCTCGTTGGGGTGGTTCGGGGTGGAAAAGTACAGCTGAGTATCATCAGCGTACAGATGGTATCCCACCCCGAAACCATGGATGATCTCATGATATGACTTTTCCTCCAATTTACTGGCTATGTAATAAATTTGATGGCCCAAATAGAGTTTTTGTAGCTGCCTTAAAATACTCCTTTTTTTAAAAAAATAGCATGGCTCATAATATTTTGGTGATTTTGGCTCCTGAGCAGAATGTTGAAACAACTTTCAAAGTAACTTGCTGCAATCTTGGCTGAAAAACCACAAACACATATGGCAGTGAATTTAGTGTTTATTAAAAAATGTGGAGGACCTTGAGTTTTAATGGGAAAATTACCTTGCTACTCATTAAACTGTTCAGAAATGTTTATCTTCATAAATATAAAATACTGAATTACATATGCCAAAGAAAAGAATTATGACAGTTATTGCACTTGTTGAAAATTAAATCTTCCATGCTGCATAATATTTAGTAATACTGACCTCCCAACATCCTTATGATGACTAAACCACATTTTGGTGTTTCCTAAAACAAGACGGAGGGAGGGGGAGAGAGAGAAAGAGAAGGACGGTGGGAGTGAAGGATGGAGGGAGGGGGAGAGAGAGAGAGACAGACAGAGACAGAGAACTTAGAGCTTCATTGTTACTGCACATGGAATCTTTGCTGACACAAATACATCTTTGGGTCACATCAGTAAGGTTTAGTGATTAACACTCAGTGATGATGGTTAATTCTTAATTCTCTGCCTCCCGAGTCCCAGCTGATTGGGAGGGGATGTAGATTTTATGGTATCCTTCCCCTGCCATGCCCACAAAGTCACGCCCACCAAACCAAGCCAAGCCCACCAAGCCAAGCCAAGCCACACCCACCAAGCCACGCCCACAGAACCAGTAGTAATTTTTTTTATTCCCACCACTGGTAATGCCCTGTCTCTTTTCTATTCTTTCTTGTAGGCTAACATGGTCTCTTTAGCACTCAGCAAGCCTTCATTGTATATTTCAATGCATCTTCACTATTCTTCAGATATTATTCCAATGCTCATTTTATTGGACATTTTTTATTATACAAATATATTCATCGTCATTATTTTTCTGGTCTTCCTATCAGGGGCTTTTAAGTTCTGCTTGAATTCAATCCAGTTGTGTATAGTGGACTGGACTCAAACAGAATTATTACTATAACACTTGAACCCTAAACTCTCAATAAGTAGTCCAGAAACTCCACAGATTACCAAACTCTAGGATAGAGGTCTCCAAACTTGGCAACTTTAAGACTTGTGGATTTAAACTCCCAGAATTCTCCATCCAGCTAGTCAAGTCTTAAAGTTGCCAAGTTTGGGGACCTCTGCTCTAGGAACAAAAGCACTGTGAATTTCCAGAAAATATATATCTCAATTAAGGAAGCATTAGCGAGGTGGCAACAGGATGCGATCAAAGCTTATTTAAGAAACAACTGAGAGGCCCACCCATATCATAGCCCATTTCCTGCTTTAGATCTGAAGAGTAGCAAATTTCCAGTAATGTTATACGTAATAGCGCCATCTTATTATAAAAAGCATGAACAGGAAATATCATTATGGTATTTTTGATATGCCATATGTCATGTTAAGCAGTTTTCTCTCTACCCAAAAATAGTGAAAAAAAAGAGCCTTGCATTCTACCTGGTGCTAATTAGATGTGTGACATGCCCAATATTCTTCTTCAGAGCAGACATGATTATCCTGCTTTGTTTTGAGAATATAATCAAACAATGGCGTAGCGTGGGTTGTCAGCACCCGGGGCAAGGCAAGTAATTTGCGCCCCCTAAGATGTTGCGCCCAGTGCGGCCGGTCCTCCCTGCACCCCCCACGCTACGCCACTGCCAGGCAGCGCTATTGGCTGGCTGGGGTTGACGGGTTTGGAAGTCCCCTGGAGACTCCAACCCGGTCTCAGACCAGCTGCCACGCACCCTCTTTCCGCACCCCCGATGCGACCCTGCTCGCGGCGGTAGCCTTGACCCTGTGCACATACGGGTCGGCCATGCATTCAGACGAGACCCCGGATGAGTGTCTGGGGAGTGTTGCGTGCAGATACATCCCAGATATGCCCTTGGAGTCTCGTCTGAACGCCGTGCGGGCGCAGGATCAATAACGGTCTGGACTCCAAGAGGGCTGCAGGCCGGGTGATGAGCTTTCAGCCACTGACGTCCTTGGTTGCTTTGCAAAGGGAGCGGAGGTGTGTGAAATGTTAAAACTGCCGGTGCCTTTTGTATTTGGCTGAAATGAGAGGCTTCCCTCCAATGGGGAATGTTATGCAGTTATTAAAGTTTCTGCTGATAAAGAAGGTAACAAGCAGAATATTTCCTTTAACTATAAAAATATTTCCTGCTTTCTCGTGGTCATAAAAACGTATTTCACTCACACCAAAGGCTAAAAAAGGTATATAAACCTTGCTGATGTGCCAGTCTGTTGTCAGCTGTCCTAGAAACAAGCTTTGAACAATTTTAGACCCAAATAAAATAGGGAACTTCTTTCCAAGCAACTGTTTTTTTGTGTTTTCTTTCCTCGGAACCCAGGAAATTCTCCCAACAGAATGTGAGAGGTCCATGCAGCTTTTAGCACACACACCCCATGCCTTCCCTCTTGGTCTCCCAGCCTTCTTTTGACTGTCAGGAGCAAGAAGCATTTTTATATTTCCTAGGGGGCTATATTTCCTCCCCACCCCCCATAAATGGAAATCCACCTTCATGGCCACATTTGGAGGTGGGGGAAGAGAAGGAGGAATGGCAAAGCTTAGCCAGAGGTAAATGAGGGAGCTGTAACTTCTCTTCCAATATTTGTGTTTGTTAAATGCAGTAAGTCAAGAACAGAACTGTACCTGCACAGATCAATTAATATTGGGGCTATAATTTCAGGTGCAGCAACCCTACTTTTAGAATTTCTTCACTTCCTAAAGTGAGTAAGAGGCTTCTTGGCATGGAGTTGGATCCAGGCGAGGGGGGAGGTCCCTGCTTTTGAGGAAAGAAGGAATAGACCGACTGCCTTGTGGGGCCGGGAGGCTGGTGAGCCCCCTCCCTCCAATTGCACCGGGCAACGGCTGCCCAGGTGCCCATCGCCCCTGTTCGGAGAAGAGCGTCAGTGGCCAGGAACGAAGCAAGCCCTCCTGGCTGGCAGGCGGGGCCGGGCAGGGGCGACCCAGCAGGCTTTCTTGGCCCGCCCCTTCCAGCTGGCCTGTGCGGAAGCGGGAGGTGGCGGAGGGAAGAGCATGGCGGAGCAAGAGCCCGGGCTGGGGTGTGTAGTCCGCGCTCACCTGCCGGGCGCCGGTGCTGCATCCAGGCAGGAGCTGCTCCCCCAGCCCACCCCGACACACACACACCGGCTGCTTCCCCCCCCGTGCGCCCCCAAGCCGCAGAAATGGCCTTCTCACCAGCTCTCCTTCCAGCTGGAAAGATGCCGGAGCGTCAAGGAGTTCGAGAAGCTGAACCGGATTGGAGAAGGGACCTATGGCATCGTCAGAGCTGCGAGTGCGAGCGCGCGCCCCCCCAGATGTTGCGCCCGGTGCGGCCGGCCCCCCTGCACCCCCCACGCTACGCCACTGTAATCAAAGAATGTAGATCTCTATCTAACCTCTATCTCAGGTCTATTTTAAAAGTAAAATAATCTCAAATAACTTTCACTGATTTCATGAGGACTTGAATACACCTAAGATCTAAGGCACATAATGTTTAAAAGTTAAGCCATTATTAGAAAGACAGTTTGATCTAGTGGTTAAAGAAACAAACTGGGATACCATGAGTAATTGTTCCATCTTAGGCTCAAACACAGCTGGGTCTGTCAACCCTAGGAAGAAGACAAAGAAAACCACTTCTGAAATTTTGCAAGAAAACTGCATAAACCTGTCTAGGAAGTCACCAGGAGTTAAGATTGATTGGAAGACATGCCCATGAGCACATGTGTGCATGCACACACACACACACACACACACACACACACACACACATGGTGGGAGAGAGAGAATAGAGAGAGAGGATAGAGGGATTTTTTTTATTTCTGGCTCTTTTTTCTCTGTTTTTGAACATTTATCATCCCAGTTCTAACACGCTTCCTTGAAAATCAATTCAGCAAATATGAATGGAAAGCAGATAAATATGTTTTAAAACAGCTGATTTAGAATACAGATCACAGAGTCATTACACAAAAACACTATTTTTCCTAGATGAAAACAAAACAGGCGTTGCGGAAAGACGATGAACCCCAAATATATATAATTTGGCTTTGTCTGGGCATTCTCTACCGCTGGTTTGATGAAATGGGGCAGAGAAATCAACAAAACTTAAACACCACAGCAACCGAAGCTGAACTTTCCCAACTTCTAAACCACTTCTGTGGATAGAGGCCTGCCAGATTACTGAGGTGCGTTGTCATTTGCCAAGACGTCACCACAGACACTGTAATAAATCATTCCGCTATACAGCAACTTCTATTAAATTAAAAATCTCATTGGAAAAGGATATAAAGTAAATCTGTCACTGCTCTATGGGATAATGTGATATGAGGGACTTTGTGTGAAATGAAATAAATTACAGGCACAAGTATATGGATAGCAGGAGCAGGCCATCCTGATTTGCAGAGGGTAGCATGGCCGCAGAGCCCCAATCCCAGTCTGCACAACAAAGGAAGCTTTTCAGTGGAGAAGGCTTGGGAGAAATTTGCTAAGATTCCTTATCTGTCAAGCATGAACACTGCACTTAGCAAAAGGACATAAATCACGTATTTTGAACATGAGCTGAGCAAATTATACAACATGAAAATATTAGTCCGCGGAGATACCAATAAATGATAATAGGTTTTATCACCTTAAGGGAAAAGCCAGAAGGAGCCCAAGCCAGAAAAGTTGCTCTATTTCTTCCTGGAAAGACTAACAACCACTGGAAAGAATTCATATGGGACACCCCATTCCCCAAATTTCTCAGAGAATGATTTTAAAACTCATGTGCCCTGAGAAGAAGGCAAAGATTATCCAGCCAGTCTGCTCATGCTTTTTGGTTATTACAAGACCAAGAATATTAAAACAAGTTCTGAATTTGGCTTTGACAGTTATTGCCCTTCTGTTTTAATTTCTTAGAATTGTTCCCAGGTCCATGATGCTGTTCCTTTGCAGCATAATGCAACACACAGAAAGGGAGAAAGAAATAGCAAGCCAAAGATGCTGGCATGAGTTAAGAAAAAGAAGTGAAAGAAAAGAGCCTAACTAAAACACGTGGACACCAGAACTAGCCTTCAGTTTGTGGCAAAAAAAACCCATCATAGAACATGGACAAGTGACTGCAGGACAGTGCAAAAGTTTATAAATGTGGGCGGGTTGCCAAGTGCCCCAAATGTGACCATGGGACCATGGGTGGATGTGTGAGAGAGTGAGGAACAGCTATTGGAACTTTGAAACTGGGTTGGAAGCAGGGGTGAAATTCAGCAGGTCCTGACAGGTTCTGGAGAAGTGGTAGTGGAAATTTTGTGTAGTTTGGAGAACTGGCAAATACCATCTCTGGCTGGGAATTGGGAAGCAGAAAATAAATGGGGCCGAAGCCAGTCAGAGGTGGTATTTACCGGTTCTTTGAACTACCAAACATTTTTGCTACTGGTTCTCCAGAACTGGTCAGAACCTGCTGAATATCACCTCTGATCCTTCCCCCAGGAGTGGGGAGGGAATGAAGATTTTGTAGTATCCTTCCCCTGCCACGTCCACCAAACCAGGCCAACAGAACCGGTACTAAAGAAAATTTGAATTTCACCACTGGTTGGAAGTAGCTATGAGGAAGTCAACCATAAGTTTGAATCGTTGCTAAGCAACTGGTTGTAAGTTAAGGACTACCTGTATTTATATTTGACTTTACCCACCAACAATAACTTCCTTGTAACAAAGTAGACAGAAGCACAGTCATTTTCACATCTTTTGACAAGTATTCATTCCTCACAAAAACCACTTACTACTCATCACATGCTATCTTTTATCATAGAGTGGGGGGGAGCAAACTCAAGGCCCCTGGGCTAGATCTGGCCCACCGGGTGCTTTGATCTGTCCTGCAGGGCCACCCTGGAAATAGTGAAGGACCGGCCCGCTGTGCCTCTGCCAGCAATAACCGAACTCCATTTTCACTGGCAGAGGGCTGCAGGAAGATCCTCCCAGCCCTTCCTGGGCCACCACAGGTGTCCCCTGACATGAATGATATCAAGTTGGCCACACTCACCTCAGCCATGTCCATCCAACCCCCCCATAAGGTCAAACACAAGCCTGATGAGGCCCTCAATAAAAGTGAGTTTGACACCCCTCTCGTAGTGCAATCAAGCTTCAATTCTATAGGTGCCAAAACGTTTCATAATTCAAAGGTTTGAACTTTATCACACAGTTTCCCTAAATATACAAACAAGCACACTTCTTTTTTCAAGTTTATATTTTTTTCAATTTCTCTTACCCACAAATAACTGGTCAGAATGTCCCCTGCCTAGTATAAACCACAGTCACCTTTTGATTATTGTCACCTCTTGTAGCCTTTGATCAAAATCTTGCCAATCCTAGCCTCCTGGTTCATTCTCTGAAATGAATGAATCCTTCTGCATTTTGTATTCCTTTTTGTTATTGGTTACCGTATTTTTCGGAATATAAGATGCACCGGAGTATAAGACGCACCAAGATTTTGAAGAGGCAAATAAATAAATAAAAGTTTTTGCACTCTGCAAACCTCCCAAAAATGGCCCATTTTTTGTGAAAACAGGCCCGTTTTTTGCCCCCCCCCAAAAAAGGGCATGGATAGCCTTTAGGAAGCTTATAGAGTACTCCTGGGGACTGGTGGGGAGAAAAATTGAGCAAAAAATGGGCCGTTTTTTGCTCATTTCTGCCCTCCCCAGTCCCCAAGAGCACTCTGAAAGCCTCCTACAAACTATGCATGACCATTTTGGTGAAGGGAGCGGGGTTTTGGGAGGCAATAAATGCTGTATTCAATGTATAAGATGCACCCAGATTTTCAGCCTCTCTTTTGAGGGAAAAAGGTGTGTCCTATACTCCGAAAAATACGGTAGGTGACCAGGGTTACATTCTTCCAATTAGAAAACAATACAATGCAGATTAAACAAACCATATGCTCAATTAAAAGATCATGTCCCTATTTTAGTATTTCTCCAATTACAACATATTTCTCTTCAGCTTGACCACTTTTCAATATTCTCACAGCATTTATTACTTTCTTTCCATTAATTTTTTTCTTGACTCCTGACATTTATAGCATTTATTTCAGTTCTACTCTTCAATATGCCACTATTGTTCTGCCCAAATAATTTTGTCCCTGCTGAAGGCTCCTTGTTTAGACATCTTTACTCACTTCCAAAATAATTTTTGTTTCCATAAAATCACTTTGCTACTTTTCTTCTTAATTTGCTACTTTTAATCTTAGCCATGACTAACTCTATTGGATTCTATATTTTGCAACCATCATTTTCATTTTACTTCTGGTATCCGGAAATATCAGATTCATTTTCATTTTACTTTAGTTTGTCCTGGAAAGTTGCTGTGCTCTTCATACAACTTTGGAGTGGAGAAAAAGCTGAGCAGGGAGCCTCCTTCCATTTTCTTGCATTTGCTCTTGCAACTGTTGTCACTTCAAATAGTAAAAAGGAAGGTATGGCAGAACTAATTGGGGAAGGGGAACACGAAGAAAAAAAAAATCCAGATTATAATCCAAGACAAACAAAAAGTTGACTGTAATTCACATCTCTTCTTTGAGGTAGAGGCAATACTCATACCTCCAAATACTTCCTAATTTGCAAAATTTGGAAATATCAAAATCAGCATAGCATCTGGGAACACGACACTAATGTATTGTGAATCACAAAATTGATATCAAATTTAATTCATTACTGAGTTGAGTAATGGCAGAATTTTTAGTCACTGAATGGCAATGAAGCAACTATAACATTTTCCCTGATCATGGGGGGGGGGGGAGCTTCAAGGGTGTCCAATCCCAACAACCATCTCAGATAATGATTCGCTGTATTTCTTTCAAAGACTCAAAATATAATTAGATACGAGTTTGGATACTTTGTTTCTAACACAGATAAGTTTCGTCGAGTTAAAATCGTCTCAAACAAAAACACAATCCTAAATAATGCCATATCTATAGCATTTAATACTGATATTAGTCAGGATTTGCTTATTTCATGCAATCTAGTAGCTGTCCGTTAGAAAATATTTTCGGGGAGGGGGGGGATACAGCAGTGTCTTCAGCAAAATACAGGATACCAAAATAGTGACCCTCGTGCAGTAACATCATGCAAATTCATCCCCGTATGAACTTGCATTAAATTGTGTGATTTGGCATGATTACATCATCACACACATTTTTATATTCTCTCTCCTTTGAATGTTCCTGATAAAACAGAGATGAAACAAATTAAAACAATGGAGGGTAAAGTGAGCAAAAGCCCATATAAAATGAAATACCATAGTTAAATCCTTTCAGTGTGCCATCCTAATATGCATTATTAATGTGCAGCATGTCATTCTGTCATTAGTCAGGATTTGCTTATTTCATGCAATCTAGTATATTAGTAAATCTTATGCAAGTTAAACAAAGACATAAAAAACCGAATGTGCAATTGCTTCATTGTTTTTCCAAGTGATTTTGTGACATCTGAATCAAATCATTGGTTAACGTGACAATTTTAAAGAATGTTCCTTAGTCAATAATATTAAATAACCCTAGTATCAATGTAGTAGAGGGACGTGGTGGCTCAGTGGCTTAGATGCTGAGCTTGTCGATCAGAAAGGTCGGCAGTTTGACGGTTGGAATCCGTAGTGCCGTGTAACAGAGTGAGCTCCCGTTACTTGTCCAAGCTTCTGCCAACCTAGCAGTTCAAAAGCATGTAAAAATGCAAGTAGAAAAATAGGGGCCACCTTTGGTGGGAAGGTAACAGCATTCTGTGCACTTTCGGTGTTTAGTCATGCCAGCCACATGACCATGGAGAGGCCCTCGGACAGTGTTGGCTCTTCGGCTTTGAAACTGAGATGAGCACTGTCTCCTAGAGTCGGGAACGACTAGCACACATGAGGGGAACTTTTTCCTTTACCTTTATTAACGTAGTCCTTTCGCTTGTATGAGCAAAAGAGGACATTTCTAGTGCTGATACAAGGAATCCTTTCAGTCTTCATTACAGGATCACCAGAGCTGGGCTACAAAAATATGGAGGACTTTTAGATGGCAGCAAAGTGTTAACAAATTTCTGTATTTCTTTGTGATCAGCCATTTGATCTAGAGTTTTGCAGGATAGATTTAGTAACCCTACCATTAGTAGCATTGTGTTAACAGGTTAACAAGGGTGGGTAGGTCGTAGCAAAATGGACATGTACATTGGAATCATTCACTTCTGGATAATCATCTCCTCTGCTACAACAAAGAACTGAAATGGAATGCAGGAGCTGGCATCAGGGACACCTGCGGCAGAGTGTTTAAACTTTGACAGGGCAGGTGTGACTATGTAATAGAAACCTTACCTCTTTTTAACATGTACACATAAAAAGCAGTGGAGCTTCACACCTGCCATCTAAATTTTTTAACTCCTCTGTGGATCAGGTTGGTAGGCAGCCTGATGCTGACTGTGGATTTTGAACTACTGCTCCTTGTCATCGGCTATGCTGGTTACAGTTGATGGGAATTTAAAACCCCAGAATGTAAGAAACAAACCAGGAGTGGGCTTCAAAATTTTCAGCAATGGGTTCTCTGCCCGGTTGCTGGATGAATGTGGCCATGGTGGCCGTGGCCTAGTCGGCCTCCTGCACCATGGCATGGGCGGGGGAGGCATTTTCACCTTTCCCAGGCTTTAGAGGCTTTCCTCCAGCCTCTGGGAGGGCGAAAACTGCCTCCCTGGGGTTCCGGAGGCCTTCTGGGGGTCTGTTTTCCCCCCTCCTCAAGCCTCCATGTGGGTTCTGCACTTACCTCGCATCCAGGACAGGCCACGTGGAGACTCCTGGGAAGGGAGGGGTGGGGTGGGCAGGGCCAGCCAGGGGTAGGATTTGGAAGTGCTCCGAACTGGCCATCACATTAACTATGGGTTTTCCTGAACTTGGGCGAACCTGTAGCAGCCCAGCCCGAAACAAACTAAGTGGACCAACGAATCCAGACCAATTCTCCAATTTAAAATATGTAGGCCAGCTTCATGTAACCTGATACATGACAAATTAAGTCAGCATTAAGGTTCCCTGGAGTTACAATCACAACATATCTGAAGGGAACGAGATTTAAGAAGGCTGTTATAGGCCTATTTGGAAACAGGAACTGTGACCAGAATTTAGCAACCTAATTGTTCCTGTAACCCTAAGACATCTTTACATTGTACCTTTGCTGGCTTAGGCAAGTGCCATTGGGTTCCATATTAGACAAGAAGAAACAAATTAGCCACCCAGCATTTGCTTGTGGTTTTGGAGAAAGTCTGTGTATTTGCTTGCTTATTGTAAAGGCATGCTTCATGTGGGAATAGCAGCTGGAGTTGGTAAGCACTACTGCTTGTGACATGTTAGAAGAGAACAAATTCTTCCACAGGAGGCCTATTTAATTAAATTATGATACTACGATAAAGAGAAGCCAATATAGCTTTAATTCAAAACAGCTATGCGTTTAGTTAGAAAATGGCTTTAAATTCTGGACCTTAATTTGAAAACAATGATTGAAGTCATCTGATGATAGTGAGCTTGGTAAGGCAGAGAAAGCACTGGCTTTGTTCCTGGGAGGAAAGGAGGATCTGGCTTTAATAGCAAACACACACACACACACACTTGTATGTGTCCATGTGTGTCCCTGTGTGTCCGTCTGTTCACTTGATAGGCTTGTCTTTCCCTACATTGTATGTAAGCTTGTTATAATATTATATTCTCCAATATATTTGTTCTGGCATATGTACTGTTTTAAAAATCCATGTTTTGGGACCAGAATGTGGTCAGTTTCCATGTCCTTGTGGTGCAGTGTCAAGGACAGAATGCAGCAATGTCCTTGGATCTGGAGAATTAAAATGTAGAGATATAATATACTGCTCACAACATCTTCTACAAAGTTTTTTATTTCCTGCATCTTATGTCAGGTCTCCAATAAAATTCCTCTCTCTATTCACAAAACACCAAGTGAGTCTGAAATGAGTTCTTGCCATCAGTCCTAAATTTAGTCATGGATTTAGATATCAAGTATGTATCATGTAAAGGTGGGGAGAAAAACAGACTATTGAGATAAACTCTAGTTTGTTTCTTATGTCAGAATAGTGCTGCTTAAGAAAACAGGGAATTTGGTCTACTATTGTGGTTAAAACACCAATCTAGAAACCAGAAGACTATGAGTTCTAGTTCTGCCTTAGGCGTGAAAGCCAGCTGGATGGCTTTAGGCCAGCTACTCTTTCTCAGTTCATGGGATCATGATCACGCAACAAGCCAATTGGTCAATTCTTGTCACAACCAATGGATCAACACTTGGCTAATCTGAAAAATGGTGAACCCAACACTTGTGGGAAAAACACTAAGAAGAAGTACTGCTTAAAATGTAGCAAGTTGATTCCATGCTGAAAGATCTAGATAAACATAATTTGTATAAGTATAATCTTTATTGTCATTGTACTTAAATACAACGAAATTGGTTATTTTGTTTCCTAAAAAAATCTTCTTCCCGTCTCTTCCCCATTCAACAGCAGCAGCAACAAAAACAAACAGCAAGAAAAACCACAGGGAAAATCAGCTTCCATCCTCCCTCCAAAAGGCCTGCAGGATTTCCTTCAAGTTTCCTGTGTTGTAAATTCAGAATATGATCTGAAACCTATTTCTCATTCAAGATAACATCTGATTTAACCAGTCTTTACTTAAAATGTTCTGGCTATGATTATTATCTTCCTTTATTTCTTTATGCTCCCAATCAGCCCCCTTTTATATCTAGTCAGTTTCATTGCTTTTGAAGGGAATTTCTTCTTTAAACATTCTACATGTGCAAGATTGCAAAGTGAGATGGGCAAAACTGCACTTCAAGGCTGGCACAAGATTTCTTAAGCCCTATAACTGTTCCTGGAACTGGGTCAGAACTAGCAACTCCCGTTCTGTTTTTCTTAGATTTAAAATGAAGGAAGTGTTGGCAAAAGCGTTAGAAACTCCCAAGCTAAATCAACCAGGGTACATCAAGAAGTTCAGCCTGACTTGTAGCAGCCAGCCATAATTATCTTTCATGTGGAACTCTTTGAAGAAGGGGGTCTGGCAGAGATGCTTAAATTATTCCCCTTTGCTACAGATTCACCCAGTGATTCTTCTTACTTTGTAACTGGAATGGTTCGGCAAGTAGTTTGGAGCTGTGTTTAGCATTAGTAGGGTCATTTCCTTCAACATTCCAGTGCCTTATTTAAAGAACACGTAAACTTAATGCTTCAGAACTAATGTGATCAGTAGATTAAATGATGGTATTGTCAGGACATTGAGTAATTATATTCAGTAGCTTGCAAACATTTCAGAGTGATTGGAAAGCCAGATTAATTCCCAATTCAATTATGGAAGTTGTTGTCAAAGACCGAAATTGCTTGTTTCACAAATGGCAAGATTCAAATAGGCTATTGTTTTTTTGTGCAAAGTGAAAAGCAACTTGGAGCAACTAGCTCTCATATACCAGCGTTCAGTTCAGAAAATCTGTTTCTCATGTTATGTGTGAATATACGGCTTTAGCGCAAGAAATGTTTGTTTCAACTAAATGACAGCAAACTGTAAAATACAAAAGCCTCGGGAACTTTTAAATAAAAAGGTGGATTTTAGATATGTATCAGGAACATTTTTGGTTGATCCCTGTTCATATTTATTATGTGATTTTAAATGTTTTAGCCTTTTATCTGCCTACATGTTCTTATTTTTGCACAGCAAAGTATTGTAACTTCTCTGGAAATCAAAAGTAGTACATTGGTTTATTTTACCATGAGATTAAGTTCATATTTGTAATATGAAAAATTATAATAAAAGTATGACTGTTGTTCAGTTATATCAAGTAGATCGTTCTGAATGTCACTAAAGAAAAAGAAAAATGTGTTGGTTTTTTAAATTTTATACTCAACCTGTCTTTTTCTTATTTGAAAATAGTGCATGCATTCTATACAATTTTCTATTATAATCAATGTTCACAATTCTCCAAGGACTTCTTCTTAACACAATATATTTGGGAGCTTTGGTATATAAATATCAATATATGCCTTTCTGTGCAGACAATTCCCAAATATTCTATGCAGATTTTTTATAAAAAATAATTGTTTAATTTCTAACATGTAAAACAAATCACCAAAACCTTAGACTCCAGTTTTAAGAGTTTGCAGATCAATATATAATTTTCTTTTAAACAAAAAAACCCTTTGTGTTACTTTAACAATATTATTCAAATTGAAGAATGAGTGAAAACTTATATGATGCAGGTGATCAGATTAAAACTTCAGTTTCAAATAAATGCTTCTTTTAAAATCTTCTTTGCCTGAATGACAGCTCTTTTCTTTGTGCCACTTTTGCTGCATCTTTGATTTTATTATTAAAATTCTTTAGTACACACACCGGACAAGGAAAAAGAGGATTTATTTCCCACAGATGTGCCCATTAATCTGGGTAACTTCAGATCCATTCTTTCCCTGATCAAAGTCCAATTAAGACCAATTTCAAACATTCACTAAAGTTTTACCTTGTGTATTGTATTTGCGTATACGTATGTGTGGGTGAAAAGAGTATTTAAACTAGATATATGGATGCCCATCTCATAGCAATGACTCTAAGTGGTATACAAGGTTAAAAACAACAACAATCCAAACTCAATGCCTGAGGTCAAAACAATTATCCCAATTTATTTTTAAAAAAATGGTATTAACCAATAAAGCTTGCCAAACTTCTGTTCCAAAGGCTTGAGTGGCAAATCTTCAATGCCTTATGAAAACCTAATGAAGTTAAGATCATCTGGATTGTTGGAGGGATGTTGTTCTCCAGGACAGGCATTGCCACAGAGAAGATATGAGTCCTATGTACAACAAGAGGACATTTTTGGATGGAAGGCATCTTCATCTGTTGGACCAGTGGGAAAAGCAGAAACAATAAGAAACAGGCAGTCCCACAAAAACCCAGACAGTTGATGGATTTTCAATCTTTATATATAAAAATGAGACCTATGAGTTAAGCCTGTTGTTGTTGTTATTGTTGTTGTTAGTTGCAAAGTCATGTCCAACCCATCACAACCCCATGGACAACATTCTTCCAGTCCTTCCTGATCCCTATCTTCCTTTGGAGTCCATTTAAGCTCATGCCTACTGCTTCAGTGATTCCATCCAGCCACCTCATTCTCTGTTGTCCCTTTCTTCTTTTGCCCTCAATCTTTCCCAGCATTAGGCTCTTCTCCAGTGAGTCCTTCCTTCTCATTAGGTGGCAAAAGAATTTCAGTTTCATCTTCAGGATCTGGCCTTCTAAAGAGCAGCAAGGGTTGATCTCCTCTAGGACTAATCGATTTGATTGCCTTGCAGTCCAAGGCACTCGCTGGAGTTATCATCAGTGAAGACATCAATTAAGCCTATAAATTGTAAACAACAACATAAGACTAAGATTAGCACTGCTGTAGAAAACTACCATTAGGTTTAGGGCATGAGATTCTAGCTTTTCTGTGAAGTGGTTTTGAGCCCAAATTGATGAGACCATCACATAAATGACATTTAGGCAGCATTTTATGTCCACTGTGCAAAATTAATGTTATGTTTTCTTCTAAAAGTTGCAAAAATTGAGAATATTGGCTCCTATACCTTTCGATGCCTTGTGATTAAGGAATTTAAATCCCAAATGTAAAATAATTAAATACACAGCTTCTGTGGTTTATGGTACAAACCGTCACAGAGGCATAATCTACATACTGTAGTGCAAATGTTGAAGAATTGCAACATATTTCTTAAGGCTACTAGTTAAAAGGCAGGGCATTAAGTAAATTGCTTTTTAACTGTGAGCCTAACAGAATTATTCACCATCTCATTGTACATACTTGTACATGCCTACTTTTTCATTTGTCGAATATTTTGTCCTGTAAAAGCATTTTGAAAAAGGGAAAACATCAAAGCAAGAAAATAAGATTAAAATATTACAGTGAAAATAATAAGGAATTAAAAAAAACTTAACCTAAAATATAGGGATTTAAAATGGAAGATTCTATAGGCCCAAGAAGAGCATCAGTGAAGAGATAGATCTTTAACGTGTACTTCTGAAATATAATAATGAGTATTTCAGGATTAAACTCATGCACACAGTCAGGAAAGAAACCCTTTATAATGTGAGGGGTCCTTGGAGCTGTCCAAGGACCCTTCATTTCAACCCTGAGCTTCAAATGGTCTCCTTTATTGGTACCTTTATAGTATAGAACAACATAATGGCATCAGGAGACACTAATCCTGGTAAGCAGACCAACTGTTAGAAATTATGCAACAGGATTAGTCGATTATGAAGCCAGAAAAAGTGAAATCTAATTACTTAAAACCATGAAGGTTTTCTTTCCCTCGCCTCCAAAAACAATGGAAAATGTCTATTGTATATGAACCTCAAATCCTCCCATCTTTTCAACACTACAGGTTTTTTTTTTAATATACAGTCTCTTAATTTTATAAACAATGCACCACCCATCACATTCTTAGATTTTTAAATCAAGAGTATTTAATGACTGTTTGTTACAGGAAACAAAAACAGCTGTGTATAGAGCCTGCTTCTACCAAGTTCATTAAATGGAATGCAAGTTGAGGCGAGAAGAGGATGTCAGAAAGATAAAAAATAAGTCTAGTTCAGCATGAATGGAGTATTTACAGAATTTGTTTTGTAGGACAAGATACAGAATCAAGGATGAAACATCCAATGAATGTGGATTGAAATAAAGAATGAGTGGCCACTGTGAAGGAAGTGATTTGTGATTTGGTCATGTAGGAAGAATGAATAAGAATCAAATCACAAAATAAATGTAGGAAGGAAGAATTAGTGGGTTGATAGACAAGATAGGACTGGATAGAGTTGATGAAGATCTCAGAAAAGAGATCTTGATCAGTATCAGTTAAACTGGTGTAAACTGACAATTTCTTGAAGCACACAACGCATCACATTGTCCTATCACCCCCTCACCATCCACACGATGGAGAAAAATCAATTTTTAACATATGGTTTTGATTACTTTTAAATTTAAAAAGGGGGAAATATTTCTCCCTTTTCTTTTTTGGTGGCAGATGGACATTTTATTACAACTTATAGTCTTAAAAGAAAAGTCAAAAATAAGCATTCTTTACATTCTTGAAAGGAGTCAGAAGTCATTCCTTGCTTTGATTTATGTTCCTATCCCTATTCTCTTTTTTACTCTTTATTGTTCCTTTTAATTGCTAGTTTATGTTGTTGTTTTTATGCATGCTTTGTAAAATGTAATAAAATTACTTTTGCTCAGGAGTTTATAATCAATACATCTATCTCTACAAAGTTAACTGTCTGCACTACTCTGTTAAAAGTATGGCATTTGACCATAAAGAAAATCTGTTGATCCTGACTATCCATAACTAGAATATTTTGTAAGCACATTGCGTGGATCATTCTGTTCTGCCCAAAATAAAACCAACATTTTACAGACTTAACTTTAAAAAAAATATTTATTTTTAAAATAACATTTATAGTAAAAAAGACACAACTCATATACAATCTCTTCTATACACCCATGTGTGTCCATTTCTGTCTCTCTGTAGCAGAGGTAGGTTGCTGCCGGTTTGGCCCGGATCGTAAAAAAAATGGAAATCCACCACTGCTCTGTATTAATTTATTGGGATAATATGCCATCTGTTATTTTTTTTTGCACTGAAATGCACTGCAGTGATTTGAGAGTTCACATTTGTACTCAACCTTGTTTGTGTAGCTCTGATTCATGAACTGTAGCCCATATAAACATCTTAAATTCATTATTTAATAAATGATATATTTTATAAGTAATACTGTTTGGGAATATGACAGATACAGTATTAAAAATAGTATTGACCAATAAATGAATATAAACTATACATATTCTTTAATGTTATTCTTACCTTTATGACAGTGTGTGTGTGTGTGTGTGTGTGTGTGTGTGTGTGTGTTACTGGGCATATGCAGAAACTAATTTACAATGAAAAAACACTGGATTTTATTCTGATTATTTTAAATATAAGTATATACATACATATATACAATGTGAAATAACAACTGCCAGTTTTTTAGCTGATGTTGGCCTTCATATGCATCAAGTTTCTTAGAAGAATCAAGGATGTCATACTGCATTGGCATAATATATGCGACATTATTGTTTATTATTATTATTATTATTATTATTATTATTATTATTATTATTATTATTATTATTATTATTATTATTATTATTATTGCTGGTTGGTTACACTCAGGGCCAGATTTAGATGAAAAGAGGCCCTAGGCTATTCCACTTATGGGGCCCTTTCACCTCCCATTTTTAAGTTTGTAAATTACATGAGAGATAATAAAATACATCATTACTGTGATATATATATATCAATATATTAAATGAAACATGTTGTAATTGGTACTAACCTTTATAAAAAATGTGGCATGGATAATAAATAAAAATAAAAGGCCCCTCTTGATCTTGAGGCCCTAGGCTGAAGCCTAGTTAGCCCTATAGGAAAATCCGGCCCTGGTTACACTATTGGCCATATGATTAGACTGGATTTGGCATTTTTATCCATCTATCCAGTCCTTCTCAAGTCATATGTTGTTGTTTTAGGGTATTAAACAGAGGTGAGGTGCTGCCGTTTTGGCACGGATCGGGAGACCTGGTAGTAGTGATGGTGGGAGGCTCCGCCCACCCACCTGGACGCTTCTGTGCATGCGCAGAAGTGTCATGTGTGCGCGCACAAGTGAACCAGTAGGAAAAAAATAGAAACCCACCACTGGTGTTAAAGGTATCATTGCGGATGCAAGCGGTTCCAATAATGCTACCTTTTGAAATTAACTGATGGAAATTATGTATGGGTAATCTGCAGTTAGATTCACAGTCTAAGACTGGTGGAAACAATTCAAATTCTAACCAAGGACATGAAAATGATTAAGGTAGTGCCTAAGAATATAGGCAGTTCCAAGCGGAGTAGTTATTTATAAAAGTAGAGTGTTTAAGTCTGATAAATTCAATGTTGCCAGACATTGATGAAGTCCTTTAGCTATCATTGCAAGGCCTCAATCACAATTGGTATAATAGCAGATTTATTTTTCTATAAGCGTTCAACTTCAATCTGTAAATCCCAATATGTTATTTTTTTTCAAATAGTTATTCCATGTCTCTCTCTCTGTGTGTATCAGAGGTGGTATTCAGCAGGTTCTGACCAGTTCTGGAAAACTGGTAGTGAAAATTTTGAGTAGTTTGGAGAACCGGCAAATACCACCTCTGACTGGCCCCACCCCATCTATTCTCTGCCTCCCAAGTCCCAGTTGATCAGGAGGAAATTGGGATTTTGCAGTAACCTTCCACTGGAGTAGGGAGGGAATGGAGATTTTACCGTATCCTTCCCCTGCCACGCCCACCAAGCCACACCCACCAGCCATGCCACACCCACCAAGCCACACTCACAGAACTGGTAGTAAAAAAAATTGAATCTCACCACTGGTATGTATGTGTAATTGATGCTACTTAGTTATTATTATTGTTGTTGCTGTTGTAGCTCACTGTGGGCATTTTAACCGATATTTATCAAAGATGGTGTAGATTGAATTGTACTGTGTTATGCCACTAGTCTTTTGATTGTGGCAGTTTTAAAACTGAAGAAATCAGCAAGTCAATAAATAATGCAGCATGAGAAGTGTAGAGAACTTTCTAACCAATAGTAGGAAAGCTGGTGAAGGAATAGGAAATACTGGAGATGTAAATTTAGGAGCCAAATTACTCCTTCCATTATCAAGGATAGGGGAATACACAATTTAAACTGAAATTATTGGTGACCCTTGTCACTTAAAAACACTGAGATATCAACTAAGTCAAAGTACCCCTTTAGGGTAAGTATCTTCAGATGTTTCATTCTTTCAATCCAGATAAGCCTCCTGCAATGCATTCTGGTCTGGGAACCTTATGTACAAAATGCTTACAGGCATCTCTAAATAAATACCTTTCTATTTACACAACAATGTCTGCAATTGCACTAATGTGTCTACCAAACAAAACGAAAATCTTTTAAAAGAGCAGTGAACAATTATGTATATTCTGTGGAAATAACCTTGTAGAGAATTTATATTATCATTGTTCTGAGTTCTTTAGAACTAATAATTTTAGACATGCCCTGAATTAAAAGAAAAATATAGTGAATAAGAAGGTTTTCTGGTCTGTGACCATACCAGTAGATGAGAACTGAACTTACCTAAAAATGTTTGATGATACAAGTAACTTCAGCATGAACGATGTGGCATAGAAGAACATTTGTATTCTTTCCAACTCAGAATAAAGATGGAAATAAATTATATAGCTGGGCTTGAGACTCTGTCATACTCTTCTGTCTTTACTTCTGTCCATCAACAGGATAATTCTCTTAAAAATGACCAGAATGGGGCCAAACCTGGGGTGGTGGGAGGAGACAGCAAAATAAAATTTGACTTTGAAAAAGAACCAGATCTGGGCGGGCATTAGAAAGAAAAACATTCCAGAAATAAAATCCTCAGGGTACCCCTTTGGGAGAGGTAGCTGGGCAGCTACTTTGAATGCTTCCAACATTTCCATTCTAAGACCCTTTTCCACCACTTGCTTTGTCAAATGACTACATGCTTTTTGATAGTCATACACAATATTGTGACAGATGGTGCATTCAATAGGGCTGGGCAAAGAGGCATGTGAAAGAGATGCTTCATGATATGTAGCCACACCTCTTAATACATTGTTAAACTGGCCATTTTGTTTGCAAGGGTCCTGTGAATTCTGCTCCTGAAAATGCACACAAAGTCACTTGATGTAGTGTAGACAACTCAAGGCAGCCGTACAAACCTGGAACAAAATGTATGTGTTGAATGATTTCAAATGTTTTGCGCAGCCCCTATTGCTTGGAGAGTAGAGCAGTGAAGCATAAAGAAGAGCCAAAAGAAGCATAACATCATTCAGTGTTTCTCAATCTTGGTAACTTTAAGATGTGTGGACTTCAACTCTCAGAATTTTAACATACTGGTGGGAGAATGCTGGGAGTTGAAGTCCACATATCTTAAAGTTACCAAGATTGAGAAACACTGAATAAAGTTATATTTCTTTTCCAACTTGCCCTGAAATGTCTGATTCTTCCAAATTCTATAAAGGTGGGGGAACATTTTGATTATTTTTTAAATTGTGAATGAATCTCATCACATATCCTAGTTCCCAAGGACAGAAAGCTTTTTGTGCCTATCCTATGGGGGTGGGAAATGATAGAAGAGACAAGAAGGAATGGCTCTTATGCCAGAACTGGTATTCAGCAGGTTCTGGCAGTTCTGAAGAACCAGTAGCAGAAATTTTGAGTAGTTCGGAGAACCAGTAAATGCCACTTCTGAGTGGCCCCACCCCCATCTATTATCTTCCTCTCAAATCCCAGCTGATCTGGAGGAAATGGGGATTTTGCAGTAACTTTCCTCTGTCGCATCCCTCAAGCCACGCCCACCAAGTCATGCCATGCCCGCCAAGCCACACCCACAGAACCGGTAGTAAAAAAAAATTGAATCCCACTACTGTCTTGTGCTCATCACTCAAATGACTGAATGGGACTGAAGATGAGCTCCTTTTTGATATTATGCACTAAATAACTCTATACCAGTTTTCTTGTCATGAAAACCACTATATGTAATGGTTGTACATAGAAAGGGGGCCTTTACACATATGGTTATACAACTACATATGAACTAGAACTAAGCATCAGAGCTATTCAATGTGACTGCTCACCTATTTTGCTTGTGAATTAATTCATTGCTTATAAACAACTCTTCTACTAAAATAAGCGCAGCTTAAATTGCAACTGTATATTACAGCATAACAAAGCAAGTCCATCCATGTATATTTTTTTTGCAGAAAACTATTCTAATTCTCTACCAACATCTCAAATAAATGCACACTCCAACACCTCAAGCAAAATAAAGTCAATCAGGACAAAGCAATAATATAGAACTGAAACTTTAGAAAGGGGAAATATGAGTCAGCTCTTGATATCTCTTGAGGCCAAAATCCAGAGAAGTATTTTAAGCTTGACCAGTGGGATTCTCTTCCTCCTTTGAACCCCAGATTCCTGAACATACGTTGGTGTTTTTAAGACTTCTGTAGATCTCAAAGTTGCACCAGATAAGTTGCACCAGAAGTTACCATCTGACAAACACAGCTCCAAATCTGTCTGGGACATCCCAAATTCATGTCATAGTTTTTTAGCTGTAGCTAAATGTATCCCACATGAACAATACACCTCAGTCTTGTGTGCCTGGTTTCCAAGTCATAGAATTGGGTACCATGTCCCTACTTTCCTTCCTTCTATTTTTATGCACATTCCCCTCCATTTTAGAGCTTGCTATACCCATAGCACAGAACTGTGCTCAGGACTGAGTATACTTGACAGAACATTAAAAAGGATTGCCTGACCATATGGCTTCAAAAGCTATCCTATACTACCTTTATATGCTACACACATGAAGGCGCATGCTCCTCCTCCTTCCAGCATGTAGCATCCATATGGCCATGTTTTGAGATATCCAAGAGTTCTAATAATCATTTCTGATAAAGCAAAATGTTTATAAGCATCTGATCAACTGAAAAATGCCCTGCAATTAGTATCAGGACAATCATGTATAGAGTTACATTGAAAGATAGTGTTTACTTGCGTCAGAGGCTGGTAAGCCCTTGATTGTGCCTGTTTCCAGCCCAGCTTGAATCCTGACAACAATTCCAGCAATTCCTTTATTCTCACTTTACAGGAGGATAACTAAGGAAGGTCCTAACTCTACCATGGGTTGATGTACTTCCTTAAGCAGTTTTAGAATGAATGTACAGAGACCTGTTAAACCCAGATTCTGCCCAGGTGGTATAGGAGCCATAGAAACTACCCAACATGTCTTACTGTATTGTTCAGTTTACTCTGAATGAGCTGCAAATTCCACACGATTAAATATGCTGGCTCCTTTGATCAGTTCCAGTTAAACCTTTTGCTTTCATATTCAAATGATTATTTTCTTAAATGTGGCCAAATTCTGCCATGTAATATGTAAGATGCACAGCAGTTTGGGTTTCTGTTTACCTACCCTGTTTCCTACCCTGTTTCCCCCAAAATAAGACCTCCCTGGATAATAAGATAATAAGGCTTTTGAGCGCATGTGCTAAAATAAGCCCTGCCTGAAAATATTGCAACACAGCAGCAGCCATGGGATGACTACACTCGCCACCTCCTGCACCTCAAAAATAATAAGACCTTCTCAAAAATAAGGTCAAGTGCTTATTTCAGGAGTCAAAAGAAAATAAGACCCTGTCTTATTTTCGGGGAAACACGGTAACTAGTTAATCAATATCAATTTTATGTATCTAACTGTTTTTACGGATTGGTCATTGACCACAATAAAGATTATTGTCTATTTTACAGGAGGATAAAGACAACTTCTCAAATGTCTAGTTTCAGGTTATGGTGACTGACACTTTTCCCGTGCTGATGTCTGTTGATCAACTTTTGATCAAAGGAGACAAATTCATTGTGTATCTAATCACATTTGGCCTTGCCTTGCCTTGCCTGCTAATACTTTTCTTCAGTGATAGGCTGAAGTGCTGCAACATTAGATCCAGGAGGCAATTCAGAATAACTTTTTAAACCATCAATGAGGCAACTTGTACAACAGATGAATCAAGTCAGCAAGTGCCAGCTGCAGTATAGCACCCTACAACTAAACTGAGATGCCTTCATTCCTTGCCTCATTTGTATGATGAAGTCTGATGGATTTAAATCCTTCAACACTCAGTATGAATGGATATCAGGGAAATCCCCCAAGATCATTTCTGGGAAGATTGGAGAAGCTATAAAATAGACAGTCCCTCTTCTGGAAAACAACGGTCCTTTCATAGACAATTGTAATAATTTCATGGGCAAATTGAAAGCTTACCAAGTTTGCATTATTATTTAGTTTATTCTTCTACTCACATTTCAGCATTTCAGGCCTCATATGGCTACCATGCCCACCTGTTGCCAGACTCTCCATCCTCCTTGAGGTTTTGCATTTTCAACAGTAACTTTAGGCACCATACCAGTTTTTCAAACAGCAGCTGGATCTTGTCAAGGCTTCCTACAAGCAAGATGCTGACTGTCATTGGTGAGACGATCTTCCCACTTTTGCTGGGATCTGGCCAGGGGTAAAATTCAGCAGGTTCTGACAGATTCTGGAGAACCGGTAGCAGAAATTTTGAGTAGTTCAGAGAACTGGCAAATACCACTTCTGGCTGGCCCCAGAGTGGGTTGGGAATGGAGATTTGGCAATATCCTCCCCCAGGAGTTGGGAGGGAATGGGGATTTTTCAGTATCCTTCCCCTGCCATGCCCACCAAGCCACGCCCACAGAACTGGTAGTAAAACAATTTGCATTTCACCACTGGATCTGGCTTTCTGCTAAGTTTCATGCTCCAAGAAAATTGATGCTCAGCTAACTTTCCTCTTTGACTCCCACCTATGATAAAAATATAGTTGGTTTTATCCCATCCTCTTCTGGACCTTGAATGCCTTCCATGCAACTTACATTCCTCCATTTAACTCCCCTCCAGTCTGAGAAGAACAATTTAAGGTAAAATCTATTTTGGATTCCCACTGGAAGAGCAATTGGAATAATCCAATTCAATGGAAAAGGCATCCAGGTGTAGAAAATCCTGAGAAATAACAGAAAACACATTCACATAGTGTTCAACCTAGGTTTTAAACTAGAACAAGCACTACAAGAACTGCTACAAAGATCTGGGCTCCTGTTTTGTAACTAGAAATCAGATTATTATTGTTTTATTTTGGTTGTAGGAAATTGAAGAAAGTGGGAATGCCTTACCTTGAGAAGAGAAAACCTGAGTAAGATTTAATAGTAATGTTCAAATACCTGGAAGTTACATGGGTATTACATAGCAGAATATGAAGATGTGTTTTCTTTCAGTCCAGGGTACAGGCTACTAGGTAATGGATTTAAATTACATAAAGGCAGTTTAATAGTACAACCAACTACCTGAAGAGTTGCTGGATTCTCCTTCCAAGCAAGGATTGAAATGGAAGTTAAGCAGTCATCTGTCTGAGTTGCTTTAATTTAGAACCTGTCACTCAGCAAGGAGTTGAATAGGGTTCTAATGAACCTTTCCAATTCTATGCTTTTAAACTTGGTATTTAAGGGAACCAGGTCTTTTCTTTCTCCAAAAGAAGCAAGCAACAACCCAGGTCTTTGGATGAGGAGAAAATGCTGCTCAACTATTTCTTTTACTCTTTTGCATGTAATCCTGGGAAATATGAGGTTCTTCCCATCCTCAAAGTGTGAAGTGAGAGAAGTTAACCACTAAACAACCTGCCTCCATCTTCATAAACTGATGGAAACATTGGCACAAGGCAGGCACAAAGAAACATTTGATTATACCACAAACCCAGTTTGGTCCTGTATCTTGAAAAGGATGTATAATGATTGTAGGTTTTGGGGAGAGGGGAGGGAGATTGCAACCTTTTCCCTGTCATTGCAAAGCAAAGGAGATTTCACTGGGCTGCTAATTCAGATTATCGAAGCCTGCTAACCTTCTTGGGTAGCCGTTCAGTTTTTCTTCCATTCTGACCGATGCAGGCAATCAATATAAGCATATCTGTCAGGACAGGTCATCTCCCCAAGAGATTTCAAATGTATGGAATCTATTTTAAAACAGTAAAAACATTGAAAAATATGATAAAGGGAAGTAAAATCTCTATCTAGCTACCCAAATTGCATGCCAAAGCAGGAAGGTCTTTCCTTGCCCTAAGCAGAGTCTTAAAATAAAAATGCTGGCAAATATCTGTAATGTAGACTTACAATAGATGAAGCCACTACTAAAATACGCTATTTGACCTCACATTTGCATTACTTATATTCCAAACCTTGGGCAAATCAGCCCTTCGTTCTTAAAAATTGTGCTCGCAAAACTGATTTTGTAATTGCATGTATTTTGTACTTTAGAACATTTATCAGCAAACATAAAAAAAAAAAATTGACAATTGCTTTTAATAAGAAATCAGCTGGAAAGGAACAAAAACCTGGCTGTCAGTATCCTGTTATCTAAGACTCTTTGGCAGGAGGATGGATTTCACTCATTTTCCAGCTGAGTTTTGGCAAGTGATCTTTTCTTTTCCCCTAGTGTCAGTCAATGAAGCAATTCCCTCCATAGACTTCTTACTTGCAATTAAACATTTTCCTTTAAGTATACACAAAAATATAAATAATGCATTTACTGAAGTCTCTCTGGGGTAACTTGATCTCATAATCTCTTCTCCATTGCTCCACTCTACCCAGGGAGAATATAGTCAACTATTTGCATTTTATAATGCAAACAGTGCATTTGCACAAGTATTATGAAGACCAGCAAGTCCAATTCCTTGCCTATTACCTAGTCACCATCTGGTCCAGTCCTATCAGTCTTACATCCCATCAAGTGAGCTGGCAGCCTCCAAACTTGGACTCAAGTTGCAAAAGCATTCTGCTTCTCTGATAGAGTGATATCACAGGCAGAATACATTTTTGTAAAACCCAGGACCATGGACTCAGTGGTGGGATTCAGCCAGTTTGCTAAGGTGACCAACTTTTTTACAATGAAAAGGAGGACAAATAAATTGGAAAAAATATATCGTAAATAAAAGAAATATTTTATTCATTGCAACAATAATACACTAAAATATGATATATGCATAATAAAACATTTGCAACATTTTATATTGTAATTATGCTTACATGCCTGTTAATTATTATTTAAATGAGTACTTTTCCATTGAATTAATATTTTTTGTCAATGTATCATCTTCTAACAATATATTGGAAATATCTGAACAAGAAATATTCTTCATATTGAATTTTACGGCAAGTGCTGCAGCTAGAGTATCAACATTCAATCTCGATTTCTCACTTGTCGAAAAATCATTGGCAATTGAAAAAAACTCTTTCAACTGCTGCATTAGTTCCAGGGCAGCACAACGTAAATTGAACAAGTATAAATAAATGTTCACATGGAATATGTTCATTTTTTAAATGGCTGACAATATCCACCCATCTTTTATCAATTTCAACATGTTGATTTTCCCATTGTATTAATTTTTCAAAATTTAAATATACATTCAGTCTTCTAATTTCTTCAAAGAGACAATTGTCGTCTGTTTTAATGTCTAGCATTTCTTTAGATAAAAATTCAACACAAGATTCAATATCTGTTCAATATACTTGCGATGAAGTAAAAAAAACACCATTAAAAACTGTTTAATAAAATACGTCACATAACACGCAACAGATTAGCCTTCAAATATCAAAAAGGAGGACATGTAGGAGGACACTTTTCGAGGGAGGACAGAACTTACAAAAGAAGGACTGTCCTTCCTAAAGGAGGACGGTTGGTCACCTTAAGTTTGCACCACTTTGGGAGAACCAGTTGTTAACTTTCTGAGCAGTCTGGCAAACTGGTTGTTGGAAGAAATCACTAGGGTAGAGAACCGGTTGTTAAATTACTTGAATTCCACCACCACATGGAATTTAACATTTAAATTTTAACATGGAACTCAGGTTTGCTTGCTTGCTTGTTTTTTTTTTTAAATAGGCAAAGTGTCAGGGTTCCAAATAGCATCCAAAATTAAATCAGAGTCCAAGGCAAAGTATTGCTCAAAGTTCCAATTTATTAAGAGAGCCATGTTGGCACATTTGGGGAAACTGCAGCCATCTTTTCTTTTGGAGCTTTGGCCTGCCACAAAGGACCTCCAGCTCCAAGGCTCTTTTATGGTGGGATTTTCCTTATGCTTTCCAGCATTATGCCTATTTTCCAGCTGAGGCTTTCAGTTACTTGCTGATTTTGCTGATTTGTCATTACTGGAAGTCTATGCAGGTCTCAGTAGAAATGATGCAACAACACTTTGGAATTTTAAAAGATTAAGTGAGGAGGGGGGGAGAATAGGGTTGAATTTTTTCATGCACTAGATGTAACCAATCTACTTCTGCCTGATGCCAAAAAATTAAACACAGTTAAAGCCAGACTCCTTTCAGCAGTGAGTTGATTGCTTTAAATAAGGGAGATTTCCTGAATGTTTAAATTGAAACTTCTACTATGATTAAAGCAACAAGAAGGACCAGAATGGCTTCCTAACTATTTAGTTCCTAAAATTCCTGTGAGGTCTGGAGATGACAAATTCAATTCTGATGTGCTGTGTTTTACACTCTCCAGGCTGCACTAAAAAGGGGAAACTAATCAGGCTTCGGTTTCCCAGGGGCTCTTTTCATATTTAAGCTCATGGAAATATGTTAAAACCCTCATCGATTGGGTGAGGATTATACTATATGAAATCTATGCCAGTAGGTGTTTTTTGTTTTGTTTTATTTTTATTTTGACGGAGTGTATATTTAGAATTCATTTAAGCTGCTTGGAAAATATATATCTATATACTCCAGTCTTACTATAGTTAGGAATGGTTATAATAAAAAAACTGGAAAACAACGCATAACAACCTGAATTCCAAATACGTTTATTTTGCAAGACATTAAAACAATTGGATACAGCGGAATGTTTCTATTAGAAAACATAACAGTATTTATCTTTTGTGTTGCAATTTAAGGTTTAATTTGTATTGGTTCCGGGTAGGCATATGTCCAAATTATGTACCCAATGCAAAGATATTGAGCTGTAGTTTATCACTACATGCATGAGATCCTGAATAGCTAATAGGAAGATAGTGCAAGCCAACCCTTGGAGGATATGTTATTTTAGGTTGTCCAAACCAGGAGAAATTCTTAATGTGAGTTACTATGTTTTCAAAGAAACCTGTTTAAATTATGGTTTTGATCCTGATTTGTTTGGATTAAGTAAAACTGAAGCTAACACATGATTTGTGCTTCACAAAAACATTGCAAGCTACAATAGCTTCCAGTGGACCTGAGAGCTTGTGATGATATCCTCATAGGAGAGGTGGGAGAAAGGCAGTGGTGGGTTGCAGGCGGTACGTCCTGGTATGGGCGTACCGGTGCCTGCTGGAAGCACCAGGTACCGTTCCAGTATGGGGCTCCAGAGGGGCCACCTGCCCGCCCACCCACCCTCACCTTTTTTTGAGCTCTTTGGCGCTTCCGCGCACGGAGCATACGGCAATTGTGTGACACTCTGCTGAGCAGCTGGAGCATTGCGGACCATCGCAGGATGTAAGGGCGCATGCGCGTGCTGCGTGTGTTCATGTGGTGGATGCCAGGCCCTTTGCACTGTACCGGTTGCACTGGGATCCGGAACCCACCATTGGAGGAAGGGCATTATGGTCCCCTCATGGTCAGCTATCTAGAAGTGCCCCAGATTTGAGCAACCTGGTTCTTGTAGCCCTAGGGAATAGATCTTAGCTTTAATAAAGACTCTGTCAAGCTTGATTGGGTCATAATTAATTTCTTAGTTCAGGTTACAGGCCTCCTCCTCCTCCTCCTCCTCCTCCTCCTCCTCCTCCTCCTCCTCCTCCTCCTCCTCCTCCTCTCTGGGTGTTGAGGAAGATGCAGAGTTCTGGTTCTTGCTTTTCTGGCAGCCTCAACCATTATGATGTTGTCTCTCCATCTTCTTCTACGTCTGCCACATGTTCTTTGACCTTCTCCTCTTTTTGTCTATGCCTTGTGCAGTGTGGAATCCCACAACATCCTCTCCAGGTGAGCAAACCACTTTATTTGCTGTTTTTGAATACAGGCCTGATACAAGCAATATGATTTGGAAGCTTATTTGGGTGTACAATAATGTCCTTTTTATAATGTAGAACATTGTTTTATAGTGCTTGGCATTGGTAGTGTTAAATTTTAATGATGTGACCCAAAGATGTTTTGTGTCAGCAAAGATTCTATGTGCAGCAACAATGAAATTCTGAGTTCTCTGTTTCTCTCTGTGTGTCTCCCTCTGTCTCTGTCTCTCTCACTCTCTCTCTCTCTCCGTCTGTCTCCCTCTGTCTCTCTCTGTCTCTGTCCCTCTCACTCTCTCTTTCTCTCTGTCTGTCTCTCTCTCTGTGTCTCTCTCTGTCTCTGTCTCTGTATCTCTCACTCTCTCTCTCTCTGTGTCTCTGTCTCTCTCTCTGTCCCTCTCACTCTCTCTCTCTCCATCTGTCTCTCTCTCTGTCCCTCTCACTCTCTCTCTCGCCATCTGTCTGTCTGTCTCTCTCTCTCTTTGTCTGTCTGTCTCTCTCTGTCTGAATGTGTATGTACAGTATATGTATGTGTATAGATACAAAATCTCAACACTACTATTATTGCTGTATAAGTTTATATTCCTCGTGGAACATTAAGAGTGGCAGAAACAAGAAAAAAAATTCCAAACTTTTCATTTTTAAAAAAAATGTGTTTGGTTATAAAGAATACATATTTCATCCTAGGTGGTGTGCCTACAAACATCACTTGGGAGATATATATTTCCGAAGCATCAATTATCCTCTAAGATGTTTAAATTTTTAAATAAGGTGTTTCTCTAAACCTGCAGACCTTTGGCTAGGTTCGAACCCGTTGCCTGATAAACCAACCTCAGCTGCTGAAGTAAAGGAGCCACTTTCCATTACTGCTCTAACACAAATGTTGGTTTTAAATTTCTTGTTCCATAAACACCATCATTTTGATGGATGCACCATGAATGACATCTGTTGATAAGTGTGGCTTGGGTTCCTTTCGAAATAAACTTGAACCAGTCCGTTTGTTGTTCAGGAGCGTTGCGCTATTGTAAGCAATGAAACTGCCACTGCAGATTGGTAATTGTACTTACAGTCAATTATGATTTGTTCACATTTTGCTGGTTTGAGCAAGCACTTTTGCGGTGACCAAGGGAGTTCAGGCACACCAGGAAGCCTCCTGTTGTGCTGTGGCATGTAAGCGTTGGATTTGTGATGTGTTGTGTTGCTTTTTTAAAAAATGAGGAATATTGTGGAAATAGGGGCCGCAGTGTCACAGTGGCTAAGACGCTGAGCTTGTCGATCCGAAAGATTGTCAGTTCAGCAGTTCAAATCCCTAGCGCCATGTAACGGAGTGAGCTCTCGTGACTTGTCCCAGCTTCTGCCAACCTAGCAGTTCAAAAGCATGTAAAAATGCAAGTAGAAAAAATAGGGACCACATTTGGTGGGAAGGTGTTCCATGTGCCTTCGGCATTTAGTCATGCCGGCCACATGACTACGGAGACATCTTCGGGCAGCGCTGGTTCTTCGGCTTAGAAACAGAGATGAGCACCGCCCTGTAGAGTCAGGAATGACTAACATATATGTGAGAGGGGAACTTTTACCTTTACCTTATATTATGGAAATGAATTGAAATCTCCAAGTTGGAAAAGGTAATTTCTATCTTTTATTGGCAGTGTATAAGGGGTGACTAGAGTATAAAGATCAATAATTCTGTAATGAATTAATTTCATAATCAAAACCAAAACATCAGCATTAATCAGGATCAGACTTGAACTGGCCTCTGTACAAACAAGAGAATTAAAGGATAAAGCTTCTTTTTATCACTCCAGGCTACAGATCTGGTTGCTTTCTTTGAAAAGCACGAGCCATATGTTCCCTATATAAAAAGATCATTCTCCTCCTCTCCCCCCACTCCAAGAAAATAGACTATATGAATGCTTGGCTGAATTTTTTTTTTTTTTATGTAATACTTTTTTGTATATGGGGATGTTAATTTGTATGGAAGGCTAAAAAGCTATAACCTGCACCTTCAAAAGATGCTAGTTCAGGACATTTTCTAGCCATTGATTCAGTTGTTATAAGAAATTAATGTCTAAACAGGAGATTCTGAAAGCCTATAACAATTTAGCAGAATTGTTATAAAAACTATAACTTATAAATTATTTTTTTTTAAAAAAACAACATTTTTATAAATTAAAAACTGTTATAAAAACTGCCCAGCTAGCTCAGTCGGTAGAGCATGAGACTCTTAATCTCAGGGTCATGGGTTCGAGCCCCACGTTAGGCACACAGCTTTTTTATAGGGGTGTCCATAAATGCACCAGCGTGCCTAACATCCTTACTATCCCCATTTATTTGTACCCATTTCCTGTGCTCCTATTCCTGTTTATTCTTTTTCCTGTTGTCTTATACGTGAGTGACAAACTAAAATAAATAAATAAATAAATATTTAAAAATGGCTGCTTTGTAATCATAATTATTTACAAACTTCAAGGCCTTAGTGTTCAATACATTAGTTCAGAAAATAGGACACCTCATCTAAAAGTCCACTCATAGCCCTATATTCTCTAGCACAGAACTTCAGTAGAGAGTGAATTATACCCATCAGCCTTTCAAAATATCTAGACCTACAATGTGTTTAGCCAACAAGGCATGCCAAACCTGCTGCCCACTATGAGCAAGCCATTCATCCATCCATCATTTGGCACCAGACAAGCTAGCAAACTACAAGCAGCTGGGTTTTGCTGGTTAGCTGCCAATTCGGCCTGTATCCTGGATGCTATTCAGGGGTTGGTCAGCCAATTCCTCATGGGTTGATTGTTTTAAATATAGCTTAAACAACAACAATATGGTGACTTGCTTAAGACTAAGGCCGCTGCAGATAGGATGAGTAAATTCGAATTTCACTCGGCCTTTTTTAGTGATCCCACTGAACTTTGTCTATGGTGACAGGAAAAAAAATTGAGAGTAGTAGAAATATTATAATTGGATCTCCCCCTTTTGGTGGCTGCTTCAGTCTCATACCTCTTTATTCAGAGACTAAACAAAAATTATGCATAGATGATGCATATATATAATTCCCCACCTCCATGTAAGACTGGTTTAGACAAATGGAATGAACAACTATGATTCCAGAGTATGATGAGGCTTTCATTTGTATCTACAACTTAACCAATGGTTGTCAGGCCTGCAAGGCATCTTTTCTTTTTGGACTTCAGGCCTGCCATAGTTTCTGTTATTGTACTATGCATTTTCTATTGTGGGAAAATGGGAGGGGGGATTATGCGGAGTTGGGTGATATGTAGCCATAATAACATTCTTTCTAGAAAGCCAAGTTCATCCTTTGTCTCTGCACCTGGCTGGAACTGGATGGGTGGAAGTTGCCAGCATGGCAGTGGAAGATTGGACAATGTGATGGACTTGTGGGTGTGGGGGCAGGATCTTGAACTTTCAACTGGGTGGGAAAACCAGGAAGCTTTCAGATTCAGGTTTTCCCAGATGTGCCAACATAGCTCTCTTAATAAATTGGAACTTTGAAGAATCCTTTGTCTTGGACTCTGATTCACTTTTCGATGCTATTTGGAACCCTGACAATGGTCTTCATCCAGGCAGCTTGCTAGGACTAATGGTGTGAGTGTGGATGAACTTTGAAAAGCTCGTGTATACTTATTCAACAGGTCGGTTCCTCTTATTTCAATGATTTATATTTCAGCTGTGCACCAACTGTAGCACAAAGTCTATTCCACATTTCCTATAAGGTAGTTGATTCACTAACAGCATGGTTGTAACCAAATCCAGCACACTTAGTCAATTAGTCTTGCATTGAATTCAAAATTTAGTTACAAAGGATATTGAGTCAGTAGGATCAAAATAAATTGCTTCAGGGTTTAATGTAGGGGCAAATATGGCTGCCTACACCTGCAGATTTAGTGCATATTCTATGCTAGGAGAACAAAATCCAGCAACATTCAGTGTATCTATAATAATCTGGCAAATTTGCTTGTTTCAATTATTTCTCATGGAAAAGAGCAAAGATTTCAGCTGATCTCTAATGACATCCCCATGATCTCTTTTCTGAACCTTAGTAAACTTTTTCTTTTAAAAAAGAGTATAGCTTGTATTCTCTTTTTCAGCTTAAATGGTTTCTAGGGTGACTGGCTCATTGTCATATTGGACGCATGGAGGCACTTCTAGGTTGAAAGGTTAGCTGACCAGAGGATACCCAATTGGGGATTCATTTCATGTCCCCATTAAAATACCCACCAAAGTACAATAATACAATACAATAGTAGAGTTGGAAGGGACCTTGGAGGTCTTCTAGTCCAACCCCCTGCCTAGGCAGGAAACCCTATACCGTTTCAGACAAATAGCTATCCAACATCTTCTTAAAGACTTCCAGTGTTGGGGCATTCACAACTTCTGGAGGCAAGCTGTTCCACTGATTAATTGTTCTCACTGTCAGGAAATTCCTCCTCAGTTCTAAATTGCTTCTCTCCTTGATTAGTTTCCACCCATTGCTTCTTGTTCTACCCTCAGGTGCCTTGGAGAATAGTTTGACTCCCTCTTCTTTGTGGCAACCTCTGAGATATTGGAACACTGCTATCATGTCTCCCCTAGTCCTTCTTTCTCTTAAGCTAAACATACCCAGTTCCTGCAACCGTTCTTCATATGTTTTAGCCTCCAGTCCCCTAATCATCTTTGTTGCTCTTCTCTGCACTCTTTCTAGAGTCTCCACATCTTTTTTACATCGTGGCGACCAGAACTGAATGCAGTATTCCAAGTGTGGCGTACCAAGGCATTATAAAGTGGTATTAACACTTCACGTGATCTTGATTCTACCCCTCTGTTGATGCAGCCTAGAACTGTGTTGGCTTTTTTGGCAGCTGCTGCACACTGCTGGCTCATATTTAAAGTGGTACCCAATCTACTCAGGATTGCTTGCTTTCGAACTGCTAGGTCAGCCAGCTGGAGCAAATGACATTAGCTCACCCCCTCATGCAGCAGCACTTGGGTCTTGAACGTGGGCTTGCTGATTGTCAAGCCAGCATCCTAACCACATGAGCCACTGCACTCCAATTTTAGAGTGACTTAAATGATAATAACAAGCAGACGCTTTTTGGCTTAACTCAAAAGATATAACACAGAAGGAAGAGAAGAAAACAAGAAAGCTGATGCACAGTTTTTATTTTGTTGTCATAGAAATTGGAGGTTTCTATTGTAATCTCCCATAGGGAGTCAAAAAAGTCAAGATGGCAGCCACACCCATGCAATCAATGTCTGTTAAATAGTGGGTGGGAGCAATATGATTTGCATACCTTCTTCAACTTTTTTGGGTCCCCTACAGAGCCTTGCTGGACAGTCTGTCACAAGGACTCTGTGAATAGGTGTCATCTCCTTGCTGCTGCTGCTGCTGCTGCTACATCTACACAAGGCAGTGGCTTCTATAAAGATGGAAAAGTTCTGAAATCCACAAGTCCTAAAGTTGCCATGTTTGGACGTCCTTACCATGAGGAAAGAGAGAAATTCCTTGAGATGGTTTCCCCCCCCACACACACACCCGGTAGCCAGACGATGATGTGAAGAGGGGGGCTCAGTGCCAATTTAACTCTATTGAATGCTCAGTAACCCAAAAGGACAATAACCAGTGGTGGAATTAAAATATTTTAACAACCAGTTTTCTGCCCTAATGACCAGCTGGGTAGGTGGGGCTCGGTGGTCATGTGACTGGGTGGGCATGGCCAACTCAACATCACTCACACCGATGGGAGCTTCTCCTTAGCTGTTACACTGTAATAAGGGTTAACTGGAAAGGCTGTTTCTGTAAACAGGGCAATAAAGATTATTTATTAAGAAACAACACCAGAATGTTTCCTTCCTGCCTTCCTGACAGGATTATCCCGGTAAAGTGGAAAAAAACAAAACAATATTTCTTCCAACAACTGATTCTCTGAACTGCTTAGAAAGTTAACAACTGATTCTCCCGAATAGGTGTGAACTGGCTGAATCCCCCCCCCCACACACACACACAATTACCCTTCGTTGTAAACAGAAATAGTGAGGATGCTGAATTCTGCACTCATGCTCTCATTCTTCTGTCTGTCTGTCTGTCTGTCTGTCTGCCTGCCTGTCTGTCTCTCTTTCTCTCTCTCCCTCTCCCTCCTTCCCTCCCTCCTCCTCCTCCTCCTTCCTCTCTCTCTCTCTCTTTATCTATCTATCTATCTATCATCTATCTATCTATCTATCTATCTATCATCTATCTATCTATCTATCTATCTATCTATCTATCTATCTATCTATCTATCTATCTATCTATCTATCTCCTCTCCTGGAATCTTTGGGCAAGACTCACAGCAGCAGTCAGTGTAAGAAACAAGTGGAAAGCGTTGCAACTAATGTGCAAGGCTCTGCCACCCTTAATCGACTAAGGTTTTTGAAGACTTGAGCAGTGTTTACTCTGTCTTTAAGAAGGAAATCCCCAGTGGGTTTCAGAATCCCTGTAGCTGGGGCATTACCTTAAAAGTGAAGCAAAGCCAAGCAGAAGCCCCAGCTGCACATAATTACCATATCCACACAGACTAAACAAAGGGCTACCGCTCCACCCTCCTTCCTGATTTCCAAAGATAGGGAATCTCGGCCAGTGGTGGGAGTGTGTGAATTAGATTTATACCCGTTCAGCTGCAGGATCATTCAATCAGACTGTTATTTCACATAATTGAACCTGCTAAGCACCCCATCAGAAGTCTGAGGGAACTGCAAAGTGATTGCAAGTGACAAGCAAATGCAGCCAGGAAGGGGGAAGAGGAACTATTTCAGCTTGCTGAACGCCAGCATGGCCCCCAACCCCATCCGCAAAAGGCTCAACTTGACTGCAGTCTCTCTCTCTCTCTCTCTCTCTTTTATTTTTTCCCCTTCGGGGCTTTTCACTTGGGATGAAGAAAAGGATTTCTGTGTGCTTTGAAGCTTGTACAGGCTGCTTCAACAGGAAGCCAGAACTTCTGTCAGTCAACAGCACATGCAAAATTTATCAAGTATATGTCTTGACACAGAGGTTGCTCTGTCATTTCTAACTAAAGGGGGCCTGCCAAAGACTCTTTTTTTATGGAAACATGTGCTGCCAAAGGCAAAGTGTCCATTGATTGATGGCCACAGCTGACCTCAATGTACAGAAAGTACTGTGCAACACTTTTTTAAAAAAAATCTATAAGCTAGCAAAATTTAAGTTTGAATATAACTAGAATATACTTATGCCTGGGGAAGTAAGAGACTCTGGTTTCTTAAGAGCATTCAGCTCGTGTGATTACCTTTCCTTTTAGAGTCTAGTTTAATGTTCTGTTCTTCCTCTCCTCAGATCAACTTCAGTTATCTGTCCTGCAATGACACACAGCTCTTTTAGATTTTACTTTGTGAAACTCCTTAGCAACTAATGATTCACAATGTATAGAGTCTAGAACATTCTACCCTACTTATAGCATGCAAGTAGGCTTGAGGTAAAGTTGGTTGTGCTAATAGCATAGTGGTTAAAATGTACTCAAATTGGTGTTTATTAATCTTACAAGTAACAAGGAATGCTATGAGCAGCATGAGTCTGACTAAGATTGGCACCCTCTAACCTACACCTTCTCTATTTTGCTACAAGCATGTGAAATCCTTGGTTTACCACAGCCATTGTGAGTAGAAGAACTTACTACTCTGGTGACCATGATAACATGAGAAAGATTGTGAGATGGAATGCAAGAATATAAATGGTTAAGTGTCATTAATAAATGCAATTAAGAGAAGAGAAATGTATAATATATTATATAGATTTTCTGTCTATGAAACTAAGAGGAAAAGGAAGGGTGTGAAAAGATGAAATGTTGATGGATGACAGCAAGGAAATGAAGGTATAGAGTTGATTATGACACTGCTGTTGATGTAGTCTGTATTACATTGTTTTTCAGTTTTCTTTCTTGCATGTATACATACTGTTTTGCATATGTTGTCCAATATGGTTTTCCTAGTGGCTAAGACGCTGAGCTTGTCGATCAGAAGGTCAGCAATTCAGCAGTTCGAATCCCTAGCACCACGTAATGGAGTGAGCTCCCGTTAATTCTCCCAGCTTCTGCAAACATAGCAGTTTAAAATCATGTAAAAATGCAAGTAGAAAAACAGGGACCACTTTGGTGGGAAGGTAACAGTGCTCCGTGCGCCTTTGGCATTTAGTCATGCCGGTCACATGATCACATAGAGATGTCTTCGGACAGCGCTGGCTCTTTGGCTTAGAAACGGAGATTATCACTGCTCCTAGAGCTGGAAATGACTAGCACGCATGTGCGGGGGCAGGGGACGGGGACCTTTACCTTTAAGTTGAAATTAATCTTCTCATTTTATACGTATTGTGCTAGTTTATCAAGTTTTTCCCTATCACTTTACTCTCACTTGACACACTCACACCTGAAGCCCTTATAAGCAAAAGAACACTAATACTGACATCCCTAAGCTTCACTAAAGATGTTACCTAGCCCGGTAATGAAATATTTGGAAACCAATGCCCAAGCTTGGAGAACGAAACTTCACCCTCATCCTACACCCGAGCTACAGATATTCACCACTATTCTTCTCTAAAATGTTGCTATTCCATTTGCTTTTGTATCAGCTGCATGTTCATTAATAATATTTTCTATTCTTCCATCCAAGTTGTTCATAATACATTGACTTATAAGCAGCCGGTTAAATTTAGAAGACGGTGCTATACCAATTTTATTCATGCTCAAATTAGACTTTATTCTTTAAAAGAACATGAATTTTCAGACAAGGAGAGACTAAAACTCTCTGACAGATATACTATTCACTTCAGAATCCTTTTCACATATCTGAGCATGTCACAAATTGACATTTTTATCTTTTTTCCAGTTAAACGTACATGAAATGTAGTTTTGGAGAGCTTGGACATTGAGCAAGTGATCCTTGGGAATTTCAGGTGTGACTTATATTACATTTTTTTTGTTCATTCAACCCTGAGACTGAATGTGAAATTCAGAAGGTAAAGATTCACTTGGAGTAAAACCAAAGTAAATAAAGCTGAACTGAAAAGGCTTTTCAAACTCATAAATAAACTTCACAGTATTTGTATTCTTTAACAAACACTCAAATTCACATTTACCTCCCCAGAATGTTTTTTTCTGCTTTTGATTAGTTTGACTTTCAACTCAATTAATTTAGGTTGGATGTCCACCAGTTGTCTTTTGATTCATTTGCATATAGTGCAATCCACAAGACAGCACTTGGGGAAAAAAGTTGATTGCATGAGAAGCTGTAGGTTACAAGTAGAGGTATATCCGATGAAATAAGGCGGTTAACAGGCTGTAGCTTTGGTTAATTAAAGTTGTATTACTAAAAATCAATTTTAAAACAATATAAAAATGCAATCAAAGCAAACATGTTATCCATGAACCACTTAGAGTACAGAGATTAGTACCTGTTGGAGTTAGGACATTCCATCTTGAAGAGATATTTAATTGCAAAACCTCAATAAGTCATATGGTTTTGACTGACAGAGCATCAAGATCACTGGTGGGTTCCTACCAGTTTGCATTGGTTCGGTAGAATCGGTACTGGTTTGGCGGCCTGGGCTGCTGGAACCAGCAGCAATCCAGGTGTGTCATGCCCCCGAACTGGTTCTCCCGGCTGCATCGTAGGTGCCACCATCTTGTTTTTTGCTTCTGTGCATGTGCAGAGCAATTTTTATTGCACTGTGCATGCACGCGCGGATGTGTGCGGGGCACAGCCATGAGCAAACTGGCAGTAGCAACTGCCGGAACCCATCCCTGATCAAGATAGGGCTGACCTACAGTACCTTGACTGGTATCCTTGCTACACCAAACATATCTACACATATAGTGGTCATGTGCAGAAGCTCCTTTTATTCATCATTCAAACAGCTCAGCTACTTGGCCTGGTGCCTTACAGCTCAAAACTGGAATTATAACAACATCTTTTAAGGGGCTATTTGGATTGAAAATTCATTGAAATAAAGTGACTCCTTGAAATTTGACTGCTGGATATTGCAACAATCAGTGTGAAATTTCTGAGACAACAGAGAAAAAGGAATAGGTGATTGTTAATCTTATCTCTCCATCAAATTTGCACAATGCATCAAGCAAATCAGATAGTCAGCAAACAATGGCAGGGCCAATAACAGTAATTAAAATATCCATGGTACAACTTAAGTTAAAATAAAAACAATAAGATATAACTAAAAGAGAAATCAGGAAAGCATAATAGCAATAACCGTCAATAAAATTGTCATGCCAGACTCTATGTGTTCTGGATGATTTCCACTTTTAGTAACTTCTGTGAGGGTAAATCTGATCTCTGGTAAGAGGCAGTCCTATAAGGTATGTGTTGTCTACTGATAAATGGCACCTGCAGTGTTCAATTCCTTTTATCAGTTTCTCTCATCATACATGGATTGGACAGGTTGGCTCCAGCTGGGAAAGACAGTCCTGAAGATGCCAAATACATAGGGGTGTATAGTTGAGACCAGCATGTTGAATTGTACCCAGAAGTCAACAGGAAGCCAATGCAGAACCCGTGTCATAGCTATGATGTGCTAATGGTGACAAGTGCCAATTAAGAAATGGGCTGCAGCACTCTGAGCCAACTATAGAAGTGGTTTTCAGAGGCAATAGTTTACACTCAATGTATAATATATCACAAAATGAATAGTGCTGAAGGCGTAAAATACTATCACAAGTATCTGACATTTGTTGAAATTTCTTCCAAGAAGGGCCACAATTCCAACTGAAGGTGGGCCGCAGACTGTGCCAGCCCATCCAGGAGCATGAAAAATGTTTCTTGGAACTCCTCCAAGACACTCCTTAAGCCATCATTGTGCTCCTTCAGAAGTAGGGTCATCCTGTTGAATGACAAAGCACCTTGGTGTGCAAAAAACAATTCTCTCTTGACTGAGTTCATTTTTAGATTGCTATCCTTTCCCTGGCCTTTGCACTGAAAGCATTGTGAGACCCGAAACCCAGAAAGGCAGATAGCAATATGCCAGGCTAAAAGTTGGATCAAGACCAAACTATCTATCTCCCTTCAGCTAAAATAATGCATCTGATGTCATCCTACTGTTATGGTGTCTGCTGACTGCTCCAATGATAATGATGTCTGCTATTATACGTACATGTACCATGTATAAAAGGAATATCTCTGTAATCAGGAATCCAATAACAATGCTTTTGAGCATTAAAGAATAGAGGAATCGAAAGGAATTGTCCTGGATGACTGTATCATGTGTTAACACAATCCTATGTCTATCTCCTCAGAAATGTATTTAGAAGACATCATACTTACTTATAATCCAAGTCCATCTGCCCCATGAATTACATTGACCTTTAGCACCAACTTTGATCATTAGTTGATTAGATTCTTCTGTACAGGTAACACAGTAATAAACTCTTTTGTGTTTTGAACTAAATGAAGTAGTGCCCATGTACAGTAGATTCTCCTGGCAGTTTTAGAAGGAAAAAATCCTATATATCTCAATGAGCTACTTGGCTTACCTGCAGGTGCATTAATCAATTGACACCTTCCTTTAAAAGGATTTTTTTTCAGGGTTCTATTTAGAGAGAGGGAAGTGCCAAAACCAACATTTTATCATTTTCACAGCTTGTCAAAGCTAGCATTTCAGCTAGCCCAAGTAGTTAGCTACAAATGATGTTTTCTCAGGAGCAATTTCACTTCGCCATTGCAAATTAAGAACAGTTAGGATGTCTTTTCACTAAATCCATCATTCCATTAGCTCCCCATTTTGATAAAAATGTTATTCCCACCAATCTTTGCTTTAATAAAACATTATTTTTGGAACAGGATTACTGCTTATGGAACTTTTTTTTTTCCAAGCAGAACTCCATTTTGAACACGTTCTTAGCTCAATTCAGCATTTCACAAGCCTGGCAATTTTAAGATAGGTGGACCTCAACTGCCAGAATTCCTCAGGAAAAATGTTGAATGTCCACCTAGCTTAAAGTTGCCAGTTTGAGAAATGCTGGTTTTATTAAACCATGATGACATCTATTCTTGATACAGTGTAATACCTTTACTGATAAAATGCATCATTTCCCATAACTCTGCTTCTGATTATTCCTTTTGCTAACAGCAGCTTTAAAGAACTATTATATTTGGCTGTCTAATCTTGGCATCCAACTTTTTTGTGTGTGACCTTCTATTTCTATTAGCTGCTATTATTATCCCCTAAAATTTATGCAGGTACAAAACTGCTGCCAGGATCAGAATTTATTCATCAGTGAATATCTATCCTATCATTGTTCCATAGAAATTAGCTGGATTTTCTAAGAATATGAGAATTGTATTACAGATGCATCTCATAACTAAAATATAAAGAATAGTTGTCTGGAATGCAATGGGAATGGGAATGGGAATGGGAAAGGGGATGAGATGGGATGGGATGGAATAGAATAGAATAGAATAGAATAGAATTATTGTCACCTTGAATGTACACTAATTGACATACATTAAAATGAAATTACATTGCATACACCTCTCGAAGGGTATCCACCTTTAATGTAAACATAAACATGACAAGATAAATAAATAAAAAATTATGCATGTACCCACATATATTATAAGACACAGAGAAACAACACATGGCAAGAGAAACAAATCTTGCAAGCTTACCAGATGGATGGCATAGGGAACAAAGCTGTTTCAGGATCTGGAAGTCCTGCTACAAATACTTTGAAACCTCCTTGAAGTATGGGATCATGAGGGACAGAATAGAGCTTAACATGGTATTAGCTGTGCAAAACATCAACCTAACAGCCATCCACACGACCATCAGTTTCATCACCCAAATCTTCTAATCAGTCTTGTGTCACTTAATGGATGTCCAAATTAAACAGAGTCCTCTGAGAGAAAGCCAGTATCTTCTTAACTGGCCAATGGTGGGACAATAACATTAGCACTGAGCCCAATTCCCCCACTCACATTTTTCCCTTTCTATGTCTGTTTAGGGACTGAAGCAGCAAAATAAAAACCATCCATGCTCAGCTGTTGTGTGAAGTCTGCAAAAGTGCTACCCAAGGTTTTGAAAAGAATGGCCCAAAGGCCATTGACTCTAAAAGACAAGACAGTTTATACTATGAGGCGTATACAAGTATAGATATAACATAATGTAGGGAGACCTTTTTCACGTACATGACTTTTCTTCTTCTCCACAATGAAGTGCTCCACAGTTTCTCTGTGCTCCAAAACATCTGAATGAGTGAAAGCGTTTCTGGAGAGAAGATACCTTTTGACATGTTTGATGTGAAGAATCAGCATTTTTTTCTTTTTGCAATGTGGAAAAAGGAAAACCATGGCACAGATTTAAGGAAAAAGGTACAACTATATCTTGACTCCTTCCTGGAGGAGCTGACAGACAAAATGAGGTGGGAATCCTAATCAGTGAGAAATTTCCTCTCCCAGAGCTTCAGAGAAGTGATGATGCAATCCTTTCTTCTTTCCTTTGGACCACCAGAAGGGCCACCAGTTAAATGACCCAGCTGCAGAATTTCTCCCAAAGACCAGTTGAGTTGTGGGAACATTTGAGCCTGGCACTATCCCAGATGGATGCAAGCCTTGCAAATAAATTCAGGCCTATCAGGGAATAAGCAAATAGGCCAGATCAGAAGATTCAAGATAGTTATATATTAGAATGGGATTAGAACAGGATTGCCCTAAATCTGCAAGTATCAATGGGCCTGAAGGAGCTACAGAGATACAATTCTGTTTTCACTAACTTTATCATACAACAACATCTTCCTATTCTCTGGAAGGATTCGATAGATGGACAAAAATGGCCAAATCCAATTTAAACCTCTGTCTTATTGTGCAAGCAGCCCTAATTACTAAATTTGCAGTATATGCTATCCAACTCTCTGCAATTTTGTGTGGTTTTCTTTTCTTTTCTTTTAACCAAAGGCGGTCAGATCAGTGTACAAAATAACAACAAAAAGATTAAGTGAAACAAACAAATAGTTAAAATAAATGTATTGGCCACAAAAGTCTATCCAATACAAAAATGATGCCAATATTCATGTTGGGGGGAAAAGATCTTCTTTTGGAGAACTTTTTTATTCTACGAAGACCAAACTGAATTTAAAGAAATCTCAACTGGCTTTCACAAGCTCCGTGAAGTTTATGATGGCTCTACTTCTTTTTTAAAGTAAAATAAATAGAATATTAGGATTGCCCCCTCTCTTTTAAAATAATTTTTGTCTATCCCTTCCATTTACTTTCATTTTTTTAATTGAATGTCTGGTCTATGGAGAATAGATAAGAAAAGGGGAAATATTTTCAAGTACATATATGGACTGACCACAAATTTATTGCATTGTAAAGGCAACTGAACGAAAGCTGTTAATGTGAGTTTATGAGTACAGCTGGTACATTTACTATGGGATTTACAAGCACACCTCACGAGCAGTTGCATGACCTTGAGAGATTTGGTATCAACATACACCATAGGACATATGTGCCTGTTGGTTTGAAGGGCCTGTAAAAGCTACCAATAACCACTGCAGCTGGATTTATAAAGCTCTTCTAAAAGCTTAAATTCTGCAGAAAAAAATATATAATTGCAGAACTGAAATAAACAATTGGGAAGGTTTAGGGGCCATGCATGCAAGCATCCACGCATTCAGCCTTTCTGAAAAGGCTATTAGAGCAGCCTATAAATGCTTGGTGAATCTGCCATTCACTTCTTAAAATATGATCAAGAATTTAAGACGCCTGATCTGTGGGGTTTAGTTATTACCCACAAGAGATGCAACAATGCTCATATTATTGAGAAAAGGGAAGAGTTATTATTTGTTATATTGTTGTATTGGAAAATCATTAAAATTATTACTATTTCAAAAGGGGTATATGTATGGAAACAGACCTAAAGGCAAAGATGTAGATTTTTCCTAAAAACTATTGCATAAATGAGGATTAAATGTTGACTCCTACATTTATGAACTGAAACATTGAACAATGTCCCTCCCAAATGTATTTAATCCTTCCCTGCCCAATTGCCTTGCTATTGGAGTTCCAAGTTCTTGATAAAGCCTATTCTGACTCCTAAACTACCAAGCCAAGGGTGAAAAAAAATTGCACAAAATCTGATTGGAAGAGGTTTTTTTTCTTTTAACGAATATAGACTTAAGTTAAGAATTCCCTTTGCTATTTTCCCCTCTGAACAATCCCACTCTTGCTTCTGACTATTCTTGTTACTAATATGGGCAGTGGTGGGATTCAAATAATTTAACAACTGGTTCTCTGCCCTAATGACCAGCTGGGTAGGCATGGATCAGTGGTCATGTGACTGGGTGGGTGTGCCAAACTCAATGTCACTCACGTCGATGGGCATTTTGCCTTAGCTGATACAATGTAATAAGGGTTAACCAGAGAGGCAGTTTCTGTATGCAGGGCAATGAAGATTAGGCTAGAAACAACACCAGAATGTTTCCCTCCTGCCTTCCTTACAGGATTAGCCCTGTAAAGTAGAAAAAAAACAAAATGAGATTTCTTCCAACAACCGGTTCTCTGAACTGCTTAGAAAGTTAAGAACCAATAGGTGCGAACTGGCTGAATACCATCTCTGAATGGGGGATCCAGATTTTGGTAAGCATACTGAACACCAGAAAAAGATTATTTGCTCCATAATAAACCAAAAGAGCTACTTATATGCATGCAGTCCCAATTCACTGCTTAAAAGATTTGGCTTTTTGATTTAACATATTAATAATGATTTTAAGGTTAAATCAAACACAGAAAAGAGCGCAATAGATCTGTTCAGAAATATTAATCCTAACATCCAAAAACAGTTTTTAGAATTTCCTGAAAACTTACCTACATATTTCGAGCATTTATCCTCATTTCTAGTGACTTTAGTCATTCCTATTAGCAGTTATGGGGGGAGGGGTTTACAGAGAAAGGAAACTGGTGGCTCTCCAGATGTTGGTAGAAGACAAAGTTTAGCAGCCATAGCTAGTATGAGCAAAGGCTAGAAATGTCGGGAGCTATAATTCAGCAACTCATTCTTGGCTTACAATTTGTTCTTCTGGTGCTGCTAACTGAATGACTAGTCCGACTTTATTTGATGCTCTCCAATATCTTTAATTACATCCGTATTGCCCGAAGGGGGGGGGGGGGAATACAATGCAAGGTTCGTAAGTAAAAATGGAAAGAGGTACAATATCTATGGCACAGGCATGCTGACTTCATGCATGCACAGTTGGTCACCAAGGTCAGTGACATAACCTATACTAACAACTCAGCAGCCCCTTAATTTTCGTTACGTGGAGCAGTTAAATTTCATACTTTTTGAATATTTTTTAAAAACGTTTTGGGGGTGAGGATGCTACATGGAATTTGCATGTATGTCAACATGTATCAGCATGTCAGCAGCAGCCCTACCCCCCCCCCCCACACACACACACACTACTTCATTTTCGGAAGACAGTAGTCATGGCATCACAACTTCTGGAACTGGCTTTAACTATTAAGCCTGATGGTTATCTCTGAATCCCATATTTAAAGCTGTATTATTCTAAAGTATGAAGCGAATCAGTGTTTGTTGAGACAAGTGAAATCTGGATCTTCCATCTTATGTACATTTTCCTGGCACGCAGCCCCACTGGTTTCAGGAGGTCAGTTCCAAGAAATACAGGCAAAGGTGGTCTGCCCCTCATAACGATGAAGGGAATCTGGGAAAGCATGCTTCTCTCTTGCATCCTGTGCAGCGCACAGAATGAAAACCATACGCTGTGCCAAGAGAGGTGAAGCTGAAAACAATTAAGAGATTTGGTTGGAACAAATCCTGACATCCATCATCAGCATGCAATTCTCTACGAAACCAATGGGTATAACAGCTATGCAACTGACAAGAGAACTTTGTCTAGAGCTGCTGCTCTCATAAATTCTGCTAAAATGTTTTACACTCATATGAGGCATGAGGTGTTCCCCCTCACTGGCAGTGAAGAAGATCATATCCGCCGCAGAGCACCCCCATCTCCACCCCAGTTTTGACTCAGTGTTGGACATTTGGAAGCAGTTTAGGGAAAGAAGAGAGATGACTTTCAGATTTTATGTATCACTGCTGATAAGGACTCTTTTCAGCTCTTCTCTCTCATCCTACAACTGGGAACTACAAGCAGGTTGAAGATTCAGGGAAGGAAAACAACATGTGGGCAGTTCTCTTTCTCTTGTCACTTTATTATACAAGGATTGGGTTGTACCATAAGGTGATTTATTGGATAAATATTTTTTGTGGTGAGGGTGGTACCAGTGGCATTTTCTGGGTTGGAGCATAGCACAATAAAATAGTGGAAGGAGACTTGCAGGGCAAGCTCCACTCCAGGAACATGAGTAGGATAATGTATTTAGGAGCAGAGCTAGCATCACAATCAGAGGTGGGTTGCTCCCAGTTTGACCTGGTTTGCCCAAATTGGTAGTGGTGATTTGGCCTGGGTCGCAGAACCGGCATTGACCCAGGCTGGCCATGCCCCTAAACCGATACCCTGGTCTCTTCTACCATTGCCGGCATGTTTCTGCGGATGAGCAGAACAATTGACAATCAACTGCGCATGCGCAAGCAACGTGCAGTGGGTGCGCGAGCGAGTGAACCGGTACCAACCGGTATAGGAAACCACCCTGATCACAATGCTCTTTAGGACAGCTGCCAATTTTGACACCTCTCTACCACTTAGCAAAGTATAGAAATACTCATCATCATTATCATCATTGGCTCAAAGTCAAACACAAGCAGGCACATATCTCTTCTTTTAGCATATAGACCTAAGTAGCTGCATAGGACCAATCAATGCCAATCGATACACTGCCCCTTCCTAAGCACAGGATAAAGTCCCCCCCCCCAGCTTTTCAGCTGATGGTCTGGCAGCCAAATTCAATTCAAATGCCTGCTTCAAAAGAGAGTCCACATCCTTTGCCATACAAATAAATACAATTTGTCTGAGCAATGTATTTAATTTTCTCTCCTGTATTTACTACCAATGAAGCTGGATTGATTGATTGACAGACAGACATAGAAAGGCAGGTTTTGACATCAGATTGACCTAAAATCATTTCCCCCATTATAGCATTTTTCTCCTGAGCTAGATCCCAATTCCTAGGTTTCCTGGCTATCTTAGCTAACTTCTGGGAACTGCACTTCATTCATCCAGAAAAAGTCAAGGAACTATACCTGCTTTGTTAAGATAAGAGAAGCTGCTCTTTTGACTGGTACCTGGAAGGAAGAATCCCCATAAGCATCATCTCAATATTGATTTCAATGGAATATATGCTTAGCTAATTGTGATCTAGATTGACTGTATCAATTGATCACTATCTTAGCATGCAGGCAGATGTTATGTTTAGGAAAATTAATATGGTAGCAATCATCTGCAAAGCTATTATGTGCTAGAACAAACAACAGCTTTGTCATGTGAAATTTTTCTTCCTTTGTCCCTTGCTTTGCCTGACAATGTCAAATAAAATAAAATAAAATAACATCACACAAAAATTACAGAATTGATACAGCCCGTACAGCTACTCTTGGCACTCTGGCCCTTCTTTAATGTATTTTTCTTGTAAATCTCACACAAATTGATTTCATTAAAGTTTGAGAGAAGTATTGCAGCCAGTTGCAGTGATGTGGAAATCTAGAGCAGACTCTTTTCCAAACAAAAAAAAAGAGAAATTAGTTTATATTTTGAACACGAGCTCTTGCAAGATCATTATTTACTTCTGGCATTGCTTCTGAAGTTGCTCATTTATCACTAACCAGGTATGGGCAGAATATTTCCCTCCCTCCACGTTCACAATGATATATATTCATACATAAATAATTTGCCATGCCAAAAATATGTCAAAGAAATTATGACTTGCAGGACTAGGGCTGAAATGATGCCAAATCTAATGTTTTGTAAATTAGGGACTATGTGTGAAATCCATCCAGCTGTTAGAAGTATCCCATGTCTAATTATATTCACAGTTCCTCCCCCCCCCTCAAAAATTCTGCCTAGAGCATAGCACAAAAATGAATATAGTTACAACCCAGATCTCATGGATTCTCTTGAGATCGTCAAAACATGAGACAGCGAAGAAACAAAATAGGTAATCTACCTATTTCAACACATACTTTTAAATGGCTTTCATTGTTTTTGTAGTATTTTTACATATTAAGGATTTACAGGCTTGTGCCATCCTTGTCTTTCCAGATGTTGTGAATGACTGATATAGAAGAACATGCTCTTTTTGTTATTTTAGGGATCTGTCACCATGAAAGGTGGAAACAACAGCTGCACTATTGCAGTGGGCTCCAGGAAGCAGGAAAGTTTGCCTACTCATATTTTCCTTTCTGATCCATTTAAGAAGCTTTTCATTGTTTCCTAAGATTCTGTATTAATTATTAGGATTTCAGTTCAACGTCAAGTAGGCTTCCATACTTATTTCACAATTGTGTATCAACAACCTGGAAATATGCTCATTTTAACTTGGTGAGATTTATGTCAGAGTTGCCATGTGTAGGATTGCATCATAACCCTGCGATGCCACACTCACGTATGTGGATATAAGCCTCATTGAGTCCCTCTGTCCAATTTTGTTCATCTGAATCAGAAATATTACTCTATAACTCTTGCAGGCAAGTCAGGATGCACCAAGGTAGTATGAAATAGTATGGCAGCCAAGGGAGTAAGATGTCCAAGAGATTAAATGGGTTTTCAGTCCTTTCCACACTAGTGACTTATAGCTTTCTCATAGCATCACTTTGCCATTACTGAAGTACTATAAAGCCTATCCTCATTATTATTATAGGCCACAATGATGGTTGAATTAATAAAAGCTATAAAACACTAGTGTGGAAGTGCTCTTTAAAAACATGGACATATGTTTGGCCCAAGCAGGCTCTTCTAGCTTCACTTTTAATTTTGTTTTAGAAATAATTAAATCCACATCTCTTCTCAAAAGAACTAGAAAAAGAAGCAATGATACTGGGTAGAGTGCCTCCTTTTACTGGAATGTTATAGTTAACCCAGCAGAGAGGGCATGCTGTGGGTTCCTGTTGACTAGGGAACTACATTTGTTGGGTCCTAAGTGATGGCCCTGCTTTATGGAATAGTCTCCTCCCCTACGTCAAAGCAAAGCTGACCTCACCCTCGTCGACTTTCTGGAAATCCTCAAACAATAACATGGGCAAAAAAATATGAATAGTAGACAAGAAAATAGCTGGAGAAGGCATAAAAAAAGAGAAAGAACTGGGAAAATAATATAAAATACAAAGACCTGCAAATAAAAGTAGAACAACTGTAGCAGAGGTGGTATTCTGTTGGTTCTCCCTGCTTCGAGCGAACCAGTAGTGGCAGTGGCAGGAGGCTCCGCCCACCTGCCCAGATGTCATCATGGATGCTCTGTGCAGGTTCTGCACATGCGCAGAAGCATTGCATGAAAGTGTGTGCATGCACACACTCCCAGTTCCGAACCAGTAGCAAAGGTAAGAAGATTTCATGCCTGAACTGTAGCAAAAGAAAGCAAAAACCATATCAATAGTAATAGATGCCTTGAGTGCAATCCCAAAACATCTAGAATGCCATTATAATGCCATTGGCATTGACATATCATTATCAGTCAATTGCAAAAAGCAGCTTTATTTGGAACACCTTACATCCTGCGATGATATATTTAGCATCATTAAACAATCACATCTGCCTATCCCAGGTCAATGAGAAGATACATAGGTAAAAATGCCAAGTCCCATTTAAACTCCTAGCTGACTGTGTGACAAACAATTACAGGTTTATATACATATATTATTTTATCTCTGTTATACTGTATGCTACCCAGAGTTGCCTATTTATGCAATTGGTAGTCATATACATTTGGCAAAAAAAACCCACCACCTTGTAACAAAACATATTTCATTTTCAGATATGACTTTGACAGGAAGTTCAACTTCAACTCCACTCTTTGAAAAACTAAAGACTGTTTGTCTACAATGGAACAGCATGCTATCTAAAAACTGTCTTCCTAACATGAAGCAAACCTGGCTGTTAATTCTGTTGGCTACTTTGACCTCATTTACTTCTCTCAAGCAGATAAAATGGTTTGGCTTTGTCAGGTTTTTAGCCTGAGAAAGCTGCAGGCACACTTGCAAAATGAAAGTTTTGTTCTTTCATAGCGTTCCAGCTTTACAATGAAAAAGCCAATCTGCCAACTTTCGAATAAGGAATCCAAGCATATTTCCAATTCCTAAAAAAATGTATTAAGATTCGTGAACATCTTATCTCTACAAGATTGTAATTTATTAAAGATCCTGTTTACAGTGGGGTGATTAAAAGCCTGGACAATTAGTAGGTTCTGAATGAAGAGTGTGCATCGGACAGAAGAAAACTGTTTTTAAAGAGACAACACTTAAAGGGTAGCACTACTTGGAAAGTAGAGAGGCTGCTTGTAGGTTTCATCTAACCTGAGAATAAGGCAATTATTGTAGACTATTGCTATGTCTGGACTGAATAGACTATGCTGTCAGCAAGGCTACAAATTCAAAGAGCCAAGGTAGTTGAAAAAGGGTCACAATGCTAAGAAGTAAACCATGCCAAGTTTAGTTAGATGGCTCAATGGGACATGGTGGCTCAGTGGCTAAGACGATGAGCTTGTCAATCAGATAGGTCAGCAGTTCAGCGGTTTGAATCCCTAGTGCTGCGTAATGGGGTGAGCTCCCGTTACTTGTCCCAGTTTCTGCCAACTTAGCAGTTCGAAAGCATGTAAAAATGCAAGTAGAAAAATAGGGACCACCTTGGGTGGGAAGGAAACAGTGTTCTGTGCACCTTCGGTGTTTAGTCATGCTGGCAACATGACGACGGAGACATCTTTGGACAGTGCTGGCTCTTCAGTTTAGAAATGAAGATGAGCACCACCCTCTACAGTTGAGAATGACTGGCACATATGAACGACTTTACCTTTTACCTTTATTCTCAGATAAGTGTAGCATTGTAACCTTCAGTGAAATCATAAGCAAACTTGCCCATTAACACTTCTCAAAAAAAGTTGCTTACCATAGAACGGGATTCAGCAAGTAGAATTCATCCTCCATATAAGGCAAATAATCTGGAAATGATTAAAATTGAGGGCAGAAATCAGAAGTGTACAGTAAACTTACAAAAAAAGGTAAAATCCCAATAGGGAAAAAAAAACATTCATGCACAGCACAAACAGCTCACATAAATTGGCTTTTAGACAAACCCACCCGAAGGAGGACAAACCTTCTCCTCTCCCACCATCCCAGGATAAATGTGGAAGCAGAAGTTGCATAGAAAGTTGCATATAGAAAACCAGAGGCATTTTCTGGGATTTGTTTGCAACAGTAATGAGGCAGCATGAAACACTGGACTAAATATTGAGGGTAAGGCCTTAATACTTATACCAGTTAAGTGATCTCACAGAGCTTCTTCTTGACCCACCACATATTGAGAACCAGATGTTGTTTTATCCCCTAGACTGCTGGGATAAAAGATTCCATTTCAATCTGTATATAATCAGGTTCAAAGATAATAAGAGCGGCAGCCTGTGCGTGGAATGCCAAGATTGGGCATGGAAGGAAAATAGGAAAACCGGGGACTCCTAAGAAGTAAAAATGGATAATATATAGAAGAATAGCATTGCATCATATAAGAGACACTATCTTAAGGTATTCTGTTATTCCACAAAGGGGAAGCTAAATTAAACAAAATATAAGGAAAAAGCTACAGTAATTCTCAAGAGTGGTCTCCAAACTTTCTGGCTTAGCAGATCGGAGGAGGCAGCAGGGGGGGAGGTATGGTTTTGCACCCATGCATGTGAAGCTTTCATAAATGCAGCTTTGCACACATACAGATGCTCACCCATCCCTTTCACAGCCCGGTTCCAGGGGTGGGCTGCTGGGGTTTGCACGGGTTCAAGCGATCCTCTACCTAGAATTCTGCCCAGTTCAGCGAACCCCCAAATGCTAGCCACCCCGACCCCACCCCTCCCAGGAGTCTCCGTAGCCCAGTGAAGCAGTTTTTGCCCTCCCAGAGGACCGAGGAAAACCTCCAGACCCTGGGGAGAGTGAAAAAGCCCCCCCTTCCGTGGTGCAGGAGGCTGACTAGGCCAGGTCCACCATGGCCATGCCCACCCAGTAATGGGGCAGCAAACCTGTTGAATTTTTGAAGCTCCCCCCCTCCTGCCCAGTTCTGAACAGGCTGCGGTCTGGCACTGGGCCATGGATTGGGAGTTGGAGACCCCTGTTCGAGAGAGAGCATAGATTATAGGCCTGTTACTTTATTGTCATAGGGTATAATAAAACAGGAACATGAAAGGCTGCATGAGTTTCCCTCATACCAAAAAAAAAAATCAAGACAGGGTTCTTTTGAGTTTCTTTCTCACACTTTCCTCTTTCCCTGGACTAAGTTGTCATTCTTTTACATTAACTGTCCCTGCATACCTTCTTCAAGACTATCTAGCCATTTCTCTATGGTGGCAGAAAAGGGGTGCAATTGCATTCACCTGCTAGTAGGGCCTTAAGAGAACCTGATTGTTCGTTTCCTTGGGTAGATTGGCAGCGTTTCATACCTGTCATTTGGAAAATAAAATTTATCCATTATTAGAATCATAGGTATCTGAGAGAAGGGGTGGAGCTTGAACTATAACCAGCTTCTGTTATCCTGCCTATCTGCTCCTCCCTCCAAGTACCACTAATTGGCTGGATAACCACTTCTGCCCATTTCTATTCAGTAAACAGCAAACTGGGGTATTCCCCCCCCCCCAAATTCCCCTTTATGAGTTCAGAATGTGATTGAGGACTGAGAATGAAATGGGGTCTGATCACCCAGTGTTTATTTACTCACCAAGGAACTTCCAATATTTACCTATTTATCCTTATTGTTCTCAAAGGATACAAAGGCAGGAAAATCTCTCCAATCAGGGGCAAGTGTAATGTGACCTACCTGTTAACATTTTTTTAAAGCAAAGCCGCTCAAGTAATGGTGACAAATGAGAGCATAGCTGCAAACAATGGAAATCAAATGCTTGTGTTCTATTATGTATATCTTGATAGGAAAGTCAAATATGGTGACAAAATCTAGAGAGAGGCAGTTGACCGAGAACACTCATTGTACGAATCTGTGTTTTAATTTATACATATTTCATTTCCTTTCTTTTTTCTTTTTGTAGAAATATTATGATGGCTCGGCAGTTCAAGTTGCTGAAGCTGTCATCTGGAAACCCAAGTGCTGCATGATGGGTTTGAAACCCAAGCACTGCATGATGGGGTGAGCTTCCTTTACTTGCTCCAGCTCCTGCTCACCTAACAGTTTGAAAGCCCACAAATGTGAATAGATTGATAGGCACCACTTCGGTGGGAAGGTAACAGCAGTCCGTGCACTTCAATGTATAGTCATCAGAGGTGATATTCAGCAGGTTCTGACCAGTTCTGGAGAACTGGTAGTGGAAATTTTGAGTAGTTTGGAGAACCAGTAAATACCACCTCTGACTGGCCCCACCCCCATCTATTCTCTGCCTCCCGAGTCCCAGCTGATCAGGAGGAAATGGGGATTTTGCAGTAGCCTTCCCTTGGAGTGGGGAGGGAATGGAGATTTTACAGTACTTACAGAAGTAACCTTCCCCTGCCATGCCCGCCAAGCCATGCCCACAGAACCAGTAGTAAAAAAATTGAATCCCACCACTGATAGTCATGCTGGCCACATTCCTACAGAAATGTCTTTGGACAATGCTTGCTCCCTCAGCTAAGAAACAGAGATAAGCACTGCCTTCTAGAGCCAGACATGACTAGACAGGGGAAATATTTACCTTTTTCCAACAAATAAGCAATGTCTTTCATATTGTTGGAATGGCCTCTCTCTTGAAGTTGTACTAGTGCCCTCACTGTGGGTGAACATTCCAGAAGACTGAGCTATTCCAGACAACATTTCTGGAGTGAAGCAGTCTTTGTGATGCACGTTAATACAATACAATACAATACAATAGTAGAGTTGGAAAGGACCTTGGAGGCCTTCTAGTCCAACACCCTGCCTAGGCAGGAAACCCTATACCGTTTCAGGCAAATGGCTATCCAACATCTTCTTAAAGACTTTCAGTGTTGGGGCATTCACAACTTCTGGAGGCAAGCTGTTCCACTGATTAATTGTTCTAACTGTCAGGAAATTTCTCCTCAGTTCTAAGTTGCTTCTTTCCTTGATTAGTTTCCACCCATTGCTTCTTGTTCTACCCTCAGGTGCCTTGGAGAATAGTTTGACTCCCTCTTCTTTGTGGCAACCCCTGAGATATTAGAACACTGCTATCATGTCTCCCCTAGTCCTTCTTTCTATTAAACTAGACATACCCAGTTCCTGCAACCGTTCCTCATATGTTTTAGTCTCCAGTCCCCTAATCATCTTTGTTGCTCTTCTCTGCACTCTTTCTAGAGTCTCCACATCTTTTTTACATCGTGGCGACCAGAACTGAATGCAGTATTCCAAGTGTGGCCTCACCAAGGCATTATAAAGCGGCATCAACACTTCATGTGATCTTGATTCTATCCCTCTGTTGATGCAGCCTAGGACTGCGTTGGCTTTTTTGACAACTGCTGCACACTGCTGGCTCATATTTAAATGGTTGTCCACTAGGACTCCAAGATCCCTTTCACAGTTACTACTACTGAGCAAGGTACCACCTATACACCTAAACTGTACCTGTGCATTCCATTTTTGTTGCCTAAATGTAGAACCTTACTCTTTTTACCATTGAATTTCATTTTATTAGATAGTGCCCAATGTTCAAGTTTGTCAAGATCCTTCTGTATCTTAAGCCTATCTTCTGGAGTGTTGGCTATTCCTGCCAGCTTGGTGTCATCTGCAAATTTGATGAGTTTCCCATTTATTCCCTCATCCAAATCATTGATGAAGATGTTGAAGAGTACTGGGCCTAAAACAGAGCCTTGGGGTACTCCAAGGTACTCCTTGGGGTACTCCACTTAAATTGAATAAAGCTTCAATTAAAGCATTGGTCCGTCCCACTTAAGTAGACTAGACCATGACATTAATTCCACAGGATGGCTAAAGTACTTTGACTATTATAACAGAATTTTACAAGTCTAATTGCACTGCACTTCCTCCTTTTCTTGGTAGTTCAGTGATTTAGGAAGGCATCAGTCTCAGCTGTTTCTAAATCTTATCAGGACCTTCTGGACTTACACTTTAAGCCTTTTTACCTGTGTATGTCCATCAAGATCACCTACATATTGTAGCTGTCATCATGACTTTTTAACATTTTTAGCCATATTCTCCCTGATGCTCAAATTTTCTTAAGATACATTTTACATCCCCACCTAAAAAGATCTGTTTATAGTCAGAAATTCAAATCAGGAATGAATATAAATATAACACTGTCTTGGTTTGATTGTTCATGATAAATTTTATTGAATTAATTAATTAATTAAGGAAAAAAGGATGACAAGCTTTTGGGATTCTGTCATTATATTCAAGAATAATAAAGCAGAATTCCTCTAACCTTTGTGGTTCTGTTTTCTAACCTGGCCAACTAAGGGATGACAGAAAGTTTATTTGATGTACACATTTTATTGTGTGATAAAACAAGTAGACTTGAATTATGGAGTATTTTATTTGAGCACAAAGCAGGTTGATTACTGAATATAATAAGAATTGAATGCCTAGCCCTTGGGCTGACATTAAAAGATTTACAGACAGAAAACAATACCTGTTTGCTCTCATCTAGTGGTTCCATGGGATTTTACAGGTCAAGTGGCTCTAAATTAAGCTCAAACCAATCAAACTACATGATGGCTTAGAAGAGAGCTTCCTTCATTGTCTTTGCTTGTTGGAAGCCGGAGGGGAAGATCACAAATGACAATTGAATGAGCCCAGAAGATTGCAACCATTGTACGTACATAAATATGTATATGCCAGTATTTACACCCAAAGTTTGATCATGCAGGGGACGCTGTGATGGTCATAAGTGTAAGGACTGGTTGCAAGGCACTTTTTTTAGTGCCATTGTAACATTGAATGATCACTAAACAAATGGTTGTAATCCAAGGGCTATTTTATGCAGTAAAATCCAAGGGCTATTTTAAAATCCAAGGGCTATTTTATGCAATAAAAGGGGGAAAGTATACATGCTTTGCCATTCTTACTGCCACTGTGTGGCTGTAAACCTGTCATTAGAGCTTGATGGCATTCACTTTTGGCTTTATCGCACCTCTACTTTAGATATCTTTTCACTTGCTAGCTTCTCCTCTGTTTCCCCATTGATTTTTCAGAAACAGTGGTTAGACAGGTCCTGGAAGTCACAAAGAATGGCTAGCGGACCAGAAGTGGTATTCAGGAGGTTCTGACTAGTTCTAGAGAACCGGTAGCGGAAATTTTGAGTAGTTCAAAGAACCATTAAATACCACCTCTGACTGGCCACGCCCCCATCTATTCTCTGCTTCCAGAGTCCCAGCTGATGTGGAGGGAATGTAGATTTTACAGCATCCTTCCCCTGCCACACCCGCCAAGCCACACCCACCAAGCCACACCATGCCCACAGAAGCGGTAGTAAAAAAATTTGAATCCCACCATTGTGGCAGATCTCATGTAGACATAGGATTCCCCTGCAGTTGGGCAATGAACAGGCCGTATAGCAACGTGAGCTACTTTATTTTTGAACTGAAAATGCCCTTTCAAATGCAACACATATGTTCCTAACCTATTCCACCACACCCTCACGTGCTCCCTATATCAATGATATGATTGGCAACTTTTACTAGCGTCTTTTTAAAAAAAAACAATTTGAAACACTTTCAAATGATTAAATTTACCTTTTCGAGGTAATGCTTTCATCTGGACCAAAATCACACCCTCCATTTTGCTTTCCTTGGACGTAGCTCCTTAAAACATACATCTGGAAAGAAAAACCACAAAATTCCAGCCATCATAAAAGAATGCAGAGCACAGGAGCTGGGTGATTTTTCTTTTAAAATTTTTTTTTTCCTTCCTTTTTCTAAGAGGAATGCGAAGTGTTTGCATTCATGATATCTAAAGCGTTCAGTATGAAACAATATCAAAGACTGTGTAAATGAGGTAAGGTATAATTGTTGATAAGTAGTTAATTCTGATGGATGTTTTCATAATGTAGTGGTTGAGTTTCTCATTGCATTGTAAAGTGGTAAGGAAAAGAGAGCAATTACTTTAAGATCTAGGTAGCTCCCTCTTTCCTGCTCCTGTGTAGTTAATCAATGTCAGATCCCAAAGGCTGATTCAGTTGGTTTATACATACTCCATTTCATTTTTCCTTCTCTAAAAGACTGCTTGCCACAAAGTATAAACACCAATTACAATGCTGATAAGTAAAAAAAAAAAACATATAATGCATTACCACAGTGACAATGAAATAAGTGTGTGAGTTGCTGAATACATTGAAATCACACCTGTTTCTTTTCCTTTCTTTTTAAAAGTAGCCAAATGTGCAGTTCTGTTACATTTAAAGTGTAACCAGTTTTATTCTGACAGTGCCGCATTCAGATCCAAGCTATGCACATGGATTTATCTCAAGCTAATCAGGCTCTACAAATTTAGGATTTGCTAGTTTTGAACTGAACCAAGGCACTTTATTTTATAACCAGAAAGGCATGCCTATGAAATATCCATTGAGAACTCAGCTGGCAGCTGAAATCATGAAATGTAATGAAATGAGATTCGCGTTCACGTGAATATTCAAAAGGCACATCAAAATGAATTTTGAGGCTTTGGTGTGATATGCAATACACTGAAAAACATGTAAAGTGCAAAAAGGAAGTTAATATTTCAAAGGAATCATGGTGGGATGTACATTGGGTCATATGCATATAATGATGGAACATTGACTGAGTGCCCTTGGCCACAAAGATTGGGTTCTAGATGTGTGGGTCACATTAGAAAATCCCATTTTAAATACAAAGTTTCGAACTCATCTTCATGGATTTCAAAAATAGACCCGCATCTTATTTAGTAGAATTTTTGAAGATTAAGCTTGTTGTGTCTACTTTTATATAATAGCTGTTATGGGATAAACCACAGCTGATGACATGAGTCAGTCCTTAATTTTACATAAAAGATGGTTAAAAATAGATAAAGAGACTTCTGGTAATAGAGACAATTATTCCACTGTTGTGAGCATTGCAGAACATTGATAGAATCTTTTATAATCTTTTACAAAAGTTTAGAGTCTCCTCCTGAAGAAGAACCACCGACTTGTAAATCTGACTACTTGAAATGAAGATAAGCTGTATTATTTTAAAGCTGTTTACATATATCAGAGAACAAGCCTTATGCCTTTCTCCCCCCCCCCCACCCAGCTTTTTAGATTATTTCAAAGAACTTTTGTTAGTCACCAGGACATCTATGGCATTCTGTGGCCCTGGGAAGTGAAGAAACACATTTTGGCTAATCAATCAATAATAAGATCAATAATAAATTAGTTTTACAAAAAAATAATCTTATGAAATCTTATTGATGTAGTTTCAGTACAGTTATTGCTGGAAAGGCCACGACATTCATCTTTGATCAGAGCCACATACAAGTATAGTCTATAGCCGTGATGGCGGACCTATGGCACATGTGCCACAGGAGGCAAGCGGAGCCACTTCTTAGGGCACGCAAGGCATTGCCCTGTCAGCTGCAGCGTGCACGCGCATGCTGGCCAGCTGATTCTGCCCTTCATTCTTGGCCGTTTTTTTCCCTCCAGAGGCTTTTCTGAAGCCTCCAGAGGGCAAAAAACAACCCAAAGACTCCTCGAGAGGGCGAAAAGCCGCCCAACAACAAACCAGAAGTACAGGAACGGACTTCCAGTTTGTGTGTTGGGCCCTTTTCCTCCCTCCAGAGACACAAAGAGAAGCCCAACACGGAGAAAACGTCAGAAAACAGGCCATTTCGGCCTCCGGAGGGCTTCCGGGGAGGTGGGGGGGGCAGTTTTTGCCTTCCCCAGCCTCAAAGAAAGCTGTGCATGTGGGGGGAAGTGGGGGGAGGGTCACATGAGCATGCACAGGGGGAACGTTGCAGGGGCATTACGGGGTGAACACGCAAGCGCGTGTGGTAGCGAGCGCACTTGTACTTTTGGCACCCGAGACAAAAAAGGTTCACCATCACTGCTTTATAGGCTATTGGTAGATTCACATGTTCTCTTTATGCCAGAGTTCAACCACTGTGGCCCGTAAGCAACAAGGGAATTCCTTTTTAGGTCTCTCAGAGGTTTTTCTGCTAGATGTGAAAGGTATGGTTCTCCATTATTTGGGGGCTGGGAAACATCTGTTAGGGTAATGTGAATCCCTAAAACAAAAGTCACAATTATATTTTTAAAAATCTCCAAATATCTCTCTACTATGCAAAAAAAAACAACAATACATGTGACCCTAAGCCACTAAAAGCAATAATCAGGTTTGCTTTTGGCCTGGAGCCTTGTACAGGTAGTCCTCGACTTACAACAGCTCATTTAGTGACCATTCAAAGTTACCACAGCACTGCACTGAAAAAAGTGACTCATGGTCGTTTTTCTCACTTACGACCTTTGCAGCATCCTCCTGATCAAAATTCAGATAACTGGCTCATATTTATAACCATGGCTGTAACTTGCTCATATTTATGACCGTGGCTGTGTCCCAAGGCCACGTGATCCCCTTTTGCGACCTTCTGACAAGCAAAGTCAATGGGAAAGCCAGATTCACTTTAACAACCGGGTTACTAACTTATCAACGGCAGTGATCCACTTAACAACTGAGGCAAGAAAGGTAATAAAATGGGGCAAAAGTCACTTAACAAATGTTTCACTTAACAACAGAAATTTTGGGATCAATTATGGTCGTAAGTCGAGGACTAGATGCATACACTAAGTTATGTCTTACTCAACCACTCATAATGATAGCCAACTACAGCTTAGCTAAATGAGAACCTTCAGGTAGTACGGTCCAACCCTGGGAAATAAACTAATGTGTCAAGGAAAATGTCACTAATGTAAAGAAAATTCAAAGGGGGGGGAGGGGTTAGGGGGAAAAAAGTAAAACCATCGAGGGAGATTTAACCTGCCATTTTTGAGAAATGGATCTGCTGTCACAAATGGATTTTTCAACATGTGTTCTTAATTTCATTTCACTGGCTTTTTGCCAAACAGGCATCAGTCCTGGATTTTTTGCCAATCAGGCATCAGTCCTGGATTTTTGGCTTTCATGGTAGCAAAAGCCATGAGGTCGTTAATGCAAATGGACACAAACAGTTTTTAATACACTGATTATAGAAAAGCAACTCTTTTAAAAGATCCTTTCAAAATTAATCTAGTTAATCATTCTCTCCAAAATAAATATAGTGAGTTCATAGATGTAACCAAATAAATTATCACTTTTAACAATCTTTGAGTCTATGTGTCTGTCTACCTGCCTTTTCTTCTTTTTCTTGTCTTCTTTTTCACGGATAGATTTTGTAACAACACCCAACAGAAGATTTTGTAGAGATACTTTTTGTCACCTTTATCTTTTGTCACTAGTAAAAGTATTTAATATATTCCTTCATTAAGTGTGTGTGTGGGGTGTATGTTTATGTGTGTGAGTAAGACAGAGGAGGAGGGGGAGGGGGGAGAGAGAGAGATGTAATGATTAAGATGTTAGATTACATTCTGGAAGATCTGAATTTAATACCCTACTCAAGCTACTCATTGTTTTTCAGTCCAGCATATCCCACATGTTCTGGTGAAAAGCAGGAAAGATGACATGCTATGTATGCCATCTTCAACTCTTGGAGGATAATATTAATATTTAACTCTTAATAGAAAAACAGACATACATCCCGAAGAGTGTGTGTTTGTGCACTTTTTATTAAAGTACCATTAGGAAAATATATCTGCTTACAAAATAAAAACATTTAACTACAACTGCTTTAAAAGACTTCAGGAAAATAACAAAGCAATGACAGATTGAAATCAATGTAAAAAAGATAAATTCAAAATAATATTGGTTTTTTAAAAAGTCATAAGAAAACAGTGGCATGTAATGAATTCCAAACAGAATACATTTCGGTTCTTGAGAATGAAAACAGAAAAACCCTGTCTATCTGGGAATTATGATGTTGTTGAGGTACCATTCCACTTGGTTTTTTTTTTTTAATAGTTAAGTATTGGTAGATATTGTCTATCAATCACAGTTTTTGAACAGAAGAGTAAATGCAGCATTTTGCCATTTCTTACCTAAAAGATAAAAGAATGGAAGGCTGTTAGGAATGAATGTATCTGTGACACCGTAGAATAACTTTCCGACTTCCATCATATGTAAGTTAAGATTAATATCCTTCATGCCTTGACAAGGTAACTTGTGCAAAGTCTTTGAAACAAGCACTTCACAAAGTGGGTTGGCCCACACAATTCTCCACAAGGTGTTAAAGGTGGGAGTAGAACTTACAGTCTCCTGTTTTTTAGGCCAGCACCTTAACCACTATACTAAACTGGCTTGATGTTTTTATGTGAGGTGACCAACCGTCCTCCTTTAGGGAGGACAGTCCTTCTTTTGTAAGTTCTGTCCTCCCCCGAAAAGTGTCCTCCTACATGTCCTCCTTTTTGATATTTGAAGGCTAATCTGTTGCGTGTTATGTGACGTATTTTATTAAACAGTTTTTAATGGTGTTTTTTTTACTTCATCACAAGTATATTGAACAGATATTGAATCTTGTGTTGAATTTTTATCTAAAGAAATGCTAGACATTAAAATAGACGACAATTGTCTCTGAAGAAATTAGAAGACTGAATGTATATTTAAATTCTGAAAAATTAATACAATGGGAAAATCAACATGTTGAAATTGATAAAAGATGGGTGGATATTGTCAGCCATTTCAAAAATGAACATATTCCATGTGAACATTTATTTATACTTGTTCAATTTACGTTGTGCTGCCCTGGAACTAATGCAGCAGTTGAAAGAGTTTTTTTCAATTGCCAATGATTTTTGGACAAGTGAGAAATCGAGATTGAATGTTGATACTCTAGCTGCAGCACTTGCCGTAAAATTCAATATGAAGGATATTTCTTGTTCAGATATTTCCAATATATTGTTAGAAGATAATACATTGACAAAAAATATTAATTCAATGGAAAAGTACTCATTTAAATAATAATTAATAGGCATGTAAGCATAATTACAATATAAAATGTTCCAAATGTTTTTATTATGCATATATCATATTTTAGTATATTATTATTGCAATGAATAAAATATTTCTTTTATTTACGATATATTTTTTCCAATTTATTTGTCCTCCTTTTCATTGTAAAAAAGTTGGTCACCTTAGCATTTTGGACAATAGAACGTATTTTGTCCTCCTTTTCATTGTAAAAAAGTTGGTCACCTTATTTTATGTTTAGTTTTAGTTTATTTTAGTTTAATTTTTCAGTAATACTGGGAGTGGATTGTTAGGAAATTTGATGGCAGTTGGTACAAAATGTAGTGGCAATAGTCAGTCATTCAGCAAATAGCTGTCTGTTTTTTTAGAAGCCCAATTAATGCAATTGTATCATCCTGAATGTTTCATTTATTTTTATTTATTTATTTGATTTGTCAATCATTTACAAGATAATAGATATAAGAATAAACATGAATATGAATTAAATGGGTACAAATAAATGAGGACAGTAGGACAGGGGTGGTAGGCACGATGGTGCGCTTATGCACGCCCCTTACAGACCTCTTAGGAATGGGTTTCCTCTTGACCTCTTAGTCCATACAAATCTTATTAAGGAAACAACCAGAAGACTAATCCCACAAATTGCAAAAGACATAAGACTGCACTATTACTGGAAAGACACAGGTTGATATATGAAAGCTTATAATAAAAAATTAGTCAAATTTAGAGCGTTATGTAAAAAATGAAGTGATGATGGATATAGTTAGATAAATAATTGATAGATAACAATTCATATGTATTGGTTTGATAAGAAGAAATTTGATATAAATTGCAAACGGTGACTACGAAAGGAAGTTTAGAAATTCTGTTATGTATGAAAGCTTATAATAAAAAATTATTTAGTTAAAAAAAATAGTTTAAAATAATGTATATATATGTACTGGTTTGATAAAAGGAAATTGGATATATATTGTAAACAGTGATTAAGAAAGGAGGTCTAGAAACTTTATTATTAAATATAATCAATTTTTATGTAGAACATGTCATAAAGATGTAATGTTACCGGATGATAATGGAAACAGTTAATAGAATGGTATTATGTGGGTTTTTTTAAAAAAAAATTGGAATATTTTATATAAAAGGACGTAAAAACAATTATAGTCAAATGAAGTTGAGATATGATGTTAGTAATATATATATATATATATATATATATATATATATATATATATATATATATATATATATATATATATATATATATATATATATATTTGATTTAAAATATATAACTTGATATGAATTGAAGGTGATGACTGTGGAAGGGATGCACGAAAGTATTTTGTAACCAATTGACAGACTTTCTACAATTTGTAATGGAAGATGGTTTTGTGGTGTTTTTTGTGTTTTGTTTGTCTGTGTTTATCCAAAAATAAAAAAAATATTTTTTAAAAAAGGAATGGGGTGAGGTGAATAGTAGATAATTTAAGGTTAAAGTTATGGGGATTTGAAGATGTAACAACAGAGTCAGGTAGTCCATTCCAGGCATTGACCACTGTTGCTGGGACTACCTCTTTTGTCCTTTACATCTCAATAGAGCTTCTTTTGAAGGACTCCCATCCCTTCCTTCACAGGTGAGTATGTACAGGATTATTACAGCCATAATTTGAAACCACATTTTGGAGCATCTTGTTCCTCATCACATAATATATTTCTTGTTTCAGCTACTGTGGTGACTAGGGAGAAATATTATGGAAATTAATTAACTGATTATCTTTTTAGTTTATTATGTCTGCCTACTTATTTCTGCTGCTTTTGTTGGGCACTGCTTTTAAAGAAGGTTTTGATACTAGTAAGGTGACCAACCGTCCTCCTTTAGGGAGGACAGTCCTTCTTTTGTAAGTTCTGTCCTCCCTTGAAAAGTGTCCTCCTACATGTCCTCCTTTTTGATATTTGAAGACTAATCTGTTGCGCGTTATGTGATGTATTTGTATTTGACCTAACTGGAACTAATGCAGCAGTTGAAAGAGTTTTTTTTTCAATTGCCAATGATTTTTCGACAAGTGAGAAATCGAAATTGAATGTTGATACTCTAGCTGCAGCACTTGCCGTAAAATTCAATATGAAGGATATTTCTTGTTCAGATATTTCCAATATATTGTTAGAAGATGACAAAAAATATTAATTCAATGGAAAAGTACTCATTTAAATAATAATTAACAGGCATGTAAGCATAATTACAATATAAAATGTTACAAATGTTTTTTTATTATGCATATATCATATTTTAGTGTATTATTGTTGCAATGAATAAAATATTTCTTTTATTTACGATATTTTTTTTTCCAATTTATCTGTCCTCCTTTTCATTGTAAAAAAGTTGGTCACCTTAATACTAGCTTAGTGGATTGAGGGGTTATAGTAATACAGTTATTATTATTTATGTTATTATTTCCAGCATGGTTAGATATTAAAAGCCTTTCCAAACCCAAACAACTTTTTTGAAAATAATCTTAAGATTGAATGAATAGTTTATGATCTAAGGAAATAGAGGCCTAAAAGTCAGACAGCTGGAAGGATCAAAACAGCTTTAAATGGTTTATTTTTGTATTAGATTTATATGTCACTGAATCTTTCTTACTGCCAGCAGCTACATTAGAAATATGCAATATAAATTAAATGACCATGGCAAAAATCCAAAATGAAAAGTAAAAGAACATGATCCATTAAATCAATAAATTAATTTAAAAAGTACAAATAAAAGCAACATTAAAAACCTATTAAACATTATAGCTGTGAACAGTAATAATAATCATGATAATTAATGATTTTAACATTCCAACTATAACTGTTTTACAATTTAATTACATTAAATCGAATATTATTTTCTTCCGGGCTTGACATTTTATTTGTTTTTTTAATGTCTAAACATTTACTAGAGTAGTTGCCAAATCTGAAAATGGAAATTAAATTTTCATTACCAATGAAAATGGTTCTTATATACATTTTAAAAGATGTTGTTCACCAGTGGTTAAATTTGCATTGCAAAAACTTCCAGTAAACATATATTTCATTCCTTCAAGGTTTCTGGAATTCTAAATTGTAAAAAGGTTAAGAGTTAAGATGAAATTGAGTGAACTCTTTTTAACCCTCAAGTTGAGAGTGAAGCAAACCAGAAATACACTAACACTTTTGTCTGTAGGAAAACATTATTTCCTGAAAAAGTAGGTCTGTAATTTTATTTATTGCATATGTTTAACAGTCTGCTGCAGCTCCAGGTGGAACAGAATCTATCCTGCTAGAGAACTAACACTTGTAAGTTCAAGGAAATGGAAATAATTATACATGAAAAAAGTGCTGTAAAAGATGAATTAATATCAGTCCCCTTGCTGCTGTTAAGTTAATCTCTAGGGAGGTTTACAATTTATATATATTAAGGCAGTAAGCTTATATTTTAAATTAGAAGTCCTTTAACACTAGCCTAACTAGGAAAAATGCTGCATCCCAATATTTAACAAGAAAAAAATAGGTGGTATATAGGTTTGAGCACAATAGTAAATGCGTTATCAATTTTCAAAGGCACATAAATATATTGGGGAAGTATGTACTGTAGAATTCAGTCCAGAGATGGTGTTCAGCAGGTTCTCACCAGTTTTAGAGAACTGGTAGTGTAAATTTTGAGTAGTTTGGAGAAACAGTAAATACCACCTCTGACTGGCCCTGTTCCCATCTATTCTCTGCCTCCCAAGTCCCAGCTGATCGGGAGGGAATGGGGATTTTGCAGTAACCTTCCCCTGCTATGTCCAGAAAGCCACACCCACCAAGCCACGCCCATAGAACCGGTAATAAAAAAATTTAAATCCCACCACTGATTCAGGCCTTCATATAAAAATGCTATAAATAATGTGATAAGTACCATATTGTGCACATGAATATCTACAAATGCTGTTGTTAGTTATTGAGCCCAGCCAAGGAGTGAATGATGAACTGGAATGAATGACAAAGTTACTCAGATTGTCTGTGTTACAAATCATATATATATGTATGTATGTGTTTCATTTTCCCTGGATTCCTATCACCAGAAATGTGATTGCAATGGAATTGGAAAATGAAGGAAATGCACACACGTACAGATAAATACAGATACACAACACACCAAACATGTTCCCAATCCTTTGGCTTTTTTCCACAGGCAAGTAGTATCATGATAATAATCTCAGATTCTATTGTCACTGAATGCTGCTATCGTGTTTATTTCCAATGAGAGTTCAAGGACTGTACATAATTCTCCTTATCGTTTTATTTCTTCACCGTAAGCCTTTAAATTGGGTTAGACTGAGATTGACAGGCCCCAAATTAGGGAGTATTTGAAATGGTTTTTAAGCAGGGCAAAAAGACTGAATGCCCCCATAAAAAGTTGTCCATTGATGGAAACCAGCTGTTGTTCCATCTCTCTGCTCTTTCAATTTGAAGGAGGAGGCTTGCCTTTTATATGAAGACAGAGAGAGAGAGAGACATTCCATTAGGCCTTATAACGAAGGTTATCAAAATAAATGCTTATTAGTAACTGAGCAGTGAAAGCTCTGCAAACTGAGGTTATTTTAGCTGTTGCATGTTGGGAGATGTTCATAAAAGAGCAGGGAAAGTTTGATGACGAGACACGTGGAGGGAGAAACAGAGAGAGCTACTTCTGATTGAAATTAAATAACTGCAAACTGTGAGGAGATCCAGGAATGAACACTTTAACCTGGGCAATACAGTTTGAATGCACTTGCCATATAGTGTATTTCACCTGAAGCAGTTTGGGAAACTGGAACTAGGGTGATAAAATGAAACTAAACTGGGGAACTGGATTCTATATTAAACATGTGGGGTGTGTTATTAAGCTCACAAAATTCAGTATTCACTTATTTGAAGGTATATGAAGAACGGTTGCAGGAACAGGGTATGCATAGTTGACAGCTAAGATTTAGCTGAAATCTTTGACTAACTCTTTGAGCAATTTACATCTTGGGATAGGCACATTGTTATATTGGGAGAAGTAATGTTGTTGTAAGCAAGAACATAAATTAATCTTAGAAGGGAAGAACAATTAAGCCACAAAACAATTTCCCTAATCCCATTTTCCTTTGAAAGCAGATACAAGAATACAGAGGGGGAGCTGAAACATCATTTGTATTCAATAACCAAACACCACTTGCACAATGAACTTGCTAAATAAATCAACCTCATAAAGAATTATATTTATAGCCTTGATATTCTGTAAAAAAGGAATAGATCTGGTTTACATATATTCCATGTCATAACTATGTCTTATCAAGTCTGAGAATTCAAAACAGACACATTTCCAAACTAAAATCTGACATCTATGCTATTTGTAATGACATCTAACTTTCCTTTCAAAATAGAAATTATGCGGTAATAAATAAGAAAAAAGCATTGAAAATCACTGAAAGTTATCAAAAGAATATTTTATCAGGACTACTAATTAAACTTAATGGTTGAGAAGAACCATTGCACCCAAAATATATAGCTCTGAAAAGAAAAAAATCTAACAAAGTATGTTGTAGATATATATATATGACAGTGATCATGTATATTTTTAAATGCATATATTTTGTTCAATAAATCAATCAATAAATAGTGATATTAACAGTGTTTCTCTCTCTTTCTCTTTCTCTCTCTCCCTCTGTCTTTCTCTATGTTTTCCATTCCTCTACTGCATTTTCTTATGAACTGTTAGTATTTTTTGGAACTGTAATACCTCATCTATTTCACAACATCATGTTTGTTAACAGAACGGTATCTTTTTAAACAGAATATCAGAGTTAGAAGGGACCTTGGACCTCTAGTCAAACCCTCTGCTCAAGCAGGAAGCCCTATAACATCTCAGAAAAACGGTTCTCCAATCTCTTCTTAAAAACCTGCAGTACTGGTGCACCAGAGGTTAGGGTTAGGGTTAGTGTTAGGGTTGCCAATTTTTCTACTACTGGTTTGGGCACGCTCCCATCGCGGCTACTACTGATCTGGGCCAAACTAGGAGCAATCCAACTCTGTGGTGCACCCACAAGTTCTGGAAGCAATTTGTCCCATTGATTAATTGATCTAACTGTCAGGAAATTCCTCCTTACTTCTAGGTTCTATTTTTATTTTGCTTATCTATGACAGGTCTTTGCATATAGGATAAATTATATGTAAATCACAATACTATTATTTCTCTGGTACCAGTGGTGTGTTGCAGGCGGTACGCACCAGTATGGGTGTACCGGCATCTGCCTGGAGGACCGGGTACTGTTCCGATACGGTGCTCCAGTGGGCCCGCCTGCCTGCCCAAGCTCCTTACCTGTATTTGAGCTCTTCGGCGCTTCCATGCACAGAGCGCACAGCGCCTGCGTGACGGTCTGCTGAGCAGCTGAAGCATCGCGGAGGCATCGCAAGAGATAAGGACACACGTGTGCAGTGCGTGCGAGGGCGCTGCGCGCATTCATGTGGTGGACGCCGGGCCCACCACTGTCTGGTACCCAATATAGATATTCTGAGACCATGAAAAAGAATCCCTGGATGGATACACAAGCATGTCTGTTGGTGTTTGCACATGTGTGTTTTACAGAGCTTATTCTCCTAACATTATATTAGCTTCTGCATTGCACTTCCTCTTTCCTTACTTATTATATTTAAAATGGCAGACAATTTCTCCAGAATCACCACTGAGAGGTTACTAAAAGGACAAAAATGTGTCACATAAAAATAAGCATGAATCTTATTTTATTTGTGCAGACTTTCGCCTTGTTTTTTTGATGGGGAAAATATACAGTTCCAGTGCACATTTCTTAAGTTGTAAAGAAGGACTTGTGCTGGTAATAATTGTAGAGCTATGTGCTTGGGATGAGACATTTTTATTTCATTATGGATATCAGCTTACAGCCATTAGTAGAGCAGTCTGCTCTGGGCCAAATCCTTGTGTGTGTGTGTCTCTCTTTCTTTCTGTGTATGCATGCATGCATGAGCACATGTTCTCTCCCACACCTTATCACTAGATCTTCTTCCATTATTCAGGCTTTTAAAAGAAGGAGTCTTTAAGTGCACCGTTCTCAATGACTTGTCTCTGTTCTCTAGTCAGAACAGTCTGAAATAGGTTTTTATTGGAAATCATTATTTATATTCCTCTGTTGAAGAGAGAAATATTGATTGCCTCACCATAATAGTTACCAGACTGCAGAATATATGTCAGAGTAGCTACAAGTAGGCTGACAAAATGTCAGTGGCAATTTTTATATTTTATATTGTATTTTATTTTATATTGTATTTTACCACTTAGAATGCTGGGGCAATATCCTGGAAAAAGGAAATGGTTAGCTTTTTCATACCATCTAACAGGGATCTTCTACTTGGATGGTTGACACATGTATTTCCAAGCACAGAGATTTCAAGAACATGTTTCGACAGCGGCACCAGAATTCCTGAAAGATTTAGTTGCCTTGCTACCTTATGAATTGTTTCACCTACACACCCTGCCTATGACTGGTTACAGGCAGGGGTGGGCTTCAAAAATTTCAGCAACGGGTTCTCGGCTCAGTTGCTGGGTGGGCATGACCATGGTAGGCATGGCCTAATTGGCGTCCTGCACTATGGCGGGAGGCATTTTCACCCTCCCTGGGCTCTGAAGTCTTTCCTTGAGCCTCTGGGAGGGTGAAAATTGCCTCCCCTGAGCTCCGGAGGCCCTCTGGAGGCTGGAAATGAGCCCAGAACTTCCAGAAGGCCCATTTTTCACCCTCCCCGAGCCCCCGCATGGGCACTGTACTGACCTGGCATCCCAAACAGGCCGCGTGGGGACTCCTGGGAGGGGAGGGGTGGGAGAAGTAGGGCAGGGTTGGCGGGGCCAGCCAAATTGGGCAGATTCTTAGCTAGAGGTTCTCTTAAACTCGTGCAACCCCACAGCAGCCCACCCCTGGTTACAGGTTTTCTGGACACAACTCTTCTGGTTGTGTGCAGAAAGAGGGAGGGAAGGGAGGGAGGGAGAGAACCATTATGAATTCAGCACCATGTCCAGGACCTCAGCTCTGGGTTCACATTAGTAGTCTGTAAAAATTCATGATTTTCTCATAGTGTCTTCGGTCTCTATTTCATACAGTCTCCTGATGGTCTTGCAAGATTCCTTTCAAGATATTCATCGGAAAGGTGAGACTTAATTTAGAAAAATTCAGCCACATTTTTTTTCCTTGAGTCTGCACATATTTCTATGCCTAACAACATGGTTCAAATGCTGTTTGTATTTGCTTTTATTTGCAAACAAGAACGTTTTATTGAAGCCACAAGCGGTAACTCCAGAGACTTGCACATGAACTCAATTAAATACCACTCAAAATGGTAAACCAAAGATATAGATAAAGTAATGCGGAGGTTGGGAGGGGAAGAGGCTCATGAAAACAAAACTAACTTAAAAGTAGAGTGAGTCGTGATGTGACTCGGGTGGGGGAGGGAATAGAAGAATGGCATTCCATTTCTTCTTAGATTGTCTTTAGTCATGTAATTATTCTATATAACTGAGAGTGTAAAAATGTGTGGTGTAGGATTTCACATTTGATATTACTAAATCTTAGTCCGTAATCTGATACATTCTTACCTAGGAAGAATAAATCCTATGAGCCCATTTGGGACTTAGTTGAGTCCTTTGGGGACATACCTAAGATTATACTGTTAGTCTCTTACATTTTTAGTTGTCATTGAATGGACTTTACATACCAGAATTGCAGAGGAAAGTTCATTAATGTAACAACAGAAATAAAAGAAGGACTGGGAGGGGTATGTAAAGTCCATTCAATGACAACTAAAAATGTAAGAGACTAACAGTATAATCTCCAAAACAGAACACCTCCACAAGAGAATAATCATGGAAGCCATCGAAATAGAGAAACATCCCCACAGCATGAACAAACGTGATGATACCTCCCGCCTACCAAACATCTGGAAACCAGCCCTAGCCAACAAACGAACACCACCCACCACCCAAGCCGTTAAAATACAAAACAACAATGCACACACAGCCTGCACCAATCAGCACCAATCTACCAATCATGATACAACCACACAACCAATCATTCCACTTACTGAAACAAAGCCAGCACCCCATCCCCTCCCACCAAGACTTACAGAAAGACGGCAGCTCCGATCACATTTTAAGCCCACAGCTTGAAGATGGCAGGTGAGATCCTGCCGAAACGTTGCAAAGACAATCTCAACCTTACACGGGAAAAGACCCGAATACAACAAAACCAGCATACCTACATCCGTGAAAATCTACGAAAACAAATATATATATAAATAGATAGATATTGATTGATTGATTGATTGTGAATGTGTACATACTGTATGTGGATATCTATTCTCAGGGAGGATGCAAACTCTAAAAATGCTCTGTGGATTTACATAATATGTGACATATCATCATCAAAAAGAATCCCCCTTCTCCCCTCTAAATCTCCTTGTCCCTTCAAAGGAGGAAGATTTGAACATCCCAAAATAATCAAGACTTGGTCAAGACTTGCATTACTCATGGAAAGATTTTGCCCATTCAACTATTTCCATAAAGAGAAGGTTCCTAAACAAATCAGAATGTTTGTTCAAACACAATGGCAAAAATGGCATGCCCTTCAAAGGAAACTTCATGTTGGTTTAAATTCTGCTTTCAGTACTGTACTCAAAAGCAAATTTTCATATGGTTATAGAAGAGTGTAGTGATAGCATTTTCTATTTATTTCACATGGCTCCTTATCTGTATAGCAATTAATAGCCCTCAATACATACACTGTACAATCCAATAAATCACCTTTCCTTTATTCAGCTCCACAGGGGCATCAGGTTTCCTGTATGTTAAACCATGCAACATACTGTACAAGAAAGAGTGCTAAAGCCTTGTTGGAGGAAGGAGGAGGCTCCGTACTGAACCTCTCCCTCTTTCTTTCCTCCTTCAGATCAGAATATTCCTACACTTCCTACCATCTGGCATTTCAGGAGTTGTGAATCCTGATTTCAGCTCACATCATTCTATGGGACTCGTTTCCAAGCTTTAAGAAACTGAGTGAAAAATGGACTACAGTGCGGGTTCCGTGGCCTTATTTTTTTATATACGATTCATCCATTTTGTCTCCCTGTCTCACTTGCCATTGTAGATAGGGCTAGAGGGCAGGAGGAAGTTAACCCCTGCAGTCCCTAAACTAAAGTGATTTGATTCAATGTTTTCCCACTCTCCCACTATCAAAAAAAATGCTTCAGATTTTATAAGCACTTTATTTGTTTAAGTGTTTCTGGAGGAAGCTGACCTGTGTGTCAGGAAAGCTTCTGTCTATTTATACGAGCAGAAACATAAAGCAACATCAGAAAGGCTCTTTGGGGATTATATCTTCTGGCTGTCTAAGAACTGCCTTATTGACTTGTTATTCAAATGTAATACAGTATTTTAAGTTTATTTATTTACTTCATCAATTCGTGTAGCTGTCTATCTTGCATTTGTGATGGATGAGGAACACAATATTGAACACTTAGGAAATAATAAATAATAATAAAACAATAATAGCACAATAGCATTTGAGGGCAAACTCCAACCACATAACTATGTACTTGTCTTTACGTAACTTATTTTTTAGCAAAACTAAGATTGTCTCCTGCACCATGAGGATGTCCGTACCTCTCGTTATCTAGCCTTACCTCTTCTAACTTCTCCTCTCACATTTTTTGGAATTAGCAGGAAGGTAAGGGACAAAATAAGGACAGTACCTTAAGATTTTTCAGATAGATTCCTTACATTGGAACATTAAAAAGAAAAAAGAAACTGAAGGTTTCAGTTGGATTAGATAAGAGCAAGCTATTCAAACTAATGCAATGAAGGACAGAATTGAAAAACCATCAAATGATTCCAAGTGAAGATTACTCAAAGAAGCAGAAGATGCAGTAATCAATCATATATTCAGCTCATAGAAGAAGATCACACAAACTGATTATAAACCATCACATAGCACAGTGTCAAAATGATACACTGTATCTGCATCTGTAAAAATTATCATGTGTCAGTAACAAAAAATGGGAACATTAGTTGAAAAAGTAGTCAAAAATCAGCAGATTAAAATTTTATGTGCTTTTTAAATATAAAATGAACAAAGAACACTTCTGATTACATTCTCTTCTGATACGGTGAAATATTTCCAATTTTCATTTTAATTAGGCATTTCTAAAATTGCATCACTATAACTTAAAATATGCAACCGTTATTTTAATCAATGATTTTTTAAAAAAATAATAATGTATAAGTAATTGTCCTAAAGCAGGCATGTCCAAAGTGTGGCCCGGGGGCCAAATGTGGCCCTTTTTCAAATTTCAAGCGGCCCATAGCCTCTTCTCCCCACTGGAGTTATTTGTTTAGTCTTTCATAAAATACCATATTTTTCGAAGTATAAAGATGCATCTTTTTCCCCTCAAAAAAGAGGCTAAAATCTGGGTGCATCTTATACACTGAATACAGCATTTTTTGCCTCCCAAAACTCTGCCCCCTTCACCAAAATGGCTGCGCATAGCCTTTAGGAGGTTTTCAGAGTGCTCCTGGGGGCTGTGGAGGGCATAAACGAGCCATTTTTTGCTCAGCTTTGCCCCCCCTGGCCCCCAGGAGCACTCTAGAAGCCTCTTAAAGGCTATTCATGCCCTTTTTAAAAAAAGGCCCATTTTCATGAAAAATGGGCCATTTTTGGGAGAGTGCAAAAACTTTTTTTTTAAATTTGCCTCTTCAAAATCTTGGTGCGTCTTATACTCCGAAAAATATGGTAGTTAATTCGCATTTAATGTTAAGGGTTCAAAGAATGTCAGGCTGAATGATCGGCCCCACACATTTTCACCTCACCAAATCTGGCCCTCCTTGCAAAAAGTTTGGACACCCCTGTCCTAAAGGAAATCTTTTATCAGGTTCAGTGGTCCATTATTAGAGATATTTAACCAGAGATAGGTAATAACCCCAAATCATCAATTAACCAAACATTCTGGGGAGGGGGGAATCAAATGTTCTTTTTTTCATGACTTAAGAGTACTGGGTAAAGTATGCAATTGGATAAAGTATTTGATATTGAATGTTTTATAATCAACCAATATAATTCAGGTGGCTCAGAGCCAAAGAGGTTCCCTGACTATATAATGTGATATCTTTTTATTAAATACTTTTACAGAGTGGCAGTGAGGTCAGAAATGACCTCACTATATCAAGGTTTCTTGTATGGCTTTTGCACCAATGATTTTATAGTACCTAGTGGAAGGTTCGAAAAAGGTTTTTTTTTTTAAACTCTCAAGGTTTGGTTTTTTTTTTATTTTTGTTTTTTGCTTGTGACCAATAGACAGCATGTAGAAGCTCACTTTGTTACTGCTGCTTATGATTTAAATTATCAACACGGCGAAAGAAGGGCAATGTTAGTATTTGGGGAGTCAAAATAATTTGGTCTGTCTTAGGTGAAGTTATAGGTCAGTGGTTTTAAGAAAGTGGCTTTATTCTAAAGCATCATCAATGGAAAGATATCAGGATTTCTTATTTCTAAAAATTTCAGCTACAAACTTCATTGATTTTCATTAATAATCATTAATCCAAATACACTGCAATTGTAGAGCAGAAAGGTGTGTTACATGTGAATTCTGTGAAACAGCCACATAAGCATTCCTCATTTATTTCCAAAATACAAAGGATTAAGGAGCTTTCATAAAGTGGAAATAATTTTTAGAGATCCAAGTGGCCATTTTTCCAATGCACATATCATTTTTTGAGTGGATGGAAATGGGTCTCCATAGAAGAGGAACGGACTTGTTTCACATTCCTGCTAAACAATTTACCATGGAAAAATGGCAAACATAGATGACTTCAGCCCAATTTCTGGCATGCTTCAATGGTTTTGTGAATCGCTCAGTTTGTCATGGCGCTATTCAAAACACATTTACTCTGGATTCAATGGTACTTTACAGATTTTAAAGCACTTAAATAATTTTAAAACTGAACATGGGAGCTGCCAATGACGGTTGTGTTCACACAGTCCATTAAGATATTGACAAACCAGGCTTACGGTGGCTGACTTTGGGGTCAATAAGAAAGTGTGTTTTACCAATGGATTCAAATATCTCTGTGTGCAATTCCTCTTCCTGTAGTCAGATAACTAACATAAATAAAATTGTTTTGAAGAATTGGGCAACTTCAACATAAAGTTGAATGAATGCCTGAAGGAAGGAAGGAAGGAAGGAAGGAAGGAAGGAAGGAAGGAAGGAAGGAAGGAAGGAAGGAAGGAATATTTACCTCCTCTTCAGGGGATAAAGGTGAAATGTAAAGAGAAGAAAAATATATTCTAGAAAGTAGGATATCTTACTCCCCTATTCATGAAGTTCCAGAAACAATAACATTAGCAAAAAATAAAAACCAGTCTACACTAAATTTGATGAAATTCAAAATCAGTTTTTTTGGGGGGGGGAGGTGTTGCTTCTTGTTATTGAAATGCAGTAGATGTTTGTCTACATGAATTGACTATGTGTCCGTGTATCCTTTTTACTTTTTTCTTTTGTTTATTTAATTCTGTTCCCA